>NC_054470.1:78497273-79108107 GCF_017639515.1 Carcharodon carcharias
GCCTTCCCTGCCCACACCATCTTGAGGCCACTTGCACAAATCAACATGTGCCCCCACACACACCCTGAGATAACCCCCTTCCCCAGTACAGCCCTTGCCCTGCAGCCTGTTCCCTTGCCTGAGGCCACTAATCCCCCTTCCCCAAACAAGCCCTAGCCCTGCAGCCATTGAACAGACACCCCCGTCATATGACTTGTCTGCAGGTAGAGACCTACCTCTGAGCCCCCTTAAAAGTGCTGTGGTGCTGCCTGTAAAGCCCGGTGCTGATGACCGTGAGTGCTGCCCAAAACCAGGTAGGCAAACAAAGCTCAAATTCCCGAGCGAAGTGCAGCTTGCCAGGTGCACCACATTTACCTACAGTTGTGAAACACGGTGGTGTGCAAGCACACCAACCTGTCCAAATGATCCAGCATCGAGGAATGTCTCCAGCAAGCCAGGCTTATAACAAGATGCTGACGTATTGAAATTAGGTTCTCAACATGCGGCGGCAGGACAGGCAGCCAGCCACTGATGGGTGGAGCGGACGATCGCAAACTCGTTTCACGATGGCGCAAAATCGATTTTTGGCCTTCTCGTCATATTGTCCACTCATGCTGCCATAATGCCCACTGTCAATGGCACCAGACAATTCTGGCCATTGTCTCGATCCCTTAGACATTGTTACATCCTGACCAACCTTCACAATTGGAAATGCATGAATCATTTCTGTTGTCACTTCAGAAATCATTTAAGTATAAACTCAACTTCTGCCTGATGGATAAGAAATAAATGGTTTGTTAGCTAGTGTAATGAATACATGAAGAAACCGCACACATGGTTTGTAATGACTGTCCTCTATTTTTCTTAATTCTCTTCCACGTGCTGTGGCGTAGCATTCTTCCCTCGCTTGCTGCTACACTGAAGAGAGGCTGCTAATCTGTTTGTCCCCTTGACCTCAATGATTTTGGTGGGTGTCTTCTATACTGCTGAGGTCTTGGGGGCCCAACCATTTTAGAAGTCTCCTGAAGGAGGACTGGGCCAATGGCAGAGGGGCAGGAGGAGAGCCTGCCCCCATCAGTAGTGCTCTGAGAGGTGCTTCCGGATAGCAGCAGCTGCTGCTCAACCACTGCTATGAGAACCGATTGGGCCTCACTACAATCCTGTGAGGTACCGGGAACTGTATCAGTGTCCAGGCTACCAGCTCCCCTGGTTCTGGACCCCTGTGCTCAGAGCCAGGGTGATGGAGTGCAGGTCGGAACGCATACCCAAGATTGCTTCTGCAATCTGGTGGGCTTGCCCCACCAATCTATCCATGGAGGAAGATTGGCATGCCGAAGAGTGGGTGATCGCAATGCATATGGCCTGGTTGGACACCTCCACAGTCCAGGCCAGAGCAAGTGATCCATCTGGTATATCTGCTACATCTCCACACACCCTGCCTTGGACATCCAGCATCTGATGCCTCACGGACGACTCCAGATGCTCATCATCTGACTTAGATTCAGTCTCTGGATCACCTTGAACATTCCTCCGACTGCCCGAGGCCTGCTCCACCACAATCTCTGGCAGCTGCATGTGTGAATGTGAAGTGCCCTCATCAGGTTGTGTTTGTCCTCTTTCAACCATGCTAATCCCTGTAAAGGTGCTAGTGTCTGCGCTGGTGCTTGGTGCAGGGAGAGGCTGCAATGCTGCACCCTCTGAGGCTTCCTCTTCCTCCTCATAAGATAACTTATTATAATGTTTCAGCTGCTCAATGTTCACATCTTAACATTGTGCTGATGCTTACAATGCATGCCATGTGTCTTCCCTGCAAAAAGCACTTAAACCTGACCATCTGTGAAATTTCACTCATTATTCAAATTAATAAAACTTACTTTAGCCAATGCTTGTCAATCTTGCAAAAGTCCAAAAATTCCTGCTTCCTTCCAGTAAATTGCTGGTGTACCTGGCACTGCCCCATGGCATGTGCCCTTTTAACTTAGTAGCTGTGAGTGTCTTTTGGGTCATGGCCTGGAAATCCGGCCATCAGAAAGCCCGCCTTCCATCTCTAATTGGCCGGGGGACAATCAAGCAACGTCGCAGGCTGGAAACCCACCCGGTGGCCATTAAATGGATTATTGTCATTTTATACGATGGGAGATAAGGATGGGAGCAGGGCTTGGTGAGCCACCCTTTGCTGGGTGAGTCCCACCCACCCGGACCCTGCATTTTATTCAGCCCCTTGATATTCAGCACTGGCTTTCATTCACTAAAGCACAAAAGACTGCCTCCTGCAAACTTGGAGAAACATATGTGAGGGCCCTTACTGTGGCTCAGGCTGGATTTGTGAAGGCTACAGGAGCAGGGTTGCACCTCACAGACACACCAAACCAAACTCCAACTTATTTTTCCAACCTTACTTTTCAGCCCAGCTGCTGGATGATACTGGCAGGGGTGTTCAAAGCAAAGCTCCACCCAATTCTACGCAAACATGGCACTGGAGTTAACTTGATGTCATAGGAGTTGAATCTGCACTCAGTTGAAATTCATCTTTGGGGAGTTCAGCTTTGGTTAATGCAGCTAAATAGTTCTCCCTTTGAGATCTACATATCTAAGGTGTTGAATTCCATTTAACTCCCTTCTGTTTGCTCTCAGACCCAAATCCTTGCTCTTTACAGGGTTGTGATGGTATGGAATTCACTTCTAGAGTTAGTGGTTGAGGCAGATGCTGTGTCAAGATTCAAGGTTGGTAGGAGCAAATATCAATGAATGGACTTAGAAACAGGATGAGTAAGTTTAATGGGAAAATATACCTGCACGGAGGGTGAGCAATAATATGGATTATTACTGACCCATTATTGTGTTTCACTTCTATGTATATCCCTCACATCCAGGCCAGTTTCAGCTCATCCTTTGTCCTAGCCCAAACTTTCTCCTCTTGTCTATTATGCCTACACAATCTGTACCCCCAATACATTGCACCATCTGAACACCAGGCTCCACACCAAAGCTTCCCTGTCTCAATGTACTATATCTTACAGCACCTCCCAATGGTTCTTGTACCAGTTAGAATGGTGGCTCGGCACCTAATAGAGCAGCAATCAGATCTTTGTCTAATCTGGGTCATGGTACATTCCACCCCTCTGGACCCAGCTCCCTTCCAACAATTTCATCATCACAAAAACAGAATTACCTGGAAAAACTCAGCAGGTCTGGCAGCATCGGCGGAGAAGAAAAGTTCTGTCGAAGGGTCATGAGGACTCGAAACGTCAACTCTTTTCTTCTCCGCCGATGCTGCCAGACCTGCTGAGTTTTTCCAGGTAATTCTGTTTTTGTTTCGGATTTCCAGCATCCGCAGTTTTTTTGTTTTTAATTTCATCATCACCGTTGGGTACATAACCTTCAATTCCTGACCTAACGCCTTTGTGGCAATGATGTAGCCATGAGAACTGTTGTGGTTCAATAAGGCGCACCATTATCTCCTCAGGAAAAAAACTAGGAATGTGGTTTTGCCAGATCTGGAGAACAAAATACATTTTTTTTTAAATGGTATATTTAGAATCATATGGCATAACATGAAGATGAGGCTGGAACAAATTATTAAGCAGGGCACTGCTCCAACTCCCTGTGACTCATGCCACCGGGGATCTGCTCGACTTACGTTTGCCACTTCATCCTGAATTTCTAAAACTCGAATAACATAACCAAATTTCAAGGGCCAAGTACAAAGTATAATTGTTTTTAGGATTATCTGAAATGTCAGCCTAAGTCGATTTAATTTGACTAGAAACAATCCAGCCAGAAAAATCCATTATACAACGCAATACATATAAAAGGCTTTTTGAGAGTGATAATATGATAAGAGGATTCATTTTACTTGGAGTAACAGATTTGGAGACTTTGTTAGATTTGTGTAAATAGGGTCATTCTGTCATGTGGGTTTTGCTACCTTAGAAAGCTAATTTATCTATTTCAGGAAAAGATAAAAATCCTGTAACATCGCTCATAAACTAAAGCTTATGATTGTGCGTGGCACTTTAACTAAATAATAAATTGAAAGCAATGTTCAAAACATAGATATTCATTTTGCTCCACATTAACAGTGCTTCAGTTAAGTATTATAATAATTCCAACCCATTATGTTGTCACAACACTACTCCAATAATAGTTTTAGAAGCTTTGTGACAGTTTTACTTTCAATTAAATCATTACAAACGCTTTTAAATGCAGCCTAGATTATTTTCTAAGTTATTTCATTTAGGCAATTCAAAAAAGAAAAGTAAATCTAACCTCATCCCAGACTTCACTTCAATATCACATTTAATAGTTTTCAGTAAACATCCTCACATCAGAACTATTTCATACAGGTACAAATTGTAAGCATGGAGTATGAGACACAGAACAACCATAAATGTTTACTCCTGAATTAATTTTCCAGTTAATTTTGAACAAAACCTCTATCTTTTCAAAAGAAATTATAAAGACTTTGTTGAATTTTTTTTAAATAATCAGATTTCAGGCCTAAAAATTGGTTTGTGATGGTCTGCTAGTGTAAATTGGGCACAGAGAAAGAGCCCTGCATTGGAACTGGTAGGATCGAATCTCATCCAGTACTGGGCTCCAGGCCTCATGTGCATGAAGCCACTGAGCTGCAAACACTAGCTGAGGATATCAATGCAGCTTTTTGCTGATGAAGGCTGTAATTTCTGGTTGCCAGAAGTGACCATCAGGACTTTGCCTGCTCTTCCGGCTCCAAATTCAGGCAAGTAGTTTTTAAACACCTGAACTCCATCCTATCACAAGCCTTCCTTCTGTTCTTCTTCCCCTCAACCCCTGCTCCTCACCTTTCAAGTGCGCAAAACTTATTACATTTCTAAATGTTCTTAGCTCTCATGAAAGGTCACAGACCTGAAACATTGGACTGAATTTTCACAGAGTCAGGCTGATTCCAGAGCCCTTTAAAAATGGCAGCCGGGACCTGGTTGCAGAAGTCCTGACCACATTTCCAACAAATCCCACTTTTGTCAGCAGGGGGAAATGGGACAGGGCATGAATCACACAGGTCAGAAGCTGGAACTCCGAGCCATTTGAAATTAGTGCTGTTAGAAACAAATCTCATTTTTGATGCTCCAAGGGCCTTAAATTTATGGATGAGATGTAAACACTCTTGAAGGGTCAATAAGGTCTGTTAAGTTCCATGATCTGGAGTTATTTTAATCCCCAGTCCTTTAAACATGAAAATAAATCCAAGCTGTAGCTGTCAGTTAGAGTAAAATTAAACTGTCAGCTGGAGTGCATTGATTGACAGGCCATCTGGTGTAGTTTAGAAAAAACCTTCACTATCTGTTCCTGCAATTTCAATAGAGTTATTTTTTTGCCATTTCTCAAGGGCTGTTATTACAGCTGAACCCATTACAGATGTTTGGCTAAGGTTCAAATGCTCTAAAACCACAGCTCAGCAGGGGGCTGAGTTCAAATTTTTCTTGACAGTCTTAAGAGGTTATTAAATGATAAGCTGTCTTTGATGTGGTTACTAAATAGAAGTTTGTTTTTAAAACACATTGACCATTGAGGGGATTTAAAATTGTTGAATAGGTTTCATGTGTCAAGAATATGTAAGTGAGAGTCATTTATATTATTACAAGGTTTTTTTTTAATTTCCACATGGCTCATGGCTGGTTGAGTGGCTATGGATGTGACGTGTGGAGCATGGAGGGGAATGGGGAGTGGATGAGGGCTAGAGGACCTACCAAATCTTTAAAACAACTGGGACAAAGTTCTAAAGAACCACGGTGAGCCCACTAGCCAACCCACCCCGGCACGCGCCTGCCTCTGTGGCTGCCTTCTATCTGCATCCTGGATTGGCAAGCCCGACACAAAACTGTCCCCAACTCCTTGAATTAATTCTATATGTGATGGACCCATTGAGGCATGTCTGCAAAGACAGGATGTTTCACGACTCGAACTTCCTACCTTGAGTGAAAATATTAATTATTTTTCTCTCTCTCTATGTATATCAACTGACCTGCTGAGAATTTCCAACACTTTCTGTTTTTATTTCAGATGCCCAACATTTGCAATATTTTGCTTTTGTTTCTTTAGACTGACCCATTTTGTGGCAACCTGCAGAGGTCCTTTACAAGTCACTGGTTAGACTGCATATGAAGACCTGGGCTGAGTTGGTTTCATTTAAAGTTGAAACCCAGAACACAAGAAAACATGTACTTTATAGGTTTAAAGGGCAGAAGCTCTTGCTTTTAGATGTATTAAAATATGCATCTTTAGGTTCCTGAGGCACTGGGAGTAGTTCTAGGGCAGACAGAACCTGTATAAGAAGGACGGGTTACACCTTAACAGGGCTGGGACTAATGTCCTCATGGGGAAATAGTTAGTGCAGTTGGGGAGGGTTTTAACTAGATTAGTAGGGGGATGAGAACCTAAAGGGAAATTCAGAGTGGAGAGGAGAAAAACTGGCAGTGGGAAGTAGAGAACTACGACCTGACAAGGATGATATATCAAAGAGTTGCATCCAGGTAGATAGAGTATTTGGAGAATGTGGTAGGATTCAAGTAGGCAACAGTAAGTCATTAGATGGGGTCAGAGTAAGGGGGAAAGTAAAATTCCTAAATCAGGGTTAATATGCATGTATGTGAATGCACAGTGTGGTTAATAAAATTAGTGAACTACAAGCATAGGTTGACAGATGGATTTATGAGATTATTGCTTTAACAGAGACTGGCTCAAAAAAGGGCAGTCATGGCTGTCAAATATTCCTGGGTATAAGGTGTTTGGTGGAGACAAGTAAGGAAGAAAAGCCGGGGGCGGGGGATGCTGGGGAATGGCAGTATTGATTAAAGATAGCATTACAGTACTGCACAGAGAGGATGTTCCAGGGGATGGAATCTTTCTGGCTAGAGCTAAGGAATGAGAAAAGTGCAACAACATTGATTGGTTTAGTAAATAGGCCACCAACGAGTGGACAAGGTTTAGAGAAACAAATTTGCAAAGGAATTACAGAGAGGTGCAAGAATTATTGAGTGATTATAATGGGGGACTTCAATTATCCAAATATAGACTAGGATAAGAATATTGCAAAGGGGCAAGAGGGGCAAGAGTTCCCAGAATGTGTTAAAGATAATTTTCTGCAGCAGAATGTTTCCAGTTCAGATGGCAGGCACTGCTGGACTCGGTCTTATGGAATGAGTTGGCCCAAGTGGTCCAAATATTAGTGGGAAAGCATTTAGAGGACATTGACTATTGTATCATAAGATACAATGGAAAAGGACAAGGAACAATCCAGAGCATGGATAATTAATTGGGGGAAAGCCAACTTCAATGGGATGAGAATGCATCTGAGTTGAATGAGTTGAAATCAAATGTTGGCAGAAAAGATGGTGGCTGAACAATGGGCCACCTTCAAAGAAACAGTATTGCAGCAAATGTCAAGGTATATTCCCTTGAAGGGGATAGGTAGGACAAATAAACCCAGAGCACCCTGGATGACAGGAGAGATAGTGGTGAAGATGAAAAGGAAGAAGTGCATGTACAATTGATATCAGGTAGAAAATACAACTGAGAAACAGGCTGAATACAGAAGGATTAGAAGAGAAGTCCTCTATAATAATAAGGAATGCATGAACAGAGCATGAAAAGACATGGGCAGCTAACATAAAGGGTCTTCTTTTAGCATATAAATAATAAAGGTGTGGTAAAAGAATGAGTAGGGCCGATTAGGGATAAAAAAAAGGAGACTTGCATGTGGAGGTAAGAGAAATAGAGGAGGTATTAAACGAATACTTTGCATCTGTCTTTACAAAGGAAGAAGATGCTACCCAGGCTGAGGTGAGAGAGGAGGTAACTGGTAAACTAGAAGAATTTACAATTGAGAATGAGGATGTGTTAGAAAGTCCAACTTTACTTAAAATAGATAAGGTACCAGAACCGAATGAGATGCATCCAAGGGTACTGAGGGGAGTGAGCGTGGAAATTGCAGAAGCACTAGTGATATGCTTCCAATCTTCTTTAGACATGGGCGGTGGTGGGGGAGCAGAGGGGGGTGGTGCCAGAGGACTGGAGAATTGTGAGCATTACACCCTTGTTCAAAAAGGGGTGCAAGGATAAAGCCAGCAACTACAGAGAAGTCAGTCTGACCTCAGTGGAAGGGAAACTTCTGGAAACTATAGTTCGGGAGAAAATCCATAGTCACTTAAGCAAGTGCAGGATAATTAAGGAAAGCCATCATGGATTCATTAAGGGTAAATCATTTAACCAAATTGCTGGAGTTTTTTGAGGAGGTAACAGAGAAGGTTGATAAGGGCAATGCTGTTGATGTGGTGGAGATGGATTTTCAAAAGGCATTTGATACAGTGCCACACAACAGACTTGTGAGCAAAATTCTAGCTCATGGAATAAAAGGGAAAGTAGGCACTTGATAAAAAAAAATTGGCTGAATGACAGGAAACAAAGAGTAGCAGTTATTGGATGTTTTTCAGATTGGAGGAAGGTTTGTAGTAGAGTTCCCCAGGGGTCAGTGTTGGCGCCCTTGCTCTTCTAGCTATATATTAATGACCTAGACTGTAGAGTTCAGGGCACGATTTCAAAACTTGTAGATGATATTAAGTTTGGAAACATTGTCAACAGTGATGAGGATTGTCTTGAACCTCAAAATGAAATTAACATGTTGGTGGATTGGGCAGACTAGTGGCAGATGAAGTTCAATGCAGAAAATTGTGAAGCGATTCATTTTGGCAGGAAGAATATGGAGAGACAGTATAAAATAAAGGGAGAAACTCTAAAGGAGGTACAAGAACCGAGGGACCTCTATGTATGTGTACATAAGTCATTGAAGATGGCAGGGAGAGCAGAGACAGCTGTTAATAAAGCATATAGTATCTGAGGCTTTATTAATAGGGGCTTTGAATACAAGAGTAAGGAGGTCATGTTGAACTTGTATAAGACACTAGTTAGGCCTTGTCTGGAGGACTGCTTTCAATTTTGGGCACCATGCTTGAGGAAGGATGTAAAGGCATTGGACAAAGTACAGAGGAAATTCACAAGAATGATTCCAGGGATGAAGAACTATGGGGATAGATTGAAGAGATTGGGACTGTTTTCCTTGGAGAAGGCTGCGAGGAGACTTGCTAGAGGTATTCAAGGTCCTGAGAGGTATGGACAGGATAAATAGTGACAAACTGTTCCCACTCAAGGGAACATCAAGAACTAGAGAGTATAGATCCTAAATAATTGGCAAAAGGAGTCAAAGTTTTGTGAGAAAAAACTTTTTCACTCAGAGGGTGATTGGAGTCAGGAATGAACTGTTGGAGACAGGTTCAATCGAAGTATTCAAAAGGGAATTGGATTGCTTTCTGAAAAGAAGGACTGTGCAAGGTCGCAGGGATAAGGCAGGGGAGTGGGAATAGGCAGAATGCTCTTTCAGCAAGCCAGAGCAATCTCAATGGACCGAAGGGATTCCTTCTGCACAGTAAAGAATCTGCCATTTCTGGTAGTCATACTGCCAGGTGAACTTTTGTGAGCAGGAGAGATCCACACTTAGAGGAAATGGAAAAGTTACTTAATGTGTGTGTAGAGCACCAGGTGGACTATAATTAATGGTCTAATCATTCGAAACAAAGAACTTTAATTTCCTCCTCCTTTCAGGGGAGGCAGTGGCATAGTGGAGTTGTCACTGGACTAGTACACCAGAGCCCCAGGGAAATGCTCTGGGGGCCTGGGATCAAATTCCACCTGGCAGTGCCTAATGATGACCATGACATCTTTGTCGTAAAAACTCATCTGGGAAGGAAATCTGCGGACTTTACCTGGTCTGGCTTATGTGTGGACTCCAGACCCACAGGAATGTGGTTGACTCTTAAATGCCCTGGGAATCCTCAACATCAACTCCAGACCCCATGAAGTCTCATGGCGTCAGCTCAAACATAGGCAAGGAAACCTCCTGCTATTTATCATGTACCTTACCCACACCCTTCCCCCCCCGTACCACCCCAGCCACCTCAGCTGATGAATCAGTACTCTTCCACGTTGAACACCATTGGCGCAGAAGGATGCAGAATGTGTTCTGAGTGGGGGACTTGAATGTCCATCACCAAGAGTGGCTTGGTGGCACATCGACTGACCAAGCTGGTCGAGTCCTAAAAGACATAACTACTAGACTGGTTCTGCTTCAGGTGGTGAGGAAGCCAACAAGTGGGAAAAACGTATTTGACCTCATTCTCAACAACCTGCCTATAGCAGATACATCTGTCCACGGCAGTATCAGTAGGAGTGACAACCACAAAGTCCTTGTGGAGACAAAGCCCTGTCTTCACATTGAGGATACCTTCCATCGTGTTGTGTGGCACTACCACCATGCTAAATGGGATAGATTTCAAACAGATCTAGCAACTCACAATTGGGAAAACATGAGTCGCTGTGGGCCATCAGAAGCAGCAGGGTTGCATTCAACAACAATCTGTAACCTCATGGCCCGGTATATCCCCCACCTCTATATTACCACCAAGCCAGGGGATCAACCCTGGTTCAATGAAAAGTGCAGGAGGGCATGCCAGAGCAGCACCAGGCATAAAAATGAGGAGGCAACCTGGTGAAGCTATAACACAGGATTGCTTGCATGCCAAACAGCATAAGCAGCAAGCGATATTCAGAGCTAAGTGATTCCATAACCAAGGATCAGATCTAAGATCTGCAGCCCTGCCACATCCAGTCATGAATGATGTTGGACAATTAAACAACTCAGTAGAGGAGGAGGCTCCACAAATATCCCCTTCCTCAATGATCGGTAGCCCAGCACAGCAGTGCAAAAGATAAGACTGAAGCATTTGCAAGAGTCTTCAGCCAGAAGTACCAAGTGGATGATCCATCTCGGCCTCCTCTGGATGTCCCCAGCATCACAAATGTCAGTCCTCAGCCAATTCAATTCACTCCACATGATATCAAGAAACAACTGAAGGCACCAGGTATTGCAAAGGCTATAGGTCCTGACAACATTCCAACAATAGTACGGAAGCTTCAGAACTCGCTGTGCCCCTAGCCAAGCTGTTCTAGTACAGCTACGACACTGCATCTACCTGGCAATGTGGGAAAGTGCCTAGGTAAGCACTGCACATAAAAAGCAGGATAAATCCAATTACCAAGTACTGCCCCATCTGTATACTATTGATAATCAACAAAATGATAGATGTGGTCATCAACAGTGCTATCAAGTGGCAATAGCTTAGCAATAACCTTCTCACTGACGTTCAATTTGGTTTCCGCCAGAGCCACTGAGCTCCTAACCACATTACAGCCTTGATTCAAACATGGACAAAAAAGCTGAACACCAGAGGTGAGGTGAGAGTGTCTGCCCTTAACATCTAGGGAGGATTTGACCAAGTGTGGCATCAAGGACTGGAGTCAATAGGAATCAGGGGGAAAATCTCCACTGGTTGAGGTGTTACCGAGCACAAAAGAAGATGGTTGTGGTTGTTGGAGGTCAATCATCTCAGTTCCAGAACATCACTGCAGGAGTTCCTCAGAGTAGTGTCCTAGGCGCAACCATCTTCAGCTGTTTCATCAATGAGCTTCCTTCCATCATAAGGCCAGAATGGGGATGTTCACTATGATTGCACAAGGTTTAAGCACCATTTGCGACTCCTCAGATCCTGAAGCAGTCCATGTCCAAATGCAGCAAGACCTGGACAGTATCCAGGCTTGGACTGACAGGTAGCAAGTAACATTCGCGCCACACAAGTGTCAGGCATTGACCATCTCCAAGAAGAGAGAATCTGACCATTGCCCCTTGACATTCAATGGCATTACCATCGCTGAATCCCCCACTATCAACATCTTGGAGCTTACCATTAACCAGAAATTGAACTGGACTAGAAATATAAATACTGTGGCTACAAGAGCAGTTCAGAGGCTAGGAATCCTGCGGCGAGAAACTCACCTCCTGACTCCCCATAGCCTATCCACTATCTACAAGGCACGTCAGGAGTGTGATGGAATACTCTCCACTTACCTGGACGAGTGCAGCTCCAACAACACACAAGAAGCTTGACAAAGTCCAGGGCAAAACTATCTGCTTGACTGGCACCAGATCCACAGACATTCATTCCCTCAACCACTGATGCACAGTGGCAGCAGTGTGTACTATCTACAAAATGCACTGTAAGAACTCACCAAGGCTCCATAGACAGCACCTTCCAAACCCATGACCACTACCATGATAGAAACCTGAGAACAACACCACCTGGAAGTTCCCCTCCAAGCCACTCACCATCCTGATTTGGAAATATTTTGCTCTTCCTTCACTGTCACTAGGTCTAAATCCTGGAACCCTCTTCCTAACAGCACTGTGGGTGTAGCTACAGCACATGCACTGCAGCGGTTCAAGAAGGCAGCTAACTGCCACCTAGGGATGGTCATTCAATTGTGGCCTAGCCAGCAACATCCACATTCCATGAATGAATAAAATAAAATTGTGCCAGCCCATAAACAGTACTCAATAAATTACTGCTGGTGTCACCGGTGACGATGAAGATAGCATAGAAGATGCCTCTCCTTTCACTGCCTAAGTATTTTCAGCCAGCACAGGGTGGTTTCACTGTTTTAAAAAGCGTTTCCGGCTGCATAATGTAAAGTTGGCGGGGGAGGCTGCTTCAGCTGACCATGTAATTTCCCAAGGTTCTGCAGGAATATATTGAGGAAAGAGGCTACTAGGCAGAGCAGGTCTTCAACACAGACAAAACTGGCCTGTTCTGGAGGAAGATGCCAAATAGGAGCTATATTTCCAAAGAAGAAAAGACAGCTCCTGGTTTTAAAGCAGCAAAGGACAGGCTGACACTTCTACTATGTGCCAATGTGGTTGGCTTTAAATGTAAACCAATACTGGTTGAGAGGTCAGAAAACCCTCAAGCTTTTAAAGGGAAAATAAATTTCATCTGCCAGTCTTTTGGAAGGCTAACAGTAATGTCTGGGTTACACCAGTAGTGTTTGAAGTCTGGTTTGTCAATTGCTTTCTGCCAGAGGTCATGTCTCATCTGAGGGAAAAGAACCTGTCTTTCAATATCCTTCTAATCCTTGATAATGCATCTGGGCATCCACATTCACCAGAGAGATCCATCAAGATGTTGACATTTATGACCCCAAATATGACCTCACTTATCCAACCAATGGATTAGGGGGTCATCGCCTCATTCAAGGCTTATTATACCCGACAAAGTTTCAGTCACATCCTTCATCTTCAGGAAGCAGGCCCTTCAAGAAACAGTCTGTGATTGCTGGTACAAATTCAACATCGTCACAGAAGCAAGCATAATTAAGGGCTCATGGGATGAAGTTCAAGCTTCAACTATAAATGCCTGCTGGAAAAAAATTTGGCCTGAGGCTGTGAATAATTTCACAGGGTTCCCCAATTTGGATACTGAAGTGGCCTGGTTTGCTCAAGTGGCCAGGATTTTTGACCAAGCAAAACAAGTTGGAGGGGAGGGATTTGAAGACATCACCACAGATGAAGTGGATGAGTTGCTTCAATCTCATCAAGAGGAACTCTCTACAGAAGATTTGATTGAACTGATGAAATTAAATGAAACTAAACAGGAGCAGGAGCAAGAAGAAGAGCCTTAGAAGCTTCAACTCACACCAAGATGATGGCAGATCCCAAAAGATCTGCTGAAGATTTGTAAAAACAGGCAACAGACCGTGATGCACGCATGGAAAGAAGCAATGCCTTTCGTAGAGCGATTGACACTGCTATGGCTCCTTACCGAGAGCTTTACAAAATAGGAAAAAGGTGAAGCAGCCAAAAAAAAATTGTTCTTTTCATCCACATCAATGTGTGCATCAGCCACGGCACCCACTCCCACTACCTCCGCTCTCAAGTACAGTTCCTATACTGTACAGTAAGGTACTGTAATTTGGAATTGTATTACACTGTAATTGGCAAGTTTTACATTGTTTTTGTTTTCTTGCGTTGCCAGCAATTTCTGCAGTAAAATTGTCTTGAATTTTTTCAAAAACATAGTTTTTATTGCCTCTTTTCCTTTATAAATGTCAAATTTTGGGTTGGCTGGAACCTATCTAATTCGCTCCCATTATAACTAAGTTTGCCATTCTCAATTTCACTCTTCAAAACATTTTGCGGGAACGTAACTCCTGCAAATGGCAGGATTTTAATGTATTACAATACTACTCCATCTCCTGTGATATTGCTCGCCAACATTCTTAAGAGCAGAAAAGTCTGAAGAAGCGTCATACGGACTCAAAACATTAACTCTGTTTCCCTCTCCACAGATGCTGCCAGGCCTGCTGAGTTTTTTCAGCATTTTCTGGTTTTATTTCAGATTTCCAGCACGTGCAGATTTTGCTTTGATCTTATGCCTATTCTGTAACCTGTTTAGAAGCAGCATGAATAAACAAATGTTATGCAGGAACCAGAGTATGACTACAGTCTGTCTACGAACCATGTACACCACCTAGAGTCGAAGACTGAAAGGCCATCTTAGAACATAAGCAATGCGCCAGAGAAGGCCAACAGATCAAGGTGGGTACACTTTTTCTGGAACAGCATTCCAGAAGAGGAACAACGTCTCTATGGGAGGACTTTGCCTCATTGACTTGCCCAATGGGATTAGCGAGTGCCTTATGACTGCTTGGCTCACCCTAATACCTGTCAGTATACCCATTCACAACAGCTACTCTTTCTCTTCCAGGAAAAATTGTAGCATATAACAGGCGGCAGCAGAACCTAACCAGGGGAGAACAACCACATCTGCAAGACAAACTTACCCTTGAGGAGGCATTATCAGTAAAGGAAAGGGAGATGAAGTGGCCTGAGGCCTAACAGGGAGAGGTCATCTAGAGTCATGTTGCCATTTTAGCTTCCTTACAGATGCACAACTATTCCTGATCCTTAATCACTAGTCAGTCCCAAAATCCTTATGGTCTTATCGAACAAATCTACCTTTAGTGGCTGCACATGATGCTCCCTAACCCTTCATTATCACTGCACTTCCAGGACCAAGATCCATCTCTCCCCTTATCACCCCTCCTCACCCTCCCCCACACACCAGCAACCCCCTCTCTCCCGCCAACAACAATGAAGCAACAGCAAAATATTTCCGAGTCAGAATGGTGTGTAGCTTGAAGAGGAACTTTTAGATGGCAATGTTCTTATGTGTCCACTGGCCTTGTCTTTCTAGGTATTAGAGGTTTCAAATTTGAAACATCCTGTTGAAGAAGCCTTGGCAAACTGCTACTGTGCATCTTGTAAATGGTATACATTGCAGCCGCAGCTTGGCTCCGTGGAGGGCATGAACGTTTAAACGCTGGTGGATGGGATACCAATCAACTGAGCTGCTTTGTCCTGAATAGTGTTTAGCTTCCTAGTGTTGTTAGAGCTGCACTCATCCAGGCAAATGAAAAAGTATTCTATCACCATCGTGATTTGTGCCTTGCCGATAGTGGACAAGTTTTGGGGAGTCATGAAATGAGTCATCCTTTGCAGAGTACACAACCTCTGATCTGCTCTTGTGATCATTGGATTTATGTGGCTGCTCCAGCTAAGTTTCAATGGTAACCCCAGGATGTTCATAGTGTAAATTAAATGACAATAGTGCCATTGAATGTCAAGAGGAGTTGGTTAGATTCTTTCTGGTTGGAGATGGTCAATTCCTGGCACCTGCGTGGTATGGATGTTACTTGCCACTTATCAGCCTATGCTGAATGTTATCCAGGCAGGGACTGCTTCACTATCTGAGGATATGTGAGCAATGTGCAGTCCAACAACCATAATTATTTTTTTATATGCTGGGTATGATTCTAGCCAACGGAGAGTTTTGCTCTTGATTCCAATTCCTTCAATTTTACTGGGCCAGCTTGATGCTACACTTGGTTAAATGTTGCCTGGATATGAAAGGCAGTCATTTCACCTCAAGTCTGGAATTCAGATCATTTGACCATGATTTGATCAAATCTGTAAAATGGTCTGGATCCAAATGGTTCTGGTGGAACCCAAACTGGACTCTAGTAAGCAGGTGAGTACTTACCAAGTAAGGTTATTTACTTTGGAGACAAAGTGCTGTTTAATAGCAAAAATAGAAAATGCTGGAAAAACTTAGCAGGTCTGACAGCATCTGTGAAGAGAGAAACAGAGTTGATGTTTCAAGTCCGTATGACTCATCTTCAGAGCTTGATAGCACTGTCAACGTTCCATCACGTTGCTGATGCTCATGAGAAGACTGATGGGGTGGTTATTGGCTGGCTGGGTTTGTCCTGCTTTTTGTGGCCAGGATGAATCTGCGCAATTTTCCACATTGTCAGGTAGATGCCAGTGTTGTATCTGTACTGGGATAGCTTGGCCAGGGATAGGACTAGGTGTGTGGCTCAGGTCTCTGTACCACAGCCAGGTTATTTTTGGGGACAATAGCCTTGCTTTATCCAGTCTGTTTAGCTTTCTTCTTGATATCACGTGGACTGAATCCAGTTGACTGCAAAGTGGCTTTCTGATGGTGAAGTTCTGAAGAAGGAGGTCAAAATTAATCATCAACTTAGCACTTCTGGCTGAAGAAATGCTGTGAATTCTAAGTATCACTGAGGATGGTGATGTTCATGCAGCCTTCTCCTTCCATTAGTTGTTTAATCATCTAATTGTAATTGTTAAAATGCTCTAATAAATGTGCAGTCAGCCCATATGGGCCCTTTGACTTAAAGGCTTCCAGATCTTCTCTGGTGGTCAGAGACTCGTCTTCCACCAGATCACTGTGTGGGCTGAACAGAGATCATAAGGTAGTAGTATGGAAATCCTGGGGCAGGAATCTACTAGCCTCTCTCCAGATGCCAGCATTGCTGCCCTCTCCCCTGCATCATTTCCTTGATATTGTCTGTCAGCCAGGTGGTCCAGACTGCTGAAACCCATGCTGGTATAGAGCACTCTGAGGCTGGGCCATCACGGAACATTGTTTCTCAAGAGTGTCACAGGAGGGCATCTGAACACTCTTCTTCAGATTCTGAGTAGCCAGAAAAAAAATCATGTGAATTTATATATTGTCCTTTATGACCACCAGATGTCTTAAAGAACTACACAACCAAGGAAGTAATTTTTAAATGTGGTCACTGTTGTAATGTAGGAAACATGACAGCCAATCTGTGCACAGCAAGCTCCCACAAACAGAAATGTGATGCTGACCAGGTAATCGATTTTTGTTATGTTGTTTCAGTGTTAAGTATTGGCCAAGGGACCAGGGATAACCCCAATGCTCTTCTTCGAAATAGTGCCATGGGATCTTCCATATCCGCCTGAGAGGGCAGGCAGGGCTTCTTGTGTCAACTAAAACACAGCACTTCCAATAGTACTGTACTCGCTCAGGACTGCACTGAGGTGTTAGTTTTGATTTTTGTATGCAAGCTCTGAAGTTGGCTTTGAACCCACAGCCATTTGATGCAGAAGTAAGAACATCACCAACTGACCCACAGTCCCTTGCCTGTTGCTGGCACTGAGGTGTCATACTGTAGCAGGACTAGATAAGCCAGGAGAACTTATAGATAACCACAACGGATAAGTACCAGCGTGAATCAGTAATGTCTGTGAATGTTGTTAGTTGGGTAATGATAGTAGTTGGTTAGTGATGGTATCAGTTGTCTGTTCGATTGTGTTCATCATCGTGAAGGAGCTGAAAGAATTGAATGCAGATAATGGACTGCCTGTTGGATCCTAAGTTGTGGAAGGCATATCATGTGGAAACAGTACTCTGAAGTCTGATGTTTTGCAAAAGCACTCTTCAGTTCGATGACGCGAGTGTCCCTCCATGGTGAGAGCCACTTTTTTTTTATTCATCCACATGATGTGGGCTTCGTTGGCTGGGCCAGCATTTATTGCCCATCCCTAGTTGCCCTTGAGAAGGTGGTGGTGAGCTGCCTTCTTGAACCGTTGCAATCCATATGGTATAGGTACACCCATACTGCTATTAGGAAGGGAGTTCAAGGATTATGACCCAGTGACAGTGAAGGAACGGCGATATATTTCCAGGTCAGGATGGTTAGTGATTTGGAGAGGAACTTCTAGTGTTTCCATCTACCTGTTGCCTATGTCCTTCTAGATAGTAGTGGTCGTGGGTTTGCAAGATGCTCTCGAAGGAGCCTAGGTGAATTCCTTCAGTGCATCTTGTAGATGGTACACACTGCTGCTACCATGCGTCGGTGGTGGAGGGAATGAACGTTTGTGGATGTGGTGTCAATCAAGTGGGCTACTTTGTCCTGGATGGTGTCAAGCTTCTTGAGTGTTGTGGGAGCTGCCCTCATCCAGGCAAGTGGGGAGTATCCCATCATACTCCTGACTTGGGCCTTGTAGACAGTGGACAGGCTTTGAGGAGCTAGGAGGTGGGTTACTCGTCGCACTTTTCCTACCCTCTGACCTGCTGCTGTAGCCACAGTATTTATATGGCAAGTCCAGTTCAGTTTCTGGTCAATAGTAACCCCCAGGATGTTGATAGTGGGGGATTCAGTAGTGGTAATGCCATTGAACAACAAGGGGCAATGGTTGGATTCTATCTTGTTGGAGATGGTCATTGCTGGTCACTTGTGTGGTGCAAATGTTACTTGTCAGCCCGAGTCTGGATATTGTTCAGGTCTAGCTGCATTTGTACATAGAGTGCTTCAGTATCTGAGGAGTCACGAATGGTGCTGAACATTTTGCAATCGTCAGCAAACATCCCCAGGAAGGTCATTGATGAAGCAGCTGAAGATGGTAGGGCTGAGGACAGTACCCTGAGGAACTCCTGCAGTAATGTTCTGGAGCTCAGGTGGCTGATCTCCAACCAACACAACCATCTTCCTTTCTGCCAAGTATGAATCCAACCAGCAGAGAGTTTTCCGCCTAATTCCTAATGCCTCCAGCTTTCCTGGGGCTCCTTGATGCCACACTCGGTCAAATGCTGCCTTGATGTCAAGGGCAGTCACTCTCACCTCACCTTGGGGAGTTCAGCTCTTTTGGCCATGTTTGAACCAAGGCTGTAATGAGGTCAGGAGTTGAGTAGCCCTGGCAGAACCCAAACTGGGCATCAGTGAGCAGGTTATTGCTAAGCAAGATAGCACTGGACGCTAGATAGCACTGTTGATGACCCCCTTTCATTACATTGCTGGTGATGGAGGGCAAACCTAAGGGGCAGTAATTGGCTGGGTTGGATTTGTCCTCATTTTTGTGTGCAGGACATACCATTTTCCACATAGCCGGGCAGATGCCAGTGATGTAGCTGTCCTGGAACAGCTTGGCTAGGGGCGCGATAAGTTCTGGAGCACAAGTCTTCAGTACTATTGCCAGAATATTGTCAGGGCCCATAGACTTTGCATATCCAGTGCCTTCAGCCATTTCTTGATAACATGTGGAGTGACTCGAATTGGCTGTGATGTTGGGGACCTCTGGAGGAGACCGAGATGGGTCATCCATTCGGCATTTTTGGCTGAAGATTGTAGCAAATGCTTCAACCTTGTCTTTTGTACTGATATTGTGGCTCCTCCATCATTGAGGATGGGGATATTTGTGGAGCCTCCTTCTCCAGTGAGTTGTTTAATTGTCCACCACCACTTACAACTGGATGTGGCAGGACTGCAGAACTTGGATCTGATCTGTTGGTTGTGGGATCGCTTAGCTCTGTCTATCACTTGCTGCTTATGCTGTTTGGGAGGCAAGTAGTCCGTATTATAGCTTCACCAGGTTGACACCTCATTTTTATGTATGCCTGGTGCTGCTCCTGGTATGCCCTCCTGCACTTGTCATTGAACAAGGGTTGATCCCCTGGCTTGATGATCATGGTACAGTAGAGGATATGTTGAGCCATAAGATTACAGATTGTGCTCAAGTACAATTCTGCTATTGTTGATGGTCCACAGCACGTCATGGATGCCCAGTCTTGAGTTGCTAGGTCTGTTCGAAATCTATCCCATCAGCTGAGGGAGGGCGGTACATAGTAATCAGCAGGGGGTTTCCTTGCCCATGTTTGACCTGATGCTATGAGACTTCATGGGGTGCAGAGTCAATGGTGAGGACTACAAGTGCAAATCCCTCCCGACTGTATACCACTGGGCTGCTACCTTTGCTGGGTCTGTCCTGCCAGTGGGACAGGACATACTCAGGGTTGGTGATGGTGGTGTCTGGGACATTATCTCTAAGCTATGATTCTATGAGGGTGACTATGTCAGGCTGTTGCTTGACTAGTCTGTGAGACAGCTCTCCCGATTTTGGCACTAGCCCCCCGATGTTAGTAAGGAGGACTTTGCAAGGTCGACAGGACTGAGATTGCCATTGGTGTTTCTGGTGCCTAGGTCGATGCCAGGTGGTCCGAATGGTTTCATGCCTTTTTTGTGATTTTGTAGCAGTTTGTTACAACTGAGTGGCTTGCTAGGCCATTTCAGGGGACACTTAAGAGTCAACCACATTGCTGTGGGTCTGGAGTCACATGTAGCCCAGACCAGGTAAGGACAACAGATGGATTTTTACAACAATCGACAAGGTTTCATGGTCATCATTAAACTATAATTCCAGACTTTTTATTGAATTCAAATTTCACCATCTGCCGGGGCCCCAGAGCATTACCTTGTGTCTCTGGATCACTAGTCCAGTGGCAAATCACTACGCCATCGCCACCCCCTACCAAGAAGCTTCTGGCATATTTCCTAATCCCCTCCTCTTCCACCCCCTCCTCCTTTTGTGGATCCTGAACTTGTCTCTCTAGCACAGTTGCTGCTGGTTATAGCTGGTCTCTCATGTTGGTCAGATTGCAGAGAACGTGCCAAATCACTACGAATCTGGACGCTTTCTTGACTGACTGTGCATAGCGTTTCCTGTCCAGTCAAGCATCTAAATAGTTTCGAAAAAGAGTCATATTGGACTCAAAATGTTAACTCTGTTTCTCTCTCCACAGATGTTGCCAAACCTGCTGTGTTTTTTCCGCACTTCCTGTTCTAATTTCAAGGCATCTAAACCTCTACTTCAGGACTCCAGTGTTTTGCTCTCTGATATTCCTGGCAAGAGAATGGCTCTCATTGTATGAGTGCTCAAATGAATTCTGAAGGTTTCTCAAGGGAATCTTAAACCATGGTGCCAAAGAGTATCCCTTATCATCATCCCTTGTCATCCATATTACAATGCAGCTTAAAGATCTGCGGGATGGATGACTACCTCATCATAAACATATTGTAGCATTTCCCTGGATAGTAGGAATTAACTTGCATGATGTGCTACCAGTGGCTGGAGAGTAGTTGTACTTTGAGGGAATGGAATCCCTTCCTGTTCTTGAATCCTCCATGTTTAAATGAGCATGTGTGCAGTCATGACCATGGGGAATCCTGCAAACCTGTCAAATCCTAGAGTTCTCTGTCTCTTTGGCAATCGGGAATGAAAATAAAGTCATTCCTCTGAGTGTTTAGAGCTGCAGCTGCCTTCTTTCTGCAGAAATGCACAGAGGATTATGATATGTGGCTAATATAAACTGTGGCAGCCTGGAAGGTTCCAGTAGCACTAAAAAAAACGTGCTATTGTGACCTTCCCTGCCACAAGCAATGCAGTCCTGCCTGTGGTGTGAAGTTTCAGTCTTTGCTGCATGAGTCCACAGATCTTTGTGAAAAACTCTTGGTCAAAGTTCAGTCTCCTCATGCATTGATTTTGGGTCATGTGACTGTCGGTATAGTACTCTCAGGTGGACAAGGCCTCATGCTGAGAGCACTCATCACCCTCCTACTCCTCTCTCCTGCAGCAGCTGGTGTTACTCTGTCTGGACTCATCTCCTCCCACAATCCCTCGTGTAGGCTAAGGGGGATCCCTAAGATACCAATGGCAGAAGACTTCCTTTTTTCTGGTGACTCCAATAAGGTGTTCAATTATGCAGATTAGCAGAAGGCTCACTCTTTTTAGCAAAAGTCTTGAAAGAATATCCAGAAAAATGTTGATGAGAACATTGGCGAAGTCTTGACAAATTGCCCCAGAAAGACTCCTGATATATCTCAAAAATGCAGGGTAGTCAGTCAGTCTCAATAAGCAAGTGAACAGGGAAAGCTGAGCATGACTTTCAGGAGCACACAAAATCCTCAGCAACATCTTTACTTCTGTTAGGTCATCAAAATGAGACGTTGTTAAATGAAGCGTCACCCTCCAAAATAGCATGCAGCCTCATTACTGGAAGCTAGGTACACAGGCATGCCTCTCATCATTTTTCCCACTGTGCCCCTCATCCTTGGTTACCTCATCATGTGAGGCAGATGGCTCCTCCTCCTCCTCCGCCCCTTCCTCAAATGAATGGTCTACTTTATTAGGCTTTGGATCTTGCATTTGTACACCTCTTCACTGAGCCATATAATGCAGCATGCAGCAGGCCACCACTATCCTTGACACCCTCACAGGAGTGTATTACAGTGTTCCTCTCGAGTGGTCAAGGCTTCAAAAACAAATTTTCAAAAGACAAATAGCCTGCTAGGCGGTTGGCCTAGTTTGAAGGTGATGACTGTTATAACATTCTTCTGGCTACTTGGCCACTTGTGTCCACTTGGTGCAATGTTATAAGCAGCCACCTCCTCGATGGATAACCCTTATCACCAAGTAGCTAGCCACGGACCTGGAGTATAGGTTCGAAAATGTGCAGCAGGGTTGACTCCTTCAAGGTGAAAGAGTCTTGACAGCTTCCATGGAATTGTGCACAGATGTGGGAGAAAATCCTATTGTGGCTGCACACAAGCTGCACTTTGATGGAATGAAAAGACTTTCTATTCATATATCTATTTGCCTCCTGTGACGGTGCTTTGATGGTGATGTTTGTGCAATGGATCACACCTTACACTTGTGGAAAGCCAGCTATCGACATGAACCCCACTGCTCTTCGGCTCTGAGACTCCACATCTGTTAGAAAATTCATGTGCTCCCTACCCTGGTAAAGAGGCCATCGGTCACTGATGTTATGCACCTGTGGGCGGCTGATAGCAAGATGCCTGCAGCAGAGCCCTGGATCCAACAGCATAAAAGATCGAGGGCCATGGTAACTTTCACTGCAGGTCTTGGGCAAGTGTTGTTTGAGGTGAGAGGTCTGCCTCCAACATGGCGCAGATTTCTATGAGCATTTCCCAAGACATTCTAAGCCTTCATCGACACTGTCTTTTGATCATTTTGAGGAAGCTATACCTGTTCCAGTATCCCCTCTGCTAAGGGTAATTCTCACCCTCCTCCTTCTTACTGTTTTGTCTGGGGGCTCTGCCACCTCATGCCCGGGTACCATGGCTCTAGCCGCAAGCTACTGCCTCTGCCTTTCCTCTACTTGGCACATGTGTGAAGATTCTGCGCCCATTTCTTCAAACTTCCTTCCTTTGCAGACAACACTCTGCACACCCAGTGAGACTGGCAGTCTGAAATGTCACCTTCCTGGTTTACAAAGCAAGGAATGATAAAACTGAGCCCATGCAGTGATGCCCTTGCTCTTTTCCGGCTACCCCACCCACCCACTTCCCTGAGCTCATACAGCAGCCTCTATCTCAGAGGCAAATCCAGCTTTAAATCTGATACCTCTCACAGATCTATATAAGGCTTACAATTCTTGACCTCAGGCCTTCAGAGCTATTCATATATCCAGTCCCAAGTCATGGAATACATATAGCAGTTATTGCACCTTTAGACAGTGAAAATCACAACCTCCTTTTCTCTCTTATCTCTTTAAATGGCCTGACTGACTCATAAATACTACATGTGCGATTTTCACTTCACCCCCTTTCACACATCCTTCAACATTGGAAATGCCAAGAATGGGTGCAGATCCAGATCCGGGTCCTGCCAGCTATTTTGAACCATCCATGGAGTCCCCCCCACTTCATGAGTTAAAAGGAAATGGCTTTGGCACTGTGTATCTAATTGTAAATGCAAACCCAACAAAATCTAGGTCAACCATGCTAATGGCCTTCCAGACATTGAGTTCTTCATATTAGGAACACCATTAATACCAGGAACATCACACAGCTGCTACTGACATCAATGCATTGATGTGAACTATTGGTTTCAGCATACTCGTATACAGCATGTTTTCCTTTATCGGCTCTTTGATTTTACTGCAAACTCACACAGCCAAGAAAAGAACTTGAGTGCAGAATTACTTCTACCTTTTCATTACAATAACATTACTTATATACGTTGTATAAATATGCTAATCCTGCACTCCAAGTGAGGAGCTACGCTCAGCTGGAGTTGGAGATTTACCGACACTATGTTTTATCCCATGCTCCCTTCAGGCAGGGTACAATTAGAAGTGCTGAATTTAACTTCAGGAATATTGAAAGCTCATCACTGTACACTTAAAGGTCATATTAATGCACACAGCCATATTTTTACCTGAGTAAGCAGCAGTCACGTTTCCACATTATGCTGTGCCTTTGTGGGCTGAAATAAAATGCCACAATTAAGCTATTTAAAAATAATTAGCATTTATATTGGAAGCTTTACATCAATATATGAATGAAGCATATTTACAACTAAAATTGGAGAGCAAGTACTAAATGTTTATATCTCAGCCCTACTTTCACTTCGCTTCAGTACTACTGATTTCCCTGCCATCGCTGCATGTATTCCTAATTTGCACGTGTCATTATATCATGGAAATGATATTAGACATTGCAGTTCTAGCCTCTTGTGAATTTGCAAACAATATTTATTCCGTTGTCAACTGGAATCGGTTCATTTTATGGTTTCTTGATGGTTTGGAAACTTCTTTGCATATTTAAGGTAGTCATTACTGTGCACTGAGACAAACTGGGAAATAAGCACATTAGTGTGGCACTTGAGGCCTTCTTATTCTGTTGCATTGTACCAGGGTGGTGATGATAATGTGATAGATTCTAAACCTGACACTGATAAAGCTCTAGGTGACAACTGCACAAAGTTATAAGGAAAATACTTAGCGTAAAAGTCTTCTTTGCCTTTCTCGGTGCCCATCACTGTCATCCTTATAGTTCCAAGGACATTCCTCTAAAGAACAGGACAAGGACTCTGTTAAAAAAAGCAACAGCCACCAAAAGGTACAGGCAGATTCTCTCTCAGTTATCCAATTACAAACAAGATTATCTGATTGATAGAGGGAATGATAAAAATAGAGTATCAAAATCTCCAGTTGACATAAATATGAGGAAAAGCAAGATAAGCAACAAAAGAGATTGTAATGAAAAGATACCCCAGACATGCAATGACAGACCAGATGAATTAGAATTTGAGTAGTGTCATATATTAATAATAACACACCAAATTAGATTATATTATGTTGGAATTTTGGCAAATATAGAGTGGTGGAAAAATAATTTGGATTCAACCATTGATTAAATGCCAACTGCGTAATCATATTTAATGGAATCAACTACAAAATCCAATAGAGTGTTAAAGCACGAGTAGGCCCATAAAATAAATGAAAAAGGAAGCATGAATGGATAACATCAAATTAAACAAATTCACTTCAGCATTACCTCAATGATGGGGGATCAATCAAATGAATTTAGTTGAAGTCACTTTTTGAAAACTGTAGGTACAGTTCTGAACTTGTTGCAATGGTGTTACCTGTTAAATGCACTTTTCTGATGTTTTTTTTTCTACCCACTCATGTGGGAGCAGAGGATGGCTATAAGACCATAAGACGTAGGAGCAGGTGTAGGCCACTCAGCCCATCGAGTGATCTGATAATCCTCAACTCTGCTTTCCTGCCTTTTCACCATAACCCCAGGCTCCCTTAAAAATTAAAAATTTGTTCATATCAGCCTTGAATATGGTTAACGACCTAGCCTCTACAACCTTCTGCGGTAAAAAATTCCACAGACTCAGCACCCCCTGAAAGAAGAAATTCCTCCTCATCTCTGTCTTAAATGGGTCACCCCTTACTCTGAGATTATGCCCTCTGGTCCTAGACTCACCCACAAGGGGAAACAACGTCTCAGCATCTACCCTGCCAAGCCCCTTAAGAATCTTATATATTTCAATAAGGTCACCTCTCATTCTTCTAAATTCGAATGAGTATCGGCTCAACCTACTCAACCTCTCCTCATAAGAAAATCCCTCCATACCCAGAATCCACCTAGTGAACCTTCTCTGGACTGCCTCCAATGCAAGTATATCTTTCCTTAGATAAGGCCACCTAAACTGTTCACAGAATTCTAGGTGTGGTCTAACTAGCGCCTTGTATAGTTTTGGCAAGAATCAGAATCACAGAATCACAGGGCAGAAGACGCCCTTCAGCCCATCAAGTCTGCACCAACACGTGAGAAACACCTGAACTATCTACCTTATCCCATTTACCAGCACTTGGCCCATAACCTTGAAAGTTATGATGTGCCAAGTGCTCATCCAGGTACTTTTTAAAGGATGTGAGGCAACCCACCTCCACCACCCTCCCAGGCAGTGCATTCCAGACCGTCACCATCCTCTGGGTAAAAAGGTTTTTCCTCACATCCCCCCTAAACCTCCTGTGCCTCACCTTGAATTTATGCCCCCGTGTAACTGACCCTTCAACTAAGGGGAACAACTGCTCCCTATCCACCCTGTCCATGCCCCTCATAATCTTGTACACCTTGATCAGGTGGCCCCCTCAGTCTTCTCTGCTCCAACGAAAACTACCCAAGTCTGTCCAACCTCTCTTCATAACTTAAATGTTTCATCTCAGGCAACATCCTGAATCTCCTCTGCACTCCCTCCAGTGCAATCACATCCTTCCTATAATGTGGCGACCAGAACTGCACACAGTACTCCAGCTGTGGTCTCACTAAGGTTCTATAGAACTCCAACATGACCTCCCTACTTTTGTAATCTATGCCTCGATTGATAAAGGCAAATGTCCCATATGCCTTTTTCACCACCCCACTAACGTGCCCCTCTGCCTTCAGAGATCTCAGAACTTCCTAGTGCCATGCCGTTCATTGAATACTTCCTTGTCAAATTACTCCTTCCAAAGACTTCCCTATTTTTATATTCCATTCCCTTTGAAATAAAGGCCAACATTCCATTTGCCTTCCCTATTACTTGCTGAACTTTTGTGCTAGCTTTTTGGGATTCATGCACAGGGACCCCTAAATCCCTCTGCGCTGCAGCTTTCTACAGTCTTTCTTCATTTAAATAATGTTCAGCTCCTCTATTCTTCCTGCCAAAGTGCATAACCTCACATTTTCCCACATTATATTCCATCTGCCAAGTTTTTGCCCATATACTTAACCTGTCTATATCCCTCCATAAACTCGTTGTGTCATCTTCACCACTTGCCTTCCCACCTATTTTAGTGTCATCCACAAACTTGGCAATATTACATTCACTTCCCTCATCCAAGTCATTAATATATATCGTAAATAATTGCGGCCCCAGTACTGATCCCTGTGGCACTCTACTTATTACAGGTTGCCATCCTGAAAATGCCTCCCTTATCTCAACTCTCTGTCTTCTATTAGTTTGCCGATCCTCTATCCATGCTAATATAATATCCCCAATACCATGGGCTCTTATCTTTTTAAGTAGCCTTATGTGCAGTATCTTATTGAACTCCTTTTGGAAATCCAAATATATTACATCTACTGGTTCCCCTTTATCTACCCTGCTTGTTATCTCCTCAAAGAATTCTAATAAATTTGTCAGGCATGGATTCCACTTCATGAAGCCATGCTCACTCTGGTTGATTATATTATGCATGTCTAAATGCTCTGCTATTACATCCTTTATAATTGACTCTAACATTTTGCAATGACAATGTTAAGCTAACTAGCTGATATTTATCTGTTTTTTGTCTCCTTCCCTTTTTGGATAAGGGTGTTACATTGGCAGTTTTCCACTCCTCTGGGACTTTTCCAGAATCTAAGGATTCTTGGAAGATGCAACCACCAGTGGATCTCCTATCTCTGTAGCTCCTTCCTTCATATCCTAGGGTGCAACCCATCAGATCCAGGGGCTTATAGGCCTTTAGCCCCATCTGTTTCCTTAATAATTTTGCTCTAGTGATAGTTATTGTATTTATTTTCTCCCCACCTTTTGCCCCTTGATTTCTTCACATTTTTGGAATAATATTAGTGTATTTTACCATGAAGACTATTGCAAAGTGTCTATTCAACTCCTCTGCCATTTCCTGGTTCCCCATTATTATGTCCCCAGCCTTATGCTCTAAGAGGCCTATGTTCACTTTGGCTTCTCTCTTCTTTTTCATATATTGAGAGAAGTTCTTAATGTCTGTTTTTAAATTACTTGCTAGGTTATCCTCAAAGTTCATTTTCTCCCTCATTATTGTTTTTTTTGGTAATCTTTTGTTGGTTTTAAAACTTTTCAAACCTCTGGCTTACCACTAATCTTTGCCACATTGTATGTTTTTCTTTCAATTTGATACTATCCTTAACTTCCTTGGTTAACCATGGTTGGTTTACGCCTTTCTATTATCTTCACTGGGATAATATTTGTTGTGAGTCATGAGCTATTTTCTTAAACATCTGCCATTGTTCAACAACCATCTTTTCTGCTAAACTCCTTCCCAGTCCACTCCAGCCAAACCTGCCCTCATTTCCTTGTAATTACCGTTATTTACAAAAAAAGTACAAATCCAGCCCAGCCAATTACCACCCCACCAGTCTACTCTCCATCCTCATTAAAGTGATGGAAGAGATCATCAACAGTGCTATCAAGTGGCACTTGCTTAGCAATAACCAGCTTACTGATGCCTAGTTTGGGTTCCGCCAGAGCCACTCAATTCCTGACCTTATTACAGCTTTGGTTCAAACATGGACAAAAGAGCTGAACACCTGACATGAGGTGAGAGTGGCTGCCCTTGACATCAAGGCAGCATCTGATAGATTGTGGCATCAAGGAGCCCTAGCAAAACTGGAGTCAATGGGAATCAGAGGGAAAACTCCACTGGTTGGAGTCATACCTAGCACAAAGGAAGATGGTTGTGGTAGTTGGAGGTCAGTCATCTCAACTCCAGGACATCACTGCAGGAGTTCCTCAGGGTAGTGTCCTAGGACCAACCATCTTCAGCTGCTTCATCAATGACCTTCCTTCCATCATAAAGTCAGCAGTGGGGATGTTCGCTGATGGTTTTAAGATGTTCAGCACCATTTGCAACTCCTGAGATACTGAAGCAGTCCATGTCCAAATGCAGCAAGATCTGGACAATATTCAGGCTTGGGCTGACAAGTGGCAACTAACATTTGTGCCAAACAAGTGTCAGGCAATGACCATCTCATACAAGAGAGAATCCAACCATCAGCCCTTGTTGTTCAATGGCATTACCATCACTGAATCCTCCAATATCAACAACCTGGGGGGTTACCATTGACAGAAACTGGACTTGCCATATAAATACTGTGACTACAAGAGCAGGTCAGAGGCTAGGAATCCTGTGATGAGTAACTCACCTCCTGACTCTCCAAAGCTTGTCCACCATCTACAAGGCATAAGTTAGGATTGTGATGGAATATTCTCCACTTGCCTGGGTGAGTGCAGCTCCAACAACACTCAAGAAGGTTGACACTGGTGCCACTGATTGGCACCACATCCACAAACATTCATTCCCTCCACCACCGATGCACAGTAGCAGCAGTGTGTACCATCTACAAGATGCACTGCAGGAATTCACCAAGGCTCCTGAGACAGCACCTTCCAAACCCACGCTACTGCCATCTAGAAGGACAAGGGCAGCAGATAGATGGGAACACCACCACCTGGAAGTTCCCCTCCAAGTCCGTCACCATCCTGACTTGGAAATATATCGCCTTTCCTTCACTGTCGCTAGGTCAAAACCCTGGAACTCCCTTCCTACATCACATGGACTGCAGCGGTTCAAGAAGTCAGCTCACCACCTTCTCAAAGGCAATTAGGGATGGGCAATAAATGCTGGCCCAGCCAGTGAAACCCACATCCCATGAATTAATTTAAGTTTAGCACAATTGTTTCCGAAACAGGTTTCTCACACTCAAGCTAAACTCTACCATATTTGCTCGGTCACTGTTTCCTAGGGGATCTTTTACTCTGAGATCATTTATTAAACCTGTCTCATTACACGTTGCCAGATCCAAATTAGCCTGATCCCTGGATGGAGCCACAACATATTGTCCTAAGAAACTGTCCTGAATTCTTGCTTGTGGCTCCCTCAGCCAATTTGATTTTCCCAATCTACATGAAGATTATGGTCACTTCTGATAAATGTACTGCCATTTTTACATGCCCCTATTATCTCCTGATTATTCTCTGTCCTTCAGTATAGATACTGTATAGACTGCTCCCGCTAGTGTCTTCTTCCCCTTGTTATTTCTTACCTCCACCCATATGGATTCTACATCTTCCAATCCAAGAACATTTCATGCTATCGTACTTTTCCATCCCATACAAGCAAAGTTACCCCACGACCCTTTTCTTCCTGCCTGTCCTTTCGAAAGGTCACATACCCCTGAATATTTAGTTCCTAGCTTTGATTTCCTTGTAACCATGTCTCTGAAATGGCTATAAGATCATACCAATTAACCTCTATCTGTTTCATTAATTCATGCACATAAACTGCATGCGTTTAAGTAAAGAGCAATTAATTTTGCCTTTTTGCCATTTTTTCCCCCTTTGACCCTATTTGCTGCTGCTTTTTTTTATGTTTGTACACTCTGTCCCTTCCTGCCACACTCTGTGTATCATTACTAAACAGTTGCCCAGCAAGGCTGCCATATCCTTTTGTCTTTTAAGCCTATGTATCTCCTCTCCAAAACCCTCCCCCCCTCTATTTAGTTTAAAGCCCTAGTTATTTGATTCGCCAAGACAGGGTTCAAGTAAAGCCTGTCCCACTGGAATAGCTCCCTTCTACCCCAGCACTGGTACCAGTGCCCCATGAACTGAAACATATTCCTCTCACACTAATCTTTGAGCCACGCATTAAACTCCTTGACTTTATTTACCCTATGCCAGTTTGCTCGTGGTTCAGGTAGTAATCCCAAGATTATCACCTTGGAGGTTCTGCTTTTTAACTTAGCTACTAACTGTTCAAATTTTTTCAGCAGAACTTCCTTTCTGGTCCGATCAATGTCGTTGGTACCAACATGGATGATGACAACTCGATCCCTCCCCTCCCACTCCAAGTTCCTCTCCAACCCTGAGGCGATGTCCTTAACCCTGGCACAGGGCAGGCAACTCAGCCCTCGGGCTCAGGTTCACGGATGCAGAGAACAGTATCTATCCCCTTAATTATACTGTCCCCTACCACTACTACATTCCTATTTCCTCCCCCCATTGAATGGTTCCCTAAGCCACAGTGCCGTGGTCAGTTCACTCATCCCCCCTGCAGTTCCCGCTCTCATCCACACAGCTTGCAAGAATCTTGTAACTGTTGGACATTTGCAGGGCCGAGGCTCCTCAAACGCTAGCCCCTGGGTCCTCATACCTATTAACATATTAACATTAGCTCATAACATAATACAGCTGGTCCCAACCCCCTACCCCAACAGCCACCTTGGACACATTCGGCATCCATCACTTTGAATAACACACGAGTCTTAGTGCCCATGGCAAGGAGGCGCAACTAGGTGTGGCGCCAAGGCCAGCAGATGGCTCTTGGCCACAACACCTTGAGGGTCCCCTTCCACCATCTCATCACCATCAATAAGACATGTGTTGGAGTTCTGAGTATGTATCTAGCTGCCTCCCCTGCAGGTTGCCCCCAGACTACTCTGGCGACAAACACCAGCATATGCTGCGGGGAGAACCCATCTTCTCCTCAAACACTAAGGCTGATGTAAGCATGGTCATTATCTGTTTGTCCACCCAGCATGCGCCAAATTCCCAATGCAATAACGACACTAAGACATGGGGGGTGGGGGAGGGGCTCAAAGGCTAAGGCTACCTGCTGGGTTAAATGACCAAGGCCGACATGGTACTCACCCTTCCAGAGTGCAACAAATCATTGTAGCGCTTGTGGCACTGAGTTCCTGTGCGCCACACAGCATCTTGAGAGCTTACTGCCTCCGCCACCTCCTGCCACCTGCCTGGTCACATGGGGGGCCTTCCTCCTCCCATCCTCTGGAAATAACACCTCCCGATGATTTGACACTTCTTCCAGGAGGGCAGCAAGGCAGGCATCGGAGAACCAAGGGCACATTGGCCCCCCGCTGGCCTACCCTGCAGCCTGCCCCCCTCCTCCTCTGCCCTGACTTCCTCTGGAGCCCAGTCGCAGGCCATGGTGAACAGCCTAAAGGAGGCTGTCTGGCCTTTCTTTATACAGACTCCCGGTTCTCCATCAGAACCAGTGGCCTGAACACGCCCACCGCAGATTAGAATTTCCTGCTGAGCACGGGAGTCTGAAACGCGCTGGGCGGACCTTAATTGGCCCGACTGCGCAAAATGGTGGTGATTGGGTCGGGCCCACCCGCCCAACAAACAGAAAATTCAGCATAAGAGCGCATGAGTAAATAAGAACAGTGTGGGGAAAAATGATCAAAGGACAGAATTAAAGGTGATTTATCTGATTACACACAGCATTGGTCCCTTGGGAGCATGATACTAAGGAATTCTTTATGGGAAACAAAGAAATGACAGAGACTTTGAACAAATATTTTGCATCTGTCTTCAAGGTAAAAATCCCAATAATAGTAGAAAATCAAGGGGAAAAGGGAGTGAAGAACCTAAAACGATCTTTATCACCAGATAAAAAGTACTAGGAAAACTAATGGGACTAAAGGTTGACAAGTCCTTGGACCTGATGGCCTACATCCTAGGGTCTTAAAAGAAGTGGCTGTAAAGATAGTGAGTGCATAGGTTGTAATATTTCAACATTCCATAGATTCTTGAGAAGTCCCAGTGGATTAGAAAATCAAAAGTGTAATGCCTCCATTCAAGAAATAAGGGACACAGAAAACAGGAAACCATAGGCCAATTAGCCTAACATCTGTCATTGAGGAAATGCTGGAATCCATTCTTATGGAAGAACTAGCAGAACATTTGGAAAATCATAATATAATCAAGCGGAGTCAACATTTTTTTTGAAAGGGAAATCAGATTTGACGAACTTATTAAAGTTATTTGACGATGTAACAAGCAGGGTGGAATAGCAGATGTAACGTGCTTGAATTGCCAAAAGGCATCCGATAAGGTGCCACATAAAAGTATACTTCACTAGATAAGAACTCATGATGTTGGAGGTTATATATTAGCACAGAGAATTAGCTAACAAACAGAAAGTCAGGGTAAATGGGTCAATTTCAGATTGGCAAATCGTAAATAGTGGGGTGACATAGGGATCAGTGTTGGTTCCTCAACTATTTATAACCCATATTAATGACTTGGATGAAGGGCCCAAACATATTGTAACCAAATTTGCTGACAGTTCAAGGTAAGTTGTGAGAAGGAGACAACAGTCTGCAAAGGGATATTAGATAGATTAAGTGAGTGTGCAAATATTTGGCAGATGAAGCAGAATGTAGGAAAATGTGAGGTTATCCAGTTTGGTAGGAAGAATAGAAAAAACAGAATATTATTTAAATGGAGAGAGAAGGGACTACAGAATGTTGTGGTACATAGGGATCAAGGTGTCCTCATATATTAATCACAAAAGTTAGTATGAAGGTACAGCAAGTTACTATTAAGACAAGTGGAATGCTGGCCTTTCTTGCAAGGGAGATGGAATATAAAAGCAGGGAAGTGTGCTAAAACTGTATAGGCTTTGTTGAGACCACATCTAGAAAACCGCATACAGTTTTGGTCTCCTTATTTATGGGAGGATATACTTTCATTGGATGCATTCAGAGAAGGCCAGAAGCACTGGAAATTGTTTTGCTGAACCTCTCCTCCTTTTAGGTAATCCTTAAAACCTACTTGTTGACCAATCTTTTTCTTTATGTGGCTCAGTGTCAAGTTTTGTCTGATAATGCTCCTATGGAGTGTCTTGGGACATATTACAATGTTATATATGTTATATAAATGCAGGTTGTTGTTGCAATATCGGCACATTTTTAGATTTGTGTTCTCTATTCCACAATTCATCAAAATGTTCTGATCATTGACCCTGAGCTTATACCATTTTCAAGCTTTCATCAGTCTGAATCACACCCAATTCCTTGATTCCCATCCAATAACTAACTTTTTATCCATGCTGTGCAATTTCCTTCTATACCATATGCCTGATTTTTGTTAACCAGCTTTTTGTGAGACATTATTAAATGTTTTCTGAAAATTCATATCCTACATTGTACTACATCTATTACATTTCTTTTATCTATTATATCAGCTATCTCTTCAAAAAACTTTATTAAGTTTGTTAGACACTGGTCTTTGGTAACTCCATGTTAGTTATTAACCCACATATTTCTTGATTCTTACTAATTGATCTTTAAATTAGAATTCTGAGAGGTTGTGCATAGCAGATGTTGGACTAATTGGCCTACAGTTACTCAATATATCCTTCTCTCCTTCTGGAACCAAACTGTTACATTGGCTTCTCTTAAATCCCAGTGCACAATTTGAATATTTAAGAAAGATTGAAAAATTATGGCCGGAGCCTTTGCTATCTTCTCTTAGACTTCTTTTAACAGCCTGGTTAGTGTATATCACTCAGGGTCCAGTGAGATGTACCTCGTATTCTGCTACTTTTTCTCAGAAGCAATTCTCTCCTTCAATTATATTTAATATCCTCCAGTCAAACATCTATGTTCATGCTTCCACTATCATTTGCCAAAAAAATTATGCAAAATGTCTATTTAGTATCTAGCACACTTTAATCTTTTACAATTAGACTCCTTTATCCCTGGGTGCTCCTGACCTCTGTTTGGGAATTGGTTTAATTTTTATAGGTTTGCAAAGACTCCTTTCATTTCCATTTATGTCACCTGTTGAACTTTTTACAACATTTCTTTTAGTACCTAGAATCTACCTTTTTACCTCTCGACAACACTTTTTCTATTCCTTAATTTATCCAACACTCTTTACTAGGTATACTCTTAATAAGTCACTCCCTTTTAAGTTTCAGTTTAACTTTAGTTTCTGTTTGCCCACATTACTCTTGGGTGGAATTTTCCCAGGCTGATGGAAGTGGGAACAGAGATGGTGGGGCTGAGTAAATAGAAGAAAATGTTATTTCCCAACATGATCCTACCTCCTTCTGTCTTTTCCAGGGATGATTGGGATTGAAATCAGAAACCCCGGCCTGAATTTTACCCTTGGCGGGCGGGTGCAATTGGCAGGCCTGCGACCAGTCGGGAAACAGGCTGTGACCCAATTAAGGCCCATCCAGCATAAAACTCAAGTTCCCAATGGTCGGAAAGGGGCAGGCCGGGGTAGGGGCCTGTTGGCCGCCGGGTCCAATGGCGACCTGGTGGCTGGTTTAAAAACAGCACAGGCAGCTCCGTGAAGTCTGCCAGGGAAGAACTATTTGCAGCATTCCAAACACGGAAGTTATGGCCTCAAGTGCAGCTGGAGATGCCAGGCGGGAGGGCAGGTCAGGTGGGCACTCGGCCCCCCGATTTTCAGATGAGCGCCTTGCAGTCCTCCTGGAGGCAAGGGCTGCCAGGAGGGTCACCCTTGTCACCAGAGATGGAAGGAGGAGGCCACCACACCTAAAAAAAAGAACTTGAGAGGAGGTGGCAGCGCAGGTCAGCATCCACGATGTTGTGCAGCGCACATGGGTGCAGGGCCACAAAAGGTTTAACAACCTGCTTCACTCGGGAAGGGTGAGTCCCAAATTGGCATAGATCAGTGTGTTGAAGTGCTAAGGTCTAGCCATCCCCCCGGAGCACAGGGGTGTTAGAGTCTGAGTGCCAACAGTCAATAATGCTGGAGCTGACCAAGGGGGTGAGGCCTGGCTGCTTGGACTGGGTGCCTTGCGGCTTGAGGGCCATGACTCGGATGTACCCTGCAAGTGCACCTCAGGTGAGGTTGGCCAGGCTGCAATGGTGCTGCAGCTAGAGAGTGGGCTAATCAATGCTCTTCCGTCCTTTTAGGAGAAGATGGCCCATAACAACATTGAGAGGTTGTGGACAGGCAGTACCCCCAAACCCCCTAATCCTATCCAGATTTGAGCATGAAGCCCTGGAACTGGAGAGGCGCCATGCACCTTGGTCAACCGGCCGCAGAGAAACTGGGGTGTCAGGTGAAGGTAAGAATGTACTGCACAGAGGTGAGAGTTTTGGATGGTGCAAACATTCCCGTGGGGTCTCATCATTGACGGGAGCCTCAAAACTGGATTTCCCATTGATTACTGAAAGATGATGGCACCATGATGCAGATCTCCATTGTCTCACCAGGGTGCCTGGCATGCACAATGACAGTGTGATGACATGTTGCTGTTCTCCATTAGATTTGCCAGCATTCACTCAATCACAGGACACCGAAGGGCCACCCCTGATGTCAGAGGACCATAGGCTTCACATGCACCTGTGTCACACCTGCTCTCCAGCGCAGATGCTAGCACTTCAGTAAGCTGGAATGTCGGAGCACAGCAGTGTGGGCACTTCACACTTGCTTGTGGAGCAGGTAGAGGCAGAGAGTTCCCAGGGCACCGGCAGTTGGAGGACTGCTGGAGACCAGGACAATGCCAAGTTGAAAGTAGATGATGAGCCTCTAGAGTTATCCATTAGGCGGCAGATCTGGATGTTCAGCGGGATGTGCGGGAGGATCTGGCAGAGATCCATGAGGGTATCCATGCGTGCCATGTCTCTGTTGTGGTGGAGTCCATGTGGAGCATGAGCACTGCGTTGATCCTCTTGGCCAAACACACTGCCTCATCTATTGACAGAGAGGCGACACTCATGGAGAGGCAGCTCCAGGAATACAATCAGGGGTTCCTGGGGTTGTGCTCGGACTTGCAAGCCCTCACACAGGCACTGAGCTCAGGTGGTCAACATCCATGTGGGAGATGGATGAGGAGTGACCTGGTATCCCAGATAGGTGCCCATCCATCAGTGGTGAGCAGGGAGGTCCAGAGCGACCTCACATTGGCGCATGAGCTGCTTGTCACCTCTGCGGGCTCCTCTCAGGGCACTCCGGATGGTGGCAGCAGCTCCTCCGCCTCTCTGCCAGTGACCATCGCATCTGATGAGGCTGCGATGACTGGGGAGATGTCAGCCATGGCACTGGCCACTTCCTCCCAGGCAGAGGCAGCACAGGCTCCACAGGCCAGAGGACGACTGCCATGGTCATCGAGGACAAAAAGACAGCAGAGTCAGCAGGCTGGGTCCAATGCCAGCAAGGTTGTGGTGGCGGGGGAAGGGTGTTGGTGTGTGGTATGCTCACCAAGATATAGCACTCGCAAACATAAGTTTAAGGCACCATGAGTACAAGAGGGACTGGTCAGGGGTGATCTTCTGTTCTGTAATGTTTTGTTTATGTTTACTGGTCTGGGAACGAAGGCCAGAGAAGTTTTGTTAATTTTTTTGGATTGTCAAAGTGAGATAAATTTTGCTTTTGTCATAATGGCCTGAATATGCTTTACATTTGTATCTTTTTGGTGCAGGGTATGCCAGTATGTAATGCTCGACATGAGCGGCTCTAAACTTTATTGCACAGACACTGAGTAGACTTTGAGTGCAAATGAAAGCGTCATTTCAATATCCGGGATGGAGGTGGCAGCCGTGGCATGAGGTGGAAGCAGATCTTTGATAGCCCTGCTGAAGGAGTGTTGGATCAAGGCATCCCTGATGTCCCTGCCTCCTTGAAGGAGATGGAGGTATGCTTCCACACCCTCAGCATTCTCCTCACTGTGCTCGTCTTCTGACTCACTACTGGATTCATCCTCTGTGGCCTGTGGAGCTGCGTCAAGATCCTCTTCCTCCAGTGGGTTCCCCCTTGCCAGTGCCGGATTGTGGAGAGTTCAGTATGCAACCAGTATCAGTGACAGCCACTCTGGGGGTATTGTAGTACGCCCCCTGAACAGTCCAGGCATTGGAAGTACATCTTCAGAAGACCTATGGTCCTTTCTATCACTGCCCTTATGGAGGCATGACTCCTATTACAACGCTGCTCTGCCTCTGTTCTTGGGTGGCAGAGAGGCGTCATCAGGCAACTTTTCAACAGATAGGCCTTGTCACCCTGTATCCATCTATCCAGTCGGGCTGGAGCACTGAACAGCCTCGGCACCTGGGAGTGTCGCAGGATATAAGTGTCATGGGAGCTTCCAGGGTACCATGCAAATAATTACAGAATCTGCATCCTGTAGTCATTCACTATCTGGAAGTTCAATGACTGGATTCCCCTCCTGTTGACGAAGGCACTCAGCTGACCTGCTGGTGCATTGATGGTGACACGTGTGCGATCGCTAGCACTCTGGACACGGGGGAACCCAACAATCACTGCAAAGCCTCTGGCTTGCTCAGCCTGGCTGGCCTCATGCACATGATAAAGAATAAAGGTCAGTACCCACCTGAACAGAGCTTTTGTCACCAGCTTGACACAACTGTGGACAGCAGATTGGGAGACTCTACACAGATCCCCCACTGACTCCTGGAAAGAGCAGAAGGCATAGAGGTTGAGGGCGACTGTGACCTTCAGAACCACTGGCATGGGGTGTCCACCCACACAGTCGGAGCTGATCTCTGGCCCAATCATCTGACAAACTGAGCAAATTAGTGGTGCCTTCTGTGGCCCCTTTCGCCTTGGACTGCCTGCTGGCCCTGCACCCCTTGTGCCTGCAGCTCTCCTCCCATAGGTCCCTCCCTGGAAGCTACACAGGAACATGTGGCCTCCTCTCCTTTCTGCCCTTCTCTTCTTCCACAGAGGAGCTTCCTCCAGTGTAGACCACAATCCCCATTACCAGGGTAATGGAAGGCTATCTGATACCTGGAAGGGTCCGCACAGTCTGAATCCTCTGAGGGCCGTGCAGAGAGCAATGAGTCCTGAAATGAAGCCTGGAAGTGCTAAGAATGAAGCCCTGAATAGAGATAAGGCTGTCAAGTACCAATAAGCAACCAGCAGCAAACTATCTTCAACATTCCTCATTACTCATACTGGCAACGCCGCTGACCATTTTTATCTCGCCGTTGGATGAGGTTTGTGAAAATGCCAGCTGGCCGCCTGCCTGTTTTGCCCAACAAGCTGGAAATCACACGAGCAAGGAAAAATCACAGTCAATTGGACTCTTAAGGGCCTTAGGTGGCCGCCTAATTAAAGGGGGACACTGCTCCGGCACCTGCGCGCACCCAGCAAGCGAAATATGTGCGATGACATTAGGATGCTCACCTTTTTTACTATTTCACACCCGATAGGGTTGGGCACACACCTGCCCATGGTGTGAAACTCTGAGCCTCTGAGACACTGAAGCTTACCCACTGCCTATAGAAACGTGGGTGCTCAGTTATGTTCTACAACTAGTTGCACCTTTCTGCTGTCTCCTATAGAGTTACAGGTTGTTCCCTGCAGGATGCTGCTGGTCATCTTGGTCCTAATTTAAAGCAGGATAAGTGGCACCCATTCCGTCCTGATAGCACATGGCTCCAAAGTGCATGTCAGACCTCCAAATTCCGAAGTGTAGGTGGAATTCCAAAGTGTTGAAAAAAACTCCAAAGAGTGTAAAGTAACCTCTCAGCACAAGTACAATGAACAACCCTTTCCAACAAACAACTAATAAAGCAGTGGTGTTTTATTGGCATTTTTCCCTGAGATTGCTTCAGTCCTCTTAATTGTCGCTGTAAACTTGCATGTTTTCACTGGTAACAGGAAGCTCTAGAAACCTCTAGAGTCAAGTTGAAGGTAAAATCCCATGTCAGTATTGCTCTAATGGGCAATTAAAATATGTTAATTGGCAACACGCCACTCCTGAGGGGATTGTTTGCATGCAGCCTAATGCACTGCAGTGAAACCTGGATGTCAGTGGGTTGGAGCTGGCTTCCCAACATGTTGTCAAATTCAATAGTTTTAACCCTCATACTCCTGGCTCAATAAAATCCCAGCCATGAGATTTCATTGTTGCAGGGTCATAAAAATAATCCCTGACCCTTATCTCTGGCAAGACTAATATAAATGCAAAATAATGCAGATGTTGGAAACCTGAAATAAAAACAGAAAATATCAGAAACACTCAGCAGGTCAGGCAACATCTGACAGAACTCTGACAATAGGTCATTGGCTTAAAATGTTGGGCCATATTTAGCCATCATGATGCAGGAAAATGAGATGGAGGAACACTAATCCAAAACTGTGACCCAGTTCCTGCCCCTGCCATTTTGACCACTGTGGGAAATATGGCAGCTCGCAGCATGACACCCATGAAAACTGACATCAGGACTTCCAATTTGCTGCCTACCTCATTTTGTACTTCATTGAGTTTAACATTTTCGGTGAGGCTGGTGAGTTTCTGAAGCCCGTGTGAACCATGTCAGGTCAGAGGGTTAGGGACCATGGGGGAAACTTGTTCTAGAGTTGGCAACCTTTTGCAGGTAACTTTAAAAGTTTTTGCAACTTCACATCATAACTAGATGCTGCATAACCATAGAACCAAAGAACACTTCAGCACAGAAAACAGGCCATTCGGCCCTTCTAGTCTGTGCTGAAATATTATTCCGCTGGTCCCATTGACCTGCACCTAGTCCATAACCCTCCAGATCTCTCCCATCCATGTATCTATCTAATTTATTCTTAAAACTTAAGAGTGAGCCCACATTTGCCACGTCAGATGGTAGCTCGTTCCACACTCTCACCACTCTCTGAGTGAAGAAGTTCCCCCTAATGTTCCCCCTAAACCTTTCCCCTTTCACCCTAAAGCCATGTCCTCTCGTGTTTATTTCTCCTAATCTAAGTGGAAAGAGCCTACTCACATTTACTCTGTCTATACCCCTCAGAATTTTGTAAACTTCTATCATATCTCCCCTCATTCTCTACGCTCCAAGGAATAAAGTCCTAACCTGTTTAATCTTTCCCTGTAACTCAACTCCTTAAGACCTGGCAACATCCTACTAAATCTTCCTGCACTCTCTCAATCTTACTGATATCCTTCCTGTAGTTAGGCGACCAAAACTGCGCACAATACTCCAGAGTTGGCCTCACCAATGTCTTATACAACCTCACCATAACATCCCAACTCCTATACTCAATACTTTGATTTATGAAGGCCAGTATGCCAAAAGCTTTCTTTACAACCTTGTCTACCTGTGATGCCACTTTCAGGGAACTATGTATCTGAACTCCCAGATCCCTTTGTTCCTCTGCACTCCTCAGTGCCCTACCATTTACTGTGTATGTCCTACCTTGGTTTGACCTTCCAAAACGCAACACCTCACACTTTGCTGCATTAAATTCCATCTGCCATTTTCTGGCCCATTTTTCCAGTTGGTCCAGATCTCTCTGCAAGCTTTGAAAGCCTTACTCGCAGTCCACAACGCCTCCAATCTTAGTGTCATCAGCAAACTTGATGATCCAATTCACCACATTATCATCCAAATCATTGATATAGACAACAAACAACAATGTTCCCAGCACAGATCCCTGAGGCACACTACTAGTCACAGACCTCCAGTTTGAGAAGCGATCATCCACCACCACTCTCTGTCTTCTCCCACACAGCCAATTTCGAATCCAGTTTACAACGTCTCCATGGATACCAAGTGTCTGAACATTCTGAACTAACCTCCCATGTGGGACCTTGTCAAAGGCCTTACTAAAGTCCATGTAGACAACATCCACAGCCTTTCCTTCATTTACTTTCTTGGTAACCTCCTCGAAAAACTCTACAAGGTTCGTTAAACACAACCTACCACGCACAAAGCCATGCTGACTATCCTTAATCAGCCCTTGGCTGTCCAAATAATTATATATCCGATCTCTCAGAACACCTTCCAATAATTTATCTTCTACTGACGTGAGGCACACTGGCCTGTAATTACCTGGTTTACTTTTGGAGCCTTTTTTAAGCAACGGAACAACATGAGCTACCCTCCAATCCTCCGGCACCTCACCCGTGGCTAAGACATTTTAAATATTTCTGCCAGGGCCCCTGCAATTTCTACATTAGTTTCCCTCGAGGTCCGAGGGAATATCATGTCAGGCCCGGGGGATTTATCTACCTTTATTCGCTGTGAGGCAGCAAGCACCTCCTCCTCTTTAATCTCTATATGTTCCATGAAACTACTGCTTGTTTCCCGTCCTTCCTTATACACTATGCCAGTTTCCTGAGTAAATACTGAAGCAAAAAAACTGTTTAAGATCTCCCCCATCTCGTGAGGCTCCACACATAGACAACCACTCTGATCTTCAAGGGGACCAATTGTGTCCCTTACTATCCTTTTACTCTTCCAAACTTGTAGAAACCCTTCGGGTTTACCTTCACATTATCTGCCAAAGCAACCTCAAGTCATCTTTTTGCCTTTCTGATTTCCTTTTTTAGTATTTTCTTACATTTTCTGTACTCTACAAGTACCTCATTTGCTCCTTGTTGCCTATACCTGCTGTACACCTCTCTCTTCTTCCTAACCAGATCGCCAATATCCCTTGAAAACTAAGGTTCCCTATGCCTGTTAACTTTGCCTTTAATCCTGACAGGAACATGCAAACTCTGCACTCTCAAAATTTTGCCTTTGAATGCCTTCCACTTACTGAACACATCCTTGCCAAAAAACAACTATTGCCAATCTACTCTTCCTAGATCCTTTCTCATTTCCACAAAATTGGCCTTTCTCCAATTTAGAATCTCAACTCGAGGACCAGACCTATCCTTATCCATAATTAGCTTAAAACTAATGACATTGTGGTCACTGGACCCAAAATGTTCGCCTACACATACTTCTGTCACCTGACCTGTCTGGTTCCCTAATAGGAGATCAAGTATTGAATCCTCTCTTGTTGGTACCTCTATATATTGATTTAGAAAACTTTGCTGAACATATTTGACAAACTCCAAGCCATTCAGCCCTTTTACAGTATCGGAGTCCCAGCCAATATGTGGAAAGTTAAAATCTCCTACTATCACAACTTTCTGTTTCTTACATCGGTCTGCCATCTCTCTGCAGATTTGCTCCTCGAATTCTCTCTGACTTTTGGGTGGTCTATAATACAACCCTATTAGTGTGGTCATACCTTTCCCATTCCTTAGCTCCACCCATATGGCCTCTGTAGACAAGCCCTCCGGGCTGTCCTGCTTACCACAGCTGTGATATTTTCCCTGACTAGTAATGCCACTCCTAAGTTAAGCATGTTTTTAAAGGAGAGATTGATGATAGGGTTTTGTTCTTAAAAGATAAGCAACAATTAGCTTGACCAGTATTATGAAAATGTTCAAATGCAATTTAGTACTTTATCCATTGGATAAAGTGCTCTTCAATATTAAACAGAATTGAGATTCAGATTTTTATGTATCAACTGAACCTTGTGCTTTGATTTTTACATCTATTTACAGCCCAGCAATCTGTTGAGCCTTTGAAGCAGTAGATAAGTTGGCCTACCGTGCCACTACATCAAACATTTTAATATATTCAGCTCTGGAGGTTTTGCTGACACAACTGTATAGTGGAATCACATCATGAAGACTTAGCTGACCTCCAGACTGAAATGTATTCAGCTCAGCTGGGGTTGTTGATATTACTGTCAAGAGGACTGTGAGCTTTGTATTCATTGACAATTTTATGAGTTCTGAGGATTATGTTTTTGAAGAGGGTTTTAAATAACAGATTATTTATTTTAATAGTTTTATGACTACTTAAGAGGATTAAGTGTTTTCAAATGGGGTTTGAATGGCTGTGTTTGACTAACAGTTTTAAGAGCTCCTTAGAGGATTAAGCATATTTGTAATGGGTTTTAATGGCTGTTTGTTCAATTTGACAGTTGCATGAGCATCTCAAAGGTTTCCCAATGTTATTATAGGATTCATGAGTTCTGTTCATTGTGGCAGTGAGCCAACTTCTTGAACCGCTGCAGTCCATCTGGTGCAGGTACACCCACAGTATTGGCAGGAAGGGATTTCCATAAATTTGATCCAACATCAGAGAAGGAATGGCGATTTAGTTCCAAGTCAGGATATGTGTAGCTTGGCAGAGTGTGATGTTCCCATGCATCTGATGTCCTTGTCCTCTGGTTGGTAGAGGTCACAGATTTGGAAGGTGTTGTTGAAGGAGGCTTGGCGAGTTGCTGCAGTGCATCTTATGTATGGTACACACTGCTGCCACTGTGATGGTGGTAGAGGGAGTGAATGTTTAAATTGGTAGCACTGGGCAAACAGAGTGCAGCCGAACTAACTGAGTGAAAACTTGAAGTTTGGTGAGGGGGGAGTTTGAAGTGTTAATTTTGTTCTTAAATTTGGCTCTTATAATCTAATCTAGTCTATAATTAGCAGTAACTGGAAAATACTGCATAAGCAGGCTAAGTTCTTTCTTTCTTGCCATTTAGACAGGGTAAACTCACTCTCAGCTGTAGCAGCTGAGTAGTTAATTAGCTAACTGGTTGAACCTGGTTACTGTAGCCCTAGTTCAGCTTACTATAAATTCAGGGCTTGGCCTAAATAGCCAAGTGGTTATGGTACTGGGTTTGTAACCCCAAGATCAAGAGTTCAAATCTCACAATGGCAAACTATGAAACAACATCTGAAACAGATGGAAACGGGTTTGTACTCGAAAGAGTTACTATAAATTCAGTGATCAATATCACAGCCTTGGCAAACAGAATGCAGCTGTGTTAACTGAGTGAAGAGTTAGAGTTTGGTGAGAGGGGAGTTCAGTGAAATGAAGGGGGAAGGGCATAGTTGTTTCCTTTTGCTATCTTTTTCACCCCATATAAATTGGTTCTTGATCTACTACAGGGAAAGGAACTAGCTGTTTGGTGAGTATCTGGTAAGTGTTAAGTTCTATTATATCCCTAGGTTTAAAATGGTACACAATTTGGTGGCAAATATAAGAAAAGGTATACGAACGCAACATAAGTAAGTTATTAATAAAAATAAATAATTATTTAAAACACATTAAGGATGGCAGGACAGGTGATATGTCAAGGCTGCAGCATACGGGACTCCTGGGTAATATTGTGATCCTGGGTAAACACATCTGCAGTAAGTGTTTGTGGCTTGAGGAACTTTGGCTCAGAGTCATTGAGCTGGAGGCTAAGCTGCAGACTCTGCAACACATCAATGAGGGGGAAAGTTACCTGGAAGCTTTATACTAGGAGGCAGTCACACCACTTAGGAAAGGGTCTTCTGATTTGGCCAGGGACAGGAGGGTGTGACTGTGAGTGGGGCATAAGGGCACCCAGACAGCAGGAGTGTGAGCCTCTTCAATTGTCCAATATGTTTGAGGTTCCCTCAGCTTGTTTGGATGAGAGTGGGGGCTGCAGCGTGGATGAGAAAACTGACCACGGCACCGTGGTACAGGAAACCATCCAAGTTGGGGGAGCAAAAAGGAACATAGTGGTAGTAGGGGACAGTATAGTGAAGGGGATGGATACTGTTCTCTGTAGCAAAGAGCAAGAGTCCAGACAGCTTTGTTGCCTGCCCAGTGCGAGGTTCGGGACATCTGTTCAGGGCTGGAGAGCAACTTCCACTGGGAAGGCAAGGATTTGTTAGGCATGGTCCATGTAGTTACAACGACAAAGGCAGGATGAGGAAGGCAGCTCTGCATAGTCAGAATGATGTGTTAGGTAGCAAATTAAGAAGCAGAACCTCAAAGGTAATAATTTCTGGATTATAACCTGAGCCATGTGCAAATTGACATAGGACAAATAAGATTAGAGAAGTGAATGCATGGTTTAAAGACTGGCATGGCAGAAGTAGGTTCTGGTTTGTGCAACATATTAGGGAAAGTGGGATCTGTACCATTGGGATGGTCTACATCTGAACCATGCTGGGGCAGGTGTCCTCACGAGCTGCATAACTAGGGAAGTAGAGAGAGTTTTAAATTGAATACTGGGGGCAAGGGATCAAATTTGGGAAGATGTGGTAAGCCAAAGAGTACAGACAAGGCAAGAGAGACAGGTATTAATATGGGAAATGATGAACAGACTGTGACAGGGAAGGACAGAGAGTATAAATCTAGGAGTAAATCAGCAGATAAGACTAGACGCTACAAAAATAATAAGGGCTATGTATCTAAACACACATAGCATTCAAAACAAAACAGATGAATTGATAGTGCAAATAGAAATAAATAAGTACAATCTGATAACTATTACAGAAACATGGCTTTAGGATAACATAGATTGAGGATTGAATATTGAAGGGTACATGACATTTAGGAAGGACAGGAAGTTAGGAAAAGGTGGAGGGGTAGCTCTGTTAATGATGGTATTAGCGCATTATAGAGGGATGACCTAAGTTCAGGAAACCAGAATGTAGAAGCAGTTTGGGTTGAGATGAGGAATGATAAAGGCAAGAAGTCACTTGTGGGAATGGTGTACTGGCCCCTAATTATGCCCACGTGGTAGGACAGAGTATAAAAGAAGTAGTAATGGGGGCTTGCCAGAAAGGTACAGCAATAATCATGGGGGATTTTAATCTACATAGAGATTGGAAAGATCAGAGGGGCAAAGGTAGCATAGAGGAGAAGTTCATAGAATGTTTTCAGGGTAGTTTCTTAAAACAGCACATTCTGAAGCCAACCAGATAGCAAACTAGACTAGGCCTTATATTGAGCAACGAGATAAGATTAATTGATAATCTCATAGTGAAGGCACTGCTAGGCAGCAGTGATCATAATATAATTGAATTTTACATTCATTTTGAGAGAGAAATGATTGAGTCCAAAACTATCATTTTAAACGTAAATAAGAGCAATTATGAGGGCATGAAAGTGGAGCTTGCTAAAGTGAACTAGCAAACGAGGTTAAGGGATAGGTCAATAGAGGTCCAGGGGAAGACATTTAAAGGGGTATTTCAGAATACACAGGATAGACACATTCCAATGAAAAGAAAAATTCCAAGGGCAAGGCCCACCATCCATGATTCAGTAAAAAGGTTTGACAGTATCACACTTAAAGAAAAAAACATATAGGAGATCATTTTCTGCATGTCGGGTGGGCCGGTCAGAGAGGGTGCAGGCGGGCACAGAGCAAATTGCTGCCATTTAACGTGGGCTGGCCAATTAAGGCCCGCCCAGCGTGACACAAGGCCAGTAGCAATCAGCGCTACCTGTGCGGGTGGAGGAAGCAGGGAAAGTCGGGGCCTGCACTCTTTCATGCATGTGCGCAAAAGAACCCAGGAATCTCCGAGGCACGGAGCTGCCTCAGGGAGATTAAGTACATAATAAAAGTTGTATATAATAAAGTTAAAAATTATTTAAACATGTCCCCTCATGTGACAGTGTCACATAACCTGGGACATGTTGGTGAATTGTGCACAAATTAATTAATAATTTTATAAAAACTTCAGGAAAGCTCATCCCGCCTGCGGATGAGGTTTCCTGAAAAACATGAAGGCCGCTTGGGCTCTTTGCCTGCCCTTCAATCTTAAGGTTAGATGGGCAGCATTGATAACTACATTAATTGTTTTTTTTAATGGCCTTAATAGGCCGTTGACAGTTTGGCAGGCACACAGCTGCCTCCGGCACACGCATGCCCACCGAATGTAATATCTAAATGATGCGCGCTGACATCGGGATGCATGCCCAATGACATCGCACGTCATTTTACTCGCTGGCGTATCAGGCCTGGCCCCGCACATTGTCAAAATTCTGGCCATAATTACACAAAAACAGTTGGAAGGTCAGAAGATTGGAAAGAATATAAAAAGCAGCAAAAAATGACAAAAATATAATGAGGGAAAAATCAGAGTGAGAGAGAAAACTAGCTAGTAATATAAAGATAGAAAGTAAGAGTTTCTATAAATATTTAAATAAGAAAAGAGTTAACAAAGTGAGTGTTTGTCCTATAGAGAGTGTCTGGGGAACTGATAGTGGAAATTAGAGAGATGGCGGATTAATTAAACAGGCACTTTGCTTCGTTCTTCACTATAGAGGACAAAAGTAATATCTGGGAAATAGATGGAAATCAGGAAATGGAAGTGAGGGAGAAACTCCGGCAAATTACAATCACCAGGGAAGTAGTATTAAGCAAATTGTTGGGGCTGTGGGCTGACAAATATCCAGGTCCTGATGGACTTCATCCTAGAGTCTTGAAAGAAGTGGCTAGTGTTGATGCATTGGGTTTTAATTTTCCAAAATTCCCTAGATTCGGGGAAGGTTCCATTAGATTAGAAAATAGCAAATTTTAACTCCTTTATTTAAAATGCGAGAGAGACAAAAAACAAGAATCTACAGGCCAGCTAGTCTAACACCTGTCATAGGGAAAATGTTAGAAGCTCTTATTAAAGATATTATAACAGGACATTTAGAAAAATTCAAGGCAATAATGCAGTCAACATGGTTTTCTACAAGGGAAATCATGTTTAACCAATTTATTGGAGTTCTCTGAAGGAGTCACATGTGCTGTGGATAAAGGGGAACCGATGGATGTACTGTACTTAGGGTTCCATAAGGCATTTGATTAAGTGCCGCATCAAAGGTTATTGCGAAAGTTAGAAGCTCATGGTATAGGGTGTAACATATTGGCATGGATAGAAGATTGGAGAGCTAACAGAAAACAGAGAGTTGGCATAAATCGGTCTTTGTCTGGTTGGCAAGACGTAATGAGTGGTGTGCCACAGGGACCAGTGTTGGGGTCTCAACATTTTACAATTTATGTAAGTGACTTGGATGAAGGAATGGTTGCTAAATTTGCTGATGATACAAGGACAGGTAGGAAAGTACATTGTGAAGAGGGTGTAAGGAGGCTATAAAGTGACATAGATATGTTAAATGAGTGGGCAAAGATCTGGCAAACAGAGTATAATGTAGGAAAATGTGAAATTGTTCATTTTGGCAGGAAGATTAAAAAAGCTTATTACCTAAATGGTGAGAGATTGCAGAGCTCTGAGATTCAGAGGGGTCAGGGTGTCCCAGAGCATGCAACACAAAAAGGTTAGTATGCAGGGACAGCAGGTAATTAGGAAAAGTAATCATTTATTGTGAGGGGAATTGATTGCAAAAGTAGAGAAGTTACACTTCAGTTGTACAGGGCATTGGTGAGAACACATCTGGAGTATTGTGTACTGTGCTGTTCTTCTTATTTGAAGAAAGATGTAAATGCATTAGAAGCAGTTTAGAGAAAGTTTACTAGATTAATACCAAGAATGGGAAGGTTATCTTGTGAGGAAAGTCTGGATGGATTAAGCTTGTATCCATTGGAATTTAGAAGAGTAAGAGATTGTAAGAGCAAGAAATTGAAACCTTTAAGATCCTGAGGGGTCTTGACAGGGTGGATGTGCAGAGGATGTTTCCTCTTATGGGAGAATCCAGAGCTAGGGGTTACTGTTTAAAAATAAGAGGTTGCTCATTTAAGACAGAGATGAGGAGAATTCTTTTCTGTCAGAGGGTTGTGAGCCTTTGGAACTCTCTTCCTCAAAAGATGGTGGAAGCAGAGTCTTTGAATATTTTTAAGGCAGAGCTTGATAGATTCTTGATTAACAAGGGGGTGTAAGGTTATCAGGGGTAGGCAGGAATGTGGGGTTGAGGTTACATTCAGATCAGCTATGATCTTATTGAATAGCGGAGTGGGCTCAAGGAGCCGAGTGGCCTACTCCCAATTCATACGTACGTATGTAAATTTCAAGTTCTTAAGGAATCCTGGTAACCCAAAAAACAACATTAGTGGCTGGTCTGGCACTGGGTGCTCCTCCTTCATCTTCCTCCTCCTCTTGGTTCCCTCTCTTCTCCAACTCCATTGAAATCCTTATCAGATGGCTTGTTCCCCTTGCACCTCTAGACAAGGCTTGTATGTCATCATATATTCAAGATTAAAGAGTTATCTAGTTGTTGTCTTTAAAATGGCGAAAAAGAGTTGGTAGAGTAACTAGGAGAGAAACTAATTTTTTCTAGCCTTAAATTAAAGCAAGGCCATTCGGGGTGATTACAGGAAGCATCTCTTCACACAAAGGGAAATCTGGAAATCTCTCCCCCAAATAAACTTGAAATTAAAAACTATAATTAAAAAAATTCAAGACTGAAACTGTTTAAAAAAGAGATCTAAGAGTTGCGGAACTAAGGTTGGTAAATAGAGTTAAGATAAGGATTAGTCATGATCTAACTGAATGGCATCATCCTGTTCCTACATTTGTAACCATGTTCATTCTAAAGATGGCACTTCCAAAAGTGCAGCACTCATTCAATATTGTATTGAAGTGTCAGTCTAGGCTTTGATCTCAACTCTGATTTTGAGCGATGTTGCTGAAGAATAAATATTTCACAGAATGCCTGGGCAAACTCTTGTGTCCTGCTTCAAAATAGTTCAATGGGACCTTTTCTGGCCACCTGAGAGGGTTTCACACCTTATCTGAAATAGGGTACCTCTGACTTTGCAGTGGTAATTCCGTACCACACTGAAGTACCAACATAGATTGCGCAATCAAATCTCTGCCTTGGAACTTGACTTCACAACCTTCCACTCAGGGGCACAAGTGGTACCACTAAGGCAAGGATGGCATTCGTGTAAAAGAAAATGTAAGTTATTTACATGTTCTCAATTCCCTGATCTATCAAGTTTCCCTGGATTCTTGATTAAATAATTAGTATACTGAATGACAGATATTTATATCTTTTTTAGCTTTAAACATTTTGTCTTCTGCACTGCTAATTATCAGTAGGCATGTAAAAAGGCATGTGTTTACTTTTTCAAAAGCATTTTCTTTGGCTCTGTAGCCATATGCCCTGCTTAAACCTAATGTAAACTGTTGTGATATAGAAGACAATAAATAATTTGCTCAAATGAAAACTCAGCAAGAATTTCAACACCAAGTATTTTACAAATAGCTTTAAGCATTTCAAGTCTGATAATATTCTGCTGAGCTTTGCACAGCATGGCCTCTAAGGCCAATATCCCTCCTGAAGTGATATACCCAGAATTGAATGCAGTACTCCAGATAGGATCTAACCAGAGCACCTTACAGCTGTAACATAAAACCTACCCCACTGCATTGCAATCTCCTTGAATAAAAGGCCATCACTCCATTTGCCTTTAAAATTAATTGTGTGTCACTCCACTACCTTTTAGTAAGTTCTATATTTGGGCCCCTAAATCTCCACAGTCCCTTGCTTCTCATCATTCAGAAAACACGCTGATCTATCATTCTGAAGTCAATGAACAGTAGGGGAGCTCTCCCCTCGTGTTCTGGCCAATGTTTATCCCTCGGCCACCATCACAGATTATCTGGTCGTTATCACATTTGATATTCATGGCACCTTGCTGTGCGCAAATTGGCTACCTTGTTTCCTACAAAATCAGTTACACTTAAAAAGACTAAAGTGGCTATAAAGCACTTTGAGTCATCCTGCGGTCGTGAAAGACAGTATAAAGCAGCAAATTCTTTCTTTTCACTCCAATAAATGTCATTTAAAGACAGGAATGGATTGCTGGTTGCTAAGAGCAGGACAACAGCTATGTTTAAAAGTAATGAGGCCTTTAAAAAAAATAAGTCACTGGCTATGGAGTTAAGGTGATTATTGTATCCAGCTGAATATCTAGCTACTTTTAGAAATTGTGAAATTGGCATTTGTGAAAAACAAAGGATCGGTAGGTGTATGATGGAGAAGTGTTGGTCAGATCTCGGATTAGTGACCCTTGGATAATAGAATGACCCTCTGTTGAGAGAGCCCTTAGCCACTGGAAGATTTCAATTCACCTGCTCATAGTTTCTATTCTTACATTTATTTTGCAATTTACATCCTCAAAGTTTTATTCCATTTATTTTTAACAGTGATATTGATCATGCTGTACATTTATTTTTCAGCAGCTTTATCGATTTTCAACAGTTCAGCTTGGTTATTTCACAAAGAAATGTTAATGAAAGTTAAAAATTTTGCAACCAGTTAAAATTGGAAGATAGTGTAGTTAATTCTGTAACCCTGAATCTTGTGCTACCACTGGGAGTAAGAAACGAGGTGGGCAGGTGCACTTAATTGTGTGGGAGGCAAAATGTCATCTTCCCAACAGTGGGATGAAAGTAGTGAATTATGATGGTGGCGGGTTGAAGGCAGATTGTGGTTCCCGACAGCAAGCAGTGGGAACCTATTTGTAATGCATGTCATGCATACTCATTAAAACACAAGTTCACCAGATTAAATTGTACTCTGCAAACAAATGAGAATCACGTGCCTCCGGATTCACAACAGATTAAAGGTGGCGTGCAGCTGGCAAGATAGTCTCCCTGGTAGATTTGCACTGAGTAGGAGCTGCTTTTATTTTGTGGGGAGTTATGTTGGACTGGGGAGAGGAGACATTGATTGATAGAGATCAGGTGGCAGCTGTGCAAGTGGATTGGGACATGGCTGACTGAGGGAAGCGGAGTGATGGCACTGCAAAGGCTCATGGGGGACACAGGGAAGAAGCTGGACTACACATGGAAGGCCAATCTTAACCAGGTGATCAAACATAAATGTGGGGAGATCAAGAGTCTGAGAAGGCAGATCAATGCTGAGGTCTTGAGAGTTGAGGGTAACAGAGGGCAGGTCAAGGGTGAAAGAGGAAGGGTCGAGGATGACAGATGGCAGAATATGGGTAATCGGGGGCAGTTCCAGTGTGCCAGGGTGCTGAGCAATGGTGACGGGAGGCAGCTCTACGGTGAACAGTTAGACAAGGGTGACGGTGGGTGGGTCGAGAGGCACCGAAGGCAGGGGAAGCGTAAGGAGTGGGGATTGACAAAAGGTCAAAGCTGACTGAGGGAGGTTGCAGGGTGATAGCTTTCAGCTTGAGAGTCAATGTGGGTATGTCCAGTGACAAAGCTGCGACAACACGAAGGGGGCTCTAGAATACAGGTCAAGGATGCAGATGTCCATGGTGGGGTGGATAGAGAACAGGGTGTGGTTGAAGTAAAGTAGGTCAAAGCGAAGCTCCCCATTGATCAAAAGTGTTCAGGTCAGGAGGGAGTGTGCTGACTGTGCTGACCAGATCTTTGCTTGCGTTGTGTCTGCAATTGGCCTTAGGTAGATAAAATGGATGAAGTGCATCCAGTGCTTCTGCTAGCTCTGGTGCAACTGAAGAGGAACTGGCAAAGGGTGGCCTAGGGACAGGAGCATAGCTAAGGCCGGAACATCAACAAGTGGCACCAGCAGGGGGTTAGGCAGCTCAGGATGATGGCAAGCAGGGACCAATGAGATGCTGAACAATGACACATAATCAAATATACCATACATGCAGTAACAAGCTGCAATATCAGAGTATTCAATGTCAGAGATGGCTTGGAATGTCACAGGATTCCATCACTCACCTATGTCAGCTCCTTCAGGAAGACCTATGTCCCCATAGAATGGGAGACAATCCATTGCCAGTAGCTTTAGAAGTCACTGCGGCACTGACTTTCTATGCTACACTGGTGGAGGGTGCTTCATCAATTACTTTTCCTCCACTATAAGGTCAGAAGTGGGGATGTTCGCTGATGATTACACAATATTCAGCACCATTCTTGACTCCTCACATAGTGAAGCAATCCGAGTCCATATGCAGCAAGACCTGGACAACGTTCAGACTCGGGCTGATAAGTGGCAAGTGACGATCGTGCCACACAAGGATTGCAGCGTTCCAAGAAGGCGGCACCACCACGTTCTCAAGGGGCAATCAGGGATGGAGAATAAATGCTGGCCTAGCTTGTGATACCCACTTCCCATGAAAGAATAAATAAATAAAACATTCTGCAGGCTCTTCTGTGGGGGTCAATATTTGGATGTCTGCAACACCTCCACCCACCTTTTAATGCTTCCTGGTGTTATGCACTCTTTTGTTAGACAGACAGAAGGATTGACTATCATCTCAATGGCTGCCTAACCCCTTTAAGAGCATGCATGCCATTGGCAGCTCCTGTCACCTCCCCAGTAAGTGTTCGACATACACACTCTCCTGCAACTCACATAACTTTCACAGCATGAACTGGCCCCCACGTATTCAGTCCACACATTCCATCTGGTGCTGAAGCTTTGAACCCAAACTCCCACCTTGCAATGCTCTCCACTCGCACTTCTACGTTGCTTGATGCCATTTTGCAGTGACCACTTACCCTTGCAGATCGCAAGAGGCTGTTCACTCTTTTGTGGCATTGCGCCCTGCAGCTGCAAACCTCCACTGTGACCTCCGCCCAGTCTGCCGTGCTCAGGCAGAAGGGCCTCCTGCTGCAATTAATAGGAAACAGGACCTCCCGCTGTATCCGGACAGCCTGGAGGAGAACCTGCAGGGTGATAGCGCTGAAACATGGAGCCTCTCATTGTGTGCGCTGGGACATTTTTCACTATGGAGTGGCTGCAGGTGATTGGGATCAACAGGTGTGCGTGAGGGAGTGGGGTTGGGGATGGTAGCAGGTCCAGGGGACAGTTGAGAAGTGGGGAGGAATAACAGCATTTCCAGGAAGAAAAACCCTCCAGAACAAACAGCCAGGATGATGCTGCTGGATTACAGCAAGTGGGTGTCTGTTCAGCTGCCATTTAAACATGAAGCATGGACCTTTGAACTGGGAGGTAATGTTGGAGCTGGTGACTTCCTGCCCACGCCCTCCAAACGATTGTGGGTCCTTCTCCTCCGCATAGATAATTGGTTGGCCACTGCTTGATTGTGCGTGGCCAGCCGTTCCAACTCGAAGTTGAAGCCCCGTGCATTTTTGGTCCCGTCATCGAAAAACTAAACACGAGATTCCGGTCCCCGCCCTCAGCTGCCCTATGCTCCCTCTTTATTGGTAACTAACTAAATATTGCTCCGCTAAAAGGTATTTTGCCTGGTAGTAAGCTGGAGCCAAATAAGAAATAACTTAAAAATTGTGTAGCAGCTTGACCACACTTCAAGTCAAAGTTTTAATCCAGAACTCCAACTGTTCAAACCAAGTATCATATAGCTGTGCACAGCTAGATCTGGCTTATGATCGATCTCCTGTTACTCTGCTGTGCAAAAGTCAGTCGGAAACTATCCGTAGATTGCAGACAGAAACCTAACACTTTCTTTGAAGTGATTTTCTTTTGCATCAGCAAAAAATGCAAAGTGTGATTTTGCTGTTTTCCAGCCTGAAAATATATGTTGTGTGATGTTGAAATCTAGTCACTGCCACTAAAAACATATGCCTCACTGTTGGCTGTTGCATTGTGCTAAGGCCAAGTCACAAAACATTTATGTGTTTTTAGCAACATAAATTGAATCCTTACAGACTTGTTCTTCATAAAAAAATTGCACTACTAAAAATCATTGGTGTAGATCTTGACTTTGTGCAATAGTGTAAAACGGGTAATAAATAAAGACAGCCTGTTTAACATCTCTCAATTTTTATTTTCATTGAAGTCAGTTGGGAGAGATATAAACTGGGGTTCCTGCCTCTACCATCTGATTTACAATAGCACACAAGATCAAGGTCTACCGCTGTCTATATGAGAGAAGAACCATTACAACATGAGCTGGAGCACTATGTGCAATTCTGGTCACTGCACTATAGGCAAAATATGATTGCACTACACAAGGTATAAAAGAGATTTATGAGGATGTTGCTTGGACTAGAGGATTTTAGTTATGACAAAAGGCTGGATAAGCTAGGTTTGTTTTTTTTTGGAGGAGGCTGAGGGAGACCTAATTGAATTGTATAAAATTATGAAGGATCTAGATAGAGTATATTGGTAAGACCTGTTCCCCTTGGTTGAGGGGTCCATAACCAGGAGGCATGGATTCAGTGTAAGAAGTAGGAGGTTCAGAGGAAATTCAAGGGAATTTGTTCCACTCAGAGGGCGGTGGGGATCTGGAGATTACGATCTGAAAGGGTGGTAGAGGCAGAAACCCCATAACATTTAAAAAAGTATTTGGATATTCATTTGAAGTGCCATAAACTTCAAGATTGAATCAAGAGCTGGAAAGTGGGATTAAGCAGGATGGCTACTTGTCAGCCAGCGTGGTCAAAATGGTCAGATTGGCCTCCTTCTGCACTTTAAATTTCTACGATTCTATGGAAGGGATTTTACACCCACCCTTCGAGCAGGCAGGTAGACTGGAAAAGGTGGCAGCCTCCCTGGGAGCTCGGGGGGATCCCTCCTGATCGGGCACTCTATTGCCAATGGAGGGCTCCCTCAGTGAAAAGAGCCACCCCCTTACTGGAAGAGCCTCTCTCCCCTTGATATCAGTCTATCCTCACAGGGACCTGCCTGATTAGCTCCAGCAAGCCCTAACCTCATTACCTGCACTCCCTAGCTCCATTGCAGCTGGTCCAGAGACTGCTGCAGTGGCCACAGCTCCTAGTAATGCTGCTGGGACTGAACAGTTGACAGCCCTCTGATTTTCCAACAGCTCTTGGGGGAAGGACATCCTCTCCTGGAGGAATGGAAGTCATGGACTTCCAGGGTTGGCGGACGCAGAGTAGCTCCTGACATTCTGGCCATTGGCAGGCCCACTACCTCAATGTAAAATTCTGACCCATGATTCTTTGGGTTTTCCTTAATTTTACTTGACAATATTTTTTATGCCCCCTCTTTGCTTTCCTAATTAATTTTATCCCTGTACTTTTGAGCGTCCAAGCCGTGATAAGTGAATAGGATTTCCCACATGATACTGAATGTGCATCCTATGGGGCTAAGGTGCCCTGCCATTCCTTTGCTTTCTAAGCAATTGAGTGGAAATACTTACTAGCTACTCATTAATCAACTCATTTTCTTGTTTTGACCTCATTTATCTGTTTTGCAGATGTTGCTTTTGTTGTCAGTGGTTTTGTTGAAGTGCAATTACCCAGCTCCCCAGTTGATGCTTCACCCAGGAATGCTGCCAGTGAGTCTCTGAGTTGATTCCCTCTCCCCCACTTTAAGTCCTTAGTTGCTGCACTCAGTCTCCACTCAGGTTCACTGCCGCCACTGCTAATTACTAGAAAAAAACAAATTGTAGTTAAGTGCCACTCTTCCTGTACTGAATTAACTTTATTTTAACTATAGTGGGTCTGCCCTGCTAATTGGGAATATACACTGTTTCTACAACAGGGCAAATTGTAATATGTCCGCCAAGATAATAATAGAATTTGGAATGGTTTACCCGAAAATTATAGGGCTGCCTGCTGTATGTCCAAAAACTTGTAATTAAAGATTTAGCTAAATAGACCTGAAGAAGTGTCAGCCCATATGCTTTCATTAAACACAAGACTGGTTGCACTCCTATTGCCTACACATTTACAGAACCCACAGGTTATGCATATGTACAATGAAGAATTAAATATTAAAAGAGATGCAAATTCCCAGCAGGCTACTGCTGTTGCAAAAATGCCTTTTTTAAATGGCCTATTTAAGGAGAAAGAATCATCAATAAATGACAGTGAAGCTTGCACCTGTTTCTTCTTCCAGAGAAAGCAAACTTTTTTTTTTCAACATAAGATATGCACATAATGAAAGTAGTGCCATATTTTGAGGCTGTAATATTTTGGAATGTTTTATATAGTATAGAAAATAAATCTAAATGTTTGTATTAATTCATGAAAGAAAGTGCTCAAATTGTTCAATCCTGAATTCTGTCCCAAGCTTATGCTATTTCATTGTTCACTGTTCCGACCAGTTACTTTTTCTTCTCCTTGAACATATGCTCATATTCATGCCACCCCCAAGAACGGTGATTCATCTTACCCTTCTAACTAATCGCTATGTTATCCTTGAACATCGGTTCTGGAATCTCAACCTATCCATCGTGTTGAAAGATCTCACTTAATCAAAGATCACTGGTATGGTTTTGTCATCACAATTTCCCTAGTGATAATATTCAATAAACCACAGAAGCTTGTCATTCAGCTCTTTGTGCCTTGCCTTTGATACATCCCTTATCCTTTTAGGTACTGCCATTATTACATGCACTATTATACACTTACACATAACCACTTTCCAAGTTAATGTAACATATAATACAAATAATATATCTGAATATATGATAGCTACCACAGACTCTGTTATCTCCTCCATTCTCTATAGATCCCAGGGCCACAATTTGTGGGGAAGTAAGGGTTGGCAGTGGGAGGAGTTGGAGGAGGGGGAGGTTTTGGTCAAAGTGACCAGGTAATGTTGAGCTTCAGCTGAATTTAATGGCAGAATCTAGTTTTAAAAACAATTTTGCATATCCGAACCAACAGCCAGCCAGCCAGCCATATCAAGATGCTGTTAGGCAGGAAGGCCTGTGCTGGTATGCCACAGCTTTGGAGCAGAGAAGAGGGAGGGAGAGAGAGATCATGGGCTGAAAGGGCGTTCATAAGTGGAAGGAGGGAAATTGTGGATGGAAGGTCATGTCGCTGGGCTTAAGATCAGATTGAAGGGAAGGAGGGAGGCCATTTGCAGGGAGAAAAGCAGGATGGCTGGAAGGACCAGGGCACTAGAACTCCAGCTGGCTCAAAAGCTATGCTGCGAAGGGATTCATGTGTTAGATCCAACCCTTCTCACCTCCCTTGAGTGGAGCATTAAATCTGAAGGCAAGTTAAATTCCTGCTTATTGGCTCTCATATACATCCAATTATCAGTTTATAGAGTTTTCCTTGCCCCAGCTCGGCTGCGCTGAAGATTGTGCCTTCATATGATGAGCAGGTGAGATCGCACAGAGCCAAACACACCTGAATGAAAGCAGGAAGTTAAGTGTGTTGGAGCCGGGTTTTATTAAACTTAGTTTTATTTCCTAATGATTATACACTCAACTTCAACATACCCATTCATGTTAAAACTCCCTCTTGTACAGATCTACAATATAAGTGAAATGGGCCACAGTGGAGTGGGTATCCAATACAGGTACCAAGTGCAGTGTTCTGATCACAGAATTTTAACAGCACAGGAGGAGACCATTTGGCCCATCCTGTCTGTACTGGCTCTCCAAATGAGCATTATGATCTAGTGCCATTGCCCTGCCTTTTCCCTGTATCCTTGCACTTTTGCTTCTATTCAAATAATCATCTAATGCCCTCTTGAATACTTCAGTTGAACCTGCCTCTACCAGATTTCCAGGAAGTGCATTCCAGACCTGAACCACTCGTGTGTGAAAAAGAATTTTCTTATGTCACATTTGCTTCTTTCGCAAATCACTTTAAAACTGTGCCCTCTCATTCTTGACCCTTTTACGAGTGGGAATGGCTTCTTCCTATCAACTCTGTTCAGCCCCCTCATGATTTTGAACATCTTCATCAAATCTCCTCTCAGCCTTCTTCTCTCCAAGGAGAACAGTCCAACCTTTCCAATCTATACTCATAGCCAAAGTTTCTCATCCCTGGAACCATTCTTATAAACTTCTTCTGCACCCTTTCCAATATGTTCACATCCTTCCTATAATGTGGCACCCAGAACTGTTAACAATACTCCAGCTGAGGTCTAACGAGTGTCTTATATAAATTCAGCATAACCTCCCTGATCTTGTACTCTATACTCCTATGCCCAGGATACTAAATGGTTTATTAACTGCTCTCCAGCTGTCCTGCCACCTACAATGATCTATGCACACATACACCCAGGTCATTCTGCTTCAGAATTTCACCCATTATTTTATATTGTCTATGTTCTTCCTACCAAAATGCATCACCTCACACTTCCCAACATTGAACTTCATCTGTCACTTTTCTGCCCACTCCACCAACTTGCCTATGTCCTCTTGAAATTCCACACTGTCCTCCTTGCAATTCGCAACATTCCCAAACTTTGAAATTGTCCTCTGCGCACCAAGATCTAGATCATTAATAGATATCAGGAAAAGCAAGGGTCTCAATCCCGACCCCTGGGGAACTCTACTACAAACCTTCCTCCAGCCAAAAGATATCCACTGAACATTAATTACTCTGTTTCCTATTTTTCAGCCAATTTTGTATCCACGTTGCTGCTGTCCCTTTTATTCCATTATCTAATTATCTGAAAGCTAACGTTTAGAGTAATGATCAAGAAAGACAGAATGATATGACCCATAAAAATGATTATGTACAATAAATTATCTCTCCCAGAACTATACATATCAATTTTATAATTCTACAATTTCCAGTTTCACTTTCTTGTTTGTTTTGAGATTTTTCCCTGTCTCAGTAGGACTAGTAGGAACTACAATCCCTATGGAGTGTCCCTTTAACCTATTTCTAGGTAATTTATAGTTTACCTAGGGACCAAACAGACAACCTTTGTAGCTATATCTTAGTTTACCGGTTTTATTGCATGCCTGACAGGATCATCCATCAGAAGGTTTTACTGTTGCCACAAGTGAGCGACCAGCTAAGACATACAACTAGTTCTTTGGCCAGACAAATGCATTTTTGAATGAACTTTTCTAACACTGTGTCAGCTATGACATTTATGTTATATTTATGAGTCTTTTCTTATCTTCCCAATCTAGATTTTCAATTTCCATATTGCAGATTACTCTTGTTTGTGAGTCTTAAACCTTGGTAGCATCTTAATTCAGCTAAGATACCAATGCCAGATCTAGCATCACAAATATGAAGCCCTTCTTTACATTTTGTTTGCAACTATATTTATCCTGTACCTTCACAAGTGGTTCACCCATATTCAAAATTTGGCATCATAACTTGAAATATTGTTTCAACCTTTAACTCGCAACTGAAGTTATTGTACATTAGCAAATAAATAATCATAATTTAGTAGGGATTATACATCATTCCCTTTTTTATTCATTCACAGGATGTGGATGTCACTGGATAGGCCAGCATTTTTATTGCTCATCCCTAATTGCCCTTGAGAAGATGGCGATGAGCCACCTTCTTGAATTGCTGCAGTCCATGTGGTGTAGGTACACCTAAAGTCTGTTTGGGAGGGAATTCCAGGATTTTGACCACTCGACAGTGAAGGAAAGGCAATTGGGGGAAACTTGCAGGTGGTGATGTTCCCATGCATCTTCTGCCTTTGTCCTTCTATATGGTCAAGGTCGTCGATTTGGAAAGTGCTGTCAAAGGAGCCTTGGTGAGCTGTTGCATTGCACCTTGTAGATGGTACACAGTGCTGCCACTATGGCAGTGTGGTGGCGGGAGTGAATTTTTGTGAACGGGGTGCCAATTAAGCAGGTTGTTTTGTCCTGGACAGTGTTGAACTGCTGGAGTGTTGTAGGAGCTGCAGTCATCCGGGCAAGTGGAGAGTATTCCATCACACTACAGACTTAGGATTTGTAGATGGTGTACATGCTTGGGTTATCAGGAAGTGAGTTACTCACTGCAGAATTCCTAGCCTCTGACCTACTCTTCACAGTATATATATGGCTGGTCCAATTCAGTTTCTGGTCAATGATAACCCCCACGATGATGATAGTGGTGGATTCAGTGGTGGTAATGCCATTGATTATCAAGGGCAGATGGTTGGATTCTCTCTTTTTGGAGATAGTCATTGCCTGGCACAAGTGTTGCTTGCCACTTATCATCCCAAGTGTGAATGTTGCCAAGTCATGTTGCATAAGGGCCTGGACTGCTTCAGTTTCTGAGGAGTCACAAATGATGCTTAACATTATGCAATCATCAGCCAACATCCCTACTTCCGACCTTATGATGGAAGGAAAGTCATTGATGAAGCAGATGAAGATGGTTGGGTCTAGGACACTATCCTGAGGAACTCCTGAAATGATTGTCATCCAACATCTTCCTTTATGCTAGGTATGACTCCAACCAGCAGAGAGTTTTCCCCTGATTCCTATTGACTCTAATTTTGCTGGGGCTCCTTGATTCCACATTTGGTCAGATGTGGCCTTGAAGTCAAGGGCAGCCACTCTCACCTCATCTCTCAAGTTCAGCCATTTTGTCCATGTTTGAACTAAGGCTGTAATGAGGTCAGAAGCTGAGTGGCCCTGGCAGAAGACAAACTGAGTGTCAGTGAACAAGTTGTTTCTGAGTAAGTGCTGCTTGATAGCACTGTCAACAGCTCCATCCATCACTTTGCTGATAATCATGAGTAAACTGATGGGGTTGTAATTGGCCAGGTTGGATTAGTCCTGCTTTTTATAGATAGGACATACCTGGGAAATTTTCCACATTGCCAGATAGATGCCAGTGTTGTAGCTGTGCTGGAACAGCTTGGCTGAGGCTGCAGCTAGTTCTGGAGCTCAAGTCTTCTGCCCTATTGCTGAAATGTTGTCAGGGCCCATAGCGGTTGCAGTATCCAGTACTTTCAGCTATTTCTTGATATCATTTGGAGTGAATTGAATTGGTTGAAGACTGGCATCTGTGATGCTGGGGACCTCAGGAGGAGACCGAGATGGATCATCCAAAGTTCAATGAAATGAAATTACTGATGACTTGCAACCTTAATACAAAACTAATAAATGTTTTCATAGAGAATCATTATTTTTTCCCTTTATCCTTATCAAGACCCCTTACTGATATGACTTACACTTTATCTCAAGTTCCAAATTGACAGATTAAACAGTAATTGTTTGAATAACTGTCAGACAAATTCAAAAGTAACTGCCAGTCAGACAGAATACTAAATATATCGCACAGTAAATTTTTATTTGAATGTGGCTTGACTCCTCCTGCAAGCCCAGGAGACAACTGAACAAAAGTACTCACAACATTTGTATGGAATTGACTGAGAACAAGGAAGTGAGATAGCTCTGATAATGAGTGCAGGAATCATGATGCATGATTAACCTGCGCACATTCATTTCAGTGTAGGCAGAAGCAAACTTGTGCTTTCTGCTTATTACATGATCACAATGTGCAGCCAGCATTAAGTGTGCATGAGGCTGCATGCTTGAACCAGGATGCAAATCATCAGCGAGAAGCATAAGTTCAAGCTAGTCTGCATTGCTTAAAGCCATCCTGTACCTCTTAAATGGGAAGTGTATTTTGACTGGAGTAGTTGTTGGAAGTTATTCTAAGATTGATTTTGACCAAGGAAATACTGAAGAATGGCAGAACGTGGCAGACGGTTGGGTCCAATGTTCTCTAACACAGCATTGGAAACTTTGGTGCAGGTGATGGAGAGGAGAAATGTCAGCTATCCACAAAGTGCCAGGAAGTCCACCAAAGAAACTTTGCAAAGGCATGGGACCAGGTAGCTCTAGTGGCCAGTGCAGGAATCTGACAACCTGAATGCAGCACCACAAAAAGTTCAGTGATCTCACACGAATGGTCAATGTCAGTGAATGCACTTTTGAATGCCATATCCTTGCAAATGAACCATTAGCCTCACACACACCATCATCATTCACCTACCAACAATCTTTATCAATCATGGCTCATATTTCACATTCATAGCTTCATCTCACCATCACATACTTCACACCCAAGCCTCACACCCAAATCTCACAGCTTGCACACATCATCAGTTATTCAACCATGACAGTACATCATCCAAATACATTACACCACACTCATTAATACACTTGCCTTTCTCTTGTGGGCAAAGATGGCTCACAACTGCAAGAAGTAGCACCTAACTGGGGAAAGGCACAATTGTAGATCCTCACCTTAAAGGAGGAGACCTCTCACCAGCATTGGAACAGCCAAGACTGAGTCCGTGGCCAGCTGTGGAGCTGAAACCATTGAAGATGACAATGTGCTCATATCTAATCTGCTTCTCACAACTTATTTCTGCCTCATCCCAATCGCTTCTTATTTACAAGCTTACACCTTTTGCTTTCACCCCTCTACACATCAGAACACTACACTAGTGCCTTTCTCCTTCTAGATACCCAAAACCTGCCACCTGGTCAAGCAGTGTTCCAGGTGCAAATAGTGGAAGAGGAAGAAGAGATTCGTAATAGAGAACATGGACATTCGCTCTCACATTCACAGCCACCAGCTCAGATACTGACACCATATATACATTACAGTGTAGATTAGAGGCAGATGTGGTGAGGCACCAGACACAAATGGCCTGCAGCCAGGGCAGGCTAAAGGGTAGCTCAGGTGCTATTTCTCAGGAGGATTAGGTTGCACACATGTTCTGTTGCAGAGGGCTTAAATGAGAACTTTGATGGGGAGACGTACAGAGAAAGACTAGAGGATTTGCACACAAATGCTTGGTGCATTGGCAGGCCTATGAAACTTGTGTTCACTATGAAGGAGCATTAAGGAGACCTGCATCAATTTAGTACAGGACTTTGCTCAGAGCTTGGAGCCCATCCTTTCTAACCTGGGAGTGGTGGCCAACTCCAGTACCCTGGGACTTTGTCACTGTCTCTGGTATCATGGGTTGCATTGCCACTGACACCACCACTTAGTTTTGGCTTTGATTTGTTCTGGTCCGTTGTCTACATTGTCTAAAAAGAACAAGACTAGAGGAATGAAGTAGGACAACAACAGTAGTCGAGGAAAGACACAGATTGCTTACATTGACAGAATATGTGCAGAAATAAGATACACCACAGACATGATAAGGTTCATTTCTTGCACATTTTTGTATTCAGAAGAATTGATTGTGTCTATCAATCCTTGGCTGGATCATTTATCCGAAGTACAGTCATTTTAATGTAACAGAAATTTTGCATGTCTAAGTCCTCATCAAGTAAGTTTATGTCAAAATGTTTGCTTGAGATGAATGCACTTCTGGACATAACATTGCTTTGGGTAAACAATGGCAAACTTAGCATTTTACAATAAAGGTACCTCAGTGAGTGGAATAAGTAATGAGTCTTTTGGTTAGAAAGAATAATCAGCAGTCCTGGTCAGAAACTAGATTGGATTTTAGGGCTTGGATAAAAATGGGATACTGTGACTGATCACAGAGGGAAAGTAATGTGAAGCATCATACAAAATAAAAACACAAAAGCATTATATTGGATACCACCCAAAAATGGCAAGGGGATCGCAGCGTACAATTAACTCATGTCCATTCATTGTGTTGCATGATTATATGATTTACAAGATTGTTGCAAGCGGCTAGGACTACTTGCACTATTCATTGGCTGCACGCACCAGCAGAGGGCCCTATATCATGAGTGGCTTGTGCTTCTTAAAACCAGCCCACATCTCTTAAAAGTTTCTGGTTCAATAAGTAGTTCGAGTCCTTGATGAACTGAATCTATGTTATGAAAGATTGAAGAATTCAAGAGAACATGTAGCAAAGTTTTTAGATTATACACTGGAGACCTCGGCTGAAGAGGTGGAAAGGAGGAGAGATGTCGCACTTTCACAGCCATTGGAGGCTTCCATGTACATTCTCAATATGCAGTGGAAAGAAGTGATGATGGAGGTCAGTGCCTGGAGTGTAGCTCCTACAATCTGGACACAGTGTAGGAAGAAGTTTAATGCTCTCACATGAATGTCAAGATGAATTATTTCATCTTCAAATTACATTCAGAACTAGCCATATCCACTGCTCAATTCACTAAACCCCATCGCACACCTACCAGCAATCTCTATCACCATTCTCAAATCTACCATTCATATACTTCACCCTTACACACTTAGCACTGTTGCTAGCCTCACACTCAAATCTCATAGCTCAGATACACGCCAGCCATACAATCTTGGCAGCCACATCACCCAAACATGTTGCATGTTTCTCCTTTTTTTGCAGCAGAATGTGATGCATAACAGTCGGTGACAACCATGAAGTTGAGAAAGACAAGCACACCTCATGTTTTAAAACCCATGGGGGAGCTTATGCTGGCCATCATGAAAGGGGCATCACTGAAGCTGATCAATAATAAGAGTATCAGCATACCTAATCCTCTTCCTCTTACTCTACCTCTTCCTCATCTCTCAATCTCTTTTGATTCACAAGCTACAAATGGTAAGCACACATGTCTTATCTTCTCCTCCACACAACATAACCCAAACCTTGTCCCTTTTCATTTCAGTTACCCAAGAACTCAAATCTTTTAGTCAGTGGGGGACGAGAAAGAAGAAAATACAGATGAATAGATATCATTGCTTGATCTTACACTTGTAGACTCTTGCTCAGAGACTGGCACTGCACATATTTTAGGGGATAGAATAGAGGAACAATCTGCAAGTGTTGCAACATCAGCCATAATCTTTCTCCTGATATTAACTTAGGGATAAATATTGGCAATGATGCCAGAGATAAGTCTATTGTTGCTTTTTAAATGGTGTCATAGGATCTTTTATGTCCACCTCAGGAACCAGAACTGGGGAAAAAAAAACACAAATGCACATGGGATACAGGGTAATTTGATAAGATGGATTCAAAATTGACTTAGTTGTAGGAGGCAGAGGATAATGACAGAAGGATGCTTTAGTGACTGGAAGCCAGTGTCCAGTGGCATACGACAGGGATCTGTGCTTGGTCCCCTATTATATGTCATTTATATAAATGACATAGATGACTATGTGTGGGGTAGGATTACTAAATTTGTGGATGACACAAAGATTGGCCAGGTGGTTAACAGTGAGGCTGAGTGTCTTGGGCTATAGGAAGATATAGACAGGATGGTCAAATGGGCAGATAAGTGGCAGATGGAATTTAACCCTGAAAAATGTGAGGTGATACACTTTGGAAGGAGTAATTTGACAAGGAGTTATTCAATGAACAGCATGACAGTGGGAAGTTCTGAGGAACAAAGGGACCTTGGCTTGTGTGTCCATAGATCTCTGAAGGCGGAGGGGCATGTTAGTGGGGTGGTGAAAAAGGCATATGGGACACTTGCTTTTATCAATCAAGGCATAGATTACAAAAGTAGGGAGGCCATGTTGGAGTTGTATAGAACCTTAGTGAGGGCTTAGCTGGAGTAGTGTGTGCAGTTCTGGTCGCCACATTATAGGAAGGATGTGATTGCGCTGGAGTGGGTGCAGAGGAGATTCACCAGGATGTTGCCTGGGATGAAACATTTAAGTTATGAAGAGAGGTTGGATAGACTTGGATTGTTTTCTTTGGAGCAGAGAAGACTGATGGGCAACCTGATCAAGGTGTACAAGATTATGAGGGGCATGGACAGGGTGGATAGGGAGCAGTTGTTCCCCTTAGTTGAAGGGTCAGTCACAAGGAGTCATAAGTTCAAGATGAGGGGCAGGAGGTTTAGAGGGATGTGGGGAAAATCCTTTTTACCCAGAGGTTGGTGAGGGTCTGGAATGCAGTGCCTGGGAGGGTGGTGGAGGTGGGTTTCCTCACATCCTTTAAAAAGTACCTGGATGAGCACCTGGAACATCATAACATTAAAGTCTATGGGTCAATTGCTGGTAAGTGGGAATAGGTAGATAGTTCAGGTGTTTCTCACGTGTCGGTGCAGACTTGATGGGACAAAGGTCCTCTTCTGCACTGTGATTCTGTGATTCTATGATTCAGGTCCATTCAGACTGGCGGTGCCCAAGTGCCGTGGACATCATTCTTTCAGGAGGAGGGTTGTCCAGCGAGGAGGAGAACCTGAGAAGGAGGGAGGTGCAGGCATGTGGATCAGGACAGCAGTAACCTCATAGACATCTGCAGGTACAGCCTCGTAATGAGCAAGTGGAAGAAGGCAGCACGGAGAATCGTGAGCAGGTGCCAGTATGGAGGTGAAGGTATCTAATGGGCAATGTATAGAGACAATGTATGAGCTACCTGCAGATATCAGACCAGCAGTGTCACCGAAAACTGTGCCTCTCCCAAGAGAGGCTGTGACCTGATCTTTGTTCCATGAAAGCAAAGGAAGTGAGCCCTGGATGTATTGGTGATCACCCAATGCCTGTGGCTATCAAGATCTCATGACCCTAATTTTCTGAGACTCTAACTCATTCCAGGAGCCCATGGAAACAGGTGTGGCAATCACTTCCGATCACTGCGTCGGGGTGGTAACAGAGGCCCTCATTCGGAGGGCTAGCCAGTACATACATTCCCAAATTGATGTAATCAGTCAGGCCGAGAGAGCCAGGTGATTTGGTGCCATTGCTAGAATCCCCCAGGTTCAAGCTCTCATAGATGCATGCCTGTGGCAATTACGGCATCCTCAGACCAGCCAGTGGCCTTCATTAGCCAGAAGAAGCACAAAGGTCTAGCACGACTGTGTACTGCGAGACAGAGTGCTCAGCTCTGGGATTTTCACCTAAGTGAGGGAAATGTAAAGAATTGATCTCTTTCTAAAATCTAGCTAAGTTTTCATTTAGCATTTAACTTAACTGTAACAGTATTGTAAGCCCTCACTTAAAGTTGTGGTTGTGTTCCTGAGAAACACAACTTTAAGTGAAACCATTTTAAGTGGAACATTAGTTCTCATAGGAATCAATGTTAAAACTGGAGTTAGGTTTTGTCTGATCTTCCTTACCAGAAAACCATACATCTAAACATTATACCCTGTAAGTTCAAATACTTTATGTTGCTAAATTCCTACATTGGTAAATTAAATAATTTTGAAAAGAAAAATGTAACTTTCTACTTTTAGGACCTTCTGCCTGCTGCTATCCTCTTCCTGAACTTCCCGCTACCTGATCCTCCTGGGCATTGTAGATCCTGCCCCTCTCCAACCCTCCAATTTGAGGCCCATTCATCTCCCGAAACTCTGTCTTACAGCCTCTCCCAATGCCCAACCCACCCTCTCACCAAAGCTCCTGCTCTCTGACTCACCCATTCCCTCTCCAGAGCCTGTGTTCCTGTTCAAGATCCATATCTGATCTGATGTCAAAACTTTGGGGTTATGAAAGCACAGATCCTGATGGTGCAGAAATGCTGAACTGTGGCTTTTATAATCCATGTTCTTTATAAAATGCTCCTGCTCACTGTTTTCCCCTCTGGAACCCTCGCTGTGAGCAAGGCCTCTGGTGATGAGCAGTGAGCAGGAAGAGCAGCTTTGGGTCATTAAAAAAAACCATGGATTATAACAGCCCCAGCTTGGCTCTCCTGCATCATCAGAATCACGCTTTCACAATTCCAGGGCCCCAGCTTCAGATTGGTTATGGATCTTGAACGGAAACACAGGTTCAGGAGAGGGATGCGGTAAGAGGGTGAGTCAGGGAAGCGGAAGGTTCACCAAGAGTGTGGGTTGGGCACAGGGAAAGTCCGCAAGTCAGAGGTCAGGGATTGGGAGAGGTTGCGAGTTGGAGGTCAGACACGGGTTGGGTGGAGGTTATGAGTTGGGCATGGGGGAGGCCAAAAGTCAAAGGTCAGGTATGGGAGGGGTCGCGAGTTGGAGGTTTGGAACAGGGAGAGACCTCTCCAAAGTGGTGCCAATCGGGTCATGTGGGAAATTATGTTAGGATGAGTCTCACGGTGCTCACTGAGATTACAGGCCCCATTAACTTAGCGACACTAAAGCGAAACAACATAAAACAGGGAAATGTTAAATGGGAACTTACTGAAAATTGTAGTTTCTTTCAACCTTAGTTATAAACAAGCGCCTTGCTATAGGTAACAGTAGTTAGTTAATTTGGTAGTTTGTTAGAACTGGTTCCATAGCCAGCAGGGCCTGAATCAAGTCTCTGGAATTTCAGCTATTATAAATGCAAGAGGTTTTGCTGATTCACAAAGCAGGTGGCATGAAAATCTAGCTGGACTGAGTACTCAGAATAGAGTGCTTAATTATGCAAATCCAATGCAGAGAGGGAGGAAGCGCTCTTCTGGTCTTTTACAGAACAAGGAGTGACGTGAGAGAGAGGGAGACTTAGACAGTAAGACCTGAGAGCTGAAGCCCAGTGGCATGAATTAGGTGAGCAGGCAAGTGGCTGGTTGGTGGGCTGTAGGAGTTTTTGTTCTCTATAAACTGGGCCATTAATTTAAACTGGTACTGGGGAGATATATTAAATTTGTATCTTAACTAGTTTTTTTTTTTATCCACAAGATGTGGCTGGGCCAGCATTTATTGTCCATTCCTAGTTGCCCTTGAGATGGTGAAGGTGAGCTGCCTTCTTGAACTGTTGCAGTCCATATGTAGGTACACCCACAGTGCTGTTAGGAAGTGAGTTCCAGGATTTTGATCCAGCGAAAGTAAAGGAACGGCAATGTATTTCCAAGTCAGGATGGTGAGTGGCTTGGAGGAGAACTTCCAGATGGTGGTGCCCCCATCTATCTGATGCCCTTGTCCTTCTAGATGATAGTGGTCGTGGATTTGGAAGGTGCTGTCTCAGGGGCCTTGGTGAGTCCTTGCAGTGCATCTTGTGGATGGTACACACTGCTGCCACTGTGCATCGATGCTGGAGGGTGTGAATGTTTGTGGATATGGTGCCAATCAAGCAGGCTACTTTTCCCTGGATGGTGTCTAGCTTCTTGAGTGTTGTGGGAGCTGCACCCATCCAGGTATTCCATCACACTCCTGATTTGTGCCTTGTAAATTGTGGACAGGCTTTGGAAAGTCAGGAGGTGAGTTACTCATCACATGATTTTTAGCTCTGACCTGCTCTTGTGGCCATAGTATTTATATGGCTAATACAGTTCAGTTTCTGCTCAATCATAACCCCAGGATGTTGATAGTGGGGATTCAGTGATGGTAATGCCATTGAACATCAAGGGGCAATAGTTGGATTCTCTCTTGTTGGAGATGGTCATTGCCTGGCACTTGTGTGGCGCAAATGTTACTTGCCACTTAGCCCAAGCCTGGATATTGTCCGGTCTTGTTGTTTTTGGACATGGACTGCTTCAGTATCTAAGGAGTCACAAGTGGTACTGAACATTGTGCAATCATCAGCAAACATCCCCACATCTAACCTTATGATGGAAGGAAGGTCAATGATGAAGTAGCTGAAGGTGGTTGGGCCGAGGGCACTACTCTGAGGAACTCCTGCAGTGATGCCCTGGAGCTGAGATGACTGACCTCCAACAACCAGAACCACCTTCCTTTGTGCGAGATATGACTCCATCCAGCGAAGAGTTGTTTCCCTGATTCCCATTGACTTCAGTTTTGCTAGGGCTCCTTGATGCCACACTTGGTTAAATGTTCCTTGATGTCAAGGGCAGTCACTCTCCCCTCACCTTGGGAGTTCAGCTCTTTTGTCCATGTTTGAACCAAAGCTGTAATAAGGTCAGGAGCTGAGTGGCCCTTGCAGAACCCAAACTGAGTGTCAGTGAGCAGGTTATATTGCTAAGCAAGTGCCACTTGATAGCACTCATTAATATAAACACACTCATATAAACTCATTAATATAATTACATATAATTGTTGAGTGATATTTCTAAACTTAAATCCTAATATTTAAACAAAACTCAATAAAGATGGGAGGACAGGTGATTTGTTGCAGCTGTGGTACGTTGTCGCTGGTGGACACCAGTGTGATCCATAGCAATCACATCTGCAATAAATGTGCAGCTCAAGGATCTTTTGCTCAGAGTTAATGAGCTGGACACTAAACTTCAGACACTGCAATGCATCAGGGAGGAGGGAAGTTCCCTGAGCAGTTTGTTCCAGGAGGCAGTTTCACCCCTTCAGATATGGTATATGGTCAAGGACAGGAGTGTGTGACTTTGAGTGAGGCAAGTAAAGGAACCCAGAAGGTAGTAAGGTAGGTCCTTGTCCAACAGGTTCAATGTTGTTACAGCTTGTGTGAATGAGAACAGGGGTTGCAAGGAGCATGAGAAAACTGACCACAGCACCATGTTGCAGATGGCCATTCAAGTTGGGGAGTAAATAGGAATGAGGTAGTAGTACGGGACAGAGTAATTATGACATTAGACACTGTTCTCTGCAGTCAAAAACGTGAGTCGCAAAGGCTGTATTGCTTGCCCGGTGTCAGGGTTAAGGACATTTCTTCAAGGCCAGAGAGGAACTTGAAGTGGGATGGGAAGGATCCAATTTTTGTGGTACACATGGGTGCCAATGACATAGGTAAGGCTAGCATAGAGGTTCTGCTGAGGGACTATGAGCTTCTAGAGGCTAAATTAAAAAGCAGAACCACAAAGGTAATATTCTCTGAATTACTACCTAAGACATGAGCAAATTGGCATAGGATAAAGCAGATCGGAGAGTTGAATGCATGGTTCAAAGTTTGATATGGGAGAAATGGGTTGCGATTTATGGGACACCTTCTGAGGCCCAGGGTAATGCTCTGGGGACCTGGGTTTGAATCCCACCAAGGCAGATAGTGGAATTTTAATTCAACAAAGAAAATCTGGAATTAAAGTTTGATGATGACCATGAAACCATTGCTGTTTGTTGTAAAAACCCATCTGGTTCACTAATGTCCTCTGGGGGAGAAAATCTACCATCCCTACCTGGTCTGGCCTACACATGACTCCTGACCCACAGCAATGTGGTTGACTCTTAAATGCCCTCTGAACAAGAGTAATTAGGGATAGGCAATAAATGCCAGTGATGCCCACATCCCATGAATGAATTTTTAAAAAATACTGACAAAAGAGGGAGCTGTATGGTTGGGATGGTCTGCACCTGAACCATACTGGGAGCAGTGTCCTGTTGAATCATATAAGTAGAGCTGTCCAGAAGGCTTTAAAATAAATAATGGGGGTGAGGGTTCACATTAAAGGAGATTTGGAAAGTTAGGACAAGGCAATAGGGGAGAGTAGTGATACAGGAAGAATGAAGGAATCATGACTACTGCCAAAATAGCAGCATTCCCCTGCATGATGGGCTCCATGCAGTCACAACAAAACAGTGGAACCACTCTCAGTTCAGAACAATGGCATAGTTCACAGAAGACCTAAACAGGGCAATGTGCATGCAATAAATAGAACTCTGCACATTGGGGATATCAATAAAAGTAAATCAATGTTGTGAACTATATCATAATCTGTGATCCAAGCAAACTTTCATGCTCACTCCCCCTGCTTGGCTCTGGCAATCAGGAATGAGATAATACTGTGTCTCTTTGTATAGTGACCTCCCTTATGCAGCAGCACATTGCAAACTGCAAGATATCTCAAGCAGTGTCCTGGAAGGAGCCAGATGCATAGAAACTAAGAGCAATGGTCAATTTGACAACAGGCAATGGGTGACCTGCTTTGGCTTTGCTGCTGTGACTGCAGCAGTTGGCATAGTTTACTCATGATCTCTTTGGATGTGGCCTCCTGCTGAGAGCTCTTCTCCCCCCTCCTCCCCTGTGGATGTGGCCTCCTGCTGAGAGCCCTTCTCCCTCCCTCCCTCTTCCTCCCCTGTGGATGTGGCCTCCTGCTGAAAGCCCTTCTCCCCCCTCCTCCCCTGTGGATGTGGTCTCCTGCCGAGAGCCCTTCTCCCTCCCTCCTCCTCCCCTGTGGATGTGGCCTCCTGCTGAGAGCCCTTCTCCCCCCTCCTCCCCTGTGGATGTGGTCTCTTGCTGAGAGCCCTTCTCCCCCCTCCTCCCCTGTGGATGTGGCCTCCTGCTGAGAGACCTTCTCCCCCCTCCTCCTCCCCTGTGGATGTGGCCTCCTGCTGAGAGCCCTTCTCCCCCCTCCTCCCCTGTGGATGTGGCCTCCTGCCGAGAGCCCTTCTCCCTCCCTCCTCCTCCCCTGTGGATGTGGCCTCCTGCTGAGAGCCCTTCTCCCTCCCTCCCTCCTCCTCCCCTGTGGATGTGGCCTCCTGCCGAGAGCCCTTCTCCCTCCCTCCTCCTCCCCTGTGGATGTGGCCTCCTGCTGAGAGCCCTTCTCCCTCCCTCCCTCCTCCTCCCCTGTGGATGTGATCTCTTGCTGAGAGCCCTTCTCCCTCCCTCCCTCCTCCTCCCCTGTGAATGTGGCCTCCTGCTGAGAGGCCTTCTCCCTCTCTCCCTCCTCCTCCCCTGTGGATGTGATCTCTTGCTGAGAGCCCTTCTCCCCCCTCCTCCCCTGTGGATGTGGCCTCCTGCTGAGAGGCCTTCTCCCCCCTCCTACCCTGTGGCTGTGGCCTCCTGCTGAGAGGCCTTCTCACCCCCTCCTCCTCCTCTGTGGATGTGGCCTCCTGCTGAGAGCCCTTCTCCCCCCTCCTCCCCTGTGGATGTGGCCTCCTGCTGAGAGCCCTTCTCCCCCCTCCTCCCCTGTGGATGTGGTCTCCTGCTGAGAGCCCTTCTCCCCCCTCCTCCCCTGTGGATGTGGTCTCCTGCTGAGAGCCCTTCTCTCCACTCCTCCCCCTCTCTCTCTTAGCTGCTTGTCCTGCTCTGTTGGCCTCTCTTTATTCTCTCAGTCATGCTCAATTCCTAGAGGAAGGCCAACCAAGCCACCCACATCTAGAAGCAACTTGTTGCTTCAAATAAGCTTTTACATGAACAAAAATGACTTCAGCTCCAGCCAGCCCACTCTCTGTAGTATACAAAAAGTATTTAAAAGTTCCAAAAACAAGCACACTTAGTCCAGTAGCCAAAAGAAATAATCCAGAAAATAACTGTCATTAGTTCATTGCCTCCTTGAACGTCACTGGTAGGGGGTTCTTCATGCCGTGTAATGTGTTTGGATTTACAATGTTAAAACAATGCTGCACTATTACATTTGAAAATGGCAGCACTGGCATCAATCAACTTTGTGCAATGAGGTCATAATCTGCTTACTCATCAGGCTGCCAGCAATTGTTAGGTGCGCAAATGCAAACCCCTTTACCAAGATGGTGCCTGGCACACTTTCCATTACATGTGTGTGCAAATCAGACAAAGTTTATTAGCATTAGCACACCAAGTAGTGCCTAACAAGTGGAGGTGCTGCAGACCAATTTCTCCTTGAACTTGGATAATATGTTGCAATAATGATGCTGTGTTTTAGTTTGGAAGCACAAGCTTTCCAAGCTAATAATAATAAGTGAGTTACACGCAGTATATCCACCATTTTCCAAAATGAGTCTCCAGCATGTTACTTAAGAATATGAGTATATAAATAGGAACAAGAGTGGCCCATTCAGTCTTTCACATCTGCTTGACCATTCATTAAGATTATGGTAATCTTCTACCTCAATTGCATGCTTGGATGCTAACACCATGTCCCCTGATTCCCTTAGTATCCAAAAACCTATTGATCTCCATCTTACCCTGTGGGATAGAGAATTCTGAAGATTCATATCCCTTTGACTGAAGATATTGCTCTTCATCTCAGTCATAAATGACTGACTGTTGGGAATCTCCTATTTGGAGACTGTAGCCCCATGTTCTAGATTTCCCAGCTGGGGGAAACATCATTCCAGCATCCACCCTGTCATGTTTCAATGATATTGTGTCTCATTTCTGTAAACTCTAGGAAATATAGGTCTGGTCTACTCAATATCCCTGCATTGGACAACCTCATGAACCCAGGAATCAGACTAATGAATCTTTGTTGTACACCCTCCAAGGCAAGTATATGCTTATTCAGGTAAAGAGATCAGAACTTTACACAGTATTTCAGGTGTGGTCTCACAGAGGCTCTGCATAAACATAATAAGGTTTCTTTACTCTTATACAGGAACATAGGACTTAGAAGCAGGAGTGGACTATTTGGCTCTTCAGTCCTGCTCCACTGTTAAATAAGATCATGGCTGATTTGGTTGTGGTCTCAACTCCACTTTCCTGCCTGTCCCCTTTAACCTTTGGCTCCTTGCTGATCAAAAATATATCTATCTCTGCCTTGAATAAAATCAGTGACCCAGCTTCCACTGCTTCCTGGGGAAGAGAATTCAATATACTAACAACCATCTTAGAGAAAAAAATTCTCGTCTTCTCCATCTTAAATTGTCCCCTAGATCAAGTCTCCCTCAAAAGGGGAAAATCCTCCCGGAACTCTGTCAAGCCCCCCGAGGAGCTTACATGTTTCAATAAGCTCGCCTCTCATTCTTCTAAACTCCAATGGATATAGGCCCAACCTGCTCAACCTTTCTTCATAAGATAAGCCCTTCATCCCAGGAACAAGTCAAGGGAACCTTCTCTGAACTGCTTCTAATACAATTTTATCTTTTTCAAATAAGGAGACCAAAACTGTATACAGTATTCCAGATATGGTCTCACCAAGACCTTGTACAGTTGCAGTAAAACTTCCATACTTATATATTCCATTCACCTTGCAACAAACACAAACATTCCATTTGCCTTCCTAATCACTTGCTGTACCTGCATACTAACCTTTTACGATTCATGTACCAGGGCACCCATATCTCTCTGTACTACCGAGTTCTATAATCTCTCTCCATTTAAATAGTACACTGTTCTTCTATTCCTCTTGCCAAAGTGGACAAGTTCACATTTTCCCACGTTATACCCCATCTGCCAAATTTTTACCCACTCACTTAACCTGTCTACTTCCCTTTTCAGACTCTCTACCTTGTCTTGACGACTTTCTTATTGAACTACCTTGGGGTCATCAGCAAATTTAGTTACCATACATATGGTCCCTTCATCCAAGTCATTGATGTAGATTAGAAATAACTGGAGGTCCAGCAATGATCCCTGTTAATATTTCCCTTTCATAATTCTTGTTAGCTCTGCCCAATCATATCAGCTAAAATCGTCTGGTCAGCATCGATGCTGAGTGCATTGATGCTGCCCACAAAGATTTCTATGACCTGACTGTTTTATGATTTTTTCGCCATATCTTCCAATCCTGGCTGTAGCAGCGAGGGGTCAGTGCAGCCTCTCTAAGGGAAGATCATCACTGGGCACAAGAGATGGAAGAAGGAGGACACACCTCAGTTTCACAATAGTAGCTTCCATATCCAGGTAAATTTTTAATGATCCAAGGCTTTCATTAAGTAAGTGTGTAGGTGAATGGGAGACTGAATGAGTGAGTGGGTGGGTGATTGGGTGAGTGAGTGAATGGGTGAGTGGGTGAATGCTGAGAGGTAAATTTGTGAGTGGGTGAATGGGTGAATCAGTGAGTGGGTGACTGAATGAGTGAGAGTAACTGAATAGTGAGTGGTGAATGGGTGAGTGAGTGAATGGGTAGTCAGGTCAGGGGGCTAGTTGGGTCAGGAGGCTAGTCATGTATTTGGATGTATAGCCGGGTAGTGGGGGGGTAGTTGGGTGGGGGGATAGTCAGCTGTTTGGGGAGGTAGTTGGCTGGCCTGGGAGAAATAGGTTGGTTAGGGAATAGTTGGTTGTTCAGCGGTAATCGGCTGGTCAAGGGGTAGTCAGCTGGTCGGGGGGTTGTGGGGGGCTGTGGTAGTTGGTTATTCAGGGAGTAGTCAGCTTAGATGGGCAGTCAGGTCACTGGGGTGGTCGGGTGAGGGGGTAATTGGGTGGTCAGGGGTAATCAGGTAGCAGGTAATTGGGTGGTCAGGAAGGCAGTTGGGTGGTAGGGGATGTGGTCAGGTAGATGGGGGAGTAGTCGAGGTCAGCTTGGAGGGGTGATTGGAGGGGGGGTGGGATGGGGTGGCGATGGTTGTGATGCTCAGTTGAGGTACACTTACTAATCATTGTGTTTGACCACATATTAAACTGTCTAACATTTCCAGAGTGAGTATGCTGGTAAGCCCCATGTATCTGGTGCAAGTCCCCCCGCACTGAGCTCAGGGTCAGACAGATTCATGTAAGATCCAGGCAGTGCAAATCAGCCCATCAGAGTTTTAAATTTCCCAGGCAATTCCAGTGCATGTGCATGCATCAGGACAGAGGCCAGATGATTCCAGCCATTATGATTCTTGAAGTGAGCTGTTATACATTCTTAATAATAGATTCCAGCATCTTCCCTACCATTGATGTTAGGCTAACTAGCCTATAATTCCCTGGGAAGAATTTTCAGGTCGGTGAGCAGGAGCGGGTCCTGCTCGCCGATGTGTAAAATGACACGAGCTGACGTTGGGCATGTGTCCCGACGTCACCGCGCGTCATTTAGATTGTCAGTTCGGCGGGCACAAAGCCTACTCGGCTACTCACTCACTGAACTGTCAAATGCCTATTAAGGCCATTAAGAAAGTAATTAAAGTTGTTAAAAATGCTGCCTGTCCAACCTTAATGTTGGCGGGCAGGCGAAGAGCCCAGGCGGCCTTCACATTTTTCATGAAACCTCATCCAAGGGCCGGATGAGGTTTCATGAAGTGTTTATTAATTAAATAAACATTTTTGGAAAAATTAATGGACATGTCCCAGTTCATGTAACAATTTCACATGCAGGGACATGGCCTTAAATTTTTTTTAACCTTTCTTCAATGTTTCATAACTTAAACTAATGTGTGCTCTTTCGCGCACATGCTTCCGGACGCCCAGCCTTAATTGGCCTGCCCACATAAAATGGCTGCGCGGCCCCGATTGGGAGCGCCAATTGGGTTCGCACCTGCCCCCCCACCCTCATGGGTAAATCTCTGCCCCGTTTTCTTTCTTCCTCATTTCCTGAATGAAGATTATGTCGCTATCTTCCAATCTGTTCTAGAATCTAGGGAATTCTGGAAGATCTAAACCTATATATCCACTATCTCTTTTAAAATGCTATGATATAGGCCACTAGTTCCTGAGGTTTTGTTGGCCTCTTGTCCCATTATTTTCTCCAGTATTGTTTCTTTACTAATTTATTTACATTTCTCATTGTCCCTGGACCCATAGTTTCCCACTATTTCTGGATTGCTTTTTGTGCCTTCTGCTATGAAGATAGATCCAAATCTTTACACATACCTAGAGAAGTTTTTACAATCTATGTTTATACCTCTTGCTAGTTAAGTCTAATGTCTGATTTTCTCTTTTTATCATACATTGTGGTCATACATTGCTGAATTCTAAAAATCCTTCCAATCCTCAGACCTATTATTCTTTGGCAACATTATAAGCCTCTTCATTTAATCTAATACTATCATTAACTTCTCTTGTTAGCCATGGTTAGACCACTTTCAAGGGGGATTTTTTATTCCTTAATGGAATGTTTATTTATTGCAAATTACGGACTAATTCTTTTGATGTCTGTCTTCGCTTCTCTACTGTCATATCTTTTAATCCAGTTTCAAGTCCATGAGGGTGTCTAAAACTGCATTATTCGGTGTACTTCCAGAAATGACAGTCCAAATGAATTGAAGGAGTCAACAGAACTTGAAAGGAGATTCACAGATAGCTATATATCAAAAATCAGGTGAAGAAAACCAATAACTACTAACTACTGAGATAAAAGAAGGAATGAATTGACATGAACTCATTTGTTTTAATTCTGACTCCCAAAAAGAGGATAAGTATGGCATGAGGTGATCCAACATTAAAAAAGACTAGTGAAATAGTGTTCATTTTCTATTTTACATCTGCATTAATTATAATAGCTTAATGTGGCTTTTTCAAAACCAGCATGTCCAGTGGCTATATCTCAGGATGGTTCATAGCCCATGTTTTATAAATCTGAAGTTGTGAATTCAATTGTGGCTGGAATTTTGGAATCTTCCCAGCGCAACTACATTAGATACATGGCCTCCTTCTGTGTTGAAATTGCAATGGCTCTTTAAATGATTTTGTTGTCTTTATCGATATTTACAATGGAGCCTTGTATGTAAAAGTAGTGTCTGGCAAATGAAAATTTTAATGTGAAGATTTTATTGCCCTTGTTGGATTAGCAGGACCATTCAGAAAGGAACAGTGACTTTTTTTCATAAACTCATTTATAAATCCAGTCTAATCTTATTAACATAAACTCAGGAAATTAGTTCTTATTGGTTTAAGCTGTCCTATCAACCATATCAGAATACATTGGAGTTGCAATGCAGTGAGACTCTAAGCAGTCAAAATAGTGTCATGCAAAAGTATTAACTGGTTACAACGATGCACATCAGAGTGTTACCATGGCCACATTTAAACCAAATAGCATCCCACTGCTATTTAGGAACAGCAACCTGGAAATAAATCTTGAAGAGAAGCTTCGATACAAAAGAGAGGGTAATTAAAGCTCAAGTGGAATAAGAGTAGATTAACACTTTGTCGCTTCATCTCAGTTTATTTGGGACAGAATTTTGCCCTTGTCGGGCGGGCTGGGCGGGGGCGGTCGGGAAGCCAACCGTCACCTGCGATCAGGGCTGGACCGCAATTTCACGCTGGGCTGACCAATTAAGGCTCACCCAGCGTGAAACACTGCAGCACTCAGCGTCGTCTGTGTGGCGGTGGGGGGAAGGTGAGCGGGGCACTTCAAGCATGCACGCGGGTGGGCACTGGAAAAGCTCCCTGGGGCACAGAGCTACTTCAGGGAGATGAAGGGTTCTGAAAAGCAAAAATAAAGATTTTTAAATTTTTTAAAAACATGTCCCCTCATGTTATCCCCTCATGTTACTCTGTCACCTTATGAATGAGATGTAAATTTTTATTCGCTGTTGGAAATCTCATTCCGCTCATGGATGAGGTTTCCTAAAAAGTGCAAAAGCCGCTTGGCTTTTTAGCCTACCTGCCAACCGTAAGGTTAGACAGGCAACGAAAAATGCAAGTTAATTAATACTTTCATAGCCTTAGTAGGCCTCCTAATTGTTGGCGGCCGCTTTGCCGATTCCCGCACGCACCCGCTGACCGAACTATCACACGACTGCGCGTTGACGTCGGGGCGCTTGCTCCGACATCATCATGAGTCATTTCATGCTTGAGCGGGTTGGGCGTGCGCCCACCCGACGAAGTGACAATTCTGCCCTTGGGCTCATGTCCTGCCCAAACTTATGGGATAAAGCTGCCTTCTGTTTAATGACTGTGAAATCAAGTTTCATATATATTAATGGTTAAATATAAAACACATTAACTGAGAATATGTCTATGGAGCATCCTTTGTTGGTAGTATTTCAAATTATTGCTTCAAACAACTCCAAAGAAGTTATTATTACAAAGGATAAAAGAATTGAATATTCCTGTCATGCTTCTTTTGATGTCTATAATCAAGACACAGTAGGAAAGCTGGTGGTTTAAAAAGAAATAGGGGGTCTGATCACATTGTTGTACAGATCAATGCCAATTTTCCTATCCTGGCACTATCCAGGATTAATTTGAGAATAGTTCACTGCGCCAGGAGCGTGACTTTGGCATTCAAACATCTTGCCAGTGGTAGGGCATCTGTGAGTTTTCAGTATATTCACTAGTTGTTTACTAGGATAAAAGTTTAATTAGAAAATACATTTGTTAGAATACTGCTATCTTGTAATCCCAAAAATATGCATAGACACATGGATATACATATGTTTTATTTTATTTTTGCATTAACCTAAGGGGCGTTCTGCCTTTCAGGTGTGGATAATATTAGTAAAGGAGTAGTAGCAGAAATGGGACAATTACCTCTTTTTTTAATGGGTAATATGACTAATTAAATAAAATAAAAAGATCAGAAATAAGAAAAAAAAGGACAACTAGCAGAGGCAGCAATGTTCCCATGGGAACACAGCTATGCACCTTAGGAATAAGGGAAGACTGGTGTCCTGGTTCGAGGCAGGATCGGGGCGGGGGTGTGCTTTTAGTCAGAATAATTATGCCATCAAGGATGCTACATAATTACAGTGTAAAAGATACCCCTTAGTATTGCTACATCTACACTGATCACCCTCTCAGCAGTAGGAAAACAAATGATGTCAGGGGTTATTAGATTAAAATCTTGCAAAAGCAAAAAATATTTTTCTGACTTTTCATTCACAGGACGCGAGTATCACTGTCAAGACCGACAAATGTTGTACATTCCTAATTTCCCTTGAGAAGGTGCTGGTGAGCCACCTTCTTCAGCTGCTAGGGTCCATGTGGTGCAGGTACACCCAGAGTACTGTTAGGGAGTTCCAGGTTATTGACCCAGCGACACAGAGGAATGGCGCTATAATTCCAGGTCAGGATGGTACGTGGCTTGGAAGGGACTTAATGAGTTGCTGCAATGCATCTTGTTCATGATATACACTAAGGCTCCTTAGACAGCTCCTTCCAAACCCATGAACACCACCATCTACGAGGACAAGGGCAGCAGATAGATGGGAACACCACCACCTGGAAGTTCTCCTCCAAGTCACTGACAGTCCTGACTTGGAATTATATCTCCGTTCCTTCGTTGTTGCTGGGTCAAGATCCTGGAACTCCCTTCCTAACAGCCGTGTGTGTGTACCTTCACCACATGGACTACAGCGGTTCAAGGAGGCAGCTCACCTTCTCAAGGCTAACTAGGGATGGGCAATAAATGATGGCCCACCCAGTGAAGCCCACATTCCGTGAATGAATAAGAAAAATACGCAATGCTGTCACACTGTGAGGTAGAGGGAGAGGATGAGATACTGAGCAAATGGACTGCTTTATCCTGGATGGTATTGAGCTTCTTAAGTCTTGGAAAGGCAGACATTCAGGCACATGGAAAGTATTCTATCACACTGTTCACTTGTGTCTTCTAGAGGATGGACTACTTTTGTGAATCAGGAGGTGAGTAACCCACTGTAGAATTCCCAGCTTCTGACCTGCTCTTGTGGGCATAGTATTTATCTTGTCCAGTTCAATAGTAACCCACAGGATGTTTATGGTGGGGGTATCAGCAGTGGCAATGCCATTGAGTTTCCCCCCCAGTTCCCAATAACTTTAATTTTGCTAAGGGTTCTTGATGCCATACTCAATCAAATATTACTGTGATGTCAAGGAAGTCACTTTCACCTCATCTCTGGAATTCATCTCTTACGTGTACATGCTATCCCTGTAAGTGGGTTTTTGTAAGTCAAAGATTGGTCCAGTGAAATTTAATGTACTTGAATTATAGAAAGGGGTTTAAAAAGGGGTTCTAAACAGACAGAACAAGTAGAAAACTTTAAGAAAGGATGAGTCAGAGGTTGAGTCAGAGGTTGGACCAGGGGGTGCATGCAATTATCATGGCTTTTTCCCAAGACATAAATAGAGTAATATGACTCTTAATTACACTTGTAACTGCTCAGATATTGTAATGTATCAAGTCTTGCTTGTGCTGAGTGAAGTTTAATAACTGCCACTGATACAGGTTATTAGAATTGACTATTAGGATCATAGAATGGTTACAGCACAGAGGGGGACCGTTTGGCTCATCCTGACCAGGGCAGCTCTCTAAGAGAGCAACTTAGTAGCCCTACTCCCCTGGCTTTACCCCATAGGCCTGCAATTTTTTTCTCATCAGTTAATTATCAAATTCTTTTTTGAAGTCATGATTTAATCTGCCTTCATCACACTCTGAGGCAGTGCATTCCAGATCCTAACCACTCACAGCAAAGTATTTTCCTTATGTCACCTCTGATTCTTTTGTCAATCACTTTAAACCTGTGTCCTCTGGTCATCAACTCTTCCACCAATGGGAATAACTTATCCCTATTTACCTTATGATTTTGAACATTTCTGTTGAAGCTCCTCTCAACCATCTCTTCTCTAAAAGGCTTCACCAGATTTGCCAATTTGAATCCCTGATTCCTGAACCCCTTCTCAAATATTTTACACACCCTCTCCAAGGCCTTCATATGCTTCCTAAAGTGTGGGTGCCAGAATTTCTCACAACGGGCAGTATTTTACAGTTCCCTGCTGGCGGATTTGCAGGCGAGGGGGCCCCATGAAATTCCACAGGCAGCCTTCCTGCTGCCCTCCTGCCTGTCCCTAACATGTTTGAAATTTTATGGGGGGGTGAAGAGGGGAACTATTGATCACTTAGGGGCTGCTTTCCACCCTTTGAGGCTGGCAGGAGGAGTTTAGGGACAGGGAGGAAGCACATCAGGCCACTCTGCTCGGGCCTCGGACAGGAAAAGTGAGAGGCACCTCCCTCAAGGGTCCGCTTCCCACATTGGGCACAACTCTCCAAGATTTGCCCCCCACCGCCCCACCTCCACCATGGCTGCTCCCTCCCCCACACTGGTCTGTCCATCAAGATCCCCAACCCCCTTCTACCCACTCCCCAGGACCTCAACTCCTCTTTCGACTGAGACATCCCGCATTTACCTGGTCCTGGACTTTGGGACTTAAAATCTGGGCACTGCTTGTCCTCCAAGTTCTGGCCACTGGTGTTGCTGAGACAAAAGAGCTGCTGGTCAACCAGATTGGCCGGCAACTCAGAGGTAGGACTTGCACCTGAATGAGGGGTGGAAGTCCTGTCTCCAGCCAATTAGTGTGCATTAAATGGCTGCAGGGCAGTTCTGATCAGCGGGGATGTGTTCTCTGTTGACTCTTCAGGTAGGAAACACCACCATCTGAAAAATCCTGCCCAACACTCCAGTCGAAGCCGAACCAGTGTTTTATAAATATTCACCACAGCTTCCTTGTTTTTATATTCTCTAGCCCTATTTATAAAGCCTGGAATCCCAAATGCCTTATGAGCCACTTTCTCAACCCACCCTGCCACCTTCTACAATTTGTGCACATAAATCCCCGACTAAAACTTATCAAAAGGAAAGCCTAACATGAGGTCCAATGTTCTGGTGTGTGCTGAGCACAAGTGGTGCACATTACTGAGAGCCAATCAAAAGGAAGAGGGCAACCTGGGATCTTTAAAACAATATAATAGTATCTTGTGGGTTTTATCTACTTGTCAATGCAATTTATTTTGGGATAATAATTTGGGCTGTTTATAGAAAGAGCTAGTTAATCCATCATAGCAATATTGAATCCAATATGTTGAGCTTTCTTTATCTCAGTGGTTTAATTTTGCTCTTTCCTCTCTGTTATTCATTTTAAAGTAATGAAAGAAAAGTATTTCAATGATGTTTTCATTGAGTTGTTACAGTTTTTATCTTTAAAATGTTAAATTATATTTTCATCAGCCAGAAGCTGGCACATCTCTGATGCTCTCACAGATGTTGATGTATTTTCATCTAACAATGTGTATATACTGCTAGGCAAGAGTGGAATCAGCAATGTAGTCAGTTGCTTTCTGGCTGGGTCTCTGCTATCTTTGGTTTAAGCACAGGAGGACCTCAAATCCTGGCCTCAGCCCCAGCCCCACTAATATATCCTGTCACTTTAAGGATTCACTAAATAAGGATCTAGAACTTGCTTTTCTCATTTTCCGCTTGATTTTGCTCTTTCTGGACAAAGGCAGCCCTTGTGTTTTGTTCCCCCATTTGGCAAGTGAACCAGAAAACAAGACCGTTACTCACGACCCCTTGTCTGACTCTTCCACTCTTCAAATATTCCGTTTCTTTTTCTCAGCCCTGTGCTACCTCACAGTCATCCACTGTGGTAGTGCAGACTCCCATTAGAGTTCTAACGTCTGCTCATTGAAACACAGGCACCTCTCCAATCAAGTTAACAATGACAGATTTATTCTTACTGGATCCTGAGATTAGCCACACTTTTACTGATCTTCAGCTTTTCAGAGACAACAGCACCATGAAAAAGTTTTATAATTATTTAAAAAAGCATTGAGCCTACCACAGACTCAACCACTATACATTAGAAATGCCAGGCAGAGGCCTTCCACACAGGCTTGCACCCGTCTCTGACTTCAAGTAGTTAAATTTTGTTGGATTCCATTGGATTTTTAGATATCTCCTGAATAAAGGAACTCAATAAGGTTGGGGCATCCTACTTGTAATACATTTTCATGCCATGAATACTCATTTAATTAATTTTTTAAAAAATTACATCCTTCATTCAAGATTCAGTCAGTGATACGTGAGAATCTCATGGCACCCGGTTCATATTTGTTTAAACGTGATATCACCAGTTGGCTTTGTGCAGTCAGCTTTATGCAGTTGTCTCTAAGGTCAGTTTTCTTTCTTGAACTCTGTGGCCCAAGGGAGAACAACTGTGGAATGGATGTTATCAAGACCGGTAAAGGTAAATCAGGAGTTAAGGCTGAAAGGGTGGAGTTTGTGTGCATGGTTGTGCAGAGGAGGGATGCAAAGGAGGACAGAGGGTGGAGTTAGGATGCATGGGATGTGAAGGAGGGAAAGGCCTAGCGCCCAAATCTGGTGGTACTGGAAGGGGGGGGGGGGGTGCGGTGGTGGGTGGTGGTGGTGGGGTGGGCAGTAGAGGCAGTGAAAGTAAGGTGAATGAGGGTCCTAATGGGCTGGGTTGGTGCCATCACCATTGGGGTCCTGTGGATCAAAGTAAAGGTGTTGGGTGGCTGAGGGAACAGTCACAGTCATGGGGTTGGGGAGAGGGGTGAGTAGGATTTGGTGGTGGGGTGGGGTGCAGGTTCAGTTTCATGGTCGGGTAATTAAAGATCTCATAGAGCGGAAGGGGGGCACAAGAACGAATGGATACAGTAAGGCAACTGCTGGAGGGTCTAGGGTCAAAGTAGGCACCTCAACAGGAATGGGTACAGGCAGGAGAGATAGCATATCCAGGGTAAACAGTAGTAGGCTCCAGAGTAATAGGAGAGAGTTTCAAGAGTTATAGAGGCAAGGTGGGTGGTTCTAGGGGGTTGTGGGCAAATTTGGGCAAGCGTGAAGGTGACAGGACCAGGACTGGGTTTGGAAGGTTACATGCACTATCCTTTCTGGATCATGTCAAACACACATGAGAGGGCATTGTTGGGTGGGTGGAGTTTTGGTGTGGACAATGTGAGGATTTAAAAAACTTATGTTCATTAGTCTATGGATGCGAACATGCTCTCATCTCACTGTCTGCCTTCTTAACACAATTCAATTGTTGGAATACCCATGGGCCTTATTCAACAGACATTTCTGCAACCTCAGGAACAGGAGGAGGGTATGCCATAAAGGAAGGCTCTTGCTTGCCAACAACAGAGGCTGCAATACCGCCAGCAGACAGCACCAGAGAGTGAGGCTTGTCAGGATGCTACCATCCGGAGAAGGCATCATTGAAGAGGGGCAGTGACGCATCGACATGTCCTCAGGTCAAGAACTAACTACCTGAAGGTGTCGAAGAGGCGACGTCCAAGACAATGATTGCCGAAACGTGTGATTGTTCAGCAAGACCTGCAGCCATGTAGATTTGATGGGAACCACACGCCAATGCCCCTCAAGGTGACTTTGGTGCTAATTTCTTTTCCACCAGAAGTGGATTCTAGGGCACAACAGATGGCTTTTATGGCATCTCACAAGCTGGCATACATATGTGCATAAAGGTTACAACTAATGCCCTCTTCCATTGTGCCAATAACTTAAATCAATTTCTCCATAGATGATGACAGCCATGCTGCAAGGTCAACAGCTTTTGGGGCCAGGACAAAGCAGCCTGCTTGATTGGCACCGCATCCACAAACCCTCACTCCCTCCACCTCCGATATACATTAGCAGCAGTGTGTACCATCTACAAGTTACAGGAATTTTCCAAGGCTCCTTAGACAGCACCTTCCAAACCCACGACCACTACCATCAAGAAGGACAAGGGCAGCAGATAGATGGGTCTGCCACTAACCGGAAGTTCACTCACCATCCTGACTTGGAAAAAGATTGCCATTCCTTCATTGTCGCTGGGTCAAAATCCTGGAACTCCCTCCCTAATAGCACTGTGGGTGTACCTACACCACATGGGCTGCAGCTGTTCAAGAAGGCAGCTCACCACCTTCTCAAGGGCAACTAGGAATGGGCAATAAATGCTGGCCCAGCCAGTGAAGCCCACATTCCATGAATGAATAAAATAAATTGTTTCCCTAGGCAACATCAGGTCATTGACTGCATTTCTGTGATTATTGGAGCTTCCTGGGACCAGCTAGCTGCGTTTGTGACTTGCAAGGGCTTTCACTCCTTGAACGTGTGACTGGCCTGCAATTACAGGTGAAGAATTATGCAGATCTGTGCCCATTCGCCAGGCAATTCACATAGCTCATACATCTTCTGCGAATCACAGCTGCCAGAGCTTTTTGAGGTCCCGGCCCAGGTTGACAGCTGGATCTTGGGTGATAAGTGTTATCCACAGTGGACATGGTTGATGATACCAATGAAGCATCCCTAGAACACAGCAAAAGAGTGGTACAATGCAGGTTACCAGAGTCATCATCATGGCTCCACATTATACACACCATTGGCTTTCTGAAAATGTGCTTCCGCTAGCTTTACCGAACTGAAGGGGCTCTGCAGTATGCACCACAGAGGGTTACCATGAATAGCTATTATCTGCTGTGCACTGCATGACCTGGGCATGCAAAGTGGACATATATTACATCAGGACGAGCATGAGGAGAATCACTCCTCAGATGAGGATCAATTATATAAGCCTCAGGGGGAGGCCATGAATGTGATTACACTTTAATGGATGCCAGGACCATGGAGAGACATGCACAGGACAACCTGATCTACAGACATTCACCCAAAAGTGAGGCAGCTACATGACCATTGACCTATTACCAGAACTCCAGTGTTTTCCTTGAAAGTAAGGCCTCTGCTATCCTCTCTTGAAGAGCAACCTGCATCCTCTGCCACCTAGAATAAAATCGGGAGCGGAACTTGGGCACAAGCATTCGCTAGTGAATACTGGTATCAAGGACATATCTGTCGTACTTGGCTGTACATCTATCAGCCTATCATGATCTAAGAATCTGACCCTGCTCCATCTTTCAAGTGCATAGAGATGGGGGGTTGCGGTGCAGCGGGGAGCAGGAGGTTGGCAGGAGATGGAATTTGAGCCTGCATCTTCTGTACTCACCGCTGTACTGGTGAGTATAAAACTGAAAACTCACAAGAACATTCAGTAAAGATTGCACAGAAATGCAAACTAGTTCTTCCACAATAAGGAGAATGTCCTTATCTCCTGCGGAACCATCAATGTGTATCAACCATGAGGCATGCCATTAAATTTAGTTCTCAGACTAAGGAAATCCCTAAAAATGACAAATATACACATGTGAATATAGCAAAAGCAATATAATGTGCAATATTTAAAAGTGATAAATATTTTTATGAAGCACCCGTGCCACCTTTGTACCCCTAATGTTTGAAGCTTCCATTTTCTACCACTACATTTAGGTGAGACCCCAAGATAAGCAGCTGAGGTGGAGGCAGTCTGCTCACTGGGGTCAGTGGTGGAGGGATGAGGGGATGACATTAACCCAGGACTTATCTTAAGAGGAAGGCTCCAGGACAGCTGGCACAAGCCCAACGTCCATCTTGGTGCTCGATGGCACCTCCCTGTCTCCTTGAGGAGAAGGGGCCTCTGGAGGGTGGTCCACATGCCTCATCCACTCTTGCCTAGCCACTCTTGCAGTGAGCCTATGGTCAGAGAAATGGAATGTAGGTCAGAATGCATATGGATGAAATGCTCAACCTGTCTCTCCGTGGCGGTGTAGGGGGTGGTGGTGTGTGTCAGCTCCATCTCTGGAGTGGTGTGAATCACTCCCACTCCCTGGGTTCTAGACCTTGGACTTATTTGGGGGTTGTGACAAAGTGCAGCAGACAACTGGTTTTGGTGCAATAAAAAAATTGAGTTTATTGAAGTCACAAATGAACTTATAACATTAGGATTACACTGAGATTATACAGACTTACAAACTACACTTAGTTAAGAATGGGGAACACACGGCATAACGAGGGAAAATACCCTTGTCCCACCCCCAAAACCTAACTAAATTGAACTAGGAGGAGAGGTCAGGGATCATGCTCACCAATCAGGGTTCTTTGACAGTTCGAAATCCAGCCAGGTAAGCTGGTTGCAGTTTTGAGGTAGGCTTTTTGTGTCCTCTGGGGCCTGCCATCCTCATGTGGTCCTGGTCTGTGGAATCTGCGAAGATTCTTCATTTGGGCGGAGGGCACAGTTGTGGGTGGTTGATCTTTGTGGAGGGCTGCGGTTGCGGCCTTGTTGTCTTCGGTTGAGCCTGTCACCCCGTGCCCCACACCGTGATGTTGCCTGCGGGCCTGAAAACCTCCAGATCTCCTTCCTCCGCCTGGCTCAGCTCCCTGCTTAAACTACTCACTGCCCAAAAACAAACTGCTCACTCCAGATCTGCTGGCCCAGTTATACTGTTTTTTTCTCGAATTTCTTATCTCAATCCAAATCAAGGTTAGTTCTTTGTTTGATTTTGGTGGGCTTCCCCAGGTGATTAATGTCTTGTTGTTTTTAATGGGCACGCATGATGTTTATGATTGTCTTCCTGCCCTCATAACTAGTCTTGAACTGAAAGCCATTGTATGTGTGGAGTATTGAAAGGTTTGCATAATTGCATTGATTGTGGTCTTCTGCTCCCGTAGTAAGTAGCGATTATTTATGCAAGATTTTGGTGGGCTTTAGTTTCGTGTTGATTGTTTTAAAGAGAAGAATGTGTATTCTTCCTCCTCTCATTGTCTGGTTTCAGGTAAAAGTTCAAAAGTCATATCCTTGTTGATGATATGAAAAATGTGGAAAGTTTGAAAACCCTTCAGCAGTCTCCAGCCTCTGCATGGAGGGAGCCATGTACTCACATGCCTGAGACTCATGGTGTGCACGGACTCCTCAATACTCCACACAAAGTTGCATATCTCTGCAATATGTTCCAAATCTTCTGCTGTGTGTCCAGCGGGCTTCTTGTGGTCGCGACCAGAGACCCGTCATCGGTGTGTCAGCAGGGTCCTGGTCCCCAGCAGTCCTCCAATTGTCAGAGGACCCAGCTGTCACAGTGTCCCTCAGCTGCTGGGATGTGTCGGCAATGTGCTCATCAGAGCTCATCAGAGCTCATCAGGCTCCCCAGCTTGTGTGCAAATCCTCCTCGGACTGTGTGGGTGCAATTGCACTGTCAGAGGCTGATGAGGCAGGTGACGGTGCATCTTCTGGAGCATTGGTTTCATCCTCCCCAGATTTGGAGTCTTTGGGCTTGGGAATGGTCTGCAACTTTTCATGGACATGATCCATATTGATGAACAATCAGAGCCACATTAAGCATCATCACAGCATGAGCACTTCACATTTTCTCACCTGACTCCTGTATGTTTATATGCCATCACCAGGATGGTTGCCTCTTCTTTCTTAAGCCTGCCTGGTCCAGCTTGCTGTCTGCAACAGATCATGCTCACTGCTCTCCCACAATTCCCATTGCCTCTTCCTCTGAAAGGGTGAGGAGCCTGAGTTCTGTCACTTCCCCACCTTTCCTTGACCTCTCCCCAGCATTGTGGGTCTGCTTATTCTGCATGATAAACTGCAGAGTCTGTGATATTTCAAGTGACACCAAACCTCTTGTCTGCATGCATGACATCTTATATATTTGTCTGTCAATTGCACATTGTGTCCAAGTGCACACAAAAGCCAAATTTCCATATGCTTTAGCCTCAATTGCCATTTGGTACCAAGGCCGGTCACAAAAATCACACTTCTGGCATAGCTGCTCACTCACACAAATTATTGATGACCCCAAGAAAGACTCCTTGAAGATACAACACTGACACTTAACCTGGCAAATCGAACCAGGTCATTGACCCATTTCTTGCACTGGAATCAGTTTCTGTTCAGGACCCCACGGCTGCCCATCTCCTCTTCCAGGGTTGTTCAGCCTTCTGGTGCCATCTGTGGGAAGAAGCACCTCGGGCCTTTCCCTGATGGCCTGGAGAAGAACCTGTAGTGAAGCATTACTGAACTGGGGGGCTGCTGTCTGGCGACGCTCTACCTTCTCCACCATTAACTTAGAGGGGAATGACCATGAGGTGTGGGTGTAGGTACAAGAAATACCAGTAAGTGGGGGGAAAACTGATGTGGGGAGAAGTTTGGAGCTGAGGTTTATGACGGGGTGTAGAAATAAATTTCATAAGGTTATGTTAATATCAAGGAGCACAGGAAATGTTTGGCCGTGATACAGATTCTCCCTGTTTATCCAGGGGGTTCTTTTATAGCCCACCTGCAGCATTGTTGACTGATGGTAAGTTTTGCTAATGGAAAGCTTCCCCACCGCAGAGTCGCACTTGTCTCCCACGCATGGCACCAGCACTTTAAATTTTAATTAGAATCATATGGGAAATGGCAATAAGCAAGAGAGTGGAAGTGGCACACACTTCTGGTTCCGCCATCAGGGATGGAGTGCCACAGTTAAAATTCTGCCCTTTGTATGTTGTCCTGAATGAGAATTCAGACTAAGGTGTCATTTTATCCTCGGTTTAATATAAGACAAATGCTAATGAAGAAGAATATTTGGCCAACATTTATCCATCAACCAACACTATCAAACAGCTTTTCTTTCTGATCATTCACCTCATTTGTTTTTTGTGGGAACTTGCTATGTGCAAAGCTGGCTGTCACGCTTGCTTACAAAACAACAGTGATTACACTTCAAAACAATTCACTAGCTGTGAAAAAGCTTTGGGATGTCCTTAGGATGTGTAATGTGCAATTAATGTAAATTATTTTCTTCTTTTCTTTCTAATATTGCACTGCATGATCTTGCATTCAGTTCAGAAAAATAGTTCTACAAATCAGAAGGGATTGGATTTTCAAGTACAGAAACTACTTCTTTTAGGACATATGTAGATAAGAAATATGAAATACATGGTCTGTGGTGACATTCTTATGAAGCTTTAGCCTCATTAAAAAAGCATTTTTCATTGATGATAATTGTAGCCTTAACTTCTAATATGCTGAATACAAATTGCCAATGGCTGTTTAGTTAAATGTGCCAAAAGGGGCAGATTATACAAAATGCAGCAAATGAATGGTTTTGTACCTGTCACCCATGTACTCCCATCAAAGTCTGCTCTCCATGTGGTTTCTTCGCAAATTGATGTATAGAGCGTGAGCTTGAACTCTAGCAAATAATGCCAAAGGCAACCATCCAATTCATCAGAAATCTGTTACTGAGAGTCAATAAGTAGCCATAATGCTCAAAATGATTATAATATTGACTCCTTGCATGTTACAAGTGTGGAACAATACTAAAAATTTCAATAGTATCATAAATCATGAGATCCAAGAGGTACAGATTGCATTTATACAATTAGCATGTAAATTACAACACCAATGATCATCCAGTGCTAACCAGCTTGCTTTTTTTTTAAATAAAGTGAATACTTTGTTATTGATGATGTTTCAGCTTGGAGATTGTCATATCAGATGCTAAGAGCATGCAGCCATTTTGCACTTCAGACTCTGCCTATATTTTGAACACTTACATTTTCGGCCAGTGGAATTCTAGGAATCAGCAACGGACAAAAGATTACTGTGGGTGGAAAGGAAAGAGAAAAAAAAAACACAAGCAGCATATTAGGATTATACACAACCAGAAAATCCAATCTAACTGGCTCCTGCCAGAATCAAACACTGACTGATATCTGGCTCCCCCAAATGTCTGGAGGAACAGGTGCATTGCATGCTGGGTCAATTCGGGTGGACATAGCATTACCATGAAGGGCGGGGTCTTCTTTTAACCATCACAGTCTTGGGCATGGACTGCCATGGATGATCAGCGAGGAGGTGTGAGAGGAAGGTCCAGCTGTGAGTGAGAGAGGAAGGTTTATCGGAAGGCTTTCTCTAGGTTTGACTGGGAGAGGAAGAATAACCGGCCCGGGACGGGGGGAGAAAGAAGGTGTTCAGGTTGGTGGGGGGTCGGGGTTGGGGGGGGGGTGGGGGGGGGGGGGAAGGAGGCATTGTTAGTGAGGTTCAGAGGAAGTATGTGTGGAGGAGGAGGGTATAATGGGGGAGAATGTGGCAAGTGAGGAGGTAGTTGTAAGAGGGGAAAAAGATGTAAGGGAAGGAGTTCAAATGGGGGAAGGAGTTCGGAGGGAGTAAGGAGTTCAAAGGCAGGAGGCAAGCAGTAAGGGTGGAGGAAGGAATAAGTGGGTGGGAACATCCAGGTGAACTTGCAAGGGAGGGGTCTCTGGAGCCAATGATTACCTCCTGGGGAAAGAATGGAGGGTGCGCATGCTAAGTATGAGAGAGAGCAGGGTGAGCTGGACGTGTGGGAGGGTGATGGTGTGACAATAGGGGTAGAAGGAATTGCGAGGTTTGATGGTGGAGATTTGGAGGCAGACACAGACTCTGGAGATGGGAAAGAGGAAGTCGGGCAGTTCAATGGGGATGGGGGTGGGATTCTCAGGAAGGTAGGGAACGTACACATTCACTTGAATATGCTAGAAAGGAAAGAGTTCTGGTTGACAGGCGATGCCGGAGGGGGTCAACAGTGATAAGGGAAAGTACCTTGGTGACTGGGGAGAGAGGATGGAGTGGGGGAAACTTACGAGAAACTTTATGGCTATGATTTTCAGATCAAAAGTGAGCATAGCCTCGTGTTGGATGGGCACAGGTGCAGCATGGGAGTGTGATCAGTGGGTGGGTGGAAATGCAGCTCAGCTCAGATGGACAACTGAGAGAGAATCCCAGCAGGCAGCATTGAAAATGCTCAGGACATTGAGCTCAGTGTGATAAAGGAAGGCTCTGCATGCTTGGGAGAGTGCTTGCACGATGCTCAGAAAGGCCCTGCCATACACACAGACACATGCACACACTTGTCCCTCCAGATTCACTCATGGTCCAGCTGCATGCAGCTGAACTGCGAGAGGGGTGGGTTATCGGTGGGGTGGGGGGGGGCAGGTGTGGTGTGCAGGGGAAGCATTCATGAAGCCTGTAAATGAAGCTGAAATACACCATTACACATTATTCACTGAAAGTGAATATATTTTCAGATTATAAAGTGACAAAATGTGTTCACCCATGAAACCATTTATGATCAGGAATTCTTAACTTTCCTAGGCCTACCAATTCTTCTAGGTGCTGCACTGACATCTGCAGCAGGGGTGGAGACAGCCTGTGCAATGTTTGGCCCTGTTGCCTTTGATGATTTTGGCATGTGTCCTTAGGAGAGCCAAGGCCTTGAGGGTCCCAGCCTGCTTTGGCTGTCCTCCTGTGGCCAGCTGCTCCCTCTGTGGTAACAAAGGATGAGGTTGAGGGGATCATAGGCAAAGGGTACTCAGAGGAAGAGGACAGCCACTGAAATTCCTGAGTGGGTAACCCAGGGGTGTCCAGATACCATTCCCCCTCCGTTCAGGTGCCCAAGTGCCTCAGCCTAATTCCTTAAGGTAAAGGGGCACCTCAAGGAACATCGAGGTACCCCGTTTCCCCCTGGTGTTACCACTGCAGGAATTCACCAATGCCGCAGAATTTTCTGCCTGTTGGGCGGGCAGAGCTGGAGTAGGCCCAATCGGTGCCGCGCCGCCATTTTATGCAGGCAAGCAAATTAAGGCCTCCCCAGTGTATTTGCCGACTCCCATGGATAGTGGGTGTGTGCTGGCAGCGGCAGGCAGGGGTGCACAGACTGCTGAGTCCATTCGCAACCCAGCCATCTGTTTAAAAGGAAGGCCTGGCAGCCTCCTGTAGGCTGGTGACAAAGGCCAATTCAAGGTCACACCACAGGGGGTCAGCTGAGTAGGCCAGGCTGGAGGGAAGGGCAGAAGAGCAGGCCAGGCTGCAGGGTAGGCCAGCTGGGGGGCAATGCACCCCTTCTTTTTCTGCTAACTGCCTTGCTGCCTTCCTCGAGGAGGTGGCAGCATGGCGGGAGGTGTTGGTCCCCCAGGATGGGAGGAGGCGGCCCCCCCACATGACCAAACATGCCTGGGGGAAGGTGGTGAGCTCCCGCAACATGGTGCAGTGCACCTGGATCCAGTGCCGTAAATGTTTCGATGACTTGTTGCGCTCTGGAAGGGTGAGCATCATGTTGGCATTGGCCATTTAACCCAGCAGGGATCCTTAGCCTTTGAGGCCCCCCCACCTGCAAGTATTACTGTCGTGACTGCATTGAATCATATTGGCCATTTTTCCTACACTGGGTGGGCAAGCAGATAGTGCCCATGCTTAGATCAGCCTGAGTGGTTCATGAGGAGATGAGTTCTCCCTCTCACCATGTGTTGCTCTTAGTCACACGTGGCTAGTCTGGGGGAAACCTGCAGAAGGTGCAGCTAGTCGCATACTCAGAACTCCAGCACATGTTCTATTCAGGGTGATGAGATTGTGGAAGGGGAGCCTCAAGGTCTTGTAGCCAAGAGCCATTTGCTGCCATCGACACTGCACGTAGTTGCGCCTCCTTGCTATGGGAGCTAAGACCGTGTGTTTCCTAAAGAGATGGACGCAGAATGTGTCCAAGGTGACTGTTCAGGGGAGTTGGGAGCAGGCATACAATCTTTGTGTGAATGATCAGCAGTAGCGGGGACAGGAGGCACTGGAGGCCTGATATGGCCTTTGGTTGGTGTGCGGCGTGCGCGTGCAGAGTCCATGTGCAAATAGCCACAATGAATGGTCTTCTCTCTTTCTCAGGAGAGGAATGTTCATAATGCGTCAGAGCGTTTGAAGACTGGAGGTGGCCAGGCTCACCTCATGTTAAGCCGCTTCAAACAGGAGACCCTGGAGCTTGAGAGGCGCCATGTACCCAAGTCCTCTGGTGTTGGTGAGGCTGGGGTTGCACGGCCAGGTATTTGAGGCCAACAGTGAGATCTGCACTATCCTCCCAACATCCATAGCACTGATGATTGTTTAATTTGTTATTGTTGCAACATTGCTTGGTCACAAAGTGATAGAGTCAGAGTCCGAGGCGTGGGTCGCCGGGTGGCAGAGTCCGAGGCGTGGGTCGCCGGGTGGTAGAGTCCGAGGCATGGGTCGCCGGGTGGTAGAGTCCGAGGCATGGGTCGCCGGGTGATAGAGTCAGTGGTGTGGATCACCGAGTGATAGAGTCAGAGATGTGAGAAATTGCTCATCACATACCCTGGAAACCTCATGCCCCTTACCTTAAATCTATGCCACGTGGTTACTGATCCCTCTGCCAAGGGATCGACTCTATCTATGCCCCTCATAAGTTTATACACCTCAATCATGTGACCCCCCAATCTCCTTTACTCTAGGGGAAATAACCCCGTCTATACCAAGTCTCCTCATAAGTCAAACTCTCCAGCCCAGCCAGCATCCTGGTCAACGACCTCTGCACTCTCTCCACACCAATCACATCCCTCCTGTGAAGCACATTTCACAACTGCACGCAAAACTATAGCTGTGGCCTAGGCAGCATTTTCTGCACTTGGAACATTATTTCCCTGCTCCTATATTCTATGCCTCGGCTAATAAAAGGCAAGTACGGCATTTGCCTTCTTAAACACCTTATCTACCTGTCCCACTACCTTAAGGGACCAGTCGACATGCACACCAATGTCCCTCTGATCCTCGTTACTTCCCACGGTCCTACCATTCATCATGTATCCCCGGGCCTTGTTTGACCTGCCCAAGTACATGTCCTCACACTTATCCACATCACATTCCATTTGGCACTCATCAGCCCATCTGACCAGCCCATCTATATCCGCCTATAATGTAAGACTATCCTCCTCACTATTTGCCACCCCACCAATGTGCATGTCCATTGGTTCTGGAAGATGGAGTGCATAATGAGCCAAGAGGAAAGGGATGAAGTGTGTCACTGTGTGCAAGCTAACTAATCCACTGTCCTTGTTGTTCATTTCAGCATCATTAGAGCACGGCCAGCAGGAGGAGCTGCAGATGCCCCCCTCTCGCACCTGATGGCCCTCAAGTTTCACCTACGTCATACCATTTCTGTGAGGCAGGCACCAGCACAGATACTAGCACCTCGGTGGGCATTGCAATATCAGCTGGTGTTCCGGGGCATAGTGGAGAGGGTACTTCACAATCGCTGGAAAAGCTGGCATATACAGTGAGTGCCAATGGCGCCACCATTTGGAGGACTGCAGGGGACCAGACACATGTTGAATCGGTGCCTGATGATGTGCCTCTGGAGTCGTCTGCGATGCAGCAGCTGCAGGAAATGCGGCCGGGTGTGTGGGAGCATCTGGGAGTGTTGCATGAGACTATGCTTCGCTTAGTGTCCGTAGTGGAGGAGTCCACGCAGAGCATCACTAATGCAATGAGTCTCATGACAGAGCATCATGCCTCCTCCATGGAGAGAGTGGCGACCCTCATGGAGAGGGGCTTCCAGGAGAACAAGCAGCTTCTCCTGGGGTTATGCTCAGACCTGCAAGCCCTCACAGCGCCAGTGGCCACAGCTGGTCATTGCTAATGTGGGAGATGGTGCAGGCTTCAAGCTTCCCAGCTCATTGCCCATCCATCCACGGTGAGCAGGAAAGTACGGGTTGACCTCACGTCGGCACAGCAGCTGCCTGCTGTATCTGCGGGCCACTCTCACAGTGCTCCGGATGAGGGCACCAGCTGCTCCACCCCTCTCCCAGTAACCACTTCATCGGGTGAGGCTGCAAAGACTGAGGAGATGCCAGCTGTGCAACTGGCAAATCTCTCCTAGGCGGGGCCAGCACAGGCTCCATGGGCCAGAGGATGATCGCCAAAGTCATCGAAGCCACAGGACAGCTGTCAGCAGGCTGTCTCAGATGCCACTCCAAGTAATGGGGCAGCATCAAGACATAGCACCCATAAAACAAAAGCATAAGGCACCTTCAGCACACCACAACAGGTTTCTCACAGGTGCTTTTGTGTAGACCTGTTTTTAGGTCCTTTCTTTTTTTACTTGCTTAACTTTTTGTTTTGGAATTGAGAGAACATCTGATATTTAAAATAAAAATCAGATGTGTTACCATCGCTGGGGGTGGCTTTTTTGTTCTACATGTATATGTTTAAGAGAAATGTCATGAGTGTTTGTTTGGACATTCAAGTTTATGTCCAAAGCCCTCAGTTCTTGCAAATGACCTGGCAGATTTAGCACTTAGGTGCCAAGTATGGAAGTGCCAGGCAAGGCTGGTCCTGCTGACCCATTTGTGTTGAGCTAGCAGAAGGTTCATTGGATTAAAGTCTCCCGAGTGTCCCTGCCTCCTTGGTGCAGTCCCAGGTCAGAGATTAGCCCCTCATCATTCCCCTGTGCTTCCTCATCCTCAGAATCACTGCTGGACTCATCGTGTGAAGCCGCAAACACTCCATCGTCTTCATCGTCCACTGCTTCCCCCCTTTCCAGCACAAGATTGTGGAGAGTGCAGCATGTGACCACTATCACCGAGACATGATCTGGGGGCTACTGGAGTGCACCCCCTGAGCAGTCCAGGCATCAGAAGTACATCTTGAGAAGAACGATGGCTCTTACTCCACCACAGCCCTTGTGGAGGCATGACTCCTATTGTACCGCTGCTCAACTTTTGTTCTTGGATGGCAGAGAGATGTCATGAGCCACCTTCTGAGGGGATAGCCCTTGTCACCCAGCAGCCATCCATCATGCCGAGCCAAGGAACTGAAGAGCCCCGGCACCTGGGAGTTTCTGAGGATGTAGGCACCGAGGAAGCTGCCTGGGTACCTGGCACAGACTTGTAGAATCAGCATCCTGTGATCACACAATATCTGCACATTCATGGATGGAAGCCCTTCCTGTTGACAAAGGCACCGGGCTCACCTGCTGGCGCCTTGATGGCCACATGTGTACAATCTATAGCACCTTGGATGCGGGTGAAGCCAGCAATCGCTTTGAAGCTTCTGGGTTTTTCTGTCTGGCTTGCATGGTCCCAAAGGTACGGATGAAGGCCAATACATGCCTGAACAGAGCGTCTGTAACCTGCTTGACACAAGTGTGGACAGCTGATTGGGAGACACTGCAAAGATCTCTCACCGAGCCCTGGAAGGAGCCAGAGGCATAGAAGCTGAGGGCACCTGTGACTTTCAGAGCCACTGGCTTGGGGTGTCCATTCACACAGTTAGGGAAGATCTCAGGGCCAATCATCTGACAGATGTAGTTGACTGTCTCCCTTGACAGTCGGAGCCTTCTTCGGCACTGCACCTCAGACATATTGAGGTAGCTGCTTCACCGCCTGTATACCCTGGCAGCAGGATAGTGGTGTCTTCTGCGGCCCCTTCCACCTTGGACTACCTCTTGGCCCTGCACCTCTTGTGCCTGCACCTGTACTCCCAAAGGTGGCTCCCCTGGAGGCTGAATGTGCACTCCTGGCCTCCTCCTCATTCTAGCCTTCCCTTCGTCCTTAGAGGAGCTGCATCCAGTGGACATGTCAGAACCCATACCCAGGCTAAGGGGGAACCTCCGGAAAACCGCAGGCCCGATAAAGAGTACTGACTGCTGACCTGAAGGTTCAAAGTACAGAGAAAGGTGCTGGAATTCATTCTGAACTGCTACAGATCACACAGGCAAGTTTAAAAAACTTTCTCCAATAAATACTTCAAAAAGCAGATTGATGACCCCACTGAGCCCTCTTATCCCGCCCGTGGATGAGGTTCTTAAAAAAGTCTCTTACCCCCCCCGCCCGTTGCGCCCGTGCACCGACCCAAAGATCACATGGGTGCCTTAAAATCGCCGCCAGTTGACGAATTAAGGGCCTTAACTAGCCCGTTAATTAATGGAGGGCACGTGTCGAACTTCTTTGCATGTGCCCAGCAAAATATTGCAATGGTGCATGATGACATCGGGATGCTCACCCAACATCACCGCATGTCATTTTACGCGTGGATGTGCAGGGCCCAACCCCCGCACTTCAAACTGAAAATTCTGCCCATGGTTACCGCGATGAAGTGCAGGTTTGTGCACATCTCTACATTCTGCTGGACCAAGACCTCCATAGCTTATGCCATCCTCCCCACGGAGACCTCCATACGTGCACATGTGGGCACCACTTCATCAGAGAGCAGGCCGACACACTCCTCCATCTCGCATGCTACTCACTTGAGAGCTTCCAACAGCTCTGTCTAATGTTCCCCGGCCTTCTGCTGACACTCCTGGATTTGGCCTTCCAATTCATCGTGAGATTCGTTATCTGACTCCAGACGTCATAGATGCCTCTTCCCTAGCAGTCCTCCGAGTGGCGGGGAGTTCGCACACACCTGTCTCTTCCTGCTGCGAATACGTGTCCATGTGGTGATCACCAGATTGTGAACCCAAGCCTGCTGTAGATCTAGGTCCCACTGAGGTGTGTTTCCTTGCGCTGGTGGAAGGTGTGGGTAAACGCTGTGACAGGTCTTCCAGGCTGCTTATTTCCAGCTCCTCAATGCAGGAGGTGTCCTCTTGGCTGTAGGTGAGGATGTGGATGAAATGAAGAACGGGTTCGCTGAGGATGTCGGTCACTTGGCACTTGGTAGAGCTCCCTGTGATCCAAAGTTGAGATAATTAGTACATGGCAACACAGTCAAAAGCAAGAGAGAGAGAGCACTCACGGTTGTGTTGAGAGAGGGATGAAGTGGTGCAGGATTCTCATGAATATATTCATCGCCAACCTCACTGTCGCCATAGGCACAGTCCACGTCCTCACCAGTCGGCATGATGGCACGCTTAAGTGAGTGAGTGGCCTAATGTGGGCCACTTCACCCCTGGTCTGGGACCTCTTCTTCTGTTGTGAGCCAGCTTCTCCTGCATGAAAACAGATGGAGAGTGTGTGAGCAGGGCACATGGCACTGCATGGAATGTTTGTGTGGTCAGCAGAGCCAAGGATGGGATGAAGAAGCGAACTCCAGAGGAAACAAGCCTGATGGAGATGTGAGGGTGTATGAGAGAGTTTGTGGTTGTAGCAACTGTATCTTTAAGGGATGTAGTGACTGTAGCTTTAAGGCTTATTGTACTGCGTAGTATCATGTGACAGAATGAATCAGCCCTAAGCATGGGGAACCTTAAGGGTGGAGTTTGTGTCTAGCTGTGGATCTTGAAGGAAGCATGTAACTGCTGCTGAAGCCCTGTAAATAAAGTTCACTTTTTTATGAGAAACCTGTCAGAAAAATCAAGTCTATAATAACTGGTGACGAGGATAAGTTGGCTCCGGTGCTGTCCCTCACCCAGTGAATGTGAATATCTTGCTTTGAACAGAAGAAAGGGAAAATATACTCACCAGGTATACCACTTTTTGGCAGGATCGACCTCTTCGACTCATCCACAGAGGATTAGAGTCAATATATAGAACACCTCAGTATCTTTTTCCAAGCTAACAAAATAATGGTGGATGGAAAAAGGAAAGCAATTCTCCCAAGCATCTGTGGGAGTTAAAATTTATAATTTAATCCGTAGTTTGACAGCCCTGAACGCTCCCGATTTGAAGACCTGCAGTGAATTTGTACATCTTGTAAAGCATCACTTTCAACCCAAATCTCGGTAATCATGCAAAGGTTCAAATTTAATCCAAGTGTAAGAGGGGGAGACCATAGCAACGTACGTAGCAAAGTTGAAACAGCTAACTGAACATTGTGACCTTGGGGAAACCCAAAACGATATCTTAAGGGAGTGTTTGCTCTGCAGTGTGCACGATGATGCCATTCAAGGACGGTTATTAGCTGAACTAAATATCGATTTTAAAAGAGTACTGATATAGCACTAGTGATGGAAAGTGTCGAGTGGGATTCACAGATCTTACAGGGCGTACAAAATGGCACTATTTTCCAGTTGAGGCAGGAACAGACCACCGGGCGTGGCATGAAAAAACCAGGGAGACTGTCTCTGCTACCCGTGAATCTAAAACATATAAAGGAGACAGCTCAGCAGCAAATCTGAAAAAGAATTGTTACCGAATTTTTAAAGAGGTGCAGTGCCATTATTGTCATAAAAGAGGGCACATACTGAAGCAATGTAAAGCAAGATTGAGACGGACTCCAAGGCAGCAAACTGATTGAAGCACATAATGAGCACACCTCGCTGGTGGGCATGTGCAGGACCTGATCAGGCATAAAATTGGGCGAGATAACATCAGGGGAGGGTTCCGACGTCATCCCGCACAATCTTCAGTTCGGCAGCCGCGTGCGGGTGCTGGAGCTGCACCCGCCATATATTAAGAGGCCACTTAAGGCCATTAAAAAACCAATTGATCCCAATTTTACATTGCCCATGCGATTTCACACTTGTCGCAAGGGCAAAATGGGCAGGCGGGCAGCCCACATTTTGCAAAACCTCATCCATGAACGGGATAAAAAGGGTCAGCAGCATTGCCATTGTGAGCAGTGAGGAGCTTAGGCAATAGTTTGCTGCTGGTTGATTATTTAAACTTGATAGCTTCATCTCTGTTCCAAGCTTCAATCTTAGCATTTCTAGGCCTCATTTCAGGACTCATTGGTGTCTCCAAGGCCCCTGGAGAATTTTGGCCATGTGGACCCTTCCAGGTATCAGACAACCTTCCATAATCCTGGTAATGGGAATTGTGCCCTGCAGGAGGAACCTCCTCTGAGGAGGAAGAGAGGGGCAGAAGAGAGAGGAGGCCAGGTGTCCCAATGCAGCTTCCAGCGGATCGAACTGTGGGAGGCGAGGTGCAGGGCCAACAGGAAGTCCAAGGCAGAAGAGGCAGCAGAAGATGCCACTATCCTGCTGCCAGGGTTTACAGGTGGCAATGCAGCTACCTCAATATGTCTGAGGTGCAATGCCGAAGGAAGCTCCACCTCTCCTGGGAGACTGTGACCTCCATTTGTCAAATGATTGGGCCCGAGATCACCTCCAACAGTGTGGGCGGGCATGCCAGTGGCTCTAAAGGTCACAGTGGCTCTCAACCTCTATGGTTCCCAGGGGTCAGTGGGGGATCTGTGTGAAGTCTCCCAATCAGCTGTCCACAATTGTGTCAAGCTGGTGATAGAAATTCTGTCCTGGCAGGTAATGATATTTATTCATTTTCATGTGGACGAGGCCAGACAGGCTAAGCGAGCCACAGCCTTCGCAGCAATTGCTGGGTTCCCCCGTGTCCAGGGTTCCGTCGACTGCACACACGTGGCCATCAAGGCGCCAGTGGGTCAGCCGGGTACCTTAATCAACAGGAAGGGATTCCACTCAAAGAAAGTCCAGATAGTTCGTGACGACAAGACACAGGTTCTGCAACTCTGTGCGAGGTACCCTGGCGCGCACCCACCCCACCGCCCCCCCTCCCCCCACCAAGACACTTATATCATTAGACACTCCAAGGTGCCAAGGCTATTCAATGCTCCAGCCCGACTGGATGGATGGCTGCTGGGTGACAAGCGCTATCTGTTGAGGGCTTATGGCACCTATCTGCCACGCAAGAACAGGGGCAGAACAGTGTTATAATAGGGAGAGCCATACCTCCACAGGGGCTGTGATAGAGAGGACCATAGGTCTTCTGAAGAAGTGCTTCCGATGCCTGGATCATTCAGGGAGAGCAATACAATCCCGCCCAGAGTGGGTGTCACTGATAGTGGTTGCATGCTGTGCTCTCCACAATCTGGTACCGGCAAGGGGAGACCCACTAGAGGAAGAAGATCTTGATGCAGCTCCACAGGCCACAGAAGGTGAATCCAGTAGTGAGTCAGAAGAGGAGCATGAAGAGGAGAATGCTGAGGGCAAGGAGGCAGACCTTTGTATCCTTTGGGGAGACAGGGACACCAGGGAGATCTTGATCCATTCAGCTGGGCTGCCAAAGATCTGCTTCCACCTCATGCCTGGGTGGCCACCTCCTTCCTGGATTTCTGAAGCGACCCTTTCATTTGAACCCAAAGTCCACTCAGTGTCTGTGCAATAAAGTTTAGACTACTCATGTCCAGCATGAGATACTGGCATACCCTGCATCAAAAATCAAATGGGAAGTTTCCCCAGGCCATTAAGACATAAGTGAAATTTATAAAATTTTCATTCAAAACAAATGAACATTACCAGAGCTGGTGTTAATGTCCACGCCAGTAAACATATAAACAGAACATTGCAGAACAGAAGATCACCCATGACCTGTCCCTCTTGTGCTCAAGGTGCCTTTAAACTTACGTTTACGAGTGCTGCTTCTTCGCCCCCCCCACCCCTTCCAATTGCCTCACTGGCACCAGCATTGGAGACAGCCTGCTGATTCTGCTGTCTTGTTGGCCTTGATGACCTTGGCGGTCGTCCTCTGGCCAGTGGAGCCTGTGCTGGCCCAGCCTGGGAGGGAGCAGCCAGTGCCATGGCTGGCAGCTCCCAAGTCATTGCAGCCTCATTAGATGCCATGGTTACTGGCAGAAAGGTTGCTGCTATCTTACAGAGTGCGCTGAGGGGAGCCAGCAGAGACAACAAGCAGGTCATGCACCAATGTCAGGATGCTCTGGACCTCTCTGCTCGCCATTGATGGACGGGCACCTAGCTGGGGTACTGGGTGCCTCATCCATCTCCCACATTGGCACTGACCACCTGAGATCATTGCCTGTGTGAGGGTTTGCAGGTCCTAACGCAAACACCAGAAACCTCTAATCCTGTCCCTGGAGCTGCCTCCCCATGAGAGTCACCACTCTCTCAATGGAGGAGGCAGTGCACTTGACAATGAGGATCTACACAGTGCTCATGCTCCGCATGGACTCCTCCACAACAGAGACCATGGCACGCACACCCTCATGGATTTGTTCCAGATCCTCCCTCACATCCCACTGGACATTCAGCACCTGCCGCCTAGTAGACGACTCCAGATGCTCATTATCTGCCTTCGACTCAGGCATCATCCTGGTCTACAGCAGTCCTCTGACTGCTGGTGCCCTGGGATTCTGCCTCTGTCTGCTCCTCAGACAAGTGTGAAATACCCTCACCACTGTGCACCAACATTCTTGTTGCTGATCTAACACCCACCAAGGTGCTGGTACCTACACTGATGCCTGGTTCAGAGAGCAGTTATGATGCAGGTGCATCTGAAGACCGGAGGTCCTCTGGCATCAGGGGTGGCTCTTCGGGGTCCTGCAAATCAGTGCGTGCTAGCAAATCTAAGGGAGAATAACAACAACAACAACATATCATTGGCTTAAGTCATCACACTGTCACTGTGCATGACAGGTGCCCTGTTGAGACAACGGAGATCTGCATCATGGTACCATCATCTTCCAATGATCAATGGGGACTCCAGGTTTGAGGATCCCATCAATGAAAAGACTACACTAGAGTGTTTGCATAATCCAAAATTCTCATTTCTGTGCACTGCACTCTTATCTTCGTCAGAGACCCCTGCCTCTCCACAAGCAGCTGAACGAGGTGGGTGGCGGCTCTCTAGCTCCAAGGCGTCCAGTTCAAACCTTGTCAATAATAGGAGGTTTGGGGGGCCTCCACCTGTCCTTGACCTCATTGTTATTGCTCCTCTTCTCCTGAAAAGGACAGAGGAGCATTAATTAGTCCATTCCCCACCTGCAGCACAGTTGCAGCCTGGCCAACCCCAACTGAGGAACACCTTGCAAGACACATCCAAGTCATGGCCCTCCAGCCGTAAGGCACTCAGTCCAAGCAGCCAGGGCTCAGCCCTTGGCCAGCTCTGGCGTCATTGACAGTTGGCACTAAGACTCTAAAACCCCTGAGCTCCACGGCGGGGGACGACGGCCAGTCCTTAATACTTCTCCACACTGACCCATGCCAATACGGTATTCACCCTTGCCCAGCGCAGCAGGTCATTGAACCTTTTGCAGCACTACAGCCATGTGCATCTCACGACGTCATGGTTGCTGATCTTAGCTGCCACCTCCTCCCAAGCTTTTAGACTGGTGAGGTGACCTCCTCCTGCCATCCCTGGGAACGAGGGTGTCCCACCTGACACTCACCTCCTCCTTGAGGACCACGAAGCACTCATCTGAAAATGGAGGGCCGAGTGCCCACCCAACTTGCCCTCCCACTTGAGGTCTCCAGGCACTGTTGAGGCCATTGCCCCAGTCTCCAGACTGCTGAATATGATTCTCTCCTGGCAGCCTTCAGGTAGCTGACTCTGTTGTTTTTAAACAGCCTGCTGGGTCACCTTTGGACCCAGTGCCCAACTGGCCCCCCACCGGCCATTCTTGACCATTGATTGGGAAGGTGGGTTTCATGCGGGCCTTAATGGGCCAGCCAGCGTGAAATTGCAGTCTGTGGGCCGATTGCAGTCAGGGGCCTGTTTCCTAACCTTTCCTGGGCCCATCAATTATGCGCGTCTGTCAAGGGAAAAATTCAGGCCAATGAAGAACCAGAAGCCACTAATTCCGATGTTTATTCTCTATTTAATGTGAAAGTAAGGAAAACAGAGCCAATCACTGTTAGTCTGCCAGTCAATGGAAAACCTTTGATTATGGAAGTGGATATCAGTGCATCAACCGCTGTAGTGCGGGAGCACACATTCAAATACTTAATTCAGGGTACTCAACAATTGAATATGGAGTGGACTTCAGTCAAATTGAAAATGTATACTGGTAAAGCCATACAAGTGAAAGGTATCTGTACTACTGTAGCTGTTTATTATAAGAACCAGGCAGCACAGCTCGCTGTGATTGTAGAAGCGGTTACCCGGTCTGCGTTTGGTCTCTCCAATGTAGTAGAGGAAACTGCATTGGGAGCAGCGAATGCAATAGATTAAATTGAGGGAAGTGCAAGTGAAATGCTGCTTCGCGGACGGTGAGGAGAGGGGAAGTAAAGGGGCAGGTGTTGTACTTTCTGCGGTTGCATGGGAAGGTGCATTTTACTATAGTACCTGATCACAAATCGCTCTTGGGTCTGTTTAGCGAAGAAAAAGCTGTCCCTCCCATAGCTTCTGCAAGAATTCAAAGATGGGCTTTGATTTTATCAGCATATGAATATACTTTCATGCAGACCAGGAATGCATATAGCCAATGCAGATGTCTTAATTCGCCTTCCTTTGTAGGAGAGCTTTGAACATGCTCCACCTCCCCAAGAGATCGTATTAACAATGAATATCCTGGATTCTTCGCCAGTCTACGCAAGACAAATAAGAAACTGGACAAACCGTGATCCAGTCTTGTCTAGATTACGAGACCAAGCATTGAAAGTATGGTCCCAGTCCCCAAAGAATTGAAGACATTCTTCACTCGAAGGAACAAATTGAGTAGTCAGGAAAGTATCTTATTACAGGGTGCATGAGTTGCCTTCTACTGTATCCAGCAGGTGCCCCAGAGAGGCCACACTAAATTTGGGGGTAGTCGTTTTCTTTGCTTTCGGGGCCAACCTGGAGCAGTCCTGGTCTGAAGACATGAAGTAGGCATGCACACAGGTGCACTTTAAATATGGCAACCAGAGTGAGGGAGCGCTGAGTTAACAGCGTGTCGGGCAAATCCGAGCCCACCCGCCAGTGCTCCAGTATGTTTCCCGTGAATGCATAATTAATGAGACGGGACGCGCCAGGAATGGGGTGATATGGCCACCATTGCAGCCAACGGGTAAAATGTCACTTTTCCTGCCCGCTACTACACTTTGTGCAAACTTGGGACAATTCCATTTGATGTCTAAAACATTCATTTTTGAGCCAGGGGAAACAGAAGTGCAGCTCTGAGCCACACGCGGCAAGTTGCAGCCCTGCACTCTCCCCCTTCCCTCCCATCAGACCTCATGGAATGCCATTTAACACCACTTATCTAGAAGCCAGTAGGAGACCAACAGCTGCTTGACCCTCACACACTAGCTGTCCAAAATGGGCAGGAGGTGGACTGGAGGAAAGTAAATGGGGCAAATGGTTAACATTACATGATTCCGGCTGCATCAGCCATGTGATTAATCAATTAAACAAGAGAAGAAATCTGTCTGAGTTAAAATCCATCCCAATGTTTGTTTATCTGACTACTCCCAACTATCTCCAAGAAGGTATCCCTGATTAATTCAGCCAGTGGAGTTCTTGACTTGATCTTATATTCAAGTCTATATTCACCTTTGTCTTTCAGCTTATTGTCAGTGTTTGAACATTACATCTTGAAGTCATCAACTCACCTGGCAAACAAATCTCACCAAGCCCTTTCTCAGCAAGAGCACTAATTGAGTACAGAAGCAGAAGCAGTAGTAAGACACACAAACCAAAAATTAAATTATATCATTTTAGCAATTATACCAATTCACATTAAACTCTGACTTTCTATTTATTTTTAAAGGATAAACGTACAACACTATGACTTGTCCTTTACATCACCTTTCAGTGATACTTGGAAAGTAAAATGTTTATTCATGTGGAAGGGCTAAGAATTACCATGGAAACAAGCCAACCAATTAGGAACCCAAAGGCTATAAGGCAAAAGATCTAAAGTTCCATGATTTTTTTGACCATTTTCTCACAAATTAATTGAAAGAAAGGGTTACTTTTGAAGTTATGTTTTGAAAGCATTTAAAAGTGTATATCTGCAAAAAAGAGAGCTATGAGATTTTAGCGGTTAAGATACTAATGAGCTGTCCTTGATATTTTTTCCTCAAAGACTATAAATCATAAGCATCTCTTTGGCTTGTCTCTGTAATTTATAAATATCTCACAACCATTGTGTTTGAATGTTTTCAATCTCCTCTATCTAAACAGTCTGGAAAAAAGTATACCAGACAAGCTGGAAATGAGGAAAAAGATTCCCAGGACGGTTACATTCAAAAGAACAGGATTCCCTTAGTGCTTTTGCCTGCCTTAGTGCTCCTATACGCAGCCCTACTTTCAGTGGCAGCAGCATGGCTGGTGGGAAGCTACTGACTTTCAGTGGAACAGCTACAGATGGCTTGGAGGGTGACCCTGAGCAGCCTAGCTGGGCCTAGAAGGATCAATCGCAGACTGCACCACCTCGATACAGGCAGCATCAGTCTGTAGAGTGGTAGGGATGGGAAGATTAGTCCAGTCATGCTGAATGGAGTTTAGGTTTGTGTTCCATGGAGCCACTGCCACTCCCCTTGGGTGGCATTTCACCAATCCTAGTAATCTGTTAGAAGACAGTTTTCTAGACTGCTGTGAAACCCTGCTTTTGAAAACTGTAGTCCACAGCAATGATGGCAGCAGTCTAAATTTGCATGGCAGCAAGCTAACTTTGCATGACAGTAGTCTGAACTTCCACTGCAACTATTTAGTGGCTGCTTACGCTCCCCATCACCTGCTCATGGGAAATTGGGAATAGGCAATAAATGCTGGACTTGCCAACGATGGTCACATCCCAAGGACAAATACAATAAACTCCCCCATGCTCCCTACGTTGTCTGGAGGCTTTCTTGGAGACCAGCCAAGGCACCAAGAATTTCACTGTGTGTAACCATCAGCATTCTTCTGTGGGCTCCCCCATCAAAGTGTTCATCTGAGTCCTTTGCTGGTGACCTCATTTGCAACCTAACACTTGCACTATCCTAGGTCCCTGTCCTGGCTGCAAGTACAGAATTGTTACAGAACAGAAAGAGATCACTCAGCCTGTTGTTTTCATGCCAGCTCTCTGCAAGAGCAACTCAGCTAATCCCACACTCCCACCCTTCACTGTAGCCCAGCAAATGATCTCTCCTCAGGTAATTATCCCATTCCCTTTTTAAAGCCGTGATTGTATCTGCCTCCATCACACCCAGGCAGTGCATTCCAGATCCTAACCATTCGTTGCATAAAAGAGTTCTTCCACAAGTCACTGTTGGCTCTTTTGTCAAGTGCCTTAAATTGGTGTCGACCCCTCTGCCACTGGGAACAGTTTCTCTTCATCTGCTCTATCTCGATCCCTCTTAATTTTGAACACAGCTAACAAATCTCCTCTTAATCTTCTTTTCTCTATGCAGCAGCTCCAGCTTCTCTGATCAAACCAAATAGCTGATGTTCCACACCTTGTCACCCTGAAAGCATTCTCCTGAATCTTTTCTGCACCCAATCTAAAAGCTGTCACATGATTCTAAATTATGGCACCCAGAATTGGACATAATATTCCAGTTGAGACTGAGCCAATATTTTATTGTCATTTTAAAGTCTGTCATTATCCTCACTGTTCACAATACTTACAATTTTTGCATCACCTGCAAATTTTCAAATTGCGCCCTCTTCATCCAAGTCTGGATATTTATCATGCAAAGTAGGGAGCTCCACTGTATATCTTCCTCCAGTCTGAAAAATGGCCATTCAATACTGCAACTAAAGCAAAATACTGTGGATAATGGAAATCCAAAATGAAAACAGAAAATTCTGGAATTACCCAGTGTGTGAGAGAGGAACAAAGGTAATGGACAGGATTTTATGGGACGCCAAGTTCCCTGCCCTTAGACTAAAAAAGCCAGTCGGAAGCAGGCCCACAAGAAAGCTGACAGTTCCACAGCCATTTTTTGCTCAACGGGACATTAATTAACTGAGGGCAAGTTCTGCCTCCAACTGGGGAGGAAGTCCTGCTTTTGAAAGCTGCTGACAATGAATTGCCCAGCAACTCTGTAGCCCCAGTAGTTCCAGGTTGGAGCAGTAGCCACACCTGACAGTACAGCCAGAACCTGGAGAAGAGGAGGTTATGAAGGCCAGGCTATTAGCAGTTACTGGCTGGCAGGCTTCAGCGAGGTGTTGAGGAGGAAGTGGGGCTGGGTTTGAGAGGCCAGGTGTGGTGGGTTAAAGGTGGGAGGGATATGACCTTGTTGGGGGTGCCTCCAATGGCACAGGGAACCCCCCACAGGAAATTCCCCACCTTGCCAATACCAACTCACCCAATAAAAACTGCCAGGCTACCTGCTTGTCATGGACATCCCTCTGCTGTGGGTAGAATAGCAACAGGGCAGGATGAGGTTCTTAAGTAGCCACGAGTTGGTCACTATAGGGCCTTAATATACGAAGGTTGAGTGGGCCACCCGATAACTCTACCGTCCCCCTATAAAATGGGAGAGAAGTCAGGCCACAGGCTACTCTTTACAAGTACCTGCCCCCACCTTTAAACACTCCAGCCGGGGAGCGTAAAATCCAGCCAGGTCAATGGCCTTTCATCAGAAAGAGTATTTCCAACATTCTGTGTTTATGAATGTTCACTACTATTCCTTTGCTTCCTGTCACTCAGCCAATTTTATATCCATTCTGCCCCTGTTGCTTTTATTCCATGGTCTTCAACTTTGCTGAGAGTTCTTTTATGCGCCACTTTGTTAACTGCCTTTCTACTCACACCACATTAACCATATCAACTTCATCAATGCTTTCTGTTATATCATCAAAAAATTTAATCAAGTTAGTTAAACACAATTTCCCTTTATCAAATCCGTGCTGATTTTCCTTAGTTAATCAAGACTTTACCAAGTGACTGTTAATTATGTCCCTGATTAATATATCTAAAAGCTTTCCAACTACTGGTGCATAGTTGCAAGGTTTACCCTTAATACCTTTTCTCGAACAAGGGTGTAACATTTACCGTTCTCCAGTCTTCAGGCCCTGTACCCAAGTAGGATTGGAAGATCATCACCAATATCACCACAATTGCCAACCCTTCCTTCCCTCAGTATCCTCAGATGCATCCAATATGGTCCTGGAGCTTGAGAACTTTAAGGTTAACTAGCCTTTGGAAAGCCTCCTCTATCAATTTTTAGACCATTCAGTATCTCAACTATGTCTTTTTCAGAATGACTTAGGCAGCATCTTTTCCATGCTAAAGGCACTTGGTACCTCAGCCATGCCCTCTGCCTCCCTGTGTAGATTCCCTTTTTAGTCTCTAATTATCCCCACCCCCACTACCCAATGCCTCACCATGCACAGATCCCACAGCATTGCAATAATCTAAACCACACTCGACCGAATATTTGCTCGAGTTGGGAAAATTCCCAGCTCTGCAAAATCGACTCTGGAGGAAGTGCCCCAGGTTTCATTTTTGTTCCAGGGGCCGGGTCCAACTGGAGTCAGGCCCATGCCCCAAAGAGTTCAGGTGCAGAAGTGAACTGTGTGAAAGGCCTGTCTTGGTGCCTTAATGCTCCAGGACCGGTATGAAAAGGAATAAAACAAAAAACAGCCTCTAGCCCTCACTCCTCACCCCTTGCACACAATCCCCATACCTCATCTATGCCAACTCATATCTCATCAGCCTCACACCACCCCCATGGCCCCTCATATCCCTTATGTCCTCTAGCCACCCACCCCCGCCCCCTAGGATCTTTGCAGCTCCTCTACCAACTTAGTGCCAACTCATGCCAACCATGCTCCACCCTTTGCCTTTAGACCCAGTATCTATATAAAAGCAAAGTGCTGTGGATGCAGGAGATCTGAAATAAAAACAGAAAATGTTTGAAAAACTCAGCAGGTCTGGCAGCAACTGTGGAGAGAGAAACCCAACTGATGTTTCAAAGCCAATATGACTCTTCGGAACCAAGAACTTTCTGTTGTTACTTCATCCAGTCTCCATCATGGGCAGACATCAGAAGCCATGGTGAAATGAAATAAAGTAAAGCTTAACTGCCTATTGCAGGCTGTATTAAAAAGAAATGCTCCCATTTGTAAAAAAAACAATTCAACAGATGGGGTGAAATTGCAGGAATGACTTTTTTTTTAAATTGCAGACGTTTTTAAATTTAAAGGGCAGGAGATTTAAATATTTCAAAAGCTTGACAGGTCCATGGAGTTTATTCACTTCTTACACACATTCATGTCTGCTCTTAGAGATCCCAAAGGGCACCTTACCTCTCCCAAGCAGGTACCTAGATTTATCCAAAAGGGTGAAAGCACATGAGTTATGTCTTGGTCATCCCACTAATGATAATCAGATCACCTTTCAATATGCAGGAGCCTCAGTGACCTATAGATGTGCAAACTACCACGCAGCTGCATTCGTCCTCAGTGAAAATGGCAGTTGCCAGTTCATGTGTGGGACTTCTGTAATCAGGGCTCCAGCCCATTTTGACTAAGCTGGTCACTTTTCTGTCCTGCCAAAAATTCAGGACTCAGCATCAACATTTGAGCTGGTGGTTGCAAGTGTGAAACTGAGGGTGGTGGATCTTCACCATCATGTCATATTGCTGTTAGCTTGACATCTGTCATGGGGTAATTATTATGAACGATCATTAAAGGAGGTTATAGTTGGGCACTTAGAAGAGCTCAAGGCAATCGGGAAGAGTCAGCATGGGTTTGTGAAAGGAAAGTCACGTTTAAACAATTTATTGGAGGTTTTTGAAGGAGTAACGTGCAGTAGATAAAGGGGAGCCTGTAAATGTACTGTACTTGGATTTCTAGAAGGTATTTGATAAGGTGCCACAAAGATTATGACAGAAAATAAAAGCACATGGTGTAGGGGGTAACATATTAGCATGGATAGATGATCAACTGGCTGGCAGAAAGCAGAGAGTGTGCATAAATGGTTTTTTTCCTGATTGGCAGGATGTGACGAGTGGTGTCTCGCAGGGGTCTGCATTGCAGCCTCAACTTTTTACAATTTACACCAATGATTTAGATGAGGGAAGCGAAGACATGGTAGCTAAATTTGTAGATGACACAAAGGTAGGTAGGAAAGTATGTTGTGAAGAGAACATGAGGAGGTTGCAGATGGATATAGATAGGTTGAGTGAGTGGGCAAAGATCTGGCAAAAAAGTTTAATGTGGGAAAATGTGAAGTTGTTCACTTTGGCAGGAAGAACAAAAAAGCAGAGTATTACTTAAATGGAGAATGGCTGCATAATTCTGAGGTGCAGAGGGATCTAGGTGTTCTGGTACATGAGTCACAAAAAATTAGTATAGGTACAACAAGTAATTAAGGCGACTAATAGGATGCTATCTAAAAACAAAAAAACTGCAGATGCTGGAAATCGAAAAACAAAAACAGAATTACCTGGAAAAACTCAGCAGGTCTGGTAGCATCGGCGGAGAAGAAAAGAGTTGACGTTTCGAGTCATGACCCTTCAACAGAACACATCTAGTTCTGTTGAAGGGTCATGAGGACTCGAAACGTCAACTCTTTTCTTCTCCGCCGATGCTGCCAGACCTGCTGAGTTTTTCCAGGTAATTCTGTTTTTGAATAAGATGCTATCCTTTATTATGAGAGAGATAGAACATAAAAGTAAGTATGTTATGCTTCAGTTATACAGGGTATTGGTGAGACTGCATCTTGAATACTGTGTGCAGTTTTGGTGTCCTTATTTAAGGAAGGATGTAAATGCATTGGAGGCGGTTCAAAGGAGGTTTACTAGATTGATACCTGGAATGAGTGGGCTGTCTTATGAGGAGAGGCTGGACAGACTGGGCTTGTTTCCACTGGAGTTTAGAAGAGTGAGGGATGATTTGATTGAAGTATACAAGATCCTGAATATCCTTGACAAGGTGGACATCGAAAGGATGTTTCCTCTTGTGGGTGAGTCCAGAACTAAGGGGCACGGTTTTAAAAATAGGGGTCACCCATTTAGGACAGAGATGAGGAAAATATTTTTCTCTCCAGAGAGCTGTACGACTTTGGAACTCTGCCTCAGAAGGTGGTGGAGGCAGGGTCATTGAATATTTTTAAGGCAGAGTTAGGTAGATTCTTGTTAGGCAAGGGAATCAAAGGTTATCGGGGTTAGATGGGAATGTGGAAATCAAAACACAAGATGATCAGCCACGATCTTATTGAATGATGGTGCAGGCTTGAGGGGCCAAATGGTCTACTTCTGTTATGTTCCTCCGCTGCCTGGCCAAATCACACTTCTTGGGTAACTAAAAGGAGAAATTCAGGGGTAAGATTATGCCAGGTGGAGTAAGGGGCTAAGTAAGCATTCAGATGCTTAGTTCATCTGAATCTTGAAATCAGAAGAAAGTATGATATGTTGGAGGTGAGAATTGAGAAGGAGAATTTGGTATGAGGGCATGGTCAAGTTTAATGCTTTCAGTTCCACCATTGACCATGGCTTCATGGCCATCCGAATAATGGCCAGCGTTGTCTCCTCCACAGGGTTTAGGATATGGAAGGTACACCTCTTCCCCATATGGTTAGCTCCTGCTGCTTCCAGTTGTGCATGACCTTGTCCTGGTTTGCTAGTGTGTTGTTGAATCCATTTGGGTTCTGTAGCTGTCAGATGTGCACCTGGGAGATGTAGGTGTGAATCTTGCTGCAGTGCTAAATGTTTGAGGGTGTGGTATATATGAGGGCATGAGCCCTGATTGGGTAGAGATTGTTGATAGGTGAGTGATTGGGGCGTGATGAATCAAACAGGCTACTGGGGTATTTTGTAGGATATGGCAATTAAAGACCAAGTCACTGACCTTGACCACTTGTAAGAAATCATTCAACTTCTTACACTACTGCATCCAGACCCGCAAGGTTTGACTCCTGGCATTGACATCCATGGCTATCTGCTCCCACTGCCTTCTGAGTGTAAATCTCGAGAGCCTTCTAACTCCGTGAATACAGAACATCTCTCTTCCTTTCCACCTGCTCCACCAAGTCCTGCAGTCCAGGGTTTGGAGTCCACCCTCTCCAATGCTGTGCTATTCTGCATTCTTTTCCAGGTTAAAGTCACTTCCTATAATAGTGCAAGGGCCTGCTCCAGCCACAATGCAGCTCCCGGCTGAGGGATGTAGGTTAGCTTCGAACAGTGTGGACCAGCTATTCAAGCCCTCGCCTGATGCATCCAGCCAATCAACAGCAGAATTAAAGCTGAATGAGCATCAAAGTCATCAAAATTGATGTGCTGTCTGCATTCCATTTAACTGTTGCATGTTAATCATGCATCATGATCACCACACCCATTTTGGGTGCTAATTAAATTATCCCCTCAAAGCTTTTGCATGGAATAATATGCTGAAAATGTTGTTGTCAACCCAGTAGGAAAAAAAATGGTAAAAATGGGAAATAAGAATATTGGTCTGAACTGATGTTGTATACCTTAAAATGGAACACCAGTAAAAACTGGGAAATAAGAGTACTGGCCCAAACAGTTTTTTTCTTCTGGGAAATTCAACATTCATTAAGTTGATCTGACAAAAGCAGATCATGATTTGTCAGTAGGATTTACTTTAGTAAGTATGATTCATCTTTAAAACACTGTCCCTGGTTTCATACGAAAACTGCAGAAATGTTCAGTCAATTTTCTCCCACTATTTGCTCACTGTGCTTTGAAATGTCCCATCAAAATCAAAGTCTTAAAGTCTGACATATCGTTAATTTGAGTAATCACATTGCTTATTTTTAGCAAGCACTATGAGCCAAGGGGATTAAGCATGGTTGTAGTGAAATGCCTATTCTTCATCAAATCTGCAGTACCAACATAAGTATCAATAATTAAGACACAGCAGAATCATTGTGTTCCAATTGAGTAAGCTTTTCACCTGTCATATCAGTTTAATCAGTTCTTTCATGCAAATGTAGCCTAACAGGACTGTAAGGCGCAGGCAGATGTCGGATGGTACTGAAGCTATTACACAGTTTTATTTGGAGCAACCATTTATCACACAACTTTGCCATTGCTGTCCAACTAACTGTGACCATAGAGGCTTAAAGGAAATGAAAGTTGCTTGCACAGGCTGTTGTAAGATCAATGAATAATTTAACAGCTTCATAATGTTCTGCTCCAGTCATGAAAAGTACATTAATATTTGAGCAAAGAAGATGCTGTCTTAAATAGATCCACAATCTCATTTTGATGAACTCGTCTACTAGTTTTTAAACATGATTTCTATATAATTTAACAAATACTACAACCGTGTGAAGTTTCACAGGAGAAAGATTGGTGCTTACACATCAGATATCAGTCCTCGACTCTGAGGAGCAGTTTAGGTACAGAATAATTTTTTAATGTAGATAGTAGAAGTCGAACACAACTATCCTTCCTCCACACTCTTCTACTGAGATATTCCAAGTGAAAAATGGTTAAAATGCATACTTTGTACAACAAAGCACAGAGCGAGTGTAACGGGAAGAACTGGAAGAAATTATTTTACAAGAACATCTAGACTTAGTATTATTTACAGAAACCAGACTGCAAACTGGAGAAGAATGGAAAATAGACAATGAAATATAACATGGTTGAATTTCCACATTGCCAAATTGGGTGCAAATTGCACTGTTTTCGGAAGTCAAGTTATGCTTTCAAGTTTCCACCCAAACACATTTGCTTGATCACATCCTCCCACCTACTGTAGCTCCGAACTCTCATGTTTCTTTCCTATCTTCCCTTATGCCCAACTGAGCTCTTATTGCCCATGAGGCCCACCTCCTGCTCCCTTGACCCTATTCCCACTAAACTGCAGACCACCCGACTTCCCTCCCAGGTCCCATGCTAACCTATATTTTTAATGTCTTTTTCCCTTGAGGCACCTTCCCTCTTTTAAATCTCCTGACATTACACCTCTCCTCAAAAAACTAATCCTTGACCCCACCATCCCTGTAAACTACTACCCTATCTCTAACTTTCCCTTCCTCTCCAAAGTCCTTGAATGTGTTGTTGCCCCCCAAATCCATTCCCATCTTTCCCAGAACTCCATGTTTGAATCCCACCAATCAGGTTTCCACCCTTGTCATAGTACAAAATGGCTCTTAAGGTCACAATTGATATCCTATTTGATGGTGATAAAGGTAAACTATCCCTCATTGTCCTTCTTGTCTTGCCTGCTGTCTTTGACACAGTTGATCACACCATCCTCGTTCTCCAATGCCCGGTTCCTGTTATTCAGCCAGATGGGACTGCACCTGCTTGGTTCCAATCTTATCTATCTAATTGTAGCCAGGATACCATTTACAATAGCTTCTTCTCCCGCTCCTGCACCTCTGATGTACCCCAAGGATCTATCCTCGGCTCCTTCCTATTTATTAGCTACATGGTGTCCCTTGGAAACATCTGAAAACACAGCATTAGTTTCCATTTATACACTGACAACACCCAGCTCCACTTCTCCACCAACTCCTGCAATGTTGCTAAATTATCTGACTTCTTGCCCAACGTCCAGTATTGGATTAGCAGAAATTTGCTCCAACTAAACATTGGGAAGACCAAGGCCACTGTTTTTGATCCTTGTTACAAAGTCCACTCCCTAGCTATTGACTTTATCCCTATCCCAAGCATCTGTCTGAGACTGAACTAGACTCTTTGCAAACTTCGTGTCATCTCTTACTCTGAGATGAGCTTCCAACCACACACAAATGCCATCATTAAAATTGCTATTTCTACCTCTAACATTGCTCAGTTCAAACCAGGCAAGTTAAATCTGATTGGTCAAGGAATTGCCAAGGGGAATGAACCAGGGAATGGCTATCTCCCAAGCCTTTACTTAGTTTAAAAAGGTGCATTGCACTTTGCCTGATTTGAATTTAAATTTTAAAGTTTTGAATTTAAACAAATGCTTGGCAGATAACTGTTCCCTGGTAAATTCTCCATTGTGATATCTCTACCAGAGTCCACTTGCCAACCAATCTGCACTTTCTTCTCATGCAGTATAAACAGTTGTCCCCATTGAGATTTTGTACTCTTTCGAATCTATCCTGATGAGTGCAAGACAAAAAGCTTTGACAATATGTTTCTTTTTTCAGCAACATTATTAATGCACAAAATACTTAAAACATGCCTACTAGTGCCTACACATTTAAAACATTTGAAGAACCACAAAACAGGTACAACTGGACATGCTCTTTATTTTGATCCGAGGGTATTACCAATATTACCAGTTTTATGGGCAGGGCTGGCTTCCAATGCAATGGTTTATAAAACCACAGTTAAAAATCACAGAAACCCTATTTACATATAATTTGCATTCAAAACTTTGTAATCTTTAGCTCTGGTTTACTGATTTAAGCCTCATAAGACAAACAGAAACTAACAGAAGCTCTAGGCCAATATATTTAGCAGTAATAGGAACATAAAAACAAGTTGGAACGTGAATACTGGTAACTGTTGGGAAGCAGTCTGTTGAGAGAGTTTTGGCAGATAAGGAAGGAGTACAGTTAGTTAATGGCCTGAATATGATTTGGGGAGCAGCAAATGACTCAACTTAAGTCATTGATGTGCCTTGGGACCCTGAGAAAGTCCCGATGCACAAAGCTTAAATTTCTGATTGCTGGTTTACCCTGCCTGGACTGCTACGTGATTCCCTATGACAGTGAGATCAGATGGCCAGAACCACAGGCACTTGGCTGTTTGTCCAATAGCTAGCCTTTTTTTTTTAAAAAAAACATACATTTACTAGAGCTTTTCCTAGCTGATGTAAAGCCTATTAAGGAGTGCAGCTCAAAGTAAATCAGCTGGGATGTCAAAACCTCCAACATCACAGAAAACCCAATACTGTTCACCACTCTCTTACATGCTCACCCCACCTGCTGACACTGCTCACCCTCCACTGCCTCCCCCCCCCACAGCCAATAACCTTCATAACCCGACAATGCTCAACACCACCGCCCCACCATGCACAATGGTTTCCATGTTTCATTTTAAAAGTTTTGTTTTACCAAAAATTGTTTATTCCCCAACCACTGCACTTCCAAACCCACCCCAAAGGGCCATCTGTCCCTTGTTTCTACGTTGTGCTTTCACAGAGCAATGACTCTTGTTCTGCTATCTTACCTTCATGCCACTACCAGCACCTTCTTTAGTCTTTAGCACTACCATTAATATTCCCTTTGTCCTGTGTCCATGATATCTTTGTCAATCTCTCCTGAGCTCCTACCTATCTCTGATATAGGATGCCAAAATAGCTTAAAAAAAAATCTTCAAACTCACTTTCCCTGCAGTAGGCGAGTCCACTCTGACATCCTGATCTCCTAGTATCTTTTCAAAGCCTCGGGCTACTAATCTTGATTTGACCTATGTGTGCCATCTGCAAGTATCTTTTCTGTACAGATCCATCTGCAAGATAAAGCTGGCTGTCCTGTCAGGTATTTTAGAATATATCCCAAATTTCTTCCAACTTTCTAACACTTTCCGTTTGGCTTTCTTTATCAGCTTACTTTCCAATTTGTTAACAGCTACTAGAATCTCTGTCATATGGACTGCTACTGAGATTGCTAGCTTGGTCTCTAGTCATCCTTGTTAAGCTACAGCCTCTAATCACATTCCTCTTCCTTTCTGGACTGCTATATGACCAACCTCCCTTACAAACAGAACTCCTTTTGCAAGTCCATGATCTTTTTCTAGGGTCCCAACCACTTTCTGGTCCACTGTCAGAACTCACACTACACTTTCTGGGCTTCCACATCTTTACCTCAGTTTGCCAATCGATAGGTCTTGTCTCCCATCCTTCATCTGCACACTTAGCCAATGTTTGTATTTACCAGTGGCCTTTCCTGCTCTCCCTATGATGGTGGCATCCCTCCACACATGGGTCCCTTCTAGCATGTATGTTACCTTTGTTCCTACTTTGGGTAATTGCCCTTTTGGATCTGTACCTCAGTATTACTTTATACATAGTCAGTCAACCATGTATCCATCATCGCCTACTCCTCACAACTACCCAGTGTATGTGTGTGGGAAGTGCATGGTGCCTCCTCACATTCTAAGTCCTGTTCAGAGTCTGTAAAGGTATAATCAGTACCAATTAACCACACAGAATGTACCCTAACTGTTTGGTTACCATGCTGCACAATTACTACTTCCCCATCACTCCCTATAACCTTGCCAGGTCCTTTCCACTCTCTGGCCTTCCCTTCATAATATACCATATCTCCTTGTCTAAACTGTATTCCTGATGGTCTTATGTGGTGCTGTAGGGTCTGTCGAATTTTCTCCAAAACGTCAGCTTTAATGAAATCTTTTCTGCCTGCATGCAAAGTGTTCAGATGAGCAGAAAAAAGGTGGAGCCAATGCTAGTCCCTTCTAGAGCAGGAGGAGCATCTGACAACACCTATGGTAACTTCGGATTTCTTCCATACACCAACTGATACAGACTGTACCCTCCAACCATTTGCAGAGAGTTCTTTGCATGCACCGCCCATGCTAGCACCATTTGCAGTTTACAATCTGGTTGATCAGCTAATATTTTATGTAACATGTTGTTTATTACCTCATGGTTTCTTTCACAAAGACCATTACTAAACGGGACCTCAGCTGCAGTGTGCATAACTATGATTTTTAAATTTTCGCACATATTTCAAAATTCCTCATTGCGATTTCCCCACCATTATCTGTGAGGAACTTCATTGGTGTTCCTAATCCTGTCCTAATTCCTAATCTCCATGACCTTATCAACAATGATCCTTTTGTCTTTACTATGTATCAGTGGATAGACTAAATCTGGTTGCCATATCTATAAAGTGTAGTAAAAAAATACCCCTATCCTTGTCCCAAACTTTCAAGTCCATAGCCACTGCATTGTTAAACTCCCTGGCTAGTGGAAGCTCACAACAGGTGGTGTCTTGCAATATTTTAGGCAAATTTCACACTGAGCAGTGATCATCATATCCTTTATTGACCACTCCTGCATCTCGAAGAAGAGTCTTCAGTTTGTGGTGCCGGATGTGCAAACTGTCTATGCAATTTCTAAATTATCTTCTTTTTGTCCACCAAATTCTCATTCTCAGCAGTCAACAAAACTTCATGAACTTTTTGATGAGGATTCTCTGGCTTCCTTAGTGGCAAGCAATAATGACCTGACCAAATAAAAATGTAGATTCACATTTTTCCCCCAAACATGACTGCTCTATCATTCTTCATATCTAGAGTCATTTGAGCTGCCTTCATTGAGGAATGACTCAACAATAGCGGTATCTCGCTCGAAACCACAACAGTACTGATAAACAGATTGATCCCTACTATCTTACAAGGGAGGACCACCCGTTCGGATGATGTTAATGTATTGCCATCTCCGAACCTGAAGCAGGTAGAGCTTTCATACTCCTTGACCTTCTGCAGGTCTGCCTCATCAAGAGACTCCAGATAGCAGTCAAGCCAGTCCATGCCACACACCGTAGAAGTGCAACCACTGTCCAGAACTGCACAGTTGAAGGAATCTACCATCAAGATACTCATCACCAGATTCAAACTTTCAATGATCAATACAATTTTATCATGGCAGTCACCATCATCAGTTTCAGATGAAAACACGATTCCTTCACTGTGGGCAGTTCATTGCGTAATGGCACTGGGAATCACAGATTAACCATTCCCCGTGCAATTTTTGAGTTTAAACGTCTAAAGTCACCATCCCAGATATGCTTTTTGTCCCAACTCTCAAATTGGCTAGGGTTACGACCATTTTCAGACCTCTTGTCATTAACCCCATCTTTGTATTGGAATCTTCGTCTAACATTTGGTCGACTGCGAAATTCAATCACCATTGAATCCTCTATCCTTTGTTTTCCAGCATAGTTGTTCACATTTGCTAAAAAAACTATTTCCCCAGAAATTTTTTTAGGGCAGCAACCATGTAATCTAAAAGAGATTCTTTTCCCAGAAACTAAGCCCTTGTTAGTACTAAAAGACTATCAACATGGGAAATGCAAGCACAGTCCAGTAATTTAAATGTGAATACCGATTCTGGAATTTCAAGTTCAAATTGCTGTAGTCGTCTGTAACATTTATCAAAATCCATGGTATATTCTTCCATAGACTGATCATCTGATTTCCTAAATCTATCAAAGATTATTCAAGCTTCATACACTTCCAATAACTCATCCATTTTGTAGAACTTATCCAAAAATTGTATCAGACAGTTTAATCCCTCTTCATGATCCAAATCATCCATTCTCCACTCTGAAAATACTTTACTCCTTATCTTACTTTTGGCTGGTAATGATAACACCAAAGCCACACCTTGCTTCTTCCAGGGTATAGCAGTAACCTGGGTCCACATTTCAACTTCAGCCTTCCATTGCTGATAAGGTTCAGAGTCAGAAAAAATTGGTGGATAGTCAAAGCTTGCGATTTTGCACCATCCTTCCGCCATTCCGTAATTTAAATTGTCAGCTTTAACATTTAGCTTGTTTTCCCTCAGAGGATTGAGACAGAAATCTTCATATACAACAATCAATCAGCAAAGCTGCATTATCCTCTGCTACCATGTTACTCACAATAAGATGGTGTGGTGGAAGAATTATTCTAGGCTGGTCTCTTGTTTAAAGCTGGTTTATTTCCAAGACATCTCCTCAGTGCAACTAGCTTCCACACGAAGTGCTCCAGCTGTACCTTTTTATTCTGTTCAGTTGGGATAATTAATGCCCATCACTTGTTTAACTAGCAATTGGTTTTAACAAGATGATTGTCATATTAACAAGTCTCCAGTGTAAAATGGGAATTGGGCAGTTTAAAATTGCAGTCAGTGGCCGATGCACCCATTCCATCGCTGACCAGAAGACCTGGACCAATGTGTTTGGAGCTCAAAGATAAAAAATGGCTTGTTACATTCATGAAGGTGTCCAAACAGTGGAAAGAAATCGAAAAGGGAATCCACAATCAGATTAGAAAGATGAGTAGGAATAACAACATTTATATTTTGGGAATTTTAATTATCCTTTTATCTACTGGGATAAAAGAAGAAGAAAATGCAGAAAAGGAAATAAATTTTGTAACTAGACTACATGACTCCTTCCTCAAGCACTATGCTAGCTGGCCCATATAGGCAGAGGGATTTCTAGAGCTTTTTATCCGTAATGAGATAGTTCAATTGGATTAGCTAAGTATGTGAGAGCACCTTCTGAGTAGTGATCACAATATGATAAAGCCCAAGATCTAACCACAAAGGGAAGAAGTCAAAATTAAATTGTGAGATTGGATTCGGATATATTTTACAAAAATGAAGAGCCAGTCAGCCTAGGTAAGCTGAAAGAAGATATCGGCACTTAGGACTGTACAGCAACAGGATGATGCTTATTTAAAATTCTTTCATGCGATGTGGGCTTCGCTGGCTGGGCCAGCATTTATTGCCCATCCCTAGTTGCCTAGTTTTGGGGAGATTTTTAAGGAGCATGTTGAAGTTTAAAAAGGGGAGGGGTTTAAGAAGATTGCTCTGGCTTGGCTTTATTCTCTGGAACTGAGTTAGTTCCGGTCGGAAGCCCAATTTTATTTTTTTATTATTATTCATTCACGGGATGTGGGCTTCGCTGGCTGGGCTAGCATTTATTGCCCATCCCTAGTCACCCTTGAGAAGGTGGTGGTGAGCTGCCTTCTTGAAGCGCTGCAGTCCATATGGTGTAGGTACACCCACAGAGCTGTTAGGAAGGGAGTTCCAGGATTTTGACCCAACGGCAGTGAAGGAACGGCGATATATTTCCAATTCAGCATGGAGTGACTTGGAGGGGAACTTCCAGGTGGCGGTATTCCTGTCTATCTGCTGTCCTTTTCCTCCTAGGTGGTAGTGGTCGTGGGTTTGGAAGATGCTATCTCAGGAGCCTTGGTGAATTTCTGCAGTGCATCTTGTAGATGGTACACACTGTTGCTACTGTGCGTCAGTGGTGGAGGGAGTGAATCTTTGTGGATGTGGTGTCGATCAAGTGGGCTGCTTTATCCTTGATGGTGTCCAGCTTCTCGAGTGTTGTGGGAGCTGCATTCAACCAGGCAAATGGGGAGCATTCCAAGACACTCCTGATTGTGCCTGGTAGGTGGTGGACAGGCTTTGGGGAGTCAGGAGGTGGGTTACGTGTCGCACGATTCCTAGCCTCTAACCTGCTCTTGTAGCCACACTATTTATATGGCTAGTTCAGTTCAGTTTCTGGTCAATGGTAACCCTCAGGATGTTGATAGTGGGGGGTTCAGTGATGGTAATGCCACTGAACATCAAGGGGCGATGGTTGGATTCTCTGTTGTTGGAGATGATCATTGCTTGACACTTGTGTGGTGCGAATGTTATTTGCAACTTGTCAGCCCAAGCCTGGATATTGTCCAGGTCTTGCTGCATTTGGACATGAACAAAAAATGCTGGAAAAACTCAGCAGGTCTGACAGCATCTGTGGAGAGAAAGACAGAGTTAACACTTCCAGTCCGTATGACTTTTCTTCAGCGCATTTGGACATGGACTGCTTAGTATCTGAGGAGTCACGAATGGTGCTGAATGTCATGCAATCATCTGTGAACATCCTCACCTCTGACCTTATGATGGAAGGAAGGTCATTGATGAAGCAATTGAAGATGGTTGGGCCAAGGACACTACCCTGAGGAACTCCTGCAGTGATGTCCTAGAGCTGAGATGACTAACCTCCAACAACCACAGCCATCTTCCCTTGAAGATGTAAAATAACCCTGAAGCAGTTGAAACTGATGAGTGAAATTGTGATGGATAAAATAAAAATTCAGACAAAAAGAGCATCAAGGCCCAATGGGATATAGTCAAGGATCCTGGGACATGAGAGGGAGGAAATTAGGAATTTCAGAGTGGAATTTAAATTTGCCAGCTTGGCAGAAACTCGGCAAGTGAGCACTTAAAATGGCTACAGAAACCTATTTGGCACACTCCCTCTGCTGTTCCATGGGGTTGTAATTGTAGCGTCCTCTCTTAAGTAGGTGAGTGGGTACCCACCAAAAGACAGTGGGCTTCTGCTTTAAATATGCAGATTGAATCTTGATGATGTCAATTTTAACCCAGGGCCCAATCAAGGAGGCCACTTCAGCAAAGAAGTAAATGATACCGGGAAGTATCACTGGTCATCTAGAATATTTTATTTTATCAATGGCTGTGATGGGTAAACTGTTCCATTCTCCAGGATTGTTAATCACAATGCTGTAAAACAGCTTGGGCAGGTGGCCTAGTACATTCATACAAATAAAATATAATTTCCAAAACGCTTAATGAAATTTGATGATGAAAGCTGCAATTGCAAAACAAAAATTGCTCCACTTCATGGATGACTTACAATCTACCCAGCACATCTGAATTGGAATTGAAAAGCCACAGGTTTGGAATTGTCCATATTTATCACAAATAATTCCAGATACTTAATAAGAAAAGCAAATGCCATCTGTGCCATGGCTTCTGTTCAAGTTCTCTCAGTAAATGCCTCCAGCCTTGTCTCCCATCTATCTTGCTTGCATTCTTCTGGCTCTGGACTATTGTGTATGCACCTTCCCTTTGGACTTCAGCCATCAAAGCCCCAGATAGTGTAATTCTGCACCCACAATCTCGAAAAGACTGCTGGGTGAAGCACACACCCTCTCTGAAGATACAAATGCCTACTGTATTGGGTCTACACAATTTGAAAGAATTTTGTGATTGCCTTGTAAGGGGTAGTACCTCCATCTGCCCCTTAGAAGGTAAATGACTGCTAGGGGAAGGAACATAGGACCATTAAATCCTGCTAGCTTGTTCCACCATTCAGTCAGATTATGGTTTATGTGTACCTCAAATCTATCTACACGTCTTTGCTCCATGTTACTTGATATCCCTGCCTAACAAAAATATAGCGATAGAGTTAAAGTTTCAAGTTGAATATGAGTCTTTAAAACTGGCCAGTTCGTTGAAACATTAACTCTGTTTTTCTCTCTACAGATGCTACCAGACCTGCTGAGAATTTCCAGTGTTTTGTTTTTATTTCACACTTCCAGCACCCACGGTATTTTGCTTTTATAAAAATATATTGATCTCAATCTTGAAAGTTTCAATTGATTTTTGGGATAAGGAGTGCCAGATTTCCACTTCACATGTGACAACGTGCTTGCTGACATTGGCCCTGAACTTCCTTTCCTCTGGGGGTGGAGGGGTTCTTACCCTGGAGGTATCCCGGAAGACACGTTGGGGGACCTCACCCTCCACAAGTCCTCATGCAAGGGCTGCAGGGGAATTGCCAGGAAGTTTAAAGTTCCGATAGGCAATTACCCTGCACCTGCAACTATCTGATACCCCGATTTAAATTGGAGATTCAGATGGTTCTGGCTCTCTTATCAAAATAGTTACCTAGGAAAAGTTAGAAGGATTAAAGCCACTTTAACTCCTGAACTCCTTCACTATCACTGACTCAAAATCCTGGAACTCCCTTCCTAACAGCACTGTGGGCGTACCTACATCACATGGACTGCAGCAGTTCAAGAAGATGGAACACCTTCTCAAGGGCAACTAGGGATCGGCATTAAAAATGCTGGCCTACCCAGGAAGAATAAATCGCTTCCACCGACCTCCCACTGACCCGCCCCGACTACGCCCCTGACTACACCCGCACTCCCCTCAACACGCCCCACCCCTCCCTCGACTAGTCCCCACCTCCAAGTTTCCTTCCAATGCCACCCCCTCGCCAACTACCCACCAGACATCACAACTACCCTACCCCATGGACTACTCTTAGACTCCCAAATACTCACCCACAACCCCCGACTATCCTCACCATGGCTTGACTACCCTCCTGACTACCCCAATAACTCTCTACTACCCTCCCCAACCTCCGATGGAACCCTGCCCACTCCCCAGACTACTCTTCCCCACCCTCACTGATATCACTGGACCCCCTGACATCCCTCGCCCTGGCATTCCAATGGGCTCCCCGACTACCCCCCACCATCTCAAGTCTGGACCCCTCGACTACCTTCCCCAACCCCCGGCACCCCATTGGACCCCTCAACTACCCTCCTCATCCACCAACTACCCTCACAACACTCCACCCCTCAATTAATTCCCCCAACTAACCTCCCCACACCCCGTCTACCCTCCTGACCCATCCCCCCAATCACCGAATCCCCCTCCCCCTGACACCTGACTCCCATCTGCTTCGCCACTCAACATCCCCCTCCCACCTAACCACCCTTAACCAGCTGACCCACCCCACCCCCCCCAGCCCCCAACTACCTGACCCCAACCCACTCCGGACCACCCAACCTCTACTTCCCTTGACCGCCCAACCCCGAACCTCCCCCACTCCCCTAGCCACTCACCCACTGACCTTACACACTTAGCTTCTCCCTGGCTTCTCAAAGTGGTTGGGACCTTTAAACTTATCTGCTTTACGCAGCTCGTGCCACAAAAAGGGGCGTGGCTTCACATCCCCCACTGCTGATGCCCTGCACTATGGAAGGCCTCAGAAACCTGCTGCACTGCACTTTTCTCACCAGGCCCAGGTCAGTCAAGAAATGCACAGCTCCAGGCTAAGGTAAGTAATATTACTAAAAGGCCTTTCTCTATTTTTCAGGTTATACTCCCTTTTTCTGGGTTTTCCCACAAGAAGAAATACTTTCTCGATAACTACCTTGTTGCACCCTCTGATCATTTTAAACGCCTCAATTAGATCAACCTCTCAATTTTCCAAACTCAAGGGTTTACAAGTAAAGTTTATGGAACCTGACCTCATAATACAACCATTTAATCCCCAGTATCATTCTGGCGAGTCTGTGTCATACCCTTTCCAAGACCAATATATTTTTCCTGAGGTAAGGTGCTGAAAAGTGAGTGGAAATGCAATCTGACCAAAGCTCAGTACAACTAAAGCATGACTCCCTCCCCTTTGTATTCTGGCCCCCTTGGGGTATTTATAATTTTCATTACAGTTTGTATCTGCGCACAAACTTCTAGTAAGTTGTGTACACGAACTCCCAAATCCCTTTTCTTCTACATAGGATGATATGAAAGAGAAGAATCACCATTTAGAAAATCTTTCAAGTTGTCATTCTTCCTTTTTTGGCAAAATTTTACTTAATACATAAAGCCACGGACCGCAAGGAGAATTGGATTCTGGGATGGTTTATCATTAAAAAGCTAACAGTCAGGGAAATGGTGGAATACTGAATTAGCAAAGAAGCAGAACACGGAAAACAGATTGTCCTGAGCACAGTAACAGTTTGAGGACACTTCATAATTTATAACAAAATAAGTTCAGTGAATCACCAAAAAAAGAGGATTTAGGAATAAAGGAGAAGACGACAATGGCCCAGATTTTCGTGCAATCATGGAATATTCAAAATGGCAGAAACACCCTGGATCCAGAAGTCTCACCTCCACATCCAGCAGAAACCATTTTCGTGTGATGGGGTGACGAGGTGGAGGACTGTGGTAATCTGAGGTGCAATGAAGGGAATGTGAGCAGATTGACCACGTGACCCAATTGCTGTGTAGAGCGGGTTACAATGTTAATCAGTAGTTTAGAATAGGGTCTGGTTTGAAGAGCAAACATGTTGGTGCTCTGTTACTTGTGTCAATAAAGAGCATGTGCTTCATCTTACATTGGTCTCTATGTGCGCAGTATATTGTTTATCAATTCACTCACCAGTAGATAGACATGCAACTATGTTCGCTAAGCAAAGCAACGCGATAGAAGGAACATAAATGGTGATGAGGCAAAACACAACCATTCGATGACCAAAGTGGAAAGTGACTACTAGATGTGGAAAATCCAAACTCAACAGGGCCACTTGAATCAGTACTGAGTTCTGACAGACTCCATTTTCACTGGAGTAAGGCCCTTATCCTGCAGTGTCCAGGCCACGGCCAAAAAAATCTGGGCCACGGTCTTCTCCTCTAATCCTAATCCCATTTTTTTAGGTGCTTATTGGGTTTGGGGATTGTTGGAGGAGGTGGGACAAGGCTACAGGGTTAGAAATGACAGGTTTAGCTGCTATAATTCTGATAAACTAGGTCACATAGCAAGTAAATGTTGACAGGTTCAGTAGTCATTCCCGAAGGGACTGCCAGCTAAATTATGCACAGACCTAAAGGATATATATAAGAATCAGTTAACTATAATCCAAAAAGGGAGTCATCCCCCTACAGCACCACCTCCTCACCTCATTTGCTCCTGCCAAATATGGAGTCAACAGCAGATGCCATCACCTCCACAATAACAGGGTCCAGCCTCAACATGTTATCTATGCGTTCTATAAGTTGATAAATACAGGTGCCCACATTTTTCAGTGATAGCTTGTGGCTGCCATGGCATCTTTATATTTTATTGTTCTTTCATGGGATGTGGGCATTGCTGGCAAGGTCAGCCTTTGTGCCCATCCCTAATTACCCAAGTCAGGATGGTGAGTGGCTTGGAGGGGGACTTGCAGGTGATGGTGTTTCCATGTGTCTGCTATCATTGTCCTTCTAGGTGGTAGAGGTCAAGGGATTGTAAGGAGCTGTTGAAGGAATCTTGCATATGTTACACACTGCTGCCACTGTGTATCTGTGGTGGAGGGAGTGAATATTTAAGGTGATGGATGGGTTGCCAATCAAGTAGGCTGCTTTGTCTTGGATGGTGTTGAGCTTCTTGAGTGTTGCTGTGTCATATTCATCCAGGCAACAGTGAGTATTCCATCACACTCCTGATTTGTGCCGTGCCAATGGTTGACAGGCTTTGGGGAGTCAGGACAAAAACAGAATTACCTGGAAAAACTCAGCAGGTCTGGCAGCATCGGCGGAGAAGAAAAGAGTTGACGTTTCGAGTCCTCATGACCCTTCCAGGTAATTCTGTTTTTGTTTTGGATTTCCAGCATCCGCAGTTTTTTTGTTCTTATTATTGGGGAGTCAGGAGATGGGTTACTCATTCCAACTTCTGACCTGCTCTTATAGTCACAGTGTTTATGTGTCTAGGCCAGTTCAGTTTCTTGTCAATGGTAACCGCCAGCAACCCCCCTCCCCCAACACCCAGGATGTTGATAGTGGGAGATTCAGCAATGGTAATGCCATTGAATGTCAAGTGGAGATGGTTAGATGCTCTGTAGAATTATTTGCTTATATTTCAGGTTTCCAGCATCCACATTATTTTGCTTTTGTTTGGTTAGATTCTCTCTTTTTGAAAATTGTCATTATTTGGCACTAGCATGGTGTCAACATTCATAGTTGACACTGGAACACCCCAAACTGTTAGCAGCAATGGAGATCCTAAAAGTCACCTTTTTCTGATGGAATCCCCTCTCCGACTAGTGGAAGGGGATACCTCTTTAGAGGTATGCCAAAAGAGTTCAACTGGCCCTGTGAATTAATGAAAAAGTGAGGGCAACAAAGGATTTTTGGAGTGGATGCCTTGGCAAGTTTTAGTAGATTCAACTAATGAAGCACTCTGGAGATTAGAGGAGGAAGTTAAAGAATCCCCAATTGTTATTCCTCAATGAGAGGAGGTTTTTAAATCATACAAGGGATTAAGACCTCTTTGGAGACTTTTCCTCAGAAGCAGTGAGCCATAAACATGATTACAGGAAAATGAGGGGAATAGCAGAAATAGATGGGCCAGATTTGGCCTATTCCCTTAAACCAGGGGTGGGGTACCTTTTTCTTATCGCAGGCCATTCATACAGACAAAAATCAGTCGCGGGCCACAAACACCTAAAAATCAACTGTGTGGGCGGAGTTTTATTATATAAAACTGCATCATCAACTTGTAATCTGCTGATTTGAGCTCTTCCCATAGAACAGCAACCATAGTCAAAGATAATACGAGGAACTTTCTGTGTCACTGGCATTGTGTGTGTTCAGCGGCGAGTGGACAATATGATGAGAAGACCAAAAATCGGTTTCATGACGCTGTGAAACCAGTTTGCAATCATCTGCTCAGCCCGTCGATGGCGGGCTGCGTTTCCCATCATTGGACATCGGGAACCTAATTGTAATATATCTGCATATCATTATAAGGCTAGCCCACCAATATGATCCCCCACCCCCACTCCAACCCCCGTTGGATCGTCCACCCATGTCCAGGGCATTGCAAGCCATATATAAGCATATATAAGGTGTGCACTTGGTGGGCTGCTTTTTGAGGGGAACTCGATGTTGATTCACAGTAATGTTGCACAACACTCATGAGGGTCACCTGTTGGATATCAAGGTTGAGGCGAATTGTGGGGGACAAGGGCTGCCCTGCAGTTCAGTTGAATCGGCAGTGGGTGCAAAGGCTGCCTGTAGTTGAGGCAACGTGGAGGTTGGGTGGGGCAAGGGCTGCCCTTCAATTAAAGCACATTGGGGGAGGGGGGGGGTGCAAAGACTGCACTGTGATTGAAGGTAGTGCACAAGCAAGTGCAGGGTGGGTAGGAGGGAAGAGGCCACGCATCAGGGAATGCTTGTATAAAAAGTGACCATTCCTCTGCAGCTGAGGCAGTTCAGATATAGCCACAATGACATGTGTGGGGTCGGGTCTCTAGCTTATTGGCCCACTCAAATAACGCAGAGGCATGAAAGGGCCACAAGTGCTCCATTGGGCTGCAAACTAACGTGGGTGATTGTGCAAGTTGTACAGTGATGTTGCTAATGCTGGCCATGGAGCAGTCACTGCTGGAGGTGCTCACAGCCCATGGAATTTCATCATTCAGGTTTGGACCAGTCTCCCCCCGGTTCAAGCTAACAGTGCAGCCTTGCAGTGTGAATTAGGAGAATACATGAACTGAGAGCACAGCATGCAGCCCAATGGGCAAAGTGGCTGCCAATCAGTCAGGTGGAGTGGGCTGGAGGTGTTTAGGGTTTTGGGCAGCCATGCAGCACGCAAAACTCTCACGATCCAAGTGGCAGTCAGCACTCTCTGGGATGCATTAAGGGGCCTTCAGACTTAATCAAGAGAGGTCCTCAGAACACCTAAGCTGACCCATGCATCTCTCTTTCATCCTGCATGAGGAGTACATCAGGAGTACGAAGCCTGGTGAACTAGCTGTATGCCTCGTGGCATATAGACAGCAAAGACGACAGGGAAGAGAGCAACTGAGATGCCTGGCTGCACAGAGACAGGATCAGCACCCTCAGGAAGAAGAGATGGCTGGGGCTCCCGCACATGCCACCAAAGAGCCACAGCGAGCCGTCGCTGGTTGGCGCCTACCTAGACCTGGGGTGTATAGGTACCTTCTTTCATTCCTGCAGATGACCAAGAACCAGTGTTGCTAAAGACTGCACATGTTGGGTGAACTGTTCAGTCACATCTGCCAGCTGCAGCAGGATTTGGCACTACAGGGACATGGAGAGCATCCATTGCCAGTGGTCATGAAAGTGACTGTGGTGCTCAATTTCTACACCAGTGGTGCCTTTCAAGGGCTCACAGGTGACCCCTGTGGGATATTACCAGTCTCCAACCGCAAATGCATTCATGAGGTCATGGATGCCATCTTTGTGAGGGCACACAACTTTGTGCATTTTGCACGGGGCCAGGAGAGCCAGGTTGCAAGAGCGATGGGATTTTCCCAGGTCTCAGGTTTCCCACAGGTGCAAGGTGCCATCAACTGCACTCATGCGATGCTCAGATCTCTGTTGCAACAAGGGGTGAACAATGTCAACAGCAAGGGTTGAATATGCAGCTGGTGTGTGACAACCACAAATACATCCTGCAGGTCTGCGCGTGGGTTCCAGGGAATGTCCATGACTCCTACATTCTCAGTCAGTCACAGATCCCTGACGCCCTCCAGGGTCCACAGAAGCTGCAGGGATGGCTCCTCGGTGGCAAGGGCTACCTGCAGAGGACATGACTGACGCCACCCATGCTCTGGCCTCAGACTGCAGCAGAGTGAAGGTATAATGAGGCTTATATTGCAACTCGCAACTTGATGGAGCAAACCATCAGGATGCTGAAAATGTGGTTCCTGAACCTGCCTGGTAGAGCCCTGCAATATAGTCCTCAAAGGCCTGATGTGCCTTTTATACTTGGCACTGCAACGGGGAGAGGAGCTGGCTGAGGAAGAGATGCAGGAGCTGGAGGTCTCCTCCAATAAGGAAGACGTCGATGGTGATGAGGGTGAGGTGGTCCTCAATGGTGACGATGAAGGCAATGAGGCCCTCGGACTGGCCAGACAAGGCAGGTGCCCTTGGGAGGCCCTTGTTGCTGCTAGATTTATGGAGGGTGATGACGACATGCAGTGAGAAGACACCATAGATCCTCACATTGCATCTATGAACATTTTACTCCAGTCTGGCTTATGGCAGCACACATACACTCTGTGAAAATGATCCTGTCATGGAGATGGGCAGTGGAGGCCCTAATAGTTGCTCGATTGCAGGAAGATGGTGACAACCTGCAGAGAGGACAGCCCATAGATCTTCATACAACCTCTGAGAATATCCTGAGCTTGCCTTTGCAGCTCCAGAAATTAATATATGACTCAGCAAAACCGGAAGTAGTTCGGGTTTTCTCATATGCTGTGGAATTTTAACTCCATAGCCTGCATAGTTTGTTTTGATGGATTCACCCCTGAAATTGTTAGGGGTGGACAATATATATTGGCCTAGCCAGCAATGGCCACACCCCATAAAAGAATTTTAAAAATCAGCCTGATTGACAGGCTTGTCTTCCAGTTGGGCCAGAAGCATTCCAGAATAGGCCACAGTTGTAGATAAGTCACCCATTAGTGGTAGTGGGACCATGGGGATAGGGCCGTTCCGTCAACTCTTGGGTGCGGGGGTTGTGGGCAGGTGTATGGAGTATAACAATAAAATTTAGGAGACCGGAGAAAGCATTTATTTTCTCCCTGAAGCTGCCACTGAATCCTGAAAGATCCACCTGCAAAGCAGGTTAAATCAAAGGCTGCCAACTTCATTTAAATATTTAGTTGGCTAATCAGCCTCCTGGAAACAATTGGCTGCTTGTACCTTGTTCTGCATCTGTTGAACACTGGGTTTAGGTTTGAGGTATTTAAATTTAAACATCTCACCTAACCCTAACCTGTTTTTGAGGTCAAGATTCAACCCTATGATTGTATATGACCTTTAGAACAGAAATAGGTTCCAGGTTATGTTCAGTGAAATTACAATTGGCTGAATGTTTCCTAACAACTTTGATGCATGATTAATCTTTGTAAGCCCAAATTTAAAACCAATAAAGGCTTATTTACTCATCTTTATTAAGTCTTTCAATTCACCAAGATTATGTCAGCTAAAAGCCAACAACAGGACTTTAGAATACCTTCTCATTTCCTCCAATCCTTTGATTTAAGAGATTGGAATATCCTAACATTTAACCTATAAACATATGGCAGGATCTAACATGCAAGAGAGATTGACTTTGGCAGTTTATCCCGAATGGCTTTTTTTTTCCTCTGCTATCTATCTAATTTCAAACCAATTACAAGTTCATTTTTCCCTCCAGACTCCAGTTTTGTTATCCCGATTCTGAATGCACACTAAGGCGCAAAGAAGCTGAACAAATTGTTCAAAAGGACTAAAAAAATGCAAGAAATACACAGTTAGTCAATTGATGTTGAGAAAGGCAATTGAGAATGGCAGTTAAACTGCTGAAGAGTTCACTGATAAAAGGTTCAGAAATAAAGTGACAAGAGCTTCCTTGATGGCCCATTTGGTAAATATAGCTTGTAAATGAACTGTTCAGATAAGAAGTTCTGGGGTTGACATCTTGGACCAAATTGAATTCATTGGTTTCAGCAAGGGTGGCTATAATTGACCTCAGTGCATCTTAGCTAGGGAGCAAAAAATCTCATTCATGATTATTAGCTAATGACCTGCTGGTGTGTTACAAAAGATAGCAGGACAAACTTTAGATGTGGTGACTTCTATGGTTTAGTATCCTGTCTAAACTCACAGATGAATATTTAACTTGTGCAAGAGGCAGGAGGGTATCGAACCCTGTGCAGCAGTATCCCAGCAGAAGTCAATAAATAATAATAAGTCAATAATATAAGCAAGATTTGATCCTGCTTATATTAGATATGTCATATGTAAATGTGGAGAGGCAGTGCAATAACTTGTGTTTTTAAGGTTTATGGAAATTATACAGGAGAATTGTACTGGTCTGCGGAAAGACAAATATTCAATAAGTTTGGCCTGAAAGTGTTCCATATAAGACAGCAGTAATCCTGACCACTCTGGAACAGATAATCAGCTTGGAATAATCTTTCAACTGGTCCCGATTCTGAACTGTGACACTGGAAGGTATGAGTGCAGGGTCTATGGCTCTCCTGCACCCCAGTCATATGTAATCAACTGAAAAAATACCTGGGATTGGCAAGGAAGAGTCCGGATTACAGCTTGGGTATCTAGAAAATGATAAAGTTAGGAATCCGGTAGAAAAGATGTAGCTAGGAATCTAGAAAAAAACTATTCTAAAGCATTGCAAGGTCTTGCAAAGGGATGTGTGATTATCTGTGCTCAGAATGCATTATATAATGACATGAAATTCAATATTGTTCCCACACTGTAAATTTGCTCAGCATAAGTCTCCAATCCAGTCCATACCAGAAACCTTTCATGAATTTGCAATAGGCAATAGTGAAGAAGTTGATACATGACTTTAACCAGAGAAATTTGGGGAAAAAAGTCTAGAAAAGGAATTATCTCCCATTGTGACTCCAGAAGACATAAAGACAGATAGGTTGAGGTATGAGACTCAGTCTCATGGAAAGAGTGGATTAGGAGAATGGAGAAGCATAAGAGCCATAGACACAACAGCAGTTTTTAAATAGAAAAGAGTTGACGTTTCGAGTCCTCATGACCCTTCGACAGAACTCTGTCAGAGTTCTGTCGAAGGCTCATGAGGACTCGAAACGTCAACTCTTTCCTTCTCCGCTGATGCTGCCAGACCTGCTGAGTTTTTCCAGGTAATTCTGTTTTTGTTTTGGATTTCCAGCATCCGCAGTTTTTTTGTTTTTATAGCAGTTTTTAAATAAATTAGATGTAGAATTCATATGTCAAGATAAAAGGAGCCCAGTCGTCTGATGGGAGATGTCATAGGGAAAGTGCTGCTGTTAATTAGGAAGCGGATCATTGAAATGGTAGAAATTCAAAACAAAATACACAGGTAAGTGATACAATGAATAACAGGGATCATAAGATCTCCACAGTGATTACTTGGATGGGCAATTTGTGGTAAACCAATGTGCCTAAATACAAAATCCCATTTTGAAAAATGAAGTTGTGAATGAAATGTTAATTGGTCTAAAGTCAGGAGATATAAATCTGTCCAGGCCTGCCTGTGGGCCACAGGAGCACATTTCAGTGCTATTCAGTTGATATCAGCCATACCCTTAATAAGTGGGATGGGGAAGCCAATGAGTCCATTTGAGGTTGATTCAATAAGAATCATAGAATTTTGGAATGGTTACTGCACAACGGAGACCATTCAGCCTCCTCTTGCAAGACCAATCCCAGCTAGCCCCACTCTCAAGCCCTCTTCCCATGGACTTGCAATTTATTTTCCTTCATGCACTTACCAAATTCCTTTTTAAAGCTAAAATTGAATCTTCCTCCGCCACTATCACAAGCAGTAAGTTTTACATCATAGCCACTTGCTGCATAAAATGTTATTCCTCATGTCACATTGGCTAATCATCTAAATCTGTGCCCTTTAGTTGTTGACCCTTCTGCCAAAGGAAAGCTTTTCTCTATCTAGACCCCTCATAATTTTGAATTTAATCTATCAAATCTCCTCTCAACCATCTCCTTCAAGTAGAACAACCCCAACATTTCTAAACTATCATCACTGGAATCATTCTGGTAAATCCCCTCTGCAACCTCACTAAGGCCTTCACATCTTAAAGTACAGTGCACAGATTTAGGCCGTATCTTCCCTTCCAAAGCTGAGCAAACCAGCATCAGGAAGACCAACCAGGAGACATGCAAGGCCACAATTTTATACTTACCAGGCCATTCCCACTGTACGCCATTTTTGCTGGGTCAGGAAATATGGTGGGTTGCGACCCGAACTTAATGTGACATTGGGGTTGTCATTTAAATACTAGTTCCAATTCCCTAAGATTGCTATTTTTTTTTTTGAGGCAGGTGGATTCCTGAAGGCTGTGGGAACCATGCCAGGTAAGTCAGACAGAGCATGTTATATCATTTATGGAGAAAGGTGGAGCTTAGGAAAGATTTCTGGCTTCAATTTATCGGGGTGTTTGCTGAAACAGATGATTGCAACTTGGACCTGCTGTGTGCAGTTTACAGCCAAAGTTAAATGATAGTTAACTAGTAAGCAGAAAGAAAGCACACCTCATTATTCAACGTGTGGTACGAGGTTGAGGCTTAATCTCAGTTTGAGTTTTCTGAGGAAACAGAAACCAGAAAATAGCCTATTTTAAAGCTAGTGGAAGAATCTGGTGATCCTCACAGAGTATTGTAGCAAAAAAAGCATTCAGCAGAATTAGCTGGGAAGTATTGAGAAGGCAACCAGGACAAGAGACTGAGCCATCCACAGTTAAGAGGCAGTAAATGAAAATCTTACCTCTGTGAATGGCTGGAACTGAGGAGAATTAAATTAGTTTTCAGAGGGCTGTGGCATACATATGGGTGGTCCCTCCAGAAGTAAATAACTTGAAAAATGTTGTGCTTTAAAAGAGAATTGATGGGCAAAGTAAGAAGTAAAGCTGAGTGCATCACATACATAGTAATAAGCCATATAATGAAGATACCAGTGCTTGTTTTGTTTAAGCCTTTACCTACATTGTGTTTTTGTTTAAAGATGTGAAATCTTGTGGCATAGGTTAAAGCAAGGTGTTCAGATTTCTCTTTAAATGTTAATGGTCTCTAACTAGATCATATCAATAGAATGAATTAGAATCAGAATAAATTCAGGAAGATGAAATAGAGAGAGTGAAAGAAGGATTAAATGAAGAGACAGGGAAAAAGAGAAACTGAAAGGACAAGTAAATAAAAAATATATAAATTTAAAAAATCTAACCAAAACTTAGTGCCTGTAGGAGTGAGGTTTTACAATTTCAATCTTTCTTTTCTAAGCCAGTGAGGTTGACCATCATTTAAAGGTACTTGTGTCACTAAATAGCAGCCTGAACTTTATGCAACAAGTTTAATTAGCAATTAAGTTCTAAATGAAACAATTTCATGAAACTCACAGGAAGGTTAAGAACAAGCTGTCATTTTTCACAGAGCAGTACAAATCATTCAGAACTTTGTGGAGATTCGCAATTCATTGAACACCCCTTCCTCGCCAAGTGTTGCTGGATGATTTACACATTAATATCAGTGCATGCCATTAAACTCACCATTTTTGGCATCAAAACCTGGCCTACTGAAATGTTTGCAATAAGAAAATAAGTGGAGATGGTGACTGGCTCGTACGGATCTCACCCAAGCTTCTGGAAGACAACATAAGTTACTTCCTCAAAATACATAGGCATTGAAGAAACATAGCAAGAGCTACCTCTAGATCCATAGGAACTCAAAGACCCTTGATGAGATGATTATAATGCCCAAAGTTGCAGTACAAACTCATGCTAAATGGAAGTGAACAGAAAGGTAAATTGCTTTAAATCTTAACTACTTTTACAAAAAATTTCCTTCAGAGAAAATAGGGTTGTTTTGGTTACTTAAGTCGTGTTATATGAGAGAGGAGTCCAGTTCATGAATTGCATTAACACGCACCTTCTGTTGCCCAGTATTTTTTTTTAAACCAAATTTCTTCCCTCCTGAGATTATTGACTTCTGCTGGGATACTGCTGCACAGGGTTCAATACCCTCCTCCCTCTTGCACAAGTTAAATATTCATCTGTGAATTTAGACAGCATACTAAACCATAGAAGTCACCACATCTAAGGTTTATCCTGCTATCTTTTGTAACACACCAGCAGGTCATTAACTAATAATCATGAATGAGACTTTTTGCTCCCTAGCTAAGAATGCACTGAGGTCAATTATAGCCACCCTTGCTGAAATCAATGAATTCAATTTGGTCCAAGATGTCAACCCTAGAACTTCTTATCTGACCAGCTCATTGACAAGCTGCATTTACCAAATGGGCCATCAAGGAAGCTCTTGTCACTTTATTTCTGAACCTTTTATCAGTGAACTCTTCAGCAGTTTAACTGCCATTCTCAATTGCCTTTCTCAACATCAATTGACTAACTGTAATTCCTGCATTTCTTTCAGTCCTTTTGAACAATTTGTTCAGCTTCTTTGCGCCTTAGTGTGCATTCAGAATCGGGATAACAAAACTGGAGTCTGGAGGGAAAAATGAACTTGTAATTGGTTTGAAATTAGATAGATAGCAGAGGAAAAAAAAGCCATTTGGGATAAACTGCCAAAGTCAATCTCTCTTGCATGTTAGATCCTGCCAAATGTTTATAGGTTAAATGTTAGGATACGCCAATCTTTTAAATCAAAGGATTGGAGGAAATGAGAAGGTATTCTAAAGTCCTGTTGTTGGCTTTTAGCTGACATAATCTTGGTGAATTGAAAGACTTAATAAAGATGAGTAAATAAGCCTTTATTGGTTTTAAATTTGGGCTTACAAAGATTAATCATGCATCAAAGTTGTTAGGAAACATTCAGCTAATTGTAATTTCACTGAAAATAACCTGGAACCTATTTCTGTTCTAAAGGTCATGTACAATCATAGGGTTGAATCTTGACCTCAAAAACAAGTAGGTTAGGGTCAGGTGAGATGTTTAAATTTAAATACCTCAAACCCAAACCCAGTGTTCAACAGATGCAGAACAAGGTACAAGCAGCCAATTGTTTCCAGGAGGCTGTTTAGCCAACTAAATATTTAAATAAAGTTGGCATCCTTTGATTTAACCTGCTTTGCAGGTGGATCTTTCAGGATTCAGTGGCAGCTTCAGGGAGAAGATAAATGCTTTCTCCGGTATCCTAAATTTTATTACTATACCCCATACACCCGCCCACAAACCCCGCACCCAAGAGTTGACGGAACGGCCCTATCCCCATGGTCCCACTACCACTAAAGGGTGACTCATCTACAACTATGGACTCTTTTGGAATGCTTTTGCCCAACTGGAAGACAAGCCTGTCAATCAGGCTGATTTTTAAAATTCTTTTATGGGGTGTGGCCATTGCTGGCTAGGCCAATATATATTGTCCACCCCTAACAATTTCAGGGGTGAATCCGGCAAAGCAAACTATGCGTGCTATGAAGTTAAAAGTCCACAGCATATGAGAAAACCCAAACTACTTCCGGATTTCCCAATAGAACCTCTGCATATTCCACCCTCCGCCCCACCCCCGCCATCTGCCTTGCTATGCAGCCCACCCTTGTCTGGATTCACCCCATAGAATATTACGGCACAGAAGGTGGTAATTTGACCTGTCGACATGATGCAGCTCTTTGAAAGAGCTGTGGAATTAACCAAACTCCCCTGATCTTTCCCCATAGTCCTACAATGTTTTTCCTTCTCAAATATTCAACCAATTATCTTTTGACTCTGCTTCTACCAGCCTTTTAGGTAATGCATTCCAAATCAAAATAATTTGCCTCATTTAAAAATAAGTAATCTGCCTGCTGGTTCTTTTGCTAATTATTTTCTGGTTATTGACCCTCCTTCCACATTCTCCCCAAAAGCTATCGAAACCCTTTAGGATTTTAAACACCACTCTTCAATCTCCCCTTAACCACTTTAGCTCTAAGGAGAACAATCCCACTTCATTAATCTCTTTACATAACTGAAATCACGGTTTCTGGTAACATTCTAGAAAATCTCCTCCATAATAAGCACATTTTCCAAATACCAGGGGTGTTGTTATTTTGTTTTCAAGATGTGGGTAATGTTTGACAAAGTTGCATTTCCAGTCCATCCCTGATTGGCCTGAGAATGCATTGCTGAATCTTTGCCTTGAACTGTGTATTCATTGGAATTCAGAAGAATCTGAGGTGATCTTCCTGAAACATAAGTTTCTGATGGGGCTTGATAGGGTTGATGCTGAAAAATATTATCCTCTCCTGGGTGAGACTAGAACCAGGAGGCATGGTTCCAGAATTTAAGATGGAGAGGGAGAGGAATTTCTTCTCTCAGTGGGTGATTAATCTTTGGAATTCTCTACCCCAGAGAGCAGTGAAGGCTGGGTTATTGAATACATTTGGGGATGAATTAGACAGATTTTTGATCTACGAGGGAGTCAAGGGTAATGGGAGGCAAGCAAGGAAGTGGATTTAAAACAGCCTTTAGGATCAGCCATGATCTTATTGAATGGTGGAGCAAGATTGAGGGGCCAAATGGCCTACTCCTGTTCCTATTTATTACTTTCTTTTGCTGCATGTCCATTTCCTAATCATGACCAAACAAGTATTTTATGAAGGTCATCATAATTTTCTTGCTTTTGTACTCTATGGGAGGGATTGTCACGTTTGAGGCACGAGTTGAGAGTCAGGAAGTTTCCCAATCCCGCTTCCTACCTGCGCGTACTGGCCAGCATAATTTTGATCCGGTGGAGACGGGACAGCCTGGAGTCGGGCCTGCTGCTGCCAGGTTAAAAGGTCCACCTCTGTTTGCTGAGGCATCAGTCTAGTACTGCAAATTTCATGTGAGACCTTTCTAACCCTCACTCCCTCAACCCTCATCACACCTTCTTACTGCCCTCACCACATACCCTCCCCTCACCCCATTAACTATCACCCCCTTACACCCCTACTCCTCCCCTAACCTGTCCCTTTATACTCTCATCCCACTGATCCCTTACTCCTCCCCTCACCCCCACTTACACCCCTCAATTCCCCAACACAGTCACCCAGCATCCACTGATAAACAAAGTAGATTCTGTCCTTGAGCCCTCTGGGACATTGTTTTTCTCTAGCAGTGTATTATTTTCCTTAAACTCTACTGTCACCAACCCTTCTCCATTTTTCCTTCTTTAACTTGCCTAAACATCTTGGGTTGGATTTCTGTGGAAGAGGTGGGAAGGCCCAGTTTACTGGGACATTGGTTCAGTTTTAATAATGAATGCCAGGCCCTTAAACACTCCCTCCTCCATGACCCCTCATACTTCCTATATCCCTCTTCCACCTCTAAACACCTCAGACTCTCATGCACCTCCATGTCCCCATATATCCTCCATAGCTACTTACCCAGTGTCCAATATGAGCAAGCCTCAGAATGTCTTGAAATGAACGCTAAACTATAACCTTCTAACAACCTAATCTCATTCAAATGCACCATGTTGAAAAAGTAACTCTGCTTCAAAGAGAGCCATTCAAAAAAATATAAATCACCTCAGTGGTCAATCTGCTATAAAAACAAACATCTATTTCACTGACCACTTCAATGACAGCTTAATCCTTTAATAACCTCTTAAAAACTGTCAATCAAAATGTCCATGTAGCCCCCTGAGGAGATAACTGGTTCTGGACATTTCAAAACTCAATCAAACATTCATAATTAGCTCAGCTGTCACAATAAACCATTGCAGCTCAAAGCTACACCAGATGGCATGTAAATCAAAGACTTCAGCAGTGGATGTTTTTTGTCATCTAACTAGCAGCTGCTGAAGTTTTCTTTCACTTTTAAAGGGCTTTAGTATTTAAATCACATCAGATTATTATATTAGAGTTCCCAAGAATTTTCTGCAGTTGTGAATGCATAGGTGCATTTTTCCCAATTTTAAAAAGACTTTAATGCATGTCAAAAATTAAACAATGCTGGTTAATGCTAAACAATGCCTTATAATCAATCATTGTAGTGAAAACACCTTGCAATATATTATCTGAGTATTGAAACTTAAAGAACAGGTTTATTTTGCATTTCAAAGCCTGTCAATCAAGGAATTCCAGGATCAAGTGGCTATTTTTTTGGCAGGGAGGGGAAGAATTCCTCACCAGGGACTCGGAATCCCCCCCCGTGGTTTTCAATTCCTCTGAGAGGCCATGAAACATGTTTACTTACAGAAGCGGCTCAACTCCACAAAAGCTATGGATGGAGTGCAGTTGGAGTATCTAGCTCTGCAGTGGAGCTGCAAGGGTGAGAATTGAGCGTGTGGGCTGACTACCTACACCCTCAGCCTATACCGATGAAAATAGCTGGAAACAGGAATTACATTTTGAATTCCAAAATTGGGTCCCGCCCACCATTTTTGAAGGTCTCTAGTTGACTCAATGAAACTCCAGGTCTTTGTATCCAGAGATAATTAGTTCTTAGTCCTGCCCTTTTTTAGCCATGTTCCAATTATCACCACATTGTCACATTCCATTTGGTTATCTGTGCCTGCAGCTCTCCAACATTATTTACCACTCATTAACATTCATGCACTGTAAACCTATTTTAAACCTTATTGCATTCCCTTTTCATCTGGCCCCTCCCAATACATTATTATTTGTTGCTCTTGTGCTGTCTCTTGCAATTCTTATTATACACAGTTTCTTCTTTCTAATGCAACACCATGGTTCCCAATCACCTATCAAGTTGGTCCTCAACAGTATTTAGCAAACACCCTGCAAAGACATTTTTAAAATTCATTTATGGGATATGGGCTTCACTGGCTGGGCCAGCATTTATTTCCCATCCCTAGCTGCTCTTGAAAAGGTGTTGGTGGTGACCTGTCCTCTTGAGCTGCTGCAGTCCCTGTGGTGTAGGTACACCCACAGTGCTATTAGAAAGAGAGTTCCAGGATTTTGACCCAGTGATCATGAAGGAACAGTGATATATTTCCAAATCAGGAAGCTGAGTGACTTGGAGGGGAACCTCCAGGTGGTGTTGTTCCCATCCATCTGCTGCCCTTGTCCTTCTAGATGATAGTGGTTGTGTGTAATTGGCTGGGTTGGGCTTGTCCTGCTTTTTGTGTACAGGATATACCTGGTCAATTTTCCATATAGCTGGGTAGATGCCAGTGTTGTAGTTGTACTAGAACTGTAAACAAACAAATCAGCCAGGATCTGATTGAATGGCAGAGCAGGCTCGAGGGGCTGAATGGCCTACTTCTGCTCCTATTTCATATGTTCGTATGAGGCCCTGCCTGCTGGTCTCATTCGTAGCTCCCTAAAATCTGACTTCAAGATCTCATCCCTTTTTCTACCTCTGTCGTTGGTACCTGTATGGACCACGACTGCTGTGCGCCCTGGCCTCCCATACACACCCCCACCACCACCACTGCCGCCAAATGCCCTCCCATCCCAACCCCACTCAGAATATTCTACAGCTCCTCTGTGACATCCTTGACCCTGTTACCAGGGAGGCAACATAGCATCTTGGGTTCATGTCTAGTCACAGAACTGCTTTTGTGACTATAGGATCCTAGTGGTGTCATGGACTTAATTCTAGCTGCATTCCCAAGATGAATCATCATTACTACTAGTATTTAGAACTAGAATATCTTTTCGAGCCTGAGATGCACTCTAACGATGAATCATTTGAAGATCTATGTTCTCTGGCAACCCACTTCAGAAAATGGAGACTTGACATTCAATGGCATTACTATCAGTGAGACCCCACTGTCGACATTGGGGGTTACCATTGACCAGAAACTGAACTGGACTGGCCATATAAATACTGTGGTTAAAAGAGCAGGTCAGAGACTAGGAATCCTGTGACAAGTAACTCACCTCATGACTCCCCAAAGCCTGTCTACCACCTACAAGGCACAAGTCAGGAGTGTGATGGAATACTTTCCACTTGCCTGGACCAGTGCAGCTCCAATAACAGTCAAGAACCATGAAACCATCCAGGACAAAGCAATCTGCTTGCTTGGCAATCCATCTACAAACATTCATGCCCTCCACCACCGATGCACAGTGGCAACAGTGTGTACCATCTACAAGATGCGCTGCAGGAACTCACCAACGCTCCTTATTCAGCACCTTCCAAACCCATAACCACTACCATCTAGAAGGATAAGGGAAGCAGACACATGGGAACACCACCACCTGGAAGTTCCCCTCCAAGTCACTCACCATCCTGATTTGGAACTATATTGTCATTCCTTCACTGTTGCTGGGTCAAAATCCTGGAACTCCCTCCCTTACAGCACTGTGGATGTACCTACATCACAGGGACTGCAGCGGTTTAAGAAAGCAGCTCACCTTCACCTTCTCAAGGGCAATTAGGGATGGGCAATAAGTACTGGCCTAGCCAGTGATGCACATATACCATGAACAAAAAAAAAAATCAAACACTGCCAAAGCTGTCATTTCAGCATTCCACCTGAACAACTCAAAAGCCAGTGAAGAAATTTATCCCCAGTTCTGTTGTCGACCACACACCCACAACCCAATGGCAAAATACTTAGCATCACTCTTGACCTACTGACAACACCTCCAGAACATCGGAGCTAAGGTCAAGACGAGAGTGAATCTCACACAGAAACTGATAGGTACCACATGGGCCAGCAGAGCCAACACACAATGCACTGCATCACTCACCCTGGTCTACCCAGAGTACTGCTGCTCAACCTGGCTCTGGAGCTGCCACACAAACGTGGTAGATATCCACCTCCGGGAAGTCATGAGGATTATTTCTGGAATGTTGAGACCAACATAGCTTTCGTGGCTTCCGGAGCTAGCACATACTGAAACTCCTGATATACACAGGGAAAACATCCTCCTCAAAGCACACCACCACCTGACATCTAACAAAGCACTTGCGTTGACACAGGACCTCAAAAAACTCATGCACCGATCTGAAATCCCCTAATCCCTACTAGAACACACTCTACACCCTACAAACTGACAACAGCCCAACGTCTCAATGATGTACTTCCTAGCTGACTGCAAACATCATCAACTGCAACCTGATAACTGACTCGAGTGGTACCTCCCAGGTTTCAACCTTCCATGGAAAATCTGGACAACCCTCAACTGCTTAGGGACGGGCCAGGAAAGATATGGCCACTTGCTCCAATAGCAGAACATGAGGAATAGCTCAAATTGTGACTGTGATCACCCGAGTGAGACAATTGCCCATTTATTGAACTTCTCCCCTGAGAGATCCATTCCTGAGTGCATCACAACCATTCACACTGTGTCAGCTCAAGCGATTGAAGATCATTAACCTTGACATCGAACTTTAACTGCTTCCCCAGCCATATAAATAATATGTGCTCTACATGTGCTGTCTAGGGAATTCTGAGATTTAGGTCTTGCGCCGATGAGGCACAACAGTAAATATATTGGCAAACAATAAATATTGCTGTTTTAATGGATCAGCGTCACACCATGTAGTAAATTTATCCACTGAATAATTCGATGATTCTCTAGCAGCCAGAATTTAACTTATTGTCATTAGATAAATTATTACTCCGATTGGTGTATTCTGGCGGGACATAAAACAGAAATACCCACATTTGTCTAATGAAGTGACAGTAATTCATTCATTTTTTAAAATAATAAAGACTTAGCGCTGGATTTTACTAACATGCCACAAGCAAAGAGTTGAGGTCGGGGGTTTGGGGGATTTGATGATAGCATGTAGGAAATCAGGAAATAAGGGATGCAGTGATGCAATGCAGCACATGTCAGTGGTTTTCTAGCTTGAGCCACCTCATTATTTTTTTACTTCTAAGTTTCCTGTACAATTAAAGTAAGTTAGCATGATAATGACATGTATAACATGATTTCCACTCCAGTATTGAAAGGGGCACTCCAAACATCCAAGTTGAAGGGCTTTGAAATTGGGATGGAGACCTGCTAAGATGCAGTCACAGTATCACAGTATTTTTACAGTGCAGAAGGAGACCATTTGGCCCATCGAGTCTGCACTGGTTCTCTGAGGAGCATTCCACCTCTCCCTACTCCCCTGCTGCCTTATCCCCCTAACCTTGCACATTCCCTCTTTTTCAGGTAGCAATCTAATTCCTTTCTGAGTACCTTGATCAAACCTGCCTCCATGAAGTTTGTGCCAGACTCCAGCCACCCTCTGGGTGAAAATATTTTTCCTCACATCGTATTTACTCCTTTGCCAATTATTTTGAATCTGTGCCCTTTAGTTCTTATTGCTTCCCCCTGAGTGGGAACAGTTTCTCACTATTTTTCCTGCCCACGCCCCTCAGGATCTTGAATATTTTTATCAAGTCTCCTCCCAGCCTTCTTTTCTCCAAGGAAAACAGTCCCTACCTCTGCAACCTATCCTTATAGTTATAGTTCTTCATCCTGGGAATCATTCTTGTGAATTTTCTCTGTATTCTCTCCTTTCACATCCTTCCTCAAGTATGGCGCCCAGAACTGGATGTGCAAAGGCTGTACCTCACTTCAATGGCACCTTTGTGTCTGTGCTATTGGGGGCTGTAAGGGCCCAGTGGGAGGAAGAAGCTGGCAGCTGAAAGAAAGAAGACATGGTTGGAGGTTGCCAAAGAGGCCAGCAAAAGGATTGTGGTGCCACACTCTTATATTCAATGGCAAAAGAGGTTTAATGACCTAAACAGGGAAGGAAAGGTGAATGTAGTGTCACATACAATTGCACCCTTATGTATATCAACCCCAACGCCCTCACTCTGTCTTGTTAAGCCTACTCTAGCACAATACTCCTCACACCCATTTACATTGCTGGTTAACCCATCCTTGTCTGCCTATGGAGGCTGTAGAACTCCCCCAGCTCAGTTCAACTGGACATAGATGCTTGGGGGGGGGGGGGTGGTGGGGGGGTGTGGAGGGCTTTGGCATCAATGAAAAGGATACCTCTGAATCAGCAGCAGAGAATGTGTCCTTTATACCACTTTCTTGCTTGCCTATTCTTGGTTGCTCTCTGGCAAGTGGCCTTTTCAATTCTGATGGTGGGAAAACATGAACCGATGGCAAGCAGTGGGGGGCTTTAAAAGGGGTGCTCAACTATTTACAGGATGGCTTTATGTTAGTGGCATGGCTTGGGATGTGGGAGTTGGGAGGGAGGGCTTGGTAGGATGTGGCTTTTGCATGCAGTTGTTGGAAGAACCAAAGTGAAACTCACAATAATCAGGCAGCAATGTATGCCACTAATGGTGATCTACTGTCCTCATCAATTGTCACTATTTATTCTTTCTCCTTCCAGAACCCTCCCCTCCCCTCTTCTGTCCTCCACCTCATCGCAATCTTTCAAAGATGTTCTGTGCCTTGTTCATCTTGCAGGTCCAAATCTTGTTGTTGAAAAATTGATTGATGAACACTACAAACCATGACCATTCTGAACTCATTGGTACATATTGAAGAGACCCTCCAGATCTAGTCAGGCTCCTGAAGTGCATCTTCATCCTGCTTACAGCTTATTTGATGACACATCATGATTGTTATTCTTTCATGGAATGTGAGAGTCACTGGCATGACCAGCATTTGTGGCCCATCCCTAATTGCCCTTAAACTGAGTGGCTTACTAGGACATTTAAAGGGGCAGTTAAGAGTCATTACTGTGGATCTGGAGCCACATTTAGGCCAGACCAGGCAAGGATGACAGATTTCCTTCCCAAAAGGACATTTGTGAATGAAATGGGTTTTTACAACAATCAATGATAATTTCAGGAGCATTATTGAGACTAGCTTTCAAATCTGGGTTTTGTTTTATTAACTGATTGAATTTAAGATCCACCAGGTACTGTGGTGGGATTTGAACCCATGTTCCCAGGACATTAGCCTGGGAGTCTAGATTACTAATCCAGTGACATTACTATGACATCACCATCTCTCCTTGTCTCATTCACTTTAGTGATCCTGGGCCTCATTCCTTAGATTTTTCCCCCTCCCCTTGAATTCAGAAGGCTTACGCCTATTTCACCTGAAGTGCCACAAGGTCCATCTGGCCTGAAGACATTATTTTTTCCACTCTTTAACTCACAGATGAGCATCGACCCTGCATCAATCAATCAATCAATCCTCTCAGAATTGTTTATTCTAGTCTAATAAAGGTTTGAAGTCTTTACAAAGGTTTAAGCATGGCTCACACCAGTCAAATGCTGAAATGAGTCCCACTGATGACTTCTGAGGCCAAAAAAATTGAATTCTTGGTAAAAATCATCCATGCAACCCTCTTTGAGCTCTGTAATGTCATCACCAAGATGATTAATTCAATTTTCAGCTTTTCATTTCCCATAAAAAAGATTAGGGCCTTATATTCCATTCTAACTGAATATTTTATTTTCCTTGTTTAAAGATCGTAAATTATTATTGTTGTATTACTAACAAAATTGTTTCACACACACACACACCGCTTATATTTTCTGGTCCAAATTGCCTCATTAAGATGCTTCAGTTCAGTTGGCCCAATAAAAATATTTATGGTCCATTGGTCTAATAAAATGTTTATGAACCAGTTAGTTAAATAGATAAACTTGTAACTGTATCACTTTATTGGCATATTTTCTTAGTCTCCTTCTACAGAACAAAAACCTAATCTACAAGCTCTGTATTTCCATTTCCTCAAATACAAACAGAAAACATTGCAACTCCAGGTCAGTCACCATCTAGAAGAGAAAGATAGATTAGATTTCAGTGTGAAAACTCGTCCTAATGCCAGATTTTATTTGAAATATTTTTAACCTATCAAACATTAACCCATGTGTGATAGTACAATGAGTTAGAATATGGAGTCCCACTCACAATTTTAACTTAACTTTCTCATTAACTTTCCTTGTACCTTGAATGTTTCATTCAAACAAGTTTGCAATGATCCTATAATTGTCAGTTCCTTATTTGAAGAAAACAATATGTCTGCTGTTGAAGGTAAGTTTGGAAACATTCTTCTTTCCATCATTTAGTCAGAAGGCTCTGTTCTGGCAGTCTCAACTTTGGGGTGATAGGTTTCTAACAATAATTCCACTTTACTTAAGCTCCTGGGAGAAACAGGAAGAGGAACGAGGGAGGAATATCAAGCGAGTTGGACTGCACCTACCTGTTGTTACTCTCCCACCTGCATTTATATGCAAAGATACAGCTACCTGCATTTGTGACAGGATTGTGTTTCAGACTGCAAGGTATCATGCAGTCAAGCTCCTCCATTGGCATAGTATTATGAATGGCTAAATGAGTCACATCAGCTCCTAATTTCCATGTTTCTGGTTTTTTCGGAGTAGCCACAGGCACATAAACATTAACCAAGCTGCTGTAAATGCATAAAGTGGTTATTGATGCCAGAACAAGCAACTTCTGAAGTCTCATAAGTCCTAACCAGCAGTAGCACAAGAAGGCATGACATGTTTTCAGATTGGGGAATTTTAACCTCCAAGAATAGGTGGGCAGGAGAGACGAGGTGGATAATTCAAATAATTGATTTTTGGATTGAGGCTGCAATCCAGGTAGAAGGCATCAATTTTCTGGTTTAATGGAGGTATGTTTGGTATCAATAAACTACTTGCCAAAGGCAGTGTTTCAATTAGTGCAGATGAACGAGCATTTATTGCAGACATAAGGAGATGTTAATGAAGTGTTTTAAATTTTACTTTCTTTTAAATTTGATGCACACAGTATGGGTTTCTCAAAGATCAGGCAACTAATTGGTGAAACAGAGGCAAAGTTGAGCAACAGTTCAGGTGGTTATTTAAAATTAGGATCAAGAGTAGCACAGGAGGGGGCACACAGGAGGTGACACATGGAACAGGGGCTGAGGTCAAAGGAGGCACTGCCCATGCCACTGGGTTTGCAAACAGAGTCTCACTTCGACAGACTGAGGTTGTCACATCAGATGGTTGCTGACATCTACAGTCTCCTGGAAGAAGGCCTGCTACCTGCTGCACTTGTTCAGGACACCACACAATCAATATTTTTGCCTCTGGATTCTTCTTGTGCACTACCAGAGACATCTCAAGTGTCTCACAGTGCACTGCGCATAAATGCATAAGAAATGTATGGATGGATTGTTTTCCAGGGCTGAGAGTTATGGAAACCTTGCTTATGACAATAGTTAAAATGAGTGGGCGTTCAGATTCATCTCTCTGGCTGGATTTCCACTGTTCAGAAATGATCCTGCTATCTTGGACTCAGGCTTGGTTAGTAGACAGATTGTAGATGCACTCTGGTATCTGCTCAATATTTGTTTATTAGTACTACATCTAAACAGATTCAGTAGTCATGTTGCTCCTGGGCATGATGTTCCAACCTCTCTCTTGGGAGTCTAACATATGACTGACTGATGTCAGTGGTACATCATAATCTACATCATTCGCATATTCCATCTGTTAACCCTTTTATACAACACCTCCCTCCAGTATTCTATTCTGTTTTCAACACCATGAAGCCATATCTTTAATATTTTCATAGCAATTCTGTAACTCCCCTTTTACAGATTCTATCCAGCTCCATTTTCTAATCTTCCCCTTCCCAAGTCCTGGGGGAATTCAATCTCCCATAGTATTCTCAGCTCTGAGGGAAGATGTCTTGGGGACATGAGAGCTTTCTTCTACATCAAGTAGGACATCATCATCTGCAGAATAGGACAACAATTTAGCAGCAATGCTGGGAAGCAGAGTGTAGGGTTCAGGATGACAGAACTGCAAGCTTAAGGAAGACTTTTGAATGAAAGACTGACCCAAGAGAGAAAACTGAAGAGAATCGACCTTTGGACTCTCTGGGTCGAAAAGAGAAGAACTCAGGAGATTATGAGGAACTTGTTGCTCCTTCAAACAACATAAGGAAAGAGATTCAGAAGAGGAATAATCTTTAGCTCTAAGGAAGGCTGTCACAACTCTATCATCCACTGCTGCATTGAAGACTGAAAAGACATTGAGGATCTGAGATTTCAATTAATTTAAATGACGAAGGAAGAAATTACCAAATTCATGACAGACTGTCAGGAAAAGGAGAAGATATGAGTTCCCAATGATATTTCGGAAGGACGTTTACTTTCTGGAGGCAGTGGTAAGAAAGCTACACTTCTCTCTGTGTAAGGTTCTCCACTATAGTCTATGGAAAGAATTGCTGAGGATATGGAGACATGACACCCTCATCTTGTGAAATGAGACAAAGTTCCTGTGGACAACCAACTCCAGGCCAAGGTTCTGCAGCTTTACAAGTGCTAAAGATTTTGCCACAGCTTCTGTGATGGCCTCCAGCTCTGGAGGGAAGACAACTTTCAGCTGGGGCTGAAGTATGGTTGTCAATTGACTTTCACCCCTGGAAGGTACTAACTCTTTAGCAATGTGATCCTCTATGAACTCTGATCTGGATTCAGACAAGACACCCTCTTTGAAACACTCTTCATGGACAGCAGGAGATGAAGCAGGCAATAAATTGATAGGTTCAGTGGACCTAAGATGTGAATGCTGCTCAGCCACTGAAACATAGCTGGTTCTTCTAAAAAAGACAACAGAGACTTCATATGGTGCATCCAGGAAAGAAGAATCATCTTCTAAGACCTTAACCTCTAAGAGCTCATTGGGTGATACCCTTATTAGTGATGGATATACTCTGGAATCTGCTTAACATTTTTTTTATTAGTACTACATCTAAACCAGTTTACTGAGTAGGCATGTTGCTCCTGGGCATGGTGTTCCAACCTCTCTTGAGACAGAGTCTAACACATGACTGACTGATGTCAGATCAATGGATATAGGATACGTACTCAAAACGTCAAACCACACCACTTGGGTGTGATCCTGCTCAAGGTCAGCTTTTTAGTTTACATCTTGCTGAAAGTCATATCCTGGTCCTTTTTAAACAATTGCATAAGTAAGGGGGTACAGAAGACACCATCTTAACTTACGAATGACAACATGAATTAAGTGACCTTGCCTGTTTCCACAGACTGTTTAAAAAATGTTGCCTTTTAGAAAGCTTTTTAGGGGGTGTTATGCAGAAAATATCTGTTTATTCAAGACCACAAATTCTTACACTCGCCTCTGAGTCAGAAGATTATGGTTCAAGTCCTAATGTAAGACTTGAAAAAACAAATCTAAGCTGATACAGTGCAATACTGAATAAGCACTGTACTATCTGAGGTGCCAATATTGGAGATGAGGAATCTGATTTCCTCCGTGGAGGTGCATAGCTCCAGTTGGGAACTTTTTTGATTCAGCACACCTGCCTCAGTTTGAAGGGCCTATTATACCCAATGTTTGCTCGGGGCAGGTGGAGGCGGGATAGGTTCGGACCTGCTGACTTCAGAAGAAGGTGCTAGGTGGCCATGGGGGGCAGACAAGCACTGAGGACCAGTTATAAGGCCTTATTTCTTTGAGATTTCATCCCAGTTGATTTAGAAACTAGGAGGGCCTCTAGCCCTCAGCCTTCAGACCCACCCAATACCTGGATAATGAGAACTGCAACAGGAGGAAGACGAGTATGAAAAGGAGGAAGACAGAGGGATGTATTGACCACCAGTGTCCTTAGCTGACAGAGCACTGAGAACAGCTCTTCAAAGAGCACTTCACCAAGATGATCTCTTCTAACCCTAAAAGTCAACCATCCCACTATTATTAACACTACCATTCTGACTTCCACCATCCGACTGTCTTCCTTCAGTCCAACTTGATGGGCCTTGCCTGACCTCACTACAAATATAAATACTAGCAAAACAAAAACAAACTACAAATGCCTCATGCATTTCCTGTTGTATACTCTTCCATAGGCTGTGCCTTTGAACTCAGCATCCAAGCCCTCTGAAGCAGAGCTAAAAGTAAGCTGTGCAGCTGATAGTGAGGAAGAAAGCTATGGAATGCAGGAAGATATCAATGAACTGGTCATATGGGCAGAAAAGTAGCAAATAGAATTCAATCCAGAGTGTTCTGAGGTAATGTATTTAGCAAGGGCAAAGAAAGCCAGAGGAGACACAATAAATGAGAGGATTCTGTGAAGTGTGAAAGAACAGAGGGACCTTAAGAGTGCATGTCCACAGATCTCTGAAGGTAGTGGGACAGGTAGAAAGGCCGATCAAGAAGACAGATGAGATGCTTTCCTTTCTTGCCTGAGGTCTAGAACTGTATAAAACATTAGCTAGAGTATAATTAGAGTACTGGGTACAATACTGATCACCACATTACAGGAAGTACGTGAACGCACCAGAGGGGCTACAAAGGTTTAGATTTATCAGATGTTGCCAGGAATGGAGAATTTCAGCAATGATGAAAGGTTGAAGAGGCTGGGGTTGTTTTCTTTGAAGAACAGAAGGCTGATGTGAGATTTAATTGAGGTGTGTAAAATTGAGGGACCTAGATAAATGGATATGGAGGACTTGTTTCCTTGAACAGAGGCCAATAACTAGGGGGCATAGATTTAAATGAACTGGGAGAAGAATTGGGGGTGCACTGAGGAGTAGTTTTTTTCCATGCAGAGAATGCTGGGGGTCTGGAACTCACTACCTGATAAGGTGGTAGACAGATAGCCTCATCACGTTTAGAAAAAATACTTGGATAAGCATTTAAGCTGTTGTAACCCAGAGGGCTAAAAAGCAAGATCTGGACCAAGAGTGGAAGGTGGGATTAGGTTGGCTAGTTCTTTCTCAGCTGGCATGGTCATTATGTGTCAAATGACCTACTCTGTGCCATAAATCTTTCTATGGCCTGAATTTTACAGTCAGCGGGCAGGCTTGGCAGGAACGGTCATGGAGCCGATTAAGGCCCTGCTCAGCGTAAGATGCAAGCAGTAGCGCTCAGTGCTACCTGTGCAGGCGGGGAGAGGAGGGGCTAGCGCCCTTTCACACAAGTGCGAGAAAGAGCACTTCAGTCTCTTTCAGGCTTGGAGATTAAATCGCTATTGAAATAAATGAATAAATGGAAAAAAAATTAATTAAACGTCCCCTCATGTGACTGTGTCACATGAGATGGGGCATGTTTTTATATTTCAGGAAACTTTTTTATTTGATTCATAAAAGCTTTAGGAAACCTCATCCCGCTCATGGATGAGGTTTCCTAAAAAACGTAAAGGTGGCTTGGTTTTTAGCCTGCCCGCCAACCTTAAGGTTGGATGGGCAGTGTAAACAATGACGCTAATTAATTTATTAATGGCCTTAATAGGCCTGTCAGTTATCAGTGGGCTCACAGCTGACTCCAGCATGCACCCGCCGAGCGAAACATCTTGAGACAGCGCGATGACATCGGGACACAATCCCGATGTCACCGTGCATCATTTTACGCACTGGCGTGCTGGGCCTGCCCCCGCATGCCAACTGAAAAATTCAGGCCCATATTTCTATGATCTCACCTTGTTGTGAATCATGCCCTCACCCTAACTCCTACACACTTGTGCCCAGTAACTCAGTACGTAAGATAAGTCCTTTATTCTTTCCTCTAAAGTATGCGTATTACCAGCTGCTACTTGCGAGGGTGAGATCAGTGTTGCTGCATCATCAGGAAGGCTGGACTCCTCTTCCAGCATTGGCAGAGGGGCATCCACATCATCAACTCCTGGAATTAAAGAGAGAAATGAAAGTTAGTTTGAGTTCTGCAGGGAGAGCAAAGAGCAATGAAAGTGGGTACATTTTGTCAATATAGAACATGCAAGGGAGATACAAGTATAAAGGCAACAGAGGATAAGGTGGGATGCAACCTTGCATAATGTAACTTCCTGAATTACCAGTCACCACAACTGCATTCTCCCCTTGCTTGTGCAGCTTTCTTCAGGGAGGGGGTTAGTGGGAAAGAGTGTTCCAGACAGACTCTTCCTCCTCCGGTGGCAGCTTGCTGCCAGGAGCTGTAGGTGACCTTTTACAGTAAGAAATGTTAAGAAGAGTCTGTGAGATATTTAGCGAATGTGCTTATGGTAAAATTATTGCTATGCTGTGTGCCAGATCTGAGGTGCAGGGAAGTGAAAGTTACAATTGTGCTAGCTGTGTGATGCTGAGAAGGGTATGTGGTAAATGGGATTTAGTGACCGGAGGAGAACGGGGAGGGGAGTATTGTGTACAGTACAGCTGGAGGTGGTAGCAATGTAAACAGAGAGTAAGAGAGCAGCAGTCTTACTTTGAACACTCTGGTGAGCTGATTAAACTTTTTTCCAACAATATCCTTGGTGCTAAATTCCTGACATCTGCTAACTCTGCCACCTCTTCTCACTGGTGAAGGAGTTGATGCCTGCAGGGGACCCTGGAGTGAAAAATTATCTCTCTCCTATCCAGACCTGCCTAGACCAAGAATGACCAGTTATAGCATTTCAAAACCTGGGAGGTACAATCAGCAGCAACTTCTACAATCCACACTCCTTTCCCTTGTTCTGCAGCCTGTAAGAAGTTATTTTTTAATTCATTTACGGGATGTGGGCTTTGCTGGCTGGGCCAGCATTTATTGCCTATCCTTAGTTGCCCTTGAGAAGGTGGTGGCGAGCTGCCTTCTTGAACTGCTACAGTCAATGTTGTGTAGATACATCCAAAGTGCTGTTCGAAAGGAGATTCCACGAATTTGACCCAGCGACAACGAAGGAACAGGGATATATTTCCAAGTCAGGGTGGTCAGTAAGTCACTGAGGAGAATTTCTCGGTGGTGGTGTTCCCATCTATCTGCTGCCCATGTCCTTCTAGGAGGTAGTGGTCGTGGGTTTGGAAGGTGCTATTGCAGGAGCCTTGGTGAATTCCTGCAGTGCATCTTGTAGATGGTGGTGGAGAAAGTGAATGGCACCACATCCAAAAGCAATCAAGTGGGCTGCTTTGTCCTGCACAGTCTCAAGCTTCTTGTGTTGTGGGAGCTGCACTCATCCAGGCAAGTGGGGAGTATTCCATCACACTCCTGACTTGTGCCTTGTAGATGGTGGACAGGCTTTGGAGAGTCAGGAGGTGAGTTACTTGTCGCACAATTCCTAGCCTTTGACCTGCTCTTGAAGCCACAGTATTTATATGGCTAGTCCAGTTCAGTTTCTGGTCAATGGTAACCCCCAGGATGTTGATAGTGGAAGATTCAGTGATGGTAATGCCATTGAATATCAGGGGGTGATGGTTGGATTCTCTCTTGTTGGAGATAATCATTGCCTAACACTCATGTTGTGCGACTATTACTTGCCACTTGTCAGCCCAAGCCTGGATAATGTGCAGGTCTTGCTGCATTTTGTCATGGACTGCTCCAGTATCTGAGGAGTCATGAATGGTGCTGAGCATTGTGCAATCATCAGCGAACATCCCCATTTCTGACCTTATGATGGAAGGAAGATCATTGATGAAGAAGCTGATGTGCTGACAGCTTTTAAGCGGTGTCAGAGACTCGATATCTGGCCCTCCAATAGGAATGCAACCTTGAATAGTGCTGGTTATGTGGTAGAGTAATTTGTGCAAGAAGCACAAATATTAAATGTTGTATGAGTCAATGTTGAACAAGCACCTGAAGTACCTATCAAGTGCAATCAAATTTTTAGGTCAATGCGTTAGAACATGTCAAATCTTTTCTTGAACTGGTTTGCAAAGTTTTCTAGTTCACTCAAAGGAGACAAGTTTATGACTGAGATAATTCTAGCAGGCTCATTATTTGAACATTTGTCTCTTGATGCAAAAAAGGCTTTTGATGGTAAAGTGTGCATTATATACTTTTCAAAGTTTGGGACTCTGCTTTCTTAATTGGATTTCTGTCCATTACATTATTTATCAACAGCTCTGATTTCCAATTAAGCTCACAATAACAGCAGGAACAATTTGCATTTATATGACACATTTAACATTGTAAAAGCTTCCCATGTCACTTCACAGGCCAGTTTTCAAACAAAATTTGACAATAAGCCACATAAAGTGGACAGTTGACTAAAAGCTTGGTCAAAGTGGTTGTTTTTAAGGAGGAACCGAAAGGAGCTAGAGAGGTAGAGACAGACAGGCGTGGGAGAGATTTTCAGAACTTTGGGCCTAATCTGCTGAAGGCATGACTACCAATGGCATAGCAACAAAAATCAGGGATGTACGAGGACCAGAATTAGAAGAACGCAGAGACCTGAGGGTTGTATGGCTGGAGGACGTTACAGAAATAAAACAAGATTAAGGGGGTGGCAAACAAGGATGAGAATTTTAAAATCAAAGTGTTGGTCAAACAGGTTCAGGAGCTCAAGAGGTTGGTGAATTGGGTTTGGTGCAATCAAGTCTAATCCACCATTCTCCCTACCTACAACATTAATGCTTAAAATACTTGAAGTCAGAATTGATAAGAGGATTGCCAGGGATAGTAGAACATTATGAACCCAGAGCCACACATTATAGATATTATGAAACTATTAATTAATAAGAAGTTAACATTAACTGTGATTCTCTCTTCATAGACACTGCCAGTCCTGCTGAGTATTTCTCGCATTTTCTGCTTGCTTTATAGTTACTCAGAAAAAAAGTCCTCAACACCTCAAGTACTCATTTATAGTGGAGTCACTCTCAAAGAGCAAAATCAAAAACATAATTAATTGCTAGTTAATAGTGCCATTAATATCCCTAACAAAAACAAAACACTTGAAAAGCTCAGCAGGTCTAACAGCATTTATGGAGAGAAATTCAGAGTTTTGAGTCCGTATGACTCTCTGGAGTCATATGGACTCGAAACATTAACTCTGTCTTTCTCACCACAGATGCTGCTAGACCTGCTGAGTTTTTCCAGCATTTTCTGTTTTTGTTTCAGATTTCGTGCATCCACAGCATTTTGCTTTTACCATTAATTTCCCTTTTAGGTGAAATTTTAGGGCCATCTCTTTCTCATATATATAAGGATGCCCATTAAAATAAAGGCAGAAATAATTTGATGGTTTGACCTCCTTTATTCCCAGAATAGTAGAAAAGAGTGCAGGACCTTTAAAAAAAAAAGTTCCCTAATTAATTATTTACAAAGCCTAGAAATGTTGACTGGTCCCATGTTTCCCTTTGATCATGCAAATACCTCTATCTATTTGCTTGCAAATGTCAAGAGCTATTGAATTAGTTTCCTTGCACTGAGGCTTTCTAAGGACAGAAAATATTCACAGCTTCAGCACCCTGTTTGTACAACAGCATTTTCCTCATGCACCACACAAATCCTGAAGGACATAAATACCAAACTGGGATTGTGGCAGATGTTGAAAGAACAAACATGAGGGAAAAACTTACTTGCATTCATTCTTGAACTCAAGCTGCCTGTTGCAGATCCATCTGTCTATGTCAGTATCGGTGGGAGTGAGCACTAAAATTCCCTTGTGAAGACAAAGTCCCGTCTTCACACTGAAGATACCCTGCATCCTGTTGTGTGGCACAACTTCCCTGCTAAGTGGAATAGCTTCAGAACAGATGCAACAGCTCAAAGCTCTTATTATGGGTTTATCTCAGGATTTGTTGGCTTTTTAACCTAGAAAAGATCTTGCTGGAGGCAATGGTCTTTTGTTCAAAACAATGTATTCATATGCTAATTATTCACAAAGATTAAATAAGGCCAAGACATAGCCAGAGTTACTCTCTGAGATGCTCATGCTCATCTCCTCTCAGTGAATGAAATTACTATGAAATAGCTCCTCACACACTTGCTCAGTAGCTATTAGAGTTAACCATTTACCCTACATCTCCCTCTGAGAATTTATCCCCATTATTATGAAATACACATCCTCCTACACCTCCTTACAAAGTATTTTCTCTTAAAGGGAAAGTCTCTTTGGCGATTTCACCAGTCTTCCTAAACAAATGCAGAGTTCCCTCTGAGGTTGATGAGAATCCTGTTGCTCTGAGGTCAGTTCATGGGGGTTGTCACTCCTGGTTTCCCTTATTAATGGTTCCGTAGGTGTGACATCCTCTTGAGCTTCAGGGTACTCTGCCCATGTTGTTAATGGTTTTATGTCCATTGAAATTAGGGCAGATCTGTTTCTTCGAATGATGCCTGACAATGTCTTGTCAGTTGCTATAGCTTCTCAATTACCGTACCAGCATGGCCCTGGTCTCTGATCCACACTCTTTCTCCCCTTTCAAGAAGTAGAAGGTCCTGAGCTCTATGCCTCTGGTTAAACCTATGAGCTTGATTCACTCAGTCAGCTTCTTCCTAGCTCGATTATGGTCTTCCATCGTGGAATTTGGTAGCAAGGTGTGGGGCAGGAAAGGAAGTTGGACCTTTAGCCTGTGAGCCAACAGAAGCTCGCATGGGGAAAAACCATTATGTAATGATGTGGAGCAATAACAAAGCAAAAGGAGCTCAAAGTCATCATTCTCCTTCAGTAGGGCTTTTATTCATATATTCCTCACTCAGCTTCTCCGTTAGACTGAGGGTGTTTTGGGAAGCTTTTGGCATGCACACATCCATATGAAGCTGTTAAGGACTGGAAGCACTCATTGACAAACTCTGGTCATCAGAGATGACAATGTCCAGAATGCCAAGTATGGAGAACATTTTCTTCACGGAGGTAATAACAGCTTCAGAGGTAGCACCATGTAACTTTTGCAACTCTGTCCAGCAAGACTAATAGGCTACTATTGTAAGAAATATTTTCCCTTTATCATCGAACAAATCCATGCAACGTATTCCGAAGGTCTTGATGGGCAGGAGGAGGGCAGAGTGGCTCTTTCTGCTCCTGTCTGTGAATGGTGCAAGTGATGCAATTGGAGACCATTTTAGCATTAGTGTGAAATCCCTGGCCACCATACTGACTACTGAGCCCTAGCTCACACACATGGTTACACCAAGAAATCCTTGGTGGATCTTCTGGACGATGTCCAGACGGAGGACATGTGGTACCGTCACTCTTGCATCATATACCAGGAGGTCGACTACAATGCTGAAGTGATGATGCTGTTCAAAATATTGCCTCAAGATGGGGTTGCTTGGAATGTGTGGCTATCCATTCAGGCAGAGCGTGCAAATCTGGATGCACTCTTCATCATGCCTTTGACCTGCACAAAGTTCATGTAGCCTCTGGTCTGTTGCTGGCAAGTATTTGCTGGTCAAGACTGTGAAGATTTCAACTTCTGCTATGGAGGTTTTATCTTTGGTAAGTGGCAGGTGTCCATAGTACCATCATAACTGATGAATAAGTTCGAATCGCTAAATCTTGGGTGGCCTCTTTATGATTTCTTTTGTGTTCAACAAGGTTACTAATGGCTTATGATAGGTTTCAATGTTAAACTGCAGGCCCTGTACATAATCAGATAATTTTTCAAATGCCCAAGTTGCTGCAAGGGCTTCCTTTATGATCACAGCATAGCACTGTTTAGTCTCGGTTAATGACTTCAATGCATTGTAAACCATTCTTCTTTTGCCATCACTTTGGACCTGGAATAGCGCTGCTCCCAGTCGCATTCCAGATGCATCTGCTGTCACAGTTGTGGGAAGTTCAGGTTTCTAGTGAGCTAGGACCTTTGAGGGTGTTAGCATCATTTTGATTTGTTTGAATGACTGCTGCTGATGCACAGTCCAAGTACAATGCCTGGTCCTGTTGTAAAAGATATCTGAGGCGTTCATTTATCTGGGCTAAGCTAGAAAGTTACCTAGTTAGTTGACCATGCCAATAAACCTTTGTAGCTCTGTTTAATTCTAGGTGGCAGGAATTCCCTTATTGTCTTTGTTTTTGTTAGCCTGCAGGAATCCCAGTTGCTTGTGTAACGTGCCCTTGGAACTTTATCATAGGCCTAGTAAACTCACATCGTCATTGAGCATCAAGCCAGTTTTTCTTGCAGTGATAGTAAGACTTCCCTGACCTGTTTATTATGTTCCTGTTTCATCAACTCTTGGGCCAAGATGTCATCCATGTGACATTTGACTCCTCCCATGCCCTGCAGTGTATTGGACACTGTCCTTTGGAATATTTCAGAGATTGATGTGATGCCAAACGGCAGACAGTTAAAGCAGTACTGTCTGCTTTGATGGCTGAAATTAATAATGAAAGTGGAACAGGAGTCAAAACTCTTGGAACTAATGGGAACTGCCAGAATCCACCACTGGCATCAAGGTTGGTGAAGATTGTGTTTTTAGCAAGTTTGGCCAAGTTTTTATCTATTGATGCCATTGGATGTATTTCTCTTTCCACTGCCCTGTTGAGGTGTGTTAGGTCAAAGCAGATTCGAATGGAGCTGTTAGGGTTTGGGAGTGGTATCATATCAGAGCCCCAACTGGTTGGTTAGTGACTGGTGAAATAACGCCTTGCCTCTACCTCACTCCTGACTCTTTGCAGAAATGAGGCGGGACCTTCCTTGGCGTGAATAGACAAATGGGTTCAACATCTGTCTGGAATGGAGTGTGATGCAGTGTCTTCAGCTTACCTAAGTCTTTAAAAAGTATGGGGAATGCCGTCCCAAATTTGTCTTGTGTTTTTGCATTGACTTCACCAACTTTTATAACCAGGTTCCGAGCTATGCAGGCTTTTCTGCTCAACAAAGAGCATTCTTAATTTTTGATAACATACAATTTTTCAGAAATTTCTCTAAATTTGTATTTTAGTGTCGCTATCAGCTAGCCTTGAAAATATAACTTGATCCCCCAGACCCTCGAGTTGTAGTGTCATTTTATTCAACCATGCTCCTGTGTTTAGCTTGAATTTGGTCAGATGCCAATTTACATCAATGCCAGCACTCCAATACTGGTTTTACTTTCCTTTATTTCTCCTAGGAAGGTGTCTTCCTGGCTGTAGAGGCCTTGAATTTCTTGAATGTATGTTCCCTTAACAAATTTCTCCTTCTGTGTGCTAAATATAGATTTTCTGGAACAGCAGGTCACTTTAAAACGGCCTAACTTGTCACTCCCGTGGAACTGTGCAATAGGAGCAGGTTATTCCTCCTGCCTGTGGACCTTCTACTCGACACAGAGGGGAAATTGGAAAATGGCGGCTTTTTGAGGGTGTTTCGCTGGTTGTTTGCTTGCTATAATTTTTGTTTTACAACCCACAAATTGAACAACTTCATTGGGCTGTCCTTGGGAAATTTTCCTCACACCTAAAACAAAAGCCTTATTCTGCCTCCGCTCTTCGGCCTGTCTAGCGAGTTGTACAGCATTGCTTAAATTGAAATCACCCCAAAATTGTAAGAAGTCAGAGAGATTCTAATCTAATATATTAACGACTATTCTATCTCTGATCAGGTTGTTTTTTAGTGTTCCATACTCTCAATTTTCGGCTGGGCGGTACAATTCATTGATGAATGAGCTAATCACTTAACTCTGGTTTTGACTATGCTGGTTAAATTTCACTCTCACTATTATAATATTTTTACAAAGACTGAAGCATGAGTCAAAGGTTCCGATGACATCCTTGTAGAAGGCTGTCTCATTATTCACCTGCTCTCTGGCAAGCATGTAGTCTGCTAGACTCCCAACAGCAGAAAGTTTGAAATGGTTCAGGCAAAGTAGTGGCCATTTCTTACCCTGGTTCAAGACTGTCTTTTCCCACTCTGCTTGTCTTGCCAGTTGGTGAGCTGTGGTTGTTGGGCTACCCTCCTTATTTGCCCATTTCCAGCGTCATTGCTGCGTTGGCCTCAAAGTCTTTCACCCACTACTCTGTACTGCTGTGTTTCTCTTGAGGCTTTTCCTGCCATTTTATATCTGGGTGTCATAACTGCTGCCACCATTTGTCCATGAACCGCTGCAGTCCACGTGGTGTAGGCACACCCACAGTGCTGTTGGGAAGGGAGCTCAGGATTTTGACCCAGCAACCATGAAGGAACGGTGATATATTTCCAAGTCAGGATGGTGAGTGGCTTGGAGGGAAACTTCTATGTGTCTGCTGCCCTTGTTCTTCTAGATGGTAGTGGTCATGGGTTTGGAAGGTGTTGTCTAAGGAGCCTTGGTGATTTTCTGCACTTCATCTTGTAGGTAGTACACACTGCTGCCACTGTGCGTTGGTGGTGGAAGGAGTGAATGTTTGTGGATGGGGTGCCATCAAGTGGATTGCTTTGTCCTGGATGGTGTCAAAATTCTTGAGTATTGTGGGAGCTGCACTCATCCAGGCAAGTGAAGAGTATTCCATCACAATCCTGACCTTGTAAACGGTGGACAGGCTTCAGGGAGTCAGGAGGTGAGTTATTTGCTACAGGATTCCTAGCCTCTGACCTGCTCTTGTAGCCACAGTGCTTATTTGGCTAGTCCAGTTTAGTTTCTAGTCAATGGTAAGCCCTGGAGTGTTGATAGTGGGAGATTCAGCAATGGTAATGTAATTGAATGTCAAGGGGCAATGGTTATATTCTCTGTTGTTGGAGATGGTCATTGCCTGACACTTGTGTGGCATGAATGTTACTTGCTACTTGTCAGCCCAAACCTGGATATTGTCCAGGTCTTGCTGCATTTGGACATGAACTGCTTCAGTATCTGAGGAGTCGTGAATGGTACTGAGCATTGTGCAATCATCAGCAAACATCCCCACTTCTGACCTAATGATGGAAGGAAGGTCATTGATGAAGCAGCTGAAGATGGTTGGGCCTAGGACACTACCCTGAGGAACTCCTGCAGTGATGTTCTGAAGCAGAAGACAACCATGATCCTCACCCAGCTGGAATGGCATCCTCCCAAAGGTTCAACAATAAAACAGCATTTAAATGTTGACTTCATTTGTAACCTCTCTTCTCTTTTAGCGGAACAGCTGTTCTTCTCCATTCCAGGTCCCGAAACTTCCCAGGGACTTGATCAACCTACTGTGCACGAGGCTACCACAGCACCCCTGGTGTAAGTGACGCCAGAGCCAGAACAACCTTCGAGAAGCGTCTACCTCAACCAGTGACAGTAGACATGCCAAACACCCCACAAACCTGATAACCTCCAGCCAGTGTGCCGAAACCATAGCATCTGCTGCAGCCAGGTAGCAGCCTCACATAAGCTACGCAACTAAATTAAAGGTGAGCTATCTACCCAGTCCTCATCTATCCACAGGCTCCCCCCCCATAGCAAAGGCTTCCAGATACCTGAAAAGGTGAAAGAAGAATAAAAACACTGACAACCTGAAGAATACCAATTTCATCCACCCAGAAAGAAATGACCATGACTAACTACAACTAATCACCACCAAGTCATCCAGACTGACCAAACATCGGCATCCACCAATGGAAGACGCGAATGGAGCCATGCCAAAATGCCAGTACAACTTCCAAACCACATCCAAGAGCAGAGTAGAGCCTACCACTCTCCCAACCAGATGGCAGGTGAGACATGGCAGGCACCTCCAGACTGCCTGAATCTCATGTCAAGGGCTTGAGGGGGAGAGATAGGGTAGTAAGAACGTTGTTAATGCATGCCATTAATGTGATCATTGCCAATGTTTATAATGAAATAGCGTAGGGTTAGAATAGTTTATAGTTGTAACATTAAAGTTAATACACAAGATTTATAGTAATATAAGACTTGAATCAAACTGGAAGTAAACTGATGAAGGGTCATACAGACTCGAAACGCCAACTGTATCACTCTCCGCAGATGCTGTCGGACCTGCTGAGTTTTTCCAGGTATTTTTGTTTTTGTTCTAGATTTCCAGCATCTGCAGTATTTTGCTTTTATGGAAGTAAACTAATGTCAGTCTCTATCCAAGGGATAAAAACGTAGAGGGAGGTGTTGTAGAAGGATCTGGTACCCAAAGGGTTAACATGAGACTGAGTATAGTACTGCCCACATGGTGATGTAAGAAGGGATATGAGCTCGGGCCAGTCTACAGATGAGTAGGCAATGTGTAAGAATCTAGTATGGAGTCCTCGCCATATCTACTGTAAATGTGTACAAAATTCAGTGTTGTTAAAAAAGACTTCCTTGTAATTTATATAAGACTCCTTGATGATGTTCAAGCAGTATCCTTCAAGCATAGTGACAACAGAATGCACCATGGTACATGTGGTAGGTTCCATCACTAAGCAATTCCACAACCAAAAAATCAGATCAAAACTCTGCATTTCTGCCACATCCAGCCATGAATGGTGGTGGACAATGAAACAACAAGACTCCACAAACATCTGTATCCGCAATGATGATGGTGATAAGCATATTCGTGTGAAAGACAAAGCCAAAGCATTTGGAAACATCTTCAGCCGAAGGTGCCAAGTGAATGCTTCATCTCAGCCTCTACCTGAGGTCCCCAGCATCACAGTTTTAGCCAATTCAATACTCTTCAAGTGATATTAAGAAATGGCTGAAGGCACTTATAAGGCTAGGGGCCTGATATCCTTCCTGTAGTACTGAAGAGTTGTGACCCACAGCCATCTATGCCCCTAAACAAGCACTTTCAGTATAGTTACAACCATCTACCTGATGCCAGCAATTAATCTTGGCTGAATGAGAAATATAGAAAAGTAAGCCAGGTGCAGCAACAGGAAGAGCTAACCTTGTGAAGCTGCAATAAAGAACTATATGTGTGTTAAACACCGGAATCAGCATGCGATAAACAAAGCTCAGCAATCCCATAATTAATGCATTAGATCCAGTCATGAATGGTGGTGGAAAATTAAACAAGAGGGTCCATGAACATCCCCAATCTCAATGATGGCAGATCCCAGCACATTAACGTAAAACACATGTTGAAATATTGGCAACCATCGTCAGCCAGATGTGCCTAGTGGATGACCTCCTCCTGTGGTCCATACTATCACAGGAGCCAGTCTTCAGTCAATTTGATTCACTCCATTTGATATCAAGAAATGGCCGAGCACACCAGATAAAGGGAAGGCCTTCATCCTGACAAAATGCTTGTTGTAATGCTGAAGACTTGTGCTTGAGAGACTTGTGTCCCTAGCCAATCTATCCCAATACAACTACAACTGTGGTATCTACCTGACAAATTGAAACATTGCCCATATTATGCCCTGCCCACCAAAACAGGACAAATTTTAAATGACCATGCAATCAGCCTACACTCAATCATCAGCCAAGTAATGGAATATATTACAAAAATGCTAACAAGTGACATTTATTCACCACTAATCTGCTCACAGGAACAGGGGTTGGCCATTTAGCTCTTGAGGCTATTCCGCCATTCAGTGAGATCATAACTGACCAAAGACCTAACTTCATTTTTCAATGTTCTGTTTGGGCTTTGCCAGGGCCACAAGGCTCCAGTTTTCATTAAAATCTTGACACAAACATAAAAAAGTTGATTTGCAGTGGTTAGCTACCCTTGATTTCAAGGCAGTATTTGACCAAGTGAGACACATGGAGCCCTGGTAAAATTGAAGTCGATGGGAATCAGGGGAAAAATTTTCCATTGGCTGGAGTCATACATAGCATTAAGGAAGACTGTTGTGGTTGTTGGAGGGTAATCACTTCAGCCCCAGGTGATTGCTACAGGAGGACAGACACAGTGCAAAGTCAGTGATCCAACCATCTTCAGCTGCTTCATCGATGACCTTTCCTCTATCTTAAGGTCAGATGTGAGGGTGTTCGCTAATGACTGGACCTGAACGCCGAGCATTCACAGCTCCACAAATAATAGTCATTCATTCGCATGCGCAACAAGATCAGACAATGTCCAGACCTGAGCTGATTAGTGTCAAAATAACTTCCATGTCATACAAGTGCCACAAAATGACCATCTCCAACCAGAGAATCTAACCACCTCCCCTTGATATTCAATGGAATTACCAACATTGAATTCATCATCATCAATTCTGGTAATCACCATTGACCAGAAACTTGACTGATGAGCTACTTAAATACTATGGCTACAAGTACAGGTCAGAGGCTGGATCTACATTGAAGGTGGCAGGGAAGGTTCAGAAAGCAGTTAGAAAGGCATAGGGAACATTGGTTTTATAAATAGAAGCACAGAGCACAAGAGCGGGGAAGTTATGATGAACTTTTATCAAACACTAGTTTAGCCTCAACTGGAGTATTGTGTCCAATTCTTGGCACCAAACTTTAGGAAGGATGTGAAGGCTATAGAGATAGTCCAAAATAGAATTAGAGAATGGTTCCAGGATAAGAGATTTCAGTTACTCGGACATTGAAGAACCTGGAGTTGTTCTCCTTAGAGACAAGGAGATTTACAGTAGATTTAATAGACGTGTTCAAAATCATGAGGGATCCAGAAAGTGCAGTTGGACAGAAACTGTTCTCTTTGGCGAAAGGGTCGAGGACCAGAGGACAATGTAAGATGTTTGGAAAAAGAAGCAATAACATAAAGAAAACCATTTTTACACAGCAAGTCATTAGGTTCTGGAATGCACTGCAAAAAAGTGTGATGAAGGCAGATTCAATCATGGCTTTCAAAAGGGAATTGGATAAGCATCTGAAGAGAAAACAATTGCAGGGCTATGGGGAAAGGGTAGGGAAATGGAAGTAGCTGAGTTGCTCTTGCATAGTCTGGCATGGACACAATGAACTGCATGGTCTCCTTATGTGTTATAACCATCCTGTATTCCATGATTCTGTGGCAAGTGCCTCATCTTCTGACTCCCCAAAACCTGTCCACTATGAACAAGTCAGGAGTATGATGGAATACTCTACATTTACCTAGATGAGTGCAGCTCCAACAACACTCAAGAAACTCAACACCATCCAGCACATAGCAGCCCATTTTATTGATACTACATCTAGTTCCTCAAACATTCATTCCTCCACCATTGGTGAACAGTGGCACCAATATGTACCATCTACCAGATGCACTGCCCAGGGTTTCTTTAACAACACCTCACAAATCCATAACCTTTGCTACCTAGAAGAACAAGGGCAGCAGGCAGATGGGAGCATGGCTACTTCCAAATTCCCTCGAAGTTACACATCCCCCTGACTTCAAAATAAATTGCTTGTTCCTTTATCATCACTTGGTCAAAATCTTGAAACTCCCTGACAGTATTCCTTCACCACACACACTGCAGTGGTTCAAGAAGGCACCTCACCATCAGTTTGCAAAGGTAACTAGGGTTGAGCAATAAATGCTGGCCTTGCCATCAATGCCTACATTCTGTGAATGAACAAAAACAAACAAAGATGCCCTCTGCCTGACTTCTTCATTCATTCTAATTGCATTTAGTTAAGGCAATAGCAGTGCTGCTTAACCACAACCCAACTAACAAATTTTGTGAAACATTTATTAATAACTAATAACAACTCAAACAAAATTAACAATTTTATATGACTCTGTGGCAGTAAATTCTTTGGTCCAGACTATTTATTACAATTAATAGCTAATCTATGATAAATGTGCAGATTCAGTGGTGAATTTATCTAAGGGCGATTTCAAATCTATTATCAAATGGAGTAGAGAATTTAATCTTTTAAATGAAGATCTCTTGAGTATTTACAACTCTGTCAAGCTATTAGTGTGATGGATAGGTCACTTGTCTTCCCTTAGAGGTAACTCTAGAAAGATTATTTCATTAAGCAATCAATAAAGACATACAGCCCAATGATTAGCAATTAGAAAACTGAACACTCTATGGCAAATTGTATGCAGATGCCTGTGAAAGTGTTCAAGAGCCTCACATCAACTTTATGCTATGGACTATTGAGGAGCTAGTTGAGATTTCCTTAGCTCATTTCCTATGAAATGCTACAGGGACAGTGAGAGAAATAACACTCTGAGTTTTATTCAAATCCAGCTTCAGCAGTAAGCCACCCAGTTCCTATTTCATCCCAGCTTAATAAAAATAACCAAATAAGGAGCACACAAATGAAGATTAATCTTATACCTAATATATTATCATAACTTCAAAAGTTTACAGAATCATGCAGCCAGTCAGCCCATAATTCTTATGCCAATTTGTTGAAAGCCATCCAAATAGTCTCACCACACTGCTCTTTCCCCATAATTCTCTAAATTTTCCCTTCCAAGCACATATCCAATTCCTTTTTGAAAGTTATGATTGAATCTACTTCCACCACCCTTTCAGATAATACATTCCAAATCAGAACAACTCACTGCTTCAAAAAAATTCTCCTCACACCTCTCCAATTCTTTTGCCAATTATCTTAAATCTGTGACATTTGGTTACCAAGTTTTTCCTTACTTATTCATTCAAATGCATCATCTCCACTTGACTTTTTCTGCCCTAAGGAGAACAATCCCAACTTCTCTAACCTCATTACATAACTGAAGTCCCTCATCGCTGGTACTAACCTAGTGAATCTCTGCTGCACCCGCTCCAAGTTCTTGACATCCTTCTTAAAGTTTGCTGCCTAGAAAAGGACAGAATATACCAGCTGAGTACTCCGTCTCCTTTCATTTGACCGCTTCATGTTGTCATACATTTTCTTCAGATTTTTTGGTGGTAAAACTTTCTTCTGAAGCACCTGTATTTTTGGTGCACAGATGCCATTTCATGACCAAATAGCATCCGTGCTGAATAGACAATCCTGTTCATAGCTACGCTGGATGCGGTTTTTGATAAGTCCACAGCAGGGACACTGGGACCGTGCAATGGAAGTATGCAGGGGAGGTAGATTATGATGTCAGTCAGTGTGTAATGCTGATTTGACACTCAATCTAAATGCTCCAGTCAATAGCTTCGCTTAACTTCACACAGCTGAACATGCGTTCAGTCAGAAGGACCCCCTTGCCCCACCACCATTCCTATTTAACTGGACAATCAAACACTCTCCGGCTCATTGCTGATTAATTTCTATGGACAGCTGTTGAGCTGAAGTGTTTGGAGGTTTATATTGTTAGGTTAAGTTGTGAATTCCACAAAGAGTGTGTGACGTGTTGTAAAAGCCTTGGATTTCACTTGAAGGGTTCTGCTCAGATCACTTTCTCCCAGTTATGGGTGCTGTTGTTCCTATTACCCTTGGCCTGCAGCATGACAAGTAGAGCGAGCAGAGGTCACACAGAGGAGAACAAGCTGCTTGACTGGGGAGGAGGAGGAGGGGGGCTCTCTTCAGGAGGTCATAGCCGCCAGGGAGGAATGCCCCTATCTCAACCTCAGCAGGAACAACAGGTTAGATGTCTCTATTTCACTAAGGAGATGTTCACTGAAATTCACCACCTACTGCAGACAGACTTGCCTCAGAGCACAGCAAGGATGGCACGGCCAGTGGCTGTGAAAGTGACCACAGCCATAAACTAATTTATGTTGGGCTCTATCTAGGCTGGAGCAGGTGACATCGGCAGCATCTCACAGTTCACTTCCTCTGTTGTGTCAGGGAAATGACTGTTGCACCAGATGCAGAGAGAACGAAAGCCTTGTCTTCTATTTTTCCAGAGGGAAGCAGGTGGAGTGTACACTCATCAGGATAGTTGTCTTCCCCATTGATAGCACACACATTGTGTTTCAGGCACTGCATTTAAATTCAGGTCTGTACCACAACTGCAAAGGGTTACTTTCCCATAATGTGAAACTGGAGTGTAACCACACTAAGTGCATCATGCAGGTCAACATCTGCTGTCCAGGCAGCGGTCATGATGCCTTTATTATCTTTATATCCACTGTACCAGCAGTTTTTGAGCCACAAAGAGAGATGATGACTACTGGGTGACAAGGGTTATCCACTGACTCCCTGGCTTATGACTCTGGTGCACAACCCACGCACTAATGGCTAGCATGCACATAACAGGAGTCATGCTCCCAATGAGCAGGTCATTGGGGTGCTTGGACTGCTCTGGAAGAGCCTGTAATGCTCTCCAGCGTGTGGCTATTGATTTGCCAAGGTTTGTTGCATTCTGCACAACCTAGTAATCATGAGGAGACATGCCTTGCCATCAGATATACAGTGAGCAGCTGAGGAAGAGGAGGGGACGAAAGAGGAGGAAGGAAACAAGGCAAACAACACTCTTCTGGTCAGGCTGATTTGCTGATCTGAATGAGGAACCAGTGAACTCAAACCCAATTCTCCATTCAGAAGTATGTTCCTTTTGTCACTGCAGCATTCTCTTGGCTATAATACTGAAAAAACACAAAACAAGTATTCCAAACCAACTTTACCAAACCATCAAATATTCCATACAAAATTTTACTAATCACCTTGTGCATTCTCTGACTGCCTGTCTTCAATGTGCCTTTGCCTGTCTGAGTGCTCCTACACAGTGCAACACCAATGGCTGCAGCATGGTTGTTGGAAAGTTACTTACTTGCTCTGGGACAGGCTACAGATGGCCTTGCAAGATGACCTCATGCAGCTCTAGCCCTGGACTACTGTTTTTGGACTGCAGTGTCTCACAGTCTGGGCTGGCTGGCAGACAGGCAACAGCAAGGACACTGGCAAAATTGGAGGATGAAAGTTGTCACCCTGAGAGAGAACAGCATGCTTGAGCTCCACCGATTCATTCAGTCCCCCATTGTGGACCCTCAGCAATCATTTAATTTGCTAGAGCACAGATTGTTGCACTGCTGTGAGACCCTGCAAGTCCCTTTAAGCACTGGTATCTGCAGCAATGATGACACCAGTCTGTGTACAGTAGCAAGCTGATTTTGCATCACTTCAATCTGAGCTTCTAATGCAACACTCAGATATGCTGTGGCTTCTGCTCATATTGCAATGGAAGCTGAGAAATCATGTTTGAATCTATAGGCAATCTCATGGAGTTGGCCTCTAATTCCAGCTGGAAAGTATGGGTTTCAAGCTCTGTGCAGCCCTGTGTCAAGTTGAACTTCACAGCAGTGCCAGCATGCATTCTGACAGGCCTGCCAATGCATCAAGGATTTTTGTGCATGCTCATCAGGCTTTTATTTCAGACTGAACTAAAGTCCTCATTGGAGACCTCTGCAACAGATCTTATGTGTGACCTCAGTCTCCAGCAAGCTGGCACCTGCACTACCTTTTCCGCTTGCCCCAACTACAGGCTACTTGAGCTTGATGTCTCACCATGTACCAACTCTGCCCTTATACATACAGTGCCTGTTTCTGAGCAGCTAGCTTGAAGTGTGAGAGTCAGTGATGATAGTTCTTCATCATCAGTCTCTTCTTCCTCTTCCACTTCTTGCCCCTGCTCCAATGCCTGGGCCAAATCAGAATTCATAGGTAATTGAAAGGAGAAAAGTGCAAGGGTAGGGATGTGGGCAAAACATTAAACCCACTCCTGTTATAAATCAGAAGGGATTGAGGATGAGGTGGAAATGATCATGCTATCATCTTCAAAGGTTTTGGTGCCACTGCCGGTCACAGCTTCAGCCATGGCCACCCCAATAAAGGTGAACACTGCTCCTCCATTGAGAAGAGGGCATGCAGCCATGACTGCCCTCCCCCCATCACCCCCACCCCCATCCCCGGTTCCTGCCAGTTAGTTTTGTTCCTTGTCTTGCAAGAGGCACAGAACTGTTTCAGTGGGTATGGTACAATATGTTTGGGTGATGTTTCTGACATGATTGAACAGTTGGCAATGTGTGCAAGCTGAGATGTGTGTGTAAGGGCTTGCAGCAGTGTCAAGTGTGTAGAGTGAGGTGAAAATATGAATGTGTTTGTTGGTAGGTAAGTGAGTAGAGTGCGAGGCTAGTGGTTCAGTTGTAAGGTATGACTTTTCTGAATGAGTTCTCTAACTACGGCCACTCACGTGAGATCACTTGTCTTCCTGCACTGCATCCAAATCCTCAGGATACACTTTTTGCATTGGCAGGGATGGCTATCTGGTCCCACTGCCTTCGCAAATTTTATCTGTAGGTCCTCCTGTCCCCCTGTGGTTAGAGCACCTCTTTTCTCCTGTCCATTTTCTGCACCAAGGCCTCCAGTATTGTATCAGAGAGACTTAGAGCACACTAGCTCTCTGCCTGTATTCATTCTTCTTGCAAGTCAGACACTATTCTCCAGACACTTCTAGGGCCTGCTGCAACCAGAATGCACTTTTCTTTAATTTGTACAGGTTGGCTTTAAGTTATGTAGGCTGGATTTAAATGGTACTAAGGTGTACAAAATTGGCACCCATGCTGAAGCATGCAGCCACTTAAAAGTGCATTTAGCACTGGGCTGCATGCTACTATAATTTAAATTAGCAGGCACCATGAAGTTTGCATACTGCCTGCATCGGTAGGGATGGGTGGAGGTAAATCCCACATTGCAATCCCCGTGCCTGTTTTCAGCGGCTATCAAATTTTGACTGTGTGATGTCTGATCTTTGTAAAAACTAAACACCAGCTCTAAAATAGATGGGCTGGGACTCCTAGTGGAATCATACTGCTTACATAATTTCTACAAATGCAACTGTTATACTTATGCTACCTACCTATCTCAAAGTGCAAACAAGTAGGTTATCAAGAGACTTCATGATGTTGAAAATAACATTTTTCCATTGAAAATCATCTCTTTAATATATATCTTCTAAAAAGTCAACCTTAATTGATATCTTAAGCTAAACATGATCTGTCTCACCACTGGCACAATGCTAAATACAAAGCATTTTTCCCCATTCTAAAGCCTAGTTCAGAAGAAAAGAGATTTTTACTAAACTAGGAAAGTAAGGTTATTGTATGGACTGGATAATCACAATGTATTTGAATTGCAGTCCCTCCAATTTGTTGTGATTACAGGTTGGTTCAGAGATTTCAGCATTAGAACTAATAATGAAGGGTAAAAAGCACCTCTGAGTCGTTGCTCTGTATAATCTAAAAGAGATTAAGCTGTGACGCACACAGGTATTGCAAACTGCCACATAAGCCATCAACTGCTGCTTTTAATATCTTAAAGAAAGAAATAACATAAATAAACTATTTTTAGTAACATTTCTATAGTGAGGAGAAACATAAAAGCAATGAACAATAGAATACTTTCTAGTTTTCCATTCAGCAAGACAAGATGGTGTCATTTTGGAGCGTCAGAAACGTTTATTTTCACAATAATTTTCAAAAGGCCATTTGCATTTTATCCAGGCTAATGAAGGTGTTTTGGTGCATTTCAGAAATTAGGATCTGCACTTTCTCCTGAGGAAATATTCAACAGTTAAAGGAATGAGGCAAAATTAGCATAAACATGTCAACCTCAGCATCATCAGAGACATCACAAATGGGTGATTATTGAGCAGGTATGATGCACTTTATTTCCTTTAAAATGCGAAGATATTCAAATACATGGTTCAATCAGATCATCAGGCATTCCAACATAAAATGTTGCTCGACTGTAAAAGGGATACAAAGGCTTGATAGACCAGTTGGCCATTCCCATCCTGTCAATTTTCTATGTTTGGATATCAATACTTGTCTATTAGAAAACTGGTGCAAACCCCACTGTACACTAAAATTAGAGTCATATCTTCCCAGCTGTACTATCTGATGCACAATCTTTTGAATGAATTGTTAAATTAAGGCCATAGCTTTTTGGCCAAAAAAATATAATGGCACTTTATCTAGTGGGAGAATTTTCCTCATGACCTAGCCAATATTCAACTCTAAACCAACATTGGCAAACACAGATTAGTTTATTTATCTCACTGCTATATGCAGGAATTTGCTGCATACAAATTAGACAAATTGGGCCTTTTTCCTGCAAAATAACAGTGACCACACTTTTAAAAGCAATTTCTTGCCTACAGCATACTTAGTGCCATCCTGAGTATATATAAATGCAAGTGTTTTTCTTTCTAAAATGACTGCTTTAAGACAGTCATTGACCTCTAAAGTTTAAAACGAGGACATGTCGCATGATAAGGAAATAGCAATAAGTATGTGAAGACATTACAGTATTTAGGAGTACAGTCTAATTTGTTGCATATTATATATTCATTCTCTTTCAGAATCTCCAAATCCACATTCAAACACAAAACAAAGCAAGCAAATACAGAATGAACAGGAGACATCCATTCCAGCAAATGCAGTTGTAACTCAGGAGGCAGCATTTTCCATTTTTGCAACTAAGTGCAGTGGCAGACGGGTTCCATAGAGCATATCCCGCTAGTCGGAATGGTGGAAAAATCACTCCTGATTCTTCACTTGGAAGATCATTAATTATGCACAGGCAGATATTTCTCTGAATCACCTGAGGGTCAGGATCTTACATGTCCGCCCCGCCATTACCTGGTGGGGTTGAAGGTCCGGGTGCCATGTTTAAACACCACCAGAGTGTACACATCTCACTCTCCCCAGCCCATCTGTCTCCAAGACACCATTTGAGATGTCACAGAGTCAAAAGAAGGCGGTTGCAAGCCTCAAGAAGAAGGCAGCACCTTGCTTCATCTACCAGGTTCTCGAGGCCTTGATCAGAGAGTGCAGGCACATAGGAATGTCCTATATCCCATGGATGGTTCCAGAAAGCACAGCAACCTCACCCCCCCCCGGTCTCGAAGGCCATTACAAAGGAGGTCAGTGCGGCTGGCAACTGTGCCCAAAATGAAATCCAGTGCAGGAAGAGGATGAATGATCTTATCCGCTCCACCAGCGTAAGTCATCCTCATTAAATAAAAACAGAAAACGATGGAAAAACTCAGCAGGTCTGGCAGCATCTGTGGGGAGAGAAAAACAGAGTTAACATTTAACTCCATCCAATTTCAAACTCTCATCATGGCATCATGTACTCAAAGGGCTACTCTCCTCAGGGATCTCACAGTCATTAGCAGGGGACATATACCTGATGGAAACTTTCACATTACCACCAACTCATCTACCATGCTGCTCACTCTCCTTCCTCAGACCTGCTGGGGAGGGCACACCACACACAGGGGGCATGCATCCTTCCCAACCTATACTCCATCCCTTCTCATCATATGCCTCTCTTTTGTCTTCATCCACAACATGATTGCCCACAACAGGTGGAAAAAAGCGCAGACCAGGGTGGGGCACGGCTGACTTCATTGCCCTCTGAGTTCGAGGAGGCTGCCACAGAGATCACTGGAGAAGACAGGGATCACTCTTGTGAGGAATGGGAGGTCAGATTGTCTCAGCATCCTGGTTTGGATTATACCTCCATCAGTTCATAACATCCTGACAACCACAATGAGTAACATGCATACTTATATTCCTCATACTCATCAACTAAACTCTATTCTCTATCTTACAGGCACCAGAAGGTTGAGGCCTACAAGGGTGCCCACCATAAATCCTCAGACCACGTCTGAAGAGAAAGCTAAGGAATAACCATCACTGCGCTCACCTACACCCTCCACCAACGGAGAGACACACACCTCAGTGGGACATAGCTCTAGATTAGACTGGGGATCACCTACTGGAGAACACCTCATTGACACATCTCCGAAACAGCCAGAGGCAGGAACAGACCAGGTCTCCAGCACTCAGAGAGCTGCTGGAGGCCAGCCACCCACTCAGTCCCAGTCAGATGATGAGCTTCTGGAAGCGGCCAGCACCTCAATGCTGGAGATGCAACAACATGCAGGGGAACATCAGGCAGAGAGGATAAGCATCACCCAGACACCCCAGTGGCCTCCCCTCAGGACACTCTGAGGGTGTCCAGCCACTCAGAGTACTCTGTGCCTGAGACCCCATCCACTCCAGTTGCTCAGGCCAAGGTGGGTGAATTTGCCTCTGGGCACGAGACCTTTATCAGGCTGGGGCCCTCCAGGCTTCCAGTGGATGCCCACCAAGGTCATCACAGACAACAGAATGTAATAATCAGCAGGCTGCCTCCATCTCTGCTGTGGATGTCAGGCCTGCACCCAGGCGCAGTGGTGGGGTTAAGAAAATTAAGAAATTTTGAAATCACTTTTGGGTCATGGGTATGCTACCACTGTAAGAACATAAGAACATAAGAAACAGGAACAGGATTAGACTATTTGGCCCCTCGAGCCTGCTCCACCATTCAATAAGATCATGGCTGATCTTCTTGTGTTTCAATTTCCACGTTCCCATCTAACCCCCATAACCTTTGATTCCCTTGGCAAACAAGAATCTATCTACCTCTGCCTTAAAAGTATTCAATGACCCCCATCTCCACCACCTTCTGAGGCAGAAAATTCCAAAGTCACACAACCCTTGAGGGAAAAAAAAATTTCTCTTCATCTCTGTCCTAAAAGATTGACCCCTAATTTTAAAACATCCTAGCCCCCTAGTTCTGGACTCACCCACAAGAGGAAACATCCTTTCCACATCCATCTTGTCAAGGCTGTTCAGGATCTTATATACTTCAATCAAATCACCCCTCACTCTTCTAAACTCCAGTGGAAACAAGCCCAGTCTTTCTTTCCTTTCCTCATAAGACAACCCAAGTCATTCCAGTTATCAATCTAGTAAACCTCCTTTGAATCGCCTCCAGTGAATTTACATCCTTCCTTAAATAAGGACACCAAAACTGCACACAGTATTCGTGGTGAGGTCTCATCAATGCACCGTATAACCAAAGCATAACATCCTTACCTTTATGTTCAATCCCTTTCCTAATAAAAGGTAGCATTCTATTAGCCTTCTTAATTACTTGCTGTACCTGCAAACTAATTTTTATACTTATGTACTAGAACATCTAGATCCCTCTGCACCTCAAAATATTGCAGCCATTCTCCATTTAAATAGTACTCTGCTTTTTTGTTCTTCCTGCCAAAGTGAACAACTTCACATTTTCCCACATTAAACTCCATTTGCCAGATCTTTGCCCACTCACTCAACCTATCTATATCCTTCTGCAACCTCCTCATGTCCTCTTCACAACATACTTTCCTACCTATCTTTGTGTCATTTGGAAATTTAGCTATTATCTCTTCACTCCCTTCATCTAAGTTATTTATGTAAATTATAAAACGTTGAGGCCCCAGTACAGACCGCTGTGGGACTCCACTCATCACATCCTGCCAATCAGAAAAAGAACCACTTTTGCATACTCTCTGCTTTTTGCCAGCCAGCCAATCTTCTATCCATGCTAATATGTTACCCCCTACACCATGTGTTTTTATTTTCCATAATAATCTTTGAGGTGGCACCTAATCAAATGCCTTCTGGAAATCCAAGTATAGTACATCTACAGGCTCCCCTTTATCCATTGCGCATGTTACTCCTTCAAAAAACTCTAATAAATTGGTTAAACATGATTTTCCTTTCTCAAAACCATGCTGACTCTTCCCAATTGCCAAGAGCTCTTCTAAGTGCCCAGCTACAACCTTCTTAATGATCGATTCTAATAACTTCCGCACGACAGACATCAAACTAACTGGCCTATAGTTTCCTGTTTTCTGCCCCCCTTCCTTCTTGAATTTCGGGGTTATATTTTCCACTTTCCAGTTTGATGGAACCTTTCCAGAACCTAGCGAATTTTGGAAAATTAACACCAGTGCATCGACCACCTCATTAGCCACCTCTTTTAAGACCCTCGGATATAGTTCATCGGGACCCGGAGACTTGCCAGCTCCATCAATTTGCTTAGTACCGTTTCCCTAGTGATTTCAATTTCACCAAGTTCCTTTCTCCCACTCACCTCCTGATTTGCAGCTTTACTGGAATGATTTTTGTATCCTCTACAGTGAATACAGAAGCAAAATATTTGTTCATTTATTCCACCATTTCCGTATTATCTACTATTAACTCCCCAATGTCACTCTAGAGGACCAACACTCACTTTACTTATTCTTTTCCTTTTTAAGTACCTGTAGAAGCTCTTGCTATCCATTTTTACATTTCTAGCTAGCTTCCTCAAAGACTGTAATTTCTTTCTCCTGATTATCCTTTTAATCATTCTCTGCTGTTCTTTACATTCTGTCCAATCATCTGTCCTACCATTCATTTTTGCAGAGCTGTGTGCTTTTTCCTTAAGTTTGATCTTTTCCTTAACATCTCTAGTTAACCACAGATGGTGGGTCCTCCCCTTAGAATTTTTCTTTATAATAAGAATGTACTTATTCTGAATACTCTGAAATATCCTCTTAAGTGTCTGCCACTGTTTCTCTATTGATCTGTCCTCTGGCCTAGTTTCCCAGTTCACGTTACTTATAAAAATATTTCACTACATTTGATGTTTATGTGAATGGCATGGTCAGCTGAAGGTGCTGTGATTATATACATTTTAATTCTCTTATTTTGAGGTTTAGCCATCCTCCCACTCAGTTATATTCTCTCTCTGAGAGATTCACACTCATGTGATATCAACCTCACTGAAGATAGTTTCCATACCCCTGTGTGATGAGGGAGATGTGTTAAAATCTTTGTGAGAAGTGTATAATTTATGTGCTTCTAACCCATCTTCCTCCTGTAAGATCATTGTGTGAGGGCAGAACATCAGCCTTGATTGATTGCTGGCAGTTGTGCCTCCGAAGTAGTAATGGCAAAGAGCATGTCATGGAGGAGAGAAGATGATCCCTAACCATGTTCTTATCTCACTGTCCACTGTACTTTCTTAACCACGTGGCGACAGCTGCTTCAAGTCACATCTCGCATCATTCTCGTTCTTGAGTAGACTCTCATTTCCAAGAGCGAGCGCATACAGAGGGCAGCATGCACTTTTGTGGAGATCATGGCCTGGTGAATCATGAGGCCAGAAGGTGCAAGTGTCAATGCTGGACTTGTTCTTGATTCAAATGGTTAGAAATCCCTCAAGATGAAAGGGAATGACATTGAGGGCCAGGAGGACTGTGGCCATCTCCCCTTGCCTTCACTTTACTTCTGATATCTGGCAGCGATAAAAGTGTCACGGGCACATCGACCATGTCTTGCTTCCTCTATGGCATCATCACCTTCAAACTAACCCACATCACCCTCTTGAGGTTCCTATAACTCCTGCATTTTATCCTCCAAAGAGCCAGGTTGTGAAGAATGCAACAATCAACGATGATGTGTAAAACCCTATCGGGAGTATATTGTAGTGCGCCACCTGAGTGGTCCAAACACCTGAAGCATATCTTCAGAATCCCAATGGTCTGTTTCATAAGGGAGCGTGTGGAGCTGCGCCTCTCCTCGGAACAACCCAGAGGGTGACGCACAGGTGTCATCAGCCAGCGTTTCAGTGGGTACCCCTTATCCCCAAGTAGCCAATCCTGCACATGTTCAGGTCCTGAGAAAATCTCATGTAAATGGAAGTGACTCAGAATGTATGGGCTATAACTTCCAACGATCATCGGAAAGTGGTCAGAAGTCCAGAGGGAGTGGGTGGGGATGTCAGGCATCCACCGGGGGTGTTGGGGGGGCTGGATCAGAGACTGGGGGCAGGGGCATGGGAGGTGTGGGGGGTGGGGTTGTCGGGGACATGGGGGTCAGAGGTCAGGGTTGGGGGTGTTGGTGGTCAGGGGGTGAGGTAGTGAAGGGGATTGGAATTAGTGATCAGGGAGTGGGTGGTTTCGGATGTTGGGGAGGTCAGGGGGTGTGGGATTGGGGACATGGGGAGAGCCCCATGGTGAGGGGTGGAGAGGGGATCCGATGAAGGGGTGGTCGGGAGTGTGGGGCTAGCTCCGTGGGATTGGTCTGTGTCTTTACAATAGTTACCGAGAAGGTTGAAGCAGTTTTAATTCTTCTAACTGTTTGAGTAACTATTGGTGTAACTCTGACGGAACCAACCAAAGTTTACGATTTAAACCACATTTCCGGATGGGGTTCCCATGCAGGTCAATTGTCCAGAGGAAGTGTGTGCTTTTGGGCAATTGCCTTGCAAACCCTTAACTGAGAACTTCCAAGAGATTCCCCAGCGTGTCTTTGGGGTATCCCCCAAATCCAACACTGGGGAGCTCGGAGGTTAGGGCCCTCTGAGCCATGGCAACTCCCAGGGAACGTGGCACAAACATGCATTATGTACTTCTGATGATCACACAGTAGTTGTACATTCATGGAATGGTAGCCTTCGCCATTGATAAACATTAGGGACTGCTGCCAAGGAGCCCTTAAAGCCACATGGATACAGTCAATTGACTTTGCACTCTTGAGAAGCCTGAGATAGCTGCAAAGCTGGTAAATCTCGCAGCCTGGCTATCTTCAGGATTTTAATTTCAATTAAAATTAATCTTCATTCAGGACAAACCTCACATAGTGATGTACCTTGCTGTAAAGTCATCTGTGACCTCCTATATGCAACTGTGTGTTGCGGACTGTGATATGCCACACAGGTCGCCTGTGGATCCCTGGAATGACCAGCAGGCAAAATAATTGAGTGTGGCGGTCACCTTTAAAGCTACTGGCAGGGGATTGCCCCCAATACCATGGGGCATCAAGTCAGAATGAAGAATATGGCACGTGATCTACCACAAGTGCAGATGTGCCCGGCATTGTCTGTCACTCATTTGTAAATAGGAGAGTCTTCTTCAGAATACCCTTGGTCTGGCAATTCACCTCAGTTGTCTGGGTCTCTCTTCCTGACTCTTTTGTTTTTGCTCTGGTGTAGAAGAAGGCTATTTGGCCCATTGTGTCTGCATCAGCTCTCTGAGCATTTTAACCTGCTAATTTCCTTGCCTTTTCCCTGTAACCTTGCACATTATTTAAGTAGAAACAATCAACCAATGCCCTCTTGAATGCTTCAACTCTGCCTCTACCACACGTTCAGTCAGTGCATTCCAAACCCAAACTACTCACTGTGTGAAAAAGTTTTTTTCATCTCTCATTTGCAAAACACTTAAAAACTGTGCCCTCTGGTTCTTAATCCATTTATAAGTGGGAATAGTTTCTCCTTATCTACTCTGTCCAGATCCCTCATGATTTTGAAAACTTCTATCAAGTCACCTCTTAGCCTTCTCCTCTCCAGAGAAAACAGTCCCAACCTCTCCAATCTTTCTTCATAACTGAAGTGTCTTGTCCCTGGAACCATTCTCATAAATGTCTTCTGCACTCTCTCCAATGCATTCGCGTTCTTCCTTTGGTATGGCGTCCAGAACTGTTCACAATACTCCAGGTCTAACCAGTGTCCTATATAAGTTCATCATAACCTCCCTGAACCTTGCACTCTATGCCCCTATTAATGAGGCCAAGAATACTGTATGCTTTAGAAACAGCTCTCCCTACCTGTCCTGCCACTTTACTGACGTATGTACATATACACCCAGGGCTCTCTGCTCCTGCACCGCATTATTATCTCCAAACTCTGACAGTTGAATAGTGTCCTTTATTTCATACTTTCTTTCCATGTTCTTTGTACCAATGTGTATCACCTCATACTTCTCCGCATTGAACTTCATCTGCCACCTATGTGCCCGCTCCATCAGTGTGTCAATGCCCTTTTGAAGTTACCGTCCTCCTCACAGTTTACAATTCTCCCAAGTTTTATGTCATCCGCAAACTTTAAAATTGTCCCCTGCACACCAAGATCTAGATTATTTATATATATCAGGAAAAGCAAGTGTCCCAATACTGACCCTGGGGGATTCCACTACAAACATTCTTCCAGCCCGAAAATTAACCATTAACCATTACTCTCTGTTTCCTATCCCTCAGCCAATTTTGCATCCACGTTGCTACTGTCCCTTTTATTCCATGACTTATACCTTTCCTCACAAGTCTGTTTCTGGCACTGTATCGAACACCTTTTGGAAGTCCATATACACCACATCAACGGCCTTACCCTCATCAACCACCTCTGTTACCTCTTCAAAAAATTCCAGCAAGTTAGTTAGACAAGATTTTCCTTTAACAAATCCATGTTGACTTCCAAATCAATCCACATTTTTCCATGTGACTATTAATTCTAGGGGAAGAATTTTCCCTCCATCAGGAGGGGAAGAGCAGGAGCGGGCGTGGGCGGGCACACATCCAATTGGCGCTCAGGGGCGTGCCGCCATTTTACATGGGCAGACTAGTTAAGGCCTACCCAGTGTGACATCAGCCAGGGAGTGCTATGCGGTCCCTGTGCGGGCGCAGGGGAAATCCCTCAACTAAGAGTGCGCTCTTTCACGAATGCGCGCGATAGAGCACACACATCTCCCTGAGGCTAAGTGCTGCCTCAGGTAGATCAGCACCAAATTTAAAAATGGTGAAGGTGCAAAAATAAAATTTCCCTCCAGTGGATGAGGTTTCATGCTTTTTCTGAAGCCTGCCAGGGCCCCAGGCCTGCCCACCAACCTTAAGGTTGGATGGGCAGGTCCATTAATTATCCCAATTACTTTTTAACTGGCCTCAATAGTCCATTGACAGGTCGACAGGCACACATCTGATTCGGCTGTGCCCCCACCAACCTGAAAATTGAAATGATGCAGGGTGATGTCGGGAGTTCCGCCGCACATCATCCCACGTTATTTTACGTGTCAGTGAGCGGGTCCCGCCCGCCCCCCCCCCACTCATCAACCCAAAGATCCTGGCCTAGAAGACTCCCCACCACCGAAGTTAAACTGGCTTGTGGGTAATTGCAGGGCCAATCTTTACAACCTTTTTTGAACAAGGACGTAATGTTTGCAATTCTCCAGTCTTCTGGCACCACCCCCCCACCCCCACACCCCCCGAATCCAGGGAACATTGAAAAATTATTGCCAGTACCTCTGAAACTTTCACTCTCACTTCCTTCAATATTCTTGGATCCATCTCATCTAGTCCCAGTGCCTTATTAACTTTAAATACCGACAACTTATCCAATACCTTCTCCTTATAAATTTTAGTGCCTTCTAGTGATTGAGTTTTTTCCTCTATCACCATGGCCTGGGCAGCATCTACCTTGCAAGTAAAGACAGATGCAAAGTATTCATTTAACACCTTAGCCATGCATCTTGCCTCTATGTGTAAATCCCATTTTTGGTCCTTAATCACCCTTACTCCTCCTCTTACCACCCTTTAACTATTTATGGGCTTACAGAATACTAGGATTTTCTTGTATGTTAGCTGCCAGTCTTTTTTTATAATCCGTCTTTGTTTATTGTGTTTGCTTTTTCACATCCCTTCTGTATTCAGCTTGGTTCTCGATTGTATTTGCTACTTGACATCTGCCATAAGCACACTTTTTCTTCTTGAACTTAATTTATTTCTCCTTTGTCATCCAGGGAGCTCTGGGTTTGTTTGTCCTACCCTTCTCTTTTGAGGGAACATACCTTGACTGTGCCCAAACCATCTCCTCTTTGAAGGTAGCCCATTGTGCAGCTACTGTTTTTCTCGCTAACCTTTGGTTTCAGTCTATCTGACCTAGCTCCGATCTTGCCCCGTTGAATTATATTCTCCGCCAGTTGATTATTCTTACACTGGATTGACCAATGTCATTTTCCACCATCATCCTAAACCTTATGATACAATGATCACTGTCCCCTAAATGTTCCCCCACTGTCACTTGATCTACTTGGCCCACATCATTCCCAAAAACTAGGTCTAGCAGTGCCTCCTTTCTTGTTGGACTGGACACATATTGCTGTAGGAAATTCTCCTGAACACAATCTAGGAATGCTTGTCCCTTACACTACCATTATCCCACTCTATATACAGGTAATTAAAGTCCCCCATTATAACTACTCTATGAAATTTGCACCTCTCTGTAATTTCCTTGCAGATTTGTTCCTCTATATCCTTCCCACTAGCTGGGGGTCCAGATATTACATCGAGCAATGTAATTGCACCTTTGTTATTCCTTAGCTCTAGCCAAATCGATTCTATCTTTGAATCCTCTGACACATCCTCTTTCTCCAGTACTGCAAAACTCTCCTGAACCAAAAACGCCACCCCTCCTCCTTTTTTCCCTTTCCTATCTTTTCTGAACATCTTTTAACCTGAAATATTTAACACCCAGACCTGCCCTTCCTCAAGCCAGGATTCGGTTACCACCACATCATAATCCCACAAGGCAATCTGTGCCTGTAACTTCTCAATTTTATTAATTATACTCCATATGTTCACATACATGCAATGTAACCCTGATTTAGACCTCATTACTTGCTCCCTTACTAATTTTCTACCTAGCTCCCTAATTTCCCATTGCAGGACGGCATCCCCCTTCTTATCTATCTCATTATGATCAATGTGGGTCATGACCTCTGGCTGTTTGCCCTCCCCCCACAAGAATGTCCTGCAGCCGTTCTGTGATATCCTTTACACTAGCACCAAGGAGGCAACAAAACATCCTAGAGTCACATTGATGGCGGCAGAAACGCCTGTCTGTTCCCCTAACTAAAGAATCCCCTATCAGTACTGCCCTTCCACTCTTCTTCCTCCCCTCCTGTACAACTGGGCCACCCATGATACATGGCCTTGGCTTTTGCTGCATTCCTCCAAGGATCCAACAACATCACTGGTATCCAGAATGGAAAACTGGTTAGTGAGCGGGACCACTGGGGACCCCTACACTACCTGCCTGTTTCTCTTAGACTGCCTGGTGGTCACCCATTCCCTACTTGCCTGCTTGCCCCCAACTTGTGGTGTGAACACCTCTCTGAACATGCTATCCACCTAGTTCTCTGTCTCACAGATGCATCTCTGTGACTCCAGCCTCTGCTCAAGCTCTGAAATGCGGAGCTCAAGCTTGTGCAGCTGGTGACGCATCCTGCGCATGGGCTAGTCTGGGGCACGTGAAGTGTCCACGACTACTCCCACATGCCTCAGGATGGGCATTCCACTTAGCTGAGCTGTCCTGCCATACCTTAACCGTAAACTTTTAAATCACTTTATTTACTTTAACTTTAGTTACTTTTACTTATTTTAACCTTACTATTGTAAGGTTGTACTATTGGCTATAAACTGAGGTTGTAGAAAGTAGAAATTCTCTGCCTTCACTCACAAATCAGCTCCCTCTCCTGTGCCTATAAATTCTCACTTTGCCCGTGCTTGTTTAGAAATTTATATTTTTGAAAATTACTGTCCCTAACAGGAGCTGCTCAACCAATCAACTCAAGATTTTCCTATAATGCCACTCTCACTTTTATTCACTCCACCGAGCAGCTCATGTAGGGTGCTCTCATGCAGGTCAGACTCCTCTCTCCCCCAGAAAATAAGACTGCCTCTCCACTCATGACATTTTCAGTCTCCCAACTGCGTCTCCTCTCGCGCTGTTTTTATTCTCCAGATTGCCTCTCCTCTCGCGCTGTTTTCAATCTCCCGACTGTCTCTCCAGTTGCGCTGTTTTCAATCACCTGACAGTCTCTCCTCTCGCGCCATTTTCAATCTCCCGACTGTCCATTGACTCAGTTCATTGACTCTAAATCTCCATTTGCATTGCTTTCAATCTCCTGACTGCCTCGCCACTCATTGTTTTCAGACTCCTATTTTTGGAAAACTTGCTGCAATTGCAGTCAACATCACAGCATGATCAACTGACAGGGAAGGCGGAGAAGAGGAAATAGGCAATGAGAGACTCCAAAAGATGCAGATCCAACAAGTTGTAGAATTAGAAGTAAAGATAAAATAACCCCTGGTCTACAGTAAATAATCACTAGCCAGCAACACCTTGGGAACTAGAAGGCCAGTGCTAAATCCTAGGCAGTATAGACTGAAGACTACACTGTCTCCCTTCCCAACCGCCCACCCCTCCATGAGTCCACATGTGACCCACCCCTCTTGTGGTACACTATAAACCTCCCCTCTTTCCTATTCAAGAGTCTGCATGCAACCCTTCCCATTGATACATGTGGTATCCCTTTCAGCCCTTTGTCAGCATTTGTTACCCTTGTTGGGCTCCAAATTCCCACCCCTCAGACTATCCTCTACCTCCCTTCGTTCTCCCTCCTCCTTCACCTCCTTGCAAAGCCTTCCTGTCCCTTTGCCTTCCACTGAGTCCCCTTCCACCCAACCCTTTGCAAAGCCTTCTTTCCCCATTGCCTGTGTGTTCCCCCTTCCCCACACCCTGACCCCTGGCAAAGCATTCCCTGCCCATTGCTCCTCATGTGTTCCACCTTCCCCACACCCCCAACCCTTGCAAAGACTTTCTTCCCCATTGCTCCCTGTATGTTCCCATTCCCCGCCCACACAACCCCTTCCCTGGTCGAAATGCTGGTTTCTGAATGCTCAACCCTGTATAAGTACTGCTGCATACTGCCTGCCCTTCTGAACAATGGTGGCACCCAAAGGAATCAGACCACCCTTACACCCCACAATCGCCGATCAAAATACTTGTCAATGTTTGAAAGTTGAGCCCTGCCCAAGTATTGCTGCAGTGGTATCTTTGCGGCTACAGAGGCAACCATCAGCAGATCAACCCTTCAGCCTCAGCAGTGTGGCGTTCCACTGGCATCACAATGAGACCAGCGCAGTACTATTGAAGGTAGGCTATTATGCTGCACTCACCTCAAAGTCCTGAGAAAAGTGATGTGTGCATGCCACCCTTTTTCAAAAGAGATTCAGACTAACGTGCTTTCCCACTGGTGTGACACAAGGTTAGAAGGCAGCATGTGATTCCAACGAAAAGCTAATTTAATGAGCATTCATGAGATTGCAATGAATGCAAATGGTGTTCAAGCCATTGCCCAACCCGCCATCGGGAGAATCGCAAGTTATTTTTACGCCCGTGGTTTTTTGATTTTTGGCCTCCCGGTAAACTCTCCGCTCCCACCCACCGGGGGCGGGATGGGAAAATCCTGCTCTCAGTGTCAAAGACTGATATTGATAATTTGCTAACTTTGAAATGATATGCAACACATATCCTGTAGATAAACAATAATATTAAGGAGGCATGTGGAAAGAAACTCCTTGTGAAACTGTGTGTTGAAGATGCTGGAACAGTTGCCGTACTTTGCCTATGTTTCCTCACTTACAGTTCCTGCTACCTTCTGCCAAACCAGCCAGTTTTTCAGGCCCCAGCTGCTGTCCATGTCTCTGCATTTAAACAACTTTCACTTCAGTGACAGCCCAGCGGGTGTTTTAACTAGAAACTTCCTTTGGCAATGCCACAAGCAATTTTATCTCTTTGAACTGTCTATAAAACCTACATTTACTGTACTTTGCACATAATTTATTTTTGGGCTTACTTATAGATTATCGAACTAGCTAGATTTACACAGTCTCAAAGGTCCTATTCTCCTACAAGTCAATTCAATGTGTAATCAGAAACAGACTTTTTGACATCTGAACAGAATTAAGCAGTCTCTCTCTCAGAATGAGATCAACGGAAGCTTGTTAATCTTTCTTTCTATTAGGATGAGCTAGTTAGACTCATCAAGTAGAATCTTTGAGTGGTCTCTTTCTGTGCTGTACCCATTCAGCCTATTGTGCCTGTGCCAGCTGTCCGAAAGAGCAACTCTGCTAGTCCCACAACCCTACCCTCTCCTCATAACACAGTAAATTTTTACTCTTTAGCTGCTTATCGAATTCCCTTGAGCCCCACAAAGTCAAACACTTCATATACTTTCTTCCTGACTGAACCCAGAGGAAGAGGCATCTTAAACTCATCTGGCTTTAGCATTACATTATAATGCCCTATATGGACATTTGTGTCTATCCCTAGTCCATGACTTCTCAACTTTGATTAAACACCTCTTTCTAATGGCGGGTCTCCTGGCACTAATCAGTATTCAATTCTACTGAAAAGTAAAACAAACCTTCCATAGTGCCGGATTCAATTTGAGACTTGGTATTTTCTACATGTGTCTACTCTATTCTGATAATTCTTACCATATGCACTATTGTCAAGCTTTAAAGTGATCCATTGTCCCAGATATCACACTATAACAACCACTGGGAGGGATGAGGGGACTTATCCCTTACAAATTTCTTGGGCATGCGATATATTATATAATCCAGATCCCACAGTTGTACACTGGCTTTTATATATGATTGTCTATTCCTAACAACCCACAAGAAATTAGGAGCATTATGGGTTTTTTTTGTAAAAAGCAAAATCACAAAGTGAAAAAATGTAAGCAAATATACATCCTAGGTGATCTACAAAATATACAAAAAGGTATACAGAAATATATAATTTGTAGCAACCAAATTATTATATCAAAGCAGGTAGGATAATTTTAAAGTATAAATATATACAAACAGTTTATAACGAGCTGTAGTTAGCCCATGATTGGAGAAGCAACTACTGCCAATACACATTACATGGTTTAATTTTGCCAAAACATTCAGCTAATGAGATATAAGGACACAACTTAGATTCAGACCAAAGGACATTCATCTAATTAGTTCCTATGAGAGATAGTTATTTATCTGATTTTCAAGTTGGTTCAGTTCAATAAAATAAATATAAAGACAAGTTTTATTCAACTGGCCCTTCACACGGTGAAGAACTGAGCTTTACCTCATGCCTAAATGCTCTTCAGTAGAATGAGACTGGCAACTAATAGCAAAGACTCAATATCATTGGAGTGTGATCTGCATACCTAAAGAAGGCACAACGCTGCCTTCAACTAGGTGTCCCTCTCCCATATTCAAAAAAGCTAGTTATAATTGCAACCAGTGGGTTTGATGAGGGTGAATACTGAGGTAATGCGACCAATTTAACTGCCCGCCTGTCTGGTTTCCATGAGATGGATGGGCAGGTTTCAAGCTGGCCCTCTAGGTTTGCAACATTTAGGATTACTTACTGTTTTCATTAAGACAGATTGTAATTAAATAATTGCAATACAAAAATGTGGGATCCTGTACTGTGTTAAAGGTGTAATATAAATGCAAGTTGTTGTTGTAAAAATATGTCAATTACAGCTGCAATCATTGTACATCACACATCACATTAACAGTTCTGATGAAAAGTCACAGACCTAAATGTTAATTTTGTTTCTGCCTCCGCAGATGCTGCTAGACCTGTTGAGCATTTCCAGCATTTTCTTTTAATTTAACAGTCAGTATATTAGGGGAGAAATTATGCTCAGTTCGCTTTGATTGAAAGAAACCACTTCTGATTACTTTCCAAGTAATAGTGGAAATGCAATGGAAATATTATTTCAGGACAGAATTGGGCTGACCTGATACGGCCATCTAATGAAGGAGCAGCATATTTATATCTCAAAATAAGAATGGTTCTATAGATTATCAATTTTGAAAGTACTTTGGATGAACAGAAAAAGGTTATTTTGAAACAGCAGTTTCAGCTTTTGTAGGAAATTAATGGCCTGGAATGCCCTGTAAAGATAATGGTGAGACTAATGGTACCATTTTTACTTCTGCTTTCTGTCTCCTTTCTTCTCTCTCTCCTAATTCAATATTCTTTCCTCTTTCTTTATTTTGTTTTCACAAGGTCACCAACCCAGAGGTCCTGGATCATGTTAATTCCACCAGCATACTCTCATCGCTAAGCCAACATCATCTGCGCTGGCTCAGCCATGTTTATTGAGTGGATGATGGCCATATACCCAAAGACCTGTACGATGAACTTGCCATATCGTCACAACCTTCTAGGCCTCCATATCTGCAGTACAAGGAAACCTGCAAGCGAGTTATGAAGAAACACTGTCACTGGTGACTCAGACAGTTGCTGACGGCTGTGGCCTCATGGGACTAACTGTTTGGAAGGGCTTTGGAAGAGGCAGCAGCAATGAAAAGCTCAGGTGGCCTAGAAGAGGGCCCAGGGAAAATAGAGGCCAGTGAATTCTGCACCTTCTCAGTCCACTGTGTTCCTCTGCAACAACTGCAGCAGAGGCTGCCATGCCAGAGTGGGGCTCCTGAACCACACCAGGCAATGCTTAACACAGTTGACCACCAAGATGCAAACCATCCTCTTACAAGACAGAAGGCTTACTTAGATTTCTCTTTCTCTACCTTATTTGACATTGAATTCTTCCCATTTAATTGACCTGCCTCCTCAGTCGTCCCGCTGCTAATTCTACAATCCTTCAACCTGATTGTCTAAGGAGATACACAGTTGTTTGCCCTGTTGTTCAGGTCTCAGATACCCAATTTATATGCACAATATTTAAAAAAGCTGAACATGGCAAAAAAAGCAAATCTAAATAATGGCAAATACCATTAGATGCTCTCAGCAAAATCTGGCCCAATTACACAAATTGATCCAAAACAGCCATATGTTCAGTGCATCTCAAATTACTTCATGCTTCTGAAATGTTAATGGATGTAATCTGGCAGGCAAGGTGAGAATATGAAATTCAGAGGTGGACTTTCCCCTGGCATGGTTTCCAGGTGGCCAACTGGCATAGTTACTGATTGAACACTAAATAAGGCAAGTGGGAAGACTGGCTCATTTCAAGGGTTGGGCATCATTAACATTCTGCAGGCGGGATGCAGGTAGAAGCTGAGCACCCTAGGGTCTGTTCGGCCTAGGCTGCTGAAGCCTAGCTGACTTAACCTGTCCTGTCTCCAGACCCAAAAAATGATAAGTCCATTCTTGGGTGGGTTGGTGAGGGGGCAGGGTGGAATCAGAATATCCTTATCATTAATTCTTCATCACTCTTTTCTAGTTTCACATTGAATCCAATTATATTAATACAGAGATAAAAAAGAACAGCGGATGCTGGAAATCCAAAACAAAAACAGAATTACCTGGAAAAACTCAGCAGGTCTGGAAGCATCTGCAGAGAAGAAAAGAGTTGATGTTTCGAGTCCTCATGACCCTTCCACAGAACTGAGCGAATATAAGGAGAGGGGTGAAATATAAGCTGGTTTAAGGTGGGGTGGGGGGGAAGGTGGAGAGGGTGGGGGGGGGGGGGGCGAGAGAAGTTGTGAGGGAGTGGTGTGGTTGTAGGGACAAGCAAGCAGTGATAGAAGCAGATAATCAAAAGATGTCACAGCTGTCGCGGAGGCTGAACATCAACTCGCAGACACTTCCTCCTACCTCTCCCTGGACCATGACCCCACCACTGAACATCAAGCCAATGTTTCCAGGACTGTCACTGACCTCATCTCCTCTGGAGATCTTCCTCCCACAGCATCCAACCTGACAGTCGCCCAACCTCGGAATGCCCGCTTCTACCTCCTACCCAAAATCCACAAAGAGAACTGTCCCAGTAGACCGATCGTGTCAGCTTGCTCCTGCCCCATGGAACTCATTTCTCGCTATCTTGACTCCCTTCTCTATCCCCTTGTCCAGTCCCTTCTCACCTACATCCCTGATTCCTCTGACACCTTACGTCACATCAACAATTTCCAGTTCCCTGGCCCCAAACGCTTCCTCTTCACTATGGACGTCCAATCTCTCTACACCTCCATCTCCCACCAGGATGGTCTGAGAGCCCTTAGCTCTTTCCTCGAACAGAGGCCCAAACAATCCCTATCCACCACTACTCTCCTCTGTCTTCTCACACTGAACAATTTCTCCTTCAACTCCTCTCACTTCCTCCAAATAAAAGGTGTGGCTATGGGTACCCGCATGGGCCCCAGCTACGCCTGTCTCTTTATGGGATATGTGGAACATTCCTTGTTCCAGTACTACTCCGGCCCCCGCCCACAACTCTTTCTCCGGTACATCTATGATTACTTCGGTGCTGCTTCATGCTCTCGTCTGGACCTGGAAAAATGTATTAATTTTGCTTCCAATCTCCACCCCTCCATCATTTTCATATGGTCCATCTCTAACACTTCCCTTCCCTTCCCTTCCTTGACCTTTCTGTCTCAATCTCTGGTGATAGACTGTCCACCAATATCCATTACAAGCCTACCGACTCCCACAGCTACCTCGACTATAGCTCCTCACACCCCGCTTCCTGTAAGGACTCCATCACATTCTCTCAGTTCCTTCACCTCCGTCGCATCTGTTCTGATGATGCTACCTTCAAAAACAGTTCCTCTGACATGTCCTCCTTCTTCCTTAACCGAGGTTTTCCACCCACGGTCATTGACAGGGCCCTCAACCGTGTCCGGTCCATCTCCTGCGCATCCACCCTCACGCCTTCTCCTCCCTCCCAGAAACATGATAGGGTCCCCCTTGTCCTCACTTATCACCCCACCAGCCTCCGCATTCAAAGGATCATCCTCCGCCATTTCCGCCAACCCCTGCATGATGCCACCACCAAACACATCTTCCCTTCACCACCCCCCCCGGCGGCATTCCGTAAAGATCATTCCCTCCGGGACACCCTAGTCCACTCCTCCATCACCCCCTACTCCTCAACCCCCACCTATGGCACCTCCCCATGCCCACACAAAAGATGCAACACCTGCCCCTTCACCTCCTCACCATCCAAGGGCTCAAACACTCCTTTCAAGTGAAGCAGCATTTCACTTGCATTTCCCCCAACTTAGTCTACTGCATTTGTTGCTCCCAATGTGGTCTCCTCTACATTGGAGAGGCCAAACGTAAACTGGGCAACCGCTTTGCAGAACACCTGCGGTCTGTCCGCAAGAATGACCCAAACCTTCCTGTCGCTTGCCATTTTAACACTCCACCTTGCTCTCTTGTCCACATGTCTGTCCTTGGCTTGCTGCATTGGTCCAGTGAAGCCCAACACAAACTGGAGGAACAGCACCTCATCTTCTGACTAGGCACTTTACAGCCTTCCGGACTGAATATTGAATTCAACAACTTTAGATTTTGAACTCCCTCTTCCATCCCCACCCCCTTTCTGTTTCTTCCCCCTTCCTTTTGTTTTTTCTAATAATTTATATAGATTTTTCTTTTCCCACCTATTTCCATTATTTTTAAATCTTGTATGCCCTGCTAGCCTTTCCAACCCACCCCCACTAGAGCTGTACCTTGAGTGCCCTACCATCCATTCTTAATTAGCACATTTGTTTAGATAATATCACTACCTTCAACACCTGTGTTCTTTTGCCTGTGACATCTTTTGATTTTCTGCTCCTATCACTGCTTGCTTGTCCCTACAACCACACCACTCCCCACCAACTTCTCTCCCCACCCCCATCTTAAACCAGCTTATATTTCACCCCTCTCCTTATATTCGCTCAGTTCTGTGGAAGGGTCATGAGGACTCGAAACATCAACTCTTTTCTTCTCCGCCGATGCTACCAGACCTGTGTTTTTCCAGGTAATTCTGTTTTTGTTTCCAATTATATTAATGTTGTTTTCCAGTTCCACTGCCATTGGCCTTTATGTTGTGCTTCATTTCCTTTAACCATTGCATTTTCCTTGTTGGGCTAAAAACATAGTTCTCTATCTAGCAGTCATGACTGTCTTCTGAAAATCATGCTCCACTTTGACATACATCTTGCAATAATTAAAAACAGCCAATATCTTTGCCTTGTTTCTCTTACCTATCCTGTTGAACTGACTGTACATTTTTGACTCATCTTTATTGTTCAATGGCTATAATCAAAAATTGTACCATTTTCCCAGTAATTCCTTAACTCTATCCATATGATTCATGCCTTAATATATTCTCCTAGAATGTACTTATTACAAAAAGCTTGCATTTATATAGTGACTATAATATAATAAAATTTTAATATTTTTGCTGCACCTTTCCAATCTTAGCAATCCCGCACAGGACCAGAAAATATATCCCATAATTTGTCAGCTTTATCCATATCCAGATTGTTACTAATATATTGTAACAATATAAAGCTGAAACAAATGCAAAATTTGTTGGTTGCCTAGCTTGCACAGATGCTGAATAGTCACTTTCTGTATTGTACAATGATGGATAGTTCAGTATCACCCCTGAAAAGCATTTTCTTCTCTTCAAAGAATTCCTCAATGAAGCAGAACACTAACCTTACGGTTTTACATCTACCTGGGACAGGATGGTGGTGACGGGCAGTGTTGTTGTTCCTGAAAATCACAACTTTAAATAAAATGACTTTAAGTGACACATTGATCCCCACAGGAATCAATGTGTTTGGGTTTTGTTGGCCCTTCCTTTAAAAAAAAATCATATTAAACACATTAAATCCTTTAAGTTGAAATATTTTACATTGCTAAATTCCTACGTTAGTAAATGAAGTAACTTTTAAAATAAATTAAGTTCTAAAATATAAAAGAAAAATGCAACTTTCTATTTACAGTACCTCCTGCTTCTCGAGCTTCCTGCTCCTTGATCCTCCTGGACACAGCAGATCTTCACCCACCCACCGGAAGTTGTGGCTTCCTCCCCTTCTCCAACCATCCATGTTGTGGCTCCGCCTCCACAACCCTCCGAGTTGTGGCTCCCCCTCCTCCCCACCCCTTCTCCTACATCCCCCTCCTCCTGCCCCTCCCTGTCCTCCCCCCATCTCTTCCTCCCCCTGCCCCTCCCTGTCCTCCCCCTCCCCCCATCTCTTCCTCCCCAACCCCTCGAGTTGTGGCTTCCTCCACCCCCCTCCCAACTCACCCGCTCCCTGCTGTGAGAGGGGCCTCGGAAGAAAAGCGGCACGCAGATCCATTTAAAGGAAAAACATGGATTGTAGCATGCCCCAGGTCGGGACTTCTGCACCATCGGGACTTCAGCTTCGAATCGGATCTGGATCTTCAACAGGAGCACCGGTGCAGGAGAGGGAAGTGGCGAGAGGGTGGGTCGCGGACGGGAGAGGCTACAACTCGGCTTTGGGGAGCGGCGGGAGTCGGGTTGTGCAGGAAGCGCTGTTAAAATGAATCTCATAGTGCTCAACAAGATTACAGTCCCCATTTACTTACCAACATGAAAGTGAAACAACGTTAATCAAGGAATTACTGTAATATAAAAGCTGATAGTAAAAAATTTCATAAACATATTAAAAATAAGTTGCTGTTGCAAACTACATCCATGCTTTCGTTGCCTTCACACTCAACTATTCCAATGCTCCCGACCCATTACTCTTTGTAACCTTAAGTTCTTTTAAGACTCGTACTCCTATCCAACTTCATACCACGTTCCAAGATCACCCATCACTCAATGTTCACAGACCTATATTGGTTCCTGGTCTGGCAAAGCCTCTATTTTAAAACTCTTGTCCTTGTTTTCAAATGCCGCCATGCCTCACTCCTATCTAATTGTCTGTAATGTCCAGCTCAACAACCTTCCAAGATCTCTGTTCTCTTCCAAATGCTGGCCTCTTACAACTTTCTGATTTCATTGCTTCACAATGGTGGCCATGCCTTTCAGTCGTAAAGGCACTAAGCTCTGGAATTTCCTCTCTCTGCCAATCAACCCTCCTCTCTTCAAGTTGTTCCTTAAAACTTAGGCCCAAATCTTCCGAGGTGTGGCAATCAACATTGGATTGCCACTCCCCTCCTACTTCTCTGTCCCACACCAGAGCTTAGTATTTCTGGCCGGGACTTACAATCTTGGCTTCTCCAGAAATGTGGAGCGTACCTGAAATAGAACTGCTCCTTTGTAGCACTGGATCGTTGGGGCAAGACAAGCCACACCCACATTTTACGGTACCAGCTGCCTTTTTCTGATAAGTAGAGTTTAAATGTCTCAAAGCTTCTTTGAAAAGCTACAGAAAGAAGTAGGTAAGGGGGTAGGGTGAATAAGAGAAGGGTGCATGAGAGAGTAGGGTGGCAGCTGGGTAGGGTGGTGAGGTTGGGTCAGGTCAGAGGGAGAATCAGGTAGTCTGTGAGCGGTGGGTCGGGGTCAGGGGACGGAGTTGGAATGTCAAGGGGGGGTCTTGTCTAGTTACCTACGAATTAGGCGAGGTTTTCTTCTATCTAACATTTCCTAGGTAACTATCCAGGTAGGTAAGTCGGAGCTGTCTGAAGTCTCCAAATCTCAGAGTTGGAGAAATTTGTGGAGGGTCCCAAGGAGAAGGAGAGTTGCCCATCGGAAGTTCAAACTTCTTGAACAATTCCCACAGGGCCATTGCATTGGGACCTCCAAGGGGTCCTGTATTGCATCTTGGTGGGGATAGGGGGGTGGTACATTTGGTCTCCAACTATTCACAATCCAGAAGATCTGGGCCTTGGCTTTTTGACCATGTCTTTAGTCACATGGTCCAATAGTTCAGCGTTGAATTTTGTCTGATAACAGTCTTGTCATAGATCATAGAATAGCATAGCAGGAAGCACCATCATCATTCACTCTAATCATGAAGAAAAAATGGGGTGAAGAACCCATTCCAAAATGAAGATTGAGGTGTACGTTAAAGTCATGGCTGGGATTATGGGCCCTTCGTGCATGGTAACTGCCTTAAAAATGTACGGGAAAGTTGTGTTCTTCTTGAAAACTAAGTGGGTGGTGCACCTGAACCTTGAGAGGGGGCTCATGGTGGGTGCAACCTTCATTCCAGTAGACTCTCTTGAAGTCACTGTGCAGTGGATCATCACCACAAACATCCCACCCTTCATCCCAGCTGAGGTCTTCCTCCTGCATCTTCACTAACTGGGGATGGTGAGGCCAGGGATATATAATGTCAATCACGCATGGAGAGACCAACCTCCTACTCACCCTTCTGGTGTCAAGTCTTTGTAGAAATGATGTAGGAGGATGTGTTCTCATTCCTGCACTAGGCGGTTCCTACTCTATCTGTTAAATGGTGTGCAATGCCACACCTATAAAGAGGTGGGTGATGTACAAAAAAATTGCTCTATCTCCCAGGCTGCCAAAAAACCCAGGTGGCCGAGCTCACGTATTATAGGCCTTGCTCTCTCTGCTCAGCTTGGGCCTGTAGTCACTGTGGCAGTGGCTCCAGGATCAGAACAAGGCAGTGCCCAGACTGCAGTGTGTGAGGTGGGTCCAGAGTGCAGACAACATAAAATCGAAAATGGTGACATAAATCAAAATTATTGATTGACAAAGCAGTTAAGGATTATGGGAACAGGCAGAAGAGTAGAGTTGTGACCACGTCAGGTCAGCTATGATCTTATTGAATGGTAAAGCAGGCTCAGGAGGCTGAAAGACCTACACCTGCTCCTATTTCTTATGCTCTTATGAGTTACTGCTGCTCGCCAGATCTGATCTGTATGTTCTTGTCTAAAGACTGTGAACATGAACAAGGATGTAAGCTAACTTGAGACATGCCGGCTCAAGGTTGCTCTTCGCTGGGCTGCTGAGGGAGTGCAAGATGATGAGTGACTCCACCGCCTCCACACAATGGGGTGTAGGTGGTGGTTGCACTGGAACGTTGCCAGGAAGATAACTATAGGCAGCCTTGACATCAACAGCACCAGAGAGGCATACTGTAACTTTCTCACCTTCCCGCTCTTTAAGGAGAGGAAGTAAGTGGTCTGGTTCCTGCAGGAAACCCATAATGTTCCCAGAGACAAGGCTATTTTGGCTCTTGGAGTGCAAGGAGAGGTCTACATGATCCACCTTGTCCACATTTCATCCTGGACGGCTAATTGCTGGTCCCACAATTTTATCCGGAGATCTTAGTGATCAGGGAGCTTATGCCAGGCCGCTTGTTTCATCAGGCCATTGGGCTGGGGGACATGCTATTTACCTAGTTAATGTGTACGGTCCCCAAGCCAGCATGGATTAAGTGCATTTCTTTGAAGAAGTGTTGATTCATCTTGACTCCATTAACACTTGTGAGTGCAACATCCTCGGTGGGGGGGGCAGATTTTAATTGTACTGTTGAAGTGAGGGACCCGCCCCATTATCCTGCCACCTCAGTTGATTTTGGGGAAATTGAGGGACCTGGTGGCCATCTGGTAAGAACTACAGGAAACAGCGGGAATTTCACTTCTTAAGGCCATATGGTGGAATGTAGGCGAGACTCTCATTCATTTTGTCAGGGGTATGCAAGTGGTTTGGCAAGGAGCTGGAAGGTCAGGATTGAATGGTCAGAGCAGGAGGTGCTTGACCTGGAGTCCAATCTCAGTCAGGCCATTGAAGACCTGGCTTTGTGGAAGGATGCTGTGGGACAGGCTCTGCCTGGGCTGAGAATGGACATTGTCCTCTCAGCTTACACTGATGATGTGATCCTCATCATTATTGACCTACAAAGTTTGTGTAAGTGTCATCAGGTTTACTCCACTGTATTCTCCAACTGGATCAAGTGGGAGAAATCATCAGGAATCCTTGTCGGTCAGTCAAGGCTGGGTTCCATGCTGGAGGAGATTAGGCCTTTTGCCTGGATCACCACCTACCTTCCCTATCTGGGAGTCTATCTCAGCCCTGCTGAGGATGCCTGTTCATTGAATTGGCAAGAGCTGGAGGCCAAGGTCATCACTCACCTAAGGCACTGGAAGTCCTTGTGGGAGTTCCCTATCTTTTACCAGGAACTGATGCAACTGGAGCTCTCTCCCATGAAGCATGGTGGCTATCATCAGGGGGCTGCTGCTCAGAAATCCGCATCTTCATCAGTACGGGTTTGTGTAGCTGTGGAGTAGAGGGCGCAGGCTGTCAAGGTGATCAGAATTAGGGATATACTTGATGGTGGAGGGGTGGGCTGGATGTCAACAGAAGAGCTGGCATGATGTGCGTCCTTGGGTAGTTTCCAATGTGTGGCCAAAACAAACGAGAATCTTAGTGGTGCTCAGCTCTAAGTCATTCAAGGTCTTTAGGTGGCTCAGACATCTGGAGCACTCCCATCTGAGCTAATCCCTCTTCAGACAGATATCCCATCAGTGCCAGGCACCGAAATCTCCCTCTGGAGCCTCCACTCTGCCACCTGAGGCATCTCTCAACCCTCTCCATGCCATTCCACTCTGCACAGAGGGGCTTCCTGTACAAGCTAATCTTGCAGCTACTTCCTCACCCTTGTTGGCCACCCAGACAAACCATGGTGTTAATTCTGCCATCCAGGGAAGATGGCGTCCCCTGTGGGAGCCTATCTATTCAGGGGTATGCTCTTTGTCCATTGGGGATTTGACATGAATGATGTTGCATGTGCAATCCCATGCTATAGATTGTTAAGTTGATTCACATAGACTTTAACAAATTGCATAAAAGGTTGACACAATCCAAGCCGCGCTCCAGTGCTGTTTTTGTCTATGCTGGAGTGCTGCTTTGGGCTGCATTTAAGTGCTTCAGTTGGGGTTTGGTGAGTGGAGGAGTTTTAGGAGTTAATTTAATTTAAGGGTTAATTCATAAGAGAGAGAGGGAGAGTTCACTGAAAAGGGAAGGAGGTGATCCTTTCATTTTCTACCTTTCCTCAGAAAGAAGAGCAGTGGTCTTGCCAAGTAAGACTTGGTGAGCACTTCTACTGTCCTTAATATTCTCTAAACAGAAGAACAAAGTAAGTAAAGGAAGTAAAAATAAAGGGAGTAATTTAAGGGTAAGTCATGGCAGGGCAGCTCAGTCATGTGGGATGCTCCATCTGTGCAATGAGACAAGTCAGGAACACTTCCAGTATCCAGTGCAACCATTTGTGCAGGATGTGTCTGCAGCTGTAGCTACTCAAAACCCACATTTCAGAGCTGGAGCTGCAGCTGGAGTCACTGTGGAGCATCCACAGGGCTGAGATCTTTATGGATAGCACCTACAGTGAGGTGGTCACGCTGCAGGCAAAGAGTGCAGTCAGAAAGAATGGGTGACTGCCAGACAGAGTAAAAGCACTAGGCAGGCTGTGCAAGAGTCCCCTGGGTTCAACTCCCTCTCTAACAGATTTGCTGTTTTGGTTACTGCTGGGGGAGATGGTTTCTCAGGGGAATGCAGCAAGAGCCAAGTCCATGGCACCATAAGTGACTCAGCTGCACAGGTTGGGGAGAGAGAAAGGAGTAGGAGAGCAATATTGATAGGGAATTCTATCGTAAGGGAAACATATAGATGTTTCTGTGGCCAAACTTGACACCAGGATGGTATGTTGCCTCCCTGGTGCCAGGGTCAAGGATGTCACTAAGTGGCTGCAGTACATTCTGAAAAGAGAGGGCGAACAGCCAGAAGTTGTGGTCCATATCGGTACCAACGACATTAGGTAGAAGGAGGGTTGAGGTCCTGCAAGCAGAATATAGGAAGCTAGGAAATAAATTGAAAAGCAGGACCTCAAAGGTAGTAATCTCAGGATTATTCCCAGTGCCACGTGCTAGAGAGATCAGGAAAAGTAGAATAGACTAGATAAATGCATGGCTGGAGAGATGGTGTAAGAGGCAGGGATTTAGATTCCTAAGGCATTGGGACCAATTCTGGGGAAGATGGGAGCTGTTCAAGCTAGACGGGTTGCACCCCAGCAGGACGAGGACCAATATCCTCACAGGAGTATTTGCTAGTGCTGTGGGGGATGGTTTAAACTAAAGTGGCAGGGGATTTGGAAACTGAGCGACGTGACACAATAGAGGGAAACAAAGATAGAAATGAAAGACAGAAAAGTAAAAAGCAAAAAAGTGGAAGGCAGAGGAAATGGGGGACAGCAACATATAGAGCCATAGTACAAAAAACTATGTGTAAAAAGACAAGTCTAAGGGCACTGTATCTGAATGCATGGAGCATTCACAATAAGGTAGATGAATTAACAGTACAAATTGATGTTAATGGGTACGATATGATTGCTATTTCAGAGACATGGCTGCAGGGTGACCAAGGCTGGGAACTGAATATCCAAGGGTATTCGGTATTTAGGAAGGACAAGCAAAAAAGGAAAAGGATGTGGAGTGGCGTTAAATATAAAATCAAAAAACTGCAGAGGCTGGAAATCCAAAACAAAAACAGAATTACCTGGAAAGTGGCGTTGTTAGTTAAGGATGAAATCAGTGCAATAGTGAGAGAGGATATAGTGAGAGAGAGTATTAGCTCAAAATCTAGGTGTAAAATCAGCCTGGACAAAGCTAAGAAGCAAGAAAGGGTGGAAAGCATTAGTGGGAGTTGTATATAGACCTCCAAACAGTAGTAGTATGGTAGGGGACAACTTTAAACAGGAAATTAGAGATGCATGTAACAAGGCTGTTTCAGTAATCATGGGTGACTTTAATCTACATATAGACTGGGCAAACCAAATTAGCAACAATATTGTGGCGGATGAATTCCTGGAGTGTGTGCTAGATGGTTTTTTAGGCCAGTACATCGAGGAACCGACTAGGGAACAGGCTATCCTAGATTTGGTTTTGGGCAACGAGGAGGGGTTAATTAATAATCTTGTTGTGCGGGTCCTTTAGGGAATAGGGACCATAATATGATGGAATTTTTCCTTGAGTTGGAAAGTGAAATAGCCCAATCTGAAACTAGGGTCCTAAATCTAAACAAAGGAAACTACAAAGATATGAGGCGTGAGTTGACTGAGGTAGATTGGGGAACTGCATTAAAACCACGACAGTGGCTAGGCAATAGCTAATATTTAAGGAACAGTTATATATTCTTTTCTGGCACCAAAACACAACAGGAAAAGTGACCCAACCATGGCTAACAAAACAAATTAAGGACAGTATTAGATGCGAAGAAGAACCCTTTAAAGTTGCTAGAAAAAGTAGCAAGCCTGAGGATTGGGAGCAGTTTAGAATTCAGCAAAGGAGGACCAAGAGATTGATTAAGAGGGGAAAGTAGAGTAAGAGAGCAAACTTGCAAGAAATGCTAAGGCACCAAAGTGCTAGTGCGAAGAAGGAATTGAAGGAAATTAGTATTACTAAAACAATAGATCTGGAGAAATTAATGGGACTGAAAGACATTAAATCCCCAGGGCCTGATAATCTAAATTCCAGGGTACTAAAGGAGGTAGCCATGGAAATAATGGATGCGTTGGTTGTCATCTTCCAAAATTCTGTAGATTCTAGAACAGTCCTGGCAAATTGGAGGGTGGCAAATGTAACCCCACTATTTAAAAAAGGAGGGAGGGAAAAAAAAAAAAAACAGGAAATCACAGGCTGGTTAGCTTAACATCATTGGTAGGGAAAATGCTAGAGTCTGTTATAAAGGATGCGATAACAGGACACTTAGAAAATATCAATGGGATTAGACAAAGTCAACATGGATTTATGAAAGGAAAATCATGTTTGAAAAACGTACTGGCATTTTTTTCAGGACGTAACGAGCAGAATAGATAAGGGAGAATCAGTAGATGTGGTGTATTTGGATTTTCAGAAAGCTTTTGATAAAGTCCCACATAAGAGGTTAGTGTGGAAAATTAAAGCACAGGAGATTGGTGGTAATATATTGGCATGGATTAAGAATTGGTCAATAACAGGAAACAGTAGTAATAAGTGGGTCTTTTTCAGAATGATAAACGGTAACTAGTGGGGTACTGCAGGGATCAGTGCTTGGGCCCCAGCTATTTACAATATATATCAACAATTTGGATGAGGGAACCAAATGTAATATCTCCAAGTTTACTGACAACACAAAACTTGGAGTGAATGTGAGTGGTGAGGAGGATGTTAAGATGTTAAGTTGAGTGAGTGGGCAAATACATGACAGGTGCAGTATAATGTGGATAAGTGTGAAGTTATCCACTTTAGTAGGAAAAACAGAATGGCAGTGTATTATTCGAATTGTGATAGATTGGGAAATGTTGATGTACAAAGGGACCCGAGTGTCCTTGTACACCGATCACTGAAAGCAAGCATGAAGGTGCAGCAAGCAGTCAAGAAGGCAAATGGTATGCTGGCCTTCATTGTGAGAGATCTTGAATACAGGAGCAAGGATGACTTACTGTAGCTGCACAGGGCTTTGGTGAGACCACACCTGGAGTATTGTGTGCAGTTTTGATCTCCTTAAAGGATATACTTGCCTTAAAGGGAGTGCAGCGAAGGTTCACCAGGCTGATTCCTGGGATGGCAGGATTGTTGCATAAGGAAACATTGGGCCGACTAGGTCTGTATTCATTGGAGTTTAGAAGAATGAGAAGGATCTCATTGAAACATATAAGATTCTGACAGGGCTGAACAGACTGGATGCAGGGATGATCTTTCCTCTGGCTGGGAGGGTGGTCTAGAAGAATCTCAGGATATGGGATAGGCCATTTAGGACTGAGATGAGGGGAAACTTCTTCACTCAGAAGGTGGTGAACCTGTGGAATTCTCTACCACAGAGGTCTGTGGAGGCGAAGTCACTGAATATGTTTAAGAAGGAAGTAGATAGATGTTTAGATTCTAAAGGCATCAAGGGTTATGGGGAGAGCATAAGTATGGCATTGAGATAGAGGATCAGCCATGATCATATTAAATGGCGGAGCAGGCTTGAAGGGCCGAATGACCTACTACTTCTATATTTCTGTGTTTCTACTTAAGGATTCCTTGATTTTATAATAATATGTAAGTTGCTTGATTGTGATAAGGTATCTCATGTGGTTCGGCTACTAATTCTAACTGGTGCTCTGTTTTCAGAAGGAGAGCCTCTTGAATCAGGCGACTGCAGTCAGAAAAATTCTGGGGAAAGTCATTTCCTTCAGCCTTCATGGCTGCTGTGACACTTTTTTTGATGACACAAAGAATAGATGATTCAATGATTGTCAAAAATAGCCCAGTTATGCATGCAGACATCAATATAATGGAAAGATTAAAGACAGGACAAATAAGAATGCAAGCACCTTTAGTAGTTCTGGTTATTTCAGCAAAACATAAGGTAATAGTAGACAAATTAATCCTAGGAATTCATCATGAACAGTTAATAGGTGTTTCAGGTGTGACTTGAAAAATCATTTGTGGTAAACTGAACAAAGCAAAGAGACAAGGTTCTTTAAATGGCACATTACAAAGAGAATTCTGAGGAAAATGATAAAGATAATGATGAATCAAATAATTTATACTGGTCACAAGGAGGTTTGGTCCTGTGATGAATATGTTGGTTGCAGACTTCTTAAACTGTGCAGCGCCATATAGTACTTGTACTTCAAAAGTGTGGGGGTCAAATTAGCAAAAATATTATCTTGGTTCACTAAAGCAGTAAGAATTGCTGCAAGGTTAAGGAGAATAAAAGTACTACTTGCTTTAAATTTGTTGATGATAATACAATAAACAGAGTTATAATTCAAAGTTAAATGGGTGAAGGCACTTTTCAAAAAGCAGCTTGGTAAGCTTGTTAACCTCCTGGAAATGTCAGAAAGTTTCACCCATCTTTGGGAGTACATGAATTTGGAGCAAAATGGTTGACTAAAATGCTAGTTTACTCAGGAGGCACACATTTGCTATCCTGTGGCAGCAGTCAGACTTGAGTGTTTGTAACAAGCTGCCCTGACAATCTTCACCAACTCTCCGCACAAGTGTTTATTAGTTTGAACAGTGATGTTAATCACAAAATGTAGAATGCTAAAAGCTACATCATATTTAGTAGCATCCAATGAAAGTAATTTTTACATACGAACATACATATGAACATATGAATTAGGAGCAGGAGTAGGCCACCCGGCTCTTGGAGCCTACTCCGGCATTCAATAAGATCATGGCTGATGTCAAGTGCGGTCACTCTCATCTCATCACTTAAATTCAGCCTGTTTGTCAATATTTGGACCAAGCTCTAATGAGGTCAGAAGTCAAGTGGCCCTGATGGAATTCAGACTGAGCGTCGATGAACAGGTTGTTGCTGTGTAAGTGCCACTTGATAGCACTATTGATAACAGCTTCCATCACTTTGCTGATAATCGGGAGTAGATTAATGGAGCAATAATCAACTGGATTGGATGTTTCTGGCTTTATGGAGACAGAATGTACTAGGGCAATTTACCACATTGTCAGGTAGATGCCAGTGTTAGAGTCATAGAGTTATACAGCACAGAAACAGGCCCTTTGGCCCATTGTGTCCATGCTGCCCATTAAGCACCTATCTATTCTAATCCCATTTTCCAGCACTTGGCCCATAGCCCTGTATGCTATGGTGTTTCAAGTGCTCATCTAAATGTGTCATATGCAACAGAAGTATTTGGATAGTATAACCAAATTTTTATGGTTATACTTTCTGAAGGAAGGTCATCAAGCTGAAACGTTAACTATTGATCTTTCTCCACAAATGTTGCCAAACCTGCTTAGTATTTCCAGCAATTTCTATCTTAATTTCAGATTTCCAGCATCCTGCTTTTGACCTCTAGTAAACAAAGCATTATTTCTTATATAAAAACAAAAAAACTGCGGATGCTGGAAATCCAAAACAAAAACAGAATTACCTGGAAAAACTCAGCAGGTCTGGCAGCATCGGCGGAGAAGAAAAGAGTTGACGTTTCGAGTCCTCATGACCCTCATTACCGAGGTAATTCTGTTTTTGTTTTGGATTTCCAGCATCCGCAGTTTTTTTGTTTTTATCTGTGTTTAATTGACTGCCACTGCTCTTCAAGAAATGCCTACCTCCTTAAAGAAGTTCTGTTCCTCCCGAAGGGTCATGAGGACTCGAAACGTCAACTCTTTTCTTCTCCGCCGATGCTGCCAGACCTGCTGAGTTTTTCCAGGTAATTCATTATTTTTTATGTTGTTCAGGTCTTCAATGAAGTACTGAAATGGTGAAATCTTTGTTCCTCAGTGTTTGTAATGTAGGAATTGTGCACTGGTTTGTCATGGTAGTATAATTTTAATTCAAAGGTCCTTCTTTTAATACCTTGTCCGCATTTGCCTGTTTGACTACTTTTTGTTACTACAACTGTAGCATGTTTCCACGCTTTTAACTTGATATGAATTTTTCAATGTAAGTCATACTGCAATTCAGCATTTGGGCTGTGAACATGTTTCTTGAATAGAACACTATTATTAAAGCAAGGTTCTGGTTGTAGCTTTAAATTTGCTTATGTGGCAATTTAGAATGATTCTTCATGAGCAATTGAAGTGTATTTGTATTCTTCAAGGTGACAGAAGTCAATCGTTACAAAGAAATTTTCACACTGTGCTCACTAATGCCATCAATTAATTGCTCTTAGATCAGGTCTGCAGGGGATGGTGGTGTGTGCCAGTTTCACCTCTGACTTCTGTGCGGTTCAAATCACTCCCACTCCCTGGGTTCTAGACCTTGGACTTATTTAGGGGTTGTGACAAAGTGCAGCAGACAACTGGTTTTGGTACAAGAAAAAAACTGGGGTTATTGAAGTCACAAATGAACTTATAACATTAGGATTACACTGAGATTATACAGACCTACAAAGTACACTTAGTTAAGAATGGGGAACACGTGGCATAACAAGGGAAAAACACGCTACTAATCCCCTTACTCTTGTCCCACCCCCAAAACCTAACTAAATTGAACTAGGAGAGGTCAGGGATCATGCTCACCAACCAGGGTTCCTTGATAGTTCGAAATCCAGCCAGGTAAGCTGGTTGCAGTTTTGGGGTACACTCTTTGTGTCCTCTGGGGCCTGCCATCCCCACATGGTCCTGGTCTGTGGAATCTGCGAAGGTTCTTCAGTTGAGTGGAGAACGCGGTTGTGGGTAGTCGATCTTCATGGAGGGCTGCGGTTGCAGCCTTGTTGTCTTCAGTTGAGCCTGTCACCCTGTGCCCCTCGCCGTGATGTTGCCTGCGGGCCTGAAAACCTCCAGATCTTCTGGCTTAAACTCTGTTTCAACCACTCCCAACTGCTCACTGGTTTCCCTCTCTGCTTAAACACAGCTTCAACCACTCCCTGCTGCTCACTGCCCTGTGTCAGCTTTCAAAACTGCAACCCTTCTGCTAGCTGTTTTTTCTCTCTAACTCCCCTCGTAACTGACTGCCCAGTTATACTGTCTTTCCAATTTCTTATTGGAATCCAAATCAAGATTAGTTCTTTGTTTGACTTCCTTAGGTGATTGTATGTCTCGTTGTTTTTAATGGGTTTGCATGATGTTTATCATTGTCTTCCTGCCTAGTAACTAGTTTTTGAACTGAAAGCCATTGCATGTGTGGAGTATTGATGGGTTTGCATAATTGAATTGATTGTCCCTTCCTGCCTTAGTAGTTAGTAGCAGTTATTTATGCAAGATTTTGATGGGCTTCAGTTTTGTGTGAGGTGAAGTTTGTATTAACAGGAAGAATGCATATTCTGTCTCCTCTCGTTGTCTGGTTTCAGGCAAAACAATCCACACTGTACTCAACAAGCCCAGGCATGTCCAGTTCCAGGCCTTCATGTGCCCAGCCTCCTGTCTGTAGGGTTTTACACTTAACTCAGTAGTTTAAAAGTCCAAAAGTAATATCCTTGTTGATGATATGAAAAATGTGGGAATTTTAGAACGCTTCAGTCAAATATTTGTTATAATGGAAATCCTGCAATGATATTTTCTAAGCAATACACTTCATTTCTGAGATCAAAAATCTATCACTGCATCAGTGGTACATTACTACTTCACACACCCAGTTATCATTAAACCTTCAAAATGTTAGGTGTATTATGAGCAATTAATATTATGCCATGGCCGTGTTTGTGCATAGTATTGTGTCTCCAAGAAACTTGATCAACACTGTCCAAATTCAAGGACAATTAGAATCGTAAAATAATACAGCACAGAAGGAGGCCATTTGGTTCACCAATTCCGTGCCGGCTCATTCCAAGAGCAATCCAATTAGTTCCACTCCAATGCTCTTTCCCCATATCTCTGCATTTTTTTCTCTTTCAAGTGTTTATTTAATTTTCTTATGCAGCTATTATTGAATCTGTATCTGCCACACTATCAGGCCATTCATCCCACTTGTTGCAAAAAATAGTTTTTCTGCACTCTGGTTCTTTTGTCAATCATCTTAAATCTAAGCCCACTGGTTTTTGACCTTCAGTTATTGGAGGAAGTTTTTCTTTAATGGCTCTAAACTGTTTATGATTTTGAACACTTTATCAAATCTCCTCTTGGCCTTCTCTGCTCTAAACAGAACAACCTCAGCTTCTCCAGTCCATCCATGTTACTGCGATCAATCATTTCTAGAATCATTCTAGTAAATCTCACCTGTGCCCTCTCTAAAGTCTTTACATCACTCGTTTGGTGCCCAGAATTTGACACTGTATTCCAGTTGAGGACAAACGAGTATTTTATATTGGTTTAGCATAGCTTCCTGCTTTTTGAACTGCATAGGGGAAAAATTTGGTAGGCCTGTTTTTGGTCATGGGGTTCATGATACATGATCACTCCATGCCCAGTCATGTTGAGGTAGGCAGCATGCAAACTTCATGTTACCTTCTCAACTAAATTATTTTAGCATGCAGTCAGTCAGCAGAGTGTTCCACACTGGATCTCCTGCTTTCCCTCACCCCAACCTGCCCTTCTGCATTTCTTCTTTCTGATATCCAAGTACTACCGCCCGGCCAGTCATTGCAGTCTCACATGAAGGGTGAGAGCTACTCCAAACCTCTGATTAAGAAGCACAGTCACTCAATCTGATATACATGCTAATAGGCAGCATGTGGAGATGTTTCCTGCTTTGGCAGGCCCAGCAAAGAGCCTTCTCTGGTGGGATTTGTTCAAGAGCTTGCAGGAGTCCAGTTTCAACTTGGGTCTTTCCACTGTGGAAGTGGTGGCCAACTCTGACTGCACTTGCAGATCCACCAATGAAGCAATATCTCAGCTTCTATTGCAGCCATCCAGTATCTTAGTGCTGCAGCAGAAGCTAAAGACCTTGAGAGCCCTGCTTGGTGCCATGTAGGGTCAGACTGCTGCAGGCTTCAGAACTCATTATTCAAAGGGTCAAACAGGTTCTCATAGCAGTCCAGCAGTTTGCCTTCCAACAGATTACTAGGATTGTTCAGATGCTGCCCTGGCACAGCACCAATGGCTCTGTGGAATACAAAACCTCAGGATGATAGCATTTATCCTCCCACCACCTCTATTCTGTCTCTTTTCTTTATCTTCATTTTTACCTTTAGGAAATCTCAACTTTTCCCCTTGCTTCTCTCACTTGTTCTGCTTTCTGTAAAGCCAGCTAACCTAGACTGTGACAATACATGCTGAAGTGGTGCAATCCAAAACCAGGTACCCAAGACACAGAACTGCTCGAGTTCATGCTGCAAGGCCACCTGCAATCTCCCCAGTTGAAAGTCAGCAGCCTTCCACCAGTCATGCTGCAACCACTGGGGGCAGCACTGTAGGGATACAAGGTTAGGCAAAGGCAGTGACAGGGCAGGCACTAAGCAAATGCACTAGGATGAATAGTTCACTTGTGCGTATTCTTGGATGCGTTGTTGGATAAAGTTGTTTTTTTTAGTAGCTTAAAATTTCAGGATTTGGTTGAGGATAGTGGCTGTGGTACATAATAGATGGATTGCCATATGGGGAATTACAAAGCAACTGTGATGTAGAGATTACATCTCAGAGGAACCGGAGTCTGGGTATCTGGTCATGGACAGTTGCTCTGGAGTGAAAGTGGCCTGGATATCACCTCCCTGCCCCCTGTTCTATCCTCTATGCACTTCTTCTCCTTTGCGTTCCATTTCCAAATTATGCTGCGCGCAAAAGGAATAGCAAATATAATCCCCATTACTGAAGAAGGCTTTCTATTGACAGGCATTCCACCTCCTCTGATCTCCTTGTCAAGATCCAGCACCACCCCCACTTGTCTGTAAGGTATGATTCGGAGAGTATGACTTTCAGGCTGCTGCTTGATGGATCTGTGGAACTGGTCTCCAAATTTAGGCGCAAGCCTGCAGATGTTAGTAGCGGGGACTTTACCACATCAACAGGGCTGGGTGTGCCATTGTGACTGCCGGTGCCTAGGTCATTGGTGGGTGGTCTATCTGGTTTCATTCCTTTTAGACTTTGTAGTGGCTTGCTAGGCCATTTCAGAGAGCATTTAAGAGTCAATCACATTGCTGTGGGTCTGGAGTCGCAGACCAGACCTGATAAGGATTGCAAATTTCCTTCGCTGAAGGACATCAGTGGGTTTTTATGACAATCAACAATGGTTTCATGGTCACTATTACTGAGTCTAGCTTTTAACTTCACAATGTGTTAATTTAAATTCAACTAGCTGCTCTGCATGTTTGGATATGAATCCATGTCCCCAGAACATTAGTCTGGGCCTCTGGATTGCAAGTCCAGTGGGGAGGCAATGGCACAGTTGTGTTGTCACTGAGCTAGTAATCCAGAGGCCCAGGCTAATGCGCTGGGCACATGGGTTAAAATCCCACAATTACAGCTGATGGAAATAAATTCAATCAATTAGTAAACATTTGGAATAGAAAGCTGATATCAGTAATGAAACTACCGTTGATTTGTTGTGAAAAGCCATCTGATTCACTCATTCCCTTTAGGGAAGGAAATTTGCTACCCTTACCTGGTCTGACCTGCATGTGACTCCAGACCCCCAACAATGTGGTTGATTCTGAAATGGCCTAGCAAGCCATGCAGCTGTATTAAACTGCTAAAACGGAGTTTGCCAGCATCAACCCAAGCACTGGAAATGATGACGACGAACTTTGTTCTGTCCTTCACTGTCACTGGGTCAAAATCCTGAAACTCCTGCCCCCACAGCACTGTCGGTGTACCTACAGCCCATGAACTGCCGTGGCTCAAGAAGGCAGCTCACCACCACCTTTCAAGGGCAATTAGGGATGGGCAATAAAAGCTGGCCTAGCCAGCAATGCCCACATTCCATGTATGAATAAAGAAAAATATTACCACTTGATCACCACATCCCTATAAATACAGTGAATACTCTGTTTTAATGGTCTCCCCACCCGATTCTTGCAAGGTGAGGTGGGTATGTACAGTACCCTAGTCAAATGGTGAGCACAATCATCTGTCATCATCTCACAATCATAATTTCCAAACAGCTGAAAGGATGTGGGATTTTAACCCATGTGCCCAGCGCATTAGCCTGGGCCTCTGGATTACTAGCTCAGTGACAACACAACTGTGCCATTGCCTCCCCACTGGACTTGCAATCCAGAGGCCCAGACTAATGTTCTGGGGACATGGATTCATATCCAAACATGCAGAGCAGCTAGTTGAATTTAAATTAACACATTGTGAAGTTAAAAGCTAGACTCAGTAATAGTGACCATGAAACCATTGTTGATTGTCGTAAAAACCCACTGATGTCCTTCAGCGAAGGAAATTTGCAATCCTTATCAGGTCTGGTCTGCGACTCCAGACCCACAGCAATGTGATCGACTCTTAAATGCCCTCTGAAATGGCCTAGCAAGCCACTACAAAGTCTAAAAGGAATGAAACCAGATAGACCACCCACCAATGACCTAGGCATCAGCAGTCACAATGGCACACCCAGCCCTGTTGATGTGGTAAAGTCCCCGCTACTAACATCTGCAGGCTTGCGCCTAAATTTAGAGACCAGTTCCACAGATCCCTCTGAACCTGGAGAAGTGAATGTCCCAAATGACTGTGAATTAAAACCAGGATAAAAATTCCTGCTCCAAGTGAGTCTTAGCCCCCTTTATTCCAATGTTGTCAGAGACACTGTGTAATGTAGAAATTTCAGCAGCCAATTTGTGAACAGCAAGGTCCCACAAATGGCTGTGAAATAAATGATCAGAAAATTGGTTTTAGAATTTTGATTGAGGGATAAGATTGGCTAGGCTGCCTGGGAGAACTACTCTGGTCTTCTTTCAAATATTGCCATAAGTTCTTTTACATCCAGTGGAGATGGCATTTTGGCAAGAAAAAACCTCCTACACCACAAAGAAGGAAGGATGGAGTTGACAGAGGAGGTCAGGAACACTAAATTAACCCATAGTTAATCACAAGTAATTAACCAAGGAAAAACATGTGGCAACAAAGAATACTGTGCATGCTGGAAATCTGAAATAAAAACAGAAAATGCTGTAAAAATTCAGCAGATCTGGCAGTATCTGTGGAGAAACAGAGTTAACGTTTTAAGTCCATATGACATTTCTACTTCTCTTAAGCTCTGAAGAACAATGATGGATTTCATACTGTTTAAGAAGGGGTGGAGCAAAATGGAAGGTCAGGCTTGTTGGTAGCTAAGGAGAAATTGGACAAAGACGTCATTGACACAGGACAAAGGGTGTGTTGAAGGTAATGTTAAAGACTAAAGAAGGTGCTGATAGTGGCATTAAGGTAAGATAGCAGAATGTGTTAATAGCAGAACAACGGTCAGTGCTCTGTGAAAGCAAAACACAAAAACAAGTGGCAGATGGCCCAGTTGGCGACTGGGGGGTATGTTGGGGAAAAACCAAAAAAATGAATAAATAAATGAAAGCTAAAACATTAATTGGATTTAAAAGGGGGTAAGATGGAAGAGAGAGTTCATGTCCTGAAGTTGCTGAATTCATTGTTAAGTCCGGAAGGCTGTAAAGTGCCTAATCGGAAGATAAGGTGCTGTTCGTCCAGTGACACCCTGGTCCACTCCTCCATCACCCCCAACTCCTCATTTCCTTCCCACTGCACCTTCCCGTCAATCGCAGAAGGTGCAACATTTGCTTCTTTACCCCCTCACTATCCAAGGGCTGAAACGCTCCTTTCAGGTGAAGCATTGCTTCATTTGCACCTCCTTCAACTTGGTCTACTGCATTCATTGCTCCCAACGCAGTCTCCTGTATACTGGGGAGACTAAAGGCAGCCTGGTTGACCGCTTTGTGGAACACCTTTGCTCAGTCCGCAAGCATGACCCAGACCTTACTGTCACTTGTCATTTCAAGGACATCTAGGGATGGGCAATAAATGCTGGCCCAGCCAGCGAAGCCCACATCCTGTAAATAGATTTAAAAAAACACCATCTTACTCCCATGCCCACATGTCCATCCTTGGCCTGCTACAATGTTCAAACGCAAACTGGAGGAACAGCACCTCATCTTCCAATTAGGCACTTTAGAGCCTTCTGGACTTAACATTAAGCTCAGCAACTTCAGACCATGAACTCTCTCCTACAGTTTTACCCCTTTTTTAATCCAATTTTTAAAATTTATTTATTAATTTGTTTATTTTTATCCTTTTTCCCCCAACACCGCACCATCCCCCAACCCCACCCCCAATAAGGATATCTGTCACTTGTTTTTATGTTTTGCTTTCACGGACCCCTGATCCTTGTTCTGATATTAACACATTCTTCTATCTTACCTTTATGCCACTATCAGCACCACCTTTAGTCTTTACCAGTACCAGTAACACTCCCTTTGTCCTGTGCCCATGACATCTTTGTCCAATTTCCGCGTAGCTTCCACCTATCCCTGACCTTCTGTTTTGCTACACCCCATCCTAAATAGTACAAAATCCATCACATTTCTACTTATCTTTTTAGCTCTGAAGAAGAGTCATACAGACTCAATGTTAACTCTGCTTTGTTCTCCACAGGTGCTGCCAGACCTGCTGAGTTTTTCCAGCATTTTCGGTGTTCATTTAAGGCATGGTTGGAGTTGGGAGAGGAGGTCAGTAGCAGGTGTGTCACCATGGGCTCTTGGATATAATGCTTCAAATTTCTTAAGTGACCTGACCAGTTCCAAAAAGGTGGAAAAATTGTCTGGGTACACCTACATGGTGCAATGCGTCCCCACTCACTCTGTCTTGGCAATCATACAATCACAGCCTCTTCATGCTCATTTCTTCAACATCTATTGTACCACTTCAATACACACCATCTCACTACCCTCACATCAGTGTCAAGACATTCCTCAAATACACACCAATCCCACTCTTTTCTTTCTTTTCATGGTATGTGGCACCACTGGCAAGGACATCCCTAATGCCCTCGAACTGAGCGGCTTGCTTGGCCAGTTTTGAGGGCAATTAAAAGTCAACTGCATTGCTGTGGTCTGGAGTCACATGTAGGCCAAACCATGTAAGGACAGCAGATTTCCTTCCCTAAAGGACATGAGCAAATCTTTTCACAACAATCAGTGATAGTTTCATTACTGAGACCAGCTTTCAATTCCAAATTTTTACTGATCAATTGAATTTTAATTGAGTTTAAATTCCATCAGCTGCCATTGTGGGATTTGAACACATGTCCCCAGGCATTAGCCTGGGCCTCTGGATTACTAGCCCAATGACATGCACTATTTCCCAATTATGATGAATTGTGATGTTTCTGCCTGATTGTCACTCACACCAACATGCAGTTTGCATACTGCACACATGCATTAGAGCCACTCTGGTCTGCTGTGCCACCCTTGCAAGAGAAAATAGCTCTGAATGTTATGAGGAGACAAGGATGAGCAAAAGACCTCTTCCCCAGTGGAGGAGACAGCTCTGTTGATAAGTGGCATTTCAGCCTCCTCAGCATGGGAAATGGCGAGATTCTCGATCCGTTGGTGCAGAGTGACAGTATTAATCTCTCAGACCTATATCTTCCACATGATAAAGTTATCTTCAGTTGACTTCAGTACTTTAGCAAATATAATCACTTTAATGATGCACATTTTAACATTTTTAAAGTTCCGTTAGCTTGTTTTCTCTTCCTTGGGACTAACACGTGAAGAACACAAGCTCCTGCCTGGAAATGATAGGACTTCATATTCCTGCTGAGAATTCGCCACCAGAACAATTGAATCATGGCACCAGTGCAAGTACACACACATCAGTGACACCTGTTAGATAGTTAAGGTGGGATGTCATCTGTTGACTGTTATGGCACATCATAGAGTGGTGGCAGGGCCAGTTGAGCAAAATCTGTGTTGGAAGTCAAGACCATCTCCAAGCTCTGCTGAGCTCAACATAGATGCTGAACCCAGTGAACATGAAGAACTCTTGAGCCTCAGTAGCAACTGTGCAAGATACAGGCAGTTCTGTCAGGCAAACTTTCTATAGTGGCACAGAAGATAGAGAATTCCTGCACAAACATTTGCCAAGCGATGGCACAGGGTTTTGCATTCACGCTGCATGTGGTTTCTCTATGAAAGTTGTATCAAATGTACAATGAGGTTATACCCAGATGGTGACTGACATGATAATAGTTGATTGTGGAAGTGGATTCCAGTATTAGATACCATACAGTAATCTGTACTAGATAGGGGGTGGGGGTCACCTGATCTGGAGGTTGAAAGTCAGCACATGTTGGACCCTATCTTGACAGAATTCAGTTATTACAGATATATGTTTATGTTAGGAAAATGTGTTATCAATAAAGTTAGCTAAGCTACAGTGTTGACAGCCTGTGTGCATCATTGAAACAAAAAAACAAGACAGTGGCCTTGCACATTCCAGCCACCAATATTTCTACCAGCTTTGACAAAGTGGCAGATAAACTAGACCGAGGCTTCACAGACACCACTGGTTACTTTCAAAGAATTCTCCTACAATAAGGCAAAAGTGATGCCTTACTGGCTTAGCGGAGGAAGGATGGTAATATGGGGGAGCAAAATGCAGACTTTTTGCAAAGTGTTTGCACATTTATTTACCCTGTTGCCCTTCCTCTCAAGCCCCCAACCTGTGCTCAATATGCTGCTGCTTCCCCAATGAACTAGCCTGTCCCTTTACAAGTGCAGGCAGAGGGGTCTGTGGCAGTATTCTCAAGGGCTCCCACACCCAGACGTTGTCAGCTGTGAGTACATCATTGTGGGTCAAAATCCTGGAACTCCCTCCTTAACAGCACTGCGGGTGTTCCTACACCACATGGACTGGAGCGGTTCAAGAAGGCAGCTCACCACCACATTCTCAATGGCAATTAGAGATGGGCAATAAATGTTGGCCTAGCCAGCAACACCCACATCTCATGAATGAATATTTCTAAAAATCATAAGATGGAGCACAGAACAGAGCAGCCTGCCATGATCTTTGGTGAAGTCATGCAGGTAGCGCCATATGATGTGTTAGGGATAGGAAGACAAAGGTTTTATCGTTCACCACATGTAAGCACATGGGTATCTTTTGATATTTGTTATGGTTATTAATTTAATTGGCCCAGATCCTCGATGGCAACAGCAACAAATATTGAGATGTTTCCCACTGTTGCACATCAGGACCCTGAAGAATTCACAGAATCAGAATCACAGAATCACACAGTGCAGAAGAGGCCCTGCGGCCCATCGAATCTGCACCAACACATGAGAAACACCTGACCTACCTGCCCAATCCCATTTACCAGCACTTGGCCCATAGCCTTGAATGTTATGACGTGCCAAGTGCTCATCCAGGTACTTTTTAAAGGATGTGAGGCAACGCGCCTCCACCACCCTCCCAGGCAGTGCATTCCAGACTGTCACCACCCTCTGGGTAAAAAAGTTTTTCCTTACATCCCCCTAAACCTCCTGCCCCTCACCTTGAACTTACGTCCCCTTCAACTAAGGGGAACAGCTGCTCCCTAACCACCCTGTCCATCCCCCTCATAACCTTGTATACCTTGATCAGGTCGCCCCTCAGTCTTCTCTGCTCCAACAAAAACAATCCAAGTCTATCCAACCTCTCTTCATAACTTAAATGTTTCATCCCAGGTAACATCCTGGTGGATCTCCTCTGCACACCCTCCAGTGCAATCACATCCTTCCTATAGTGTGGCGACCAGAACTGCACACACTACTCCAGCTGTGGCCTCACCAAGATTCTATACAATGACAACATAATCTCCCTACTTTTGTAATCCATGCCGTGATTGATAAAGGCAAGTGTCCCATATGTCTTTTTCACCACCCCACTAACATGCCCCTCCGCCTTCAGAGATCTATGGACACACACACCAAGGTCCCTTAGTTCCTCAGAACTTCCTATTGTCATGCCATTCATCGAATACTTGAAATCATTGAATCATTGAAATCCGACCTGCGCACATGCATGGTACTTAAACAGGAAGTGTAAACCTTTGATGGGCAGAATTATGCCGCCTGGGACCTTAATACTCTCGCTGATGTATACTGAAAGGAGCATTCAGATCTGTCTAGACACCTGGAGGGTAGCTTCAGTATATCAACCATCTGTTGAATGACATATCCGGTTATCACTTGGCTAGAGTTTTTACACCCTTGGTATTGTTTTGTGCGGCTTCTCAGAAGTGTCAACAGCCAGGACTAAACAGGGTATCCTTTGTTTCCAAACAGTCACAGTTTCAGGATAGTCCCAGGTCTGAACAGGTCAGGGATTTTGGACAGCTGCAGTATGAAAACATCACGGCAGCTCCCTAGAAACCTGGTGCTGACCTGCCTCAGCATCTTCTTGTTTCACATCAGCTGTACATTGATGGAGTGAAATATCTTGAGGTTGATGAATGCTCCTGATTGATTTGAGGATGTTCGGATTGCCATGTGTGCGCAGCTTGGCACACTGCATCTGTGGGAAGCCAGCCAGAGATGTGAATCCAAAGCAATCCATTTGTTACCTGTATTATACATGCTGACTGCAACTCAATATGTCTCCTTTAGGTATCTGGAAGGAGCCAGAAGCAAATAAATTGAAAGCAGTGTTGACTTTTACAGCCACTGGAAATACATGACCACCAGGTCCGGCAGGGAGTAGGCCTTCCTGTAGAACACAAAAAAGTGCCTGTGACCTCCTGACATTACAATCTCAGCTTTCAGAAGCACTGTTCCTCTGATAGGTCAAGTAAGCTGGCCTTCCACCTGTACGCATGGTTAGGTGGATGCGGCCTTCTGCAAGTTTGTTCCCTCTGTTGTTCCATTCTTTCTTGGTCACCTGCAACTCCCTCCATACACAACTCCTGCTGCTGTTGATCTTCATTCTCCTCCTCTGACTCAGTTCAATCGAGAGATGGGCACCACCCATCATGTGCTCCCCTATTTGCACACCTCAATACTCTCCAAATTATTCTCACACACCAACAACTCTCAACAAACTGTGTCCCAAGATGCAGCTGAGGAAGGTGCTTTGAGCATTGAACCTATATTCCTGAACTTTTGCCAATCTGATAAAGTATGAATAATCATGAGCAACTTTCCAGACCTTAGGAAAACCCAATCTGTACAGATGAAATTCACTGTAGGATCCAAATTACATTATATGACCCCAATTTAAATACATTGAAGAATCTACTGCCTCTAAGAAGTGGGGCTCTCCACCACCATACTAAATGATACTTTTTCAGCACATGTTTTTCCAAGATGGATATTTTAATCTCCCTCCCTCCAACCCTCTTCTGCCTATCATGCTGGGAGTGGGAGAGGATGGGGAAGCGAGTTGGGTTTACAGGGGAGTTGAGTTTATTATCAAGGCCATTACTTCTCCAAAGCTCCAAATACACCATTGCGCACATTGGATCCAATACTTACTGGGGGGTGGTTTCAAAGTGGCTGGGCGAAAGAGTCATAGATGAGCAACTTGCAATTCTAACTGCAGGGTATTTTTGATTTTTTTTCGGATATTCCCCATCCGACAATCAAAATGATGGACAGGTTTGGCTGTCCTGTTGTGTGGGAAGATTCTGGCAGAGAGTCACAGTGCCAGGAGCAGATAAGTTTATAGTTGATGGCAGGTGGTTAGAGCATAGTTGGGGGGTGGGTGGTGCATAGTTAGAAAGCGGGGTGTGTGGATAATGTACTGTTGAATGGTGGATGGTGTATGATTGAGGGTGTGAGCTGAGTGATTGTTGTGTGGGTAGTGCATCGTTTGGTGGGTGATTTGTGCATAATTGTGGGCATGGGTTATGCTTGGTTGGGATTATCAGTGATTACATAGATTATGGAAGTGAAGGGTCAGGCAGATAGCTTGCTGGCCCTGGCAGAAATGCTCCTCCTCCTCTAGGCCCACAAGAAATACTGAAAAGGCACTTACCTTATTTTTGGGGCCCAAGAAAGCCAGGCAACGGCAATTAAAAGTAGAAATCATATAAAAATAGAGCCTTCTTAAAAGATTCCAGCAACCAACCCACCTCCTGAGAGTGAATTGATTGCCTTTCCCATCTGTTTAAACAGGAAGCAGGTGGGTTCGAGGTGGCATGGAATAGATTTGAAATTTTTAACATTTTCACTTCCCACCAAACTCAAGCCCACCCATTTGGTGGGGGATAACATTACTCCATTACTTATGTTGCACGTATTCCCACAGTGTTGCAATTAGGTCATGTTCCAACTTAGTTCTAATTGGACATCAAACCTGCAGCACTCCTCCCCTGCCTCACTGAATTCTTCATCCTACACTCTGTAGGAAAGTAAATCCCAACCTAATTATTACTTCTGGTTTCATCTCAGAATTTTCCACTCTCTGGTGGTGTTCAATAAGTCTTGACCATTCAGCTAGGTTTCCCAAAAAATGACGTACACACAGCTATCACATCGCCAGTACATTTTTGGTGGTACAAGGTGAAAACTGGTATGTTTTTGACACAGGAACAGCTTCCAGTTAGCATTGCTTCTGGACCCCCATTTTCCTCATTCTGTAAGTTAGAAAAAAGTCAATTGCTGCTTTGCAGAAAAAAGTGCTTAAAACGATCCATACTCCAACTATTGCTAAATGGTTATCAAAATTTCAACATAAATTGATGGCTACCTTCACTACTGGCAGGATCATTATGGACAAATGTGTGGAGAACACAATTAGATTTCTGAAATCAATATTCAGTGAATGTACTAGGAGTTTTACTACACTGGAATAACTAATGTCAATATTGATATTGCTTCTACAGTCATCCAATAATTCAGGGTACTTTAAGCATGAGTCAAGTAACACGATTGCAAAAATGTGACTTATGTGAATTCTTCCTTTTAAACAAATAAGATACATTTATGTGTCTCTGTTTGAACAGTTTTTACATTCTATACTTTATATCATACTATTAGTTGAATGGCGGAGCAGGCTTGAGGGGCCGAATGGCATACGCCTGCTCCTATGATCCTATATTCCTATAATATGTTCCTATCCTAATTAATGTTTAAACATACCAATATCGTATTTAAATACAATGAAGATCAAATGCATCACAGTGATTGGTTAGAATGCTATTGCATATGGTGATGTGTGTGATGTTGTCATGAAGCTATTAATGTATATAATATTTTGGAAAATATTTTTCTTTTAAAATAGATGTTCACTCAGCAGGTGTGTCTTAATTGGATTAAAGTCAGCTAGTCTAGGTGCTTGGATGTGTACTAGTTTTGATATGTAGGAGAGATAGCATGCATTTGCATTTTTTGATTTGAGCATTCAAGGAATGGGGTAAAAACTGATGCCATTCTAGCAGCTACCAAGCAATATGTTTATATTACAATTAAAGTTGGTACTATGGAAGAAGCTTTATTGTTAGAAAGGTTTAGTTCAGAGGTTGATGATACAATGAGAATTAACTGGTAGGTATAACTTCAGTAACTTTTGGGTGTGCTGAGCAGAAGCAATGTGAGATCAAAAGGTAGTTGCCAGCCTTCAACTGGCTCCACAGTGAAAAGAACCTCATTTTGAATTTGTAAGGTGAAAATGCTTTGCCTGGTGTTTGGTTAAGTCTATGGGTTCCTGTAATGGAGATTAGTTTGGGGATTTGTTAAAAGTTATGATAGTAGTAATTTGTAGCCATGTGTATATATTTTAACCTGTGTAAATTAATAAAATGTTTCAATTAGTTTAATGTAAAGTCTCGAGAACTGGTGATTTGATTCCTGAATTTAGAATCACATCTCAAACATAACACTTAAAATTATAGGTTATAACAGTTGTTTAAAGTTTCCCTCTTGGAATTTTAAATAGCTCTGCTTTACCAACTTCATCGGCCAAAGCAGATGCTATAAAAAAAAGTGGTCCTTTACGCCTGAGAACAGGGTTTCAATCTAGTCACATGCATCCCATAAGTGCAATTGATGATGTGTATGGACATTCAAAAGGCATTTGATAAAGTACCACACATTAGACTTGTTAGCAAAATTGCAGCCCATAGTATGAAAGAGGCAGTAGCAGCATGAATATAAAATTGGTTTAGGGTTAGAAAGGTTGTAGGAATGATTGCTTTTCAGACTGGAGAGAGATATATAGTGGGTTTTCCCAAATTTCAGTACGAGGACTGTTTTTGATATACATTTAATGACTTGGCATGGGCGTAATAGGGCATAATTTCAATATTCACAGTTAACATGAAACCTGAAAGGTCATAAACAGTGAGGAAGATTGTAATAAAGTTCAAGAAGATATGGACAGATTGGCAGAATGGGCAGACACGTAGCAGATGAAATCCAGTACAGATAAGTGTGAGGTGATACATTTTATGGGAAGAATGAGGAGAGAAAATACAAGCTAAAAGGCTAAAATACAAGCTTGTGCAGAATTTTTTTGAAGTTGGTAGGACAGGTTAACAATGCTGTTCATAAAACATGTGGGCTCAGTGGCTTTATAAATGATGAAGAAAGTGCAAAACAAAAGAAGTTATGCTAAACCTATGTCAAACACTAGTTTGGTTCAGATGAGGTATTGGGTCCAATTCTGAACACCACATAATAGGAAGAGTGTGGATGCTTTAGAGAGGGTAAAGAAGGGATTTACCAGAATCGTTCAAATTATGAATGATTACAGAAATGTGCATAGAATGGAGAAGCTAGGATTGTTCTCCTTAGGGAGTGCTCAGAGGAGGTGTTTAAATCGTGAATGGTTTAGAGAGAATAAATAAAGATAAATGTTGCCAAAGGCTGAAGATTTGATAATCAGAGGGCTGAGATTTAAAGTGATTAGCAAGAGCACCAGGAATGACATGAAGAAAAACCTTTTTACGCAATGAGCAGTTAGGATTTGGAATGGACTGCTTGATGTGTTTGTGGGAATGTATTCACTGGTAGCCTTCAAAAGGGAATTGGATAACTGCTTGGAGAAAAAAAAATCGTAAGGGTATGGGAAAGAGCAAGGGAGTGGGACTATTCAAAAGAGCTGGCACAGATTTGATAGGCCAAATTCTATGATTCTACAAAGTGATTTGTTAATATGAAACCTAAGTTAAAATAGCCCGGGCATTAATCTTGGGGGTGTATGTGCATTAGGCACTCATTCCAGGACTCCAGTACGAGAGTGTTAAAATTGTCCATGTGGTAAGGAATTATCATTGAGCAGAGAGAAAAAAATAACAATAAGATCAACTTTCAGACATAAAATAAAAGAACGAATGAAAGCCATTACAATAGACTCAATGTGTATGCAAAAACAAAGATAAAAAAACAAAAACAAGAGTCGGAGTTAGTGCAACTGCCTGCCAAAGAATGTACAGAGCAGAACAAAAACAAAAATACCTGGAAAAACTCAGCAGGTCTGACAGCATCTGTAGAAAGGAAACAGTTGACGTTTCGAGTCTGGATGACCCTTCATCAGAATGTACAGAGCAGTAATTGAATCAAATTTGGAGAAAGCTGAAAGTATCAAAGAAGAGAATGAGGTAGATAACTGTTACTTTGAAGCAACCTATCCCTAAAGGATCAGAAGATAATGAGAGCAGTCTATTGATATATAATAGTCAAGGTGTTTCCGAAAATCAGTGAAACCAAACAAGTATAATGTTTGGTGTTGAATTGTTGCCCTACAGAATGCAGCAAGAACTTCACATGTCACAATAGTCCAGAAATTGCTGGAAAGATAACAGCTAGTTCACAGCACCCACCTCATTAGTGCATTAAAAAAAAAGCAATTTGTGGGGAAGAAGGGTATCCAATTAGTTTCAATCCACCAAACACTAGACACTTTGCATTAATCCTTCATTAGCCTCAGCAGAACAAAAGAAACTGGAACCTCATGGTTAGCCTCCCCGTTTAGTGCGTGACACAAAATTGCTGGATTTGCACCATCAGTACAAATTAATCTTGCAGCAGCTATTTAAGGCTGATAATTCATGTCCCAATAACCCTGTCAAAGACATGATTTATGGTCAATCCCACTCCCCAGGTCAGCACGAAAAAGAAAGGACAGGCAAGACTAAAAGTCAAACAAACTTTGAATCAGTCCAGCAGTTTAAACAAAAATTGAAAAAAACAATTTGAAAGTAGTGCTTGATTTTCCTTTGATAAAGTGTAAACAAATCAAAATTATTACTATCATTTTCCAACACTTGAAAAAGTTCCAAATGTCTTCCCACATGATCATTACACGGCAGCAATAATAATAATTAAAAATAACTACTAACAAATAGTACAAAGAGAACAGAAAAGGATGAGGCCGGAGCAGAACACCAAAAAGGGGCAAGGCTAGGAAAGGAAGAAGTTGAGACGAGAATGGTAGAAAAGGTCGAGGCTGAGAGGCAAGTAGTGGATAAGGGCAAGGCTGCGAGAGGAGCAGTGGAAGAGGTCAATTCTGAGAGGGCAATAGTGGAAAAGGGCAAAGCTGAGAGGGGAGTAGGAGAAAAGGGCAGGGCAGAGGGACGTTCAGCAGGAAAGGGCGAGACTGAGAAGGAAGGAGCAGAAAAGGGTGAGACTGAAAGGGGAGCTCTAGAAAACAGTGGTTCATAGGTGGTATAGGAAAATAAATCGCAAAGTGAGGTCTCAGCACCAGAGGATGTGGGGATAAGTCACAGCTAAATATTCAATTTAATCTCTCTGTAACTTAAATTAGATCAAGTAATCAGCTAAAAAAATTGAAAAATATAAATTAAGTTGATAATACATGAACATTGATTAAATAAATAAATAAATAAAGCAGCATAGCTGGTGTGTCATATCTGCAGTGTCTGGAGGTTTGTAGAGAGGACTGGGATCCCAAGCAACCACATATGCATTAAGTGTTGTTAAACTGAAGTGTGAGGTGCGGGCAAATTTGTTGTAATAGTGTGGAGGATGAATTCATAATATGCATTCAAGATGGCTTTCTTGATCAGTAAGTTTGGTCAAAGAGATAGGTGTTAAGGAACATCTGAAAGGAGGAGAGAGCGGCAGAGAGAAAAAGAGATATAGGGAGGGATTTGCAGACCTCGTGGCCTAAGAAGCTGCAGCACATTCACTAGTCGTTGAGTGAAAAAAAATTGGGATGCACAAGAGGCCAAATTTGGAGAGGCTGGAAGAGGTTACAGAAATAGGGAGTAGCAAGATCATGGAGTGATTTGAAAACCAATTTTAAAACCAAAGTGCTGTCAAATCAGGAGTCTATGGAGATCAATGAGCACCAAAGTGATGGATGAAGATGACTTGATGCCACTTTGTTCCACTGCACTTTTTAAGGCTATGGTCAATGTTGCTAATAGGTCTATTATGTGACACTTAATCAAATGCTTTTGGAAAGCCCATACACAACAACAACTGCACCTTCATCAATCCTTTCTGTTATTTCGCCAAAGAACTCTGTCAAGTTTAGTCAATCACAATGTGCCTTTAACAAGACTGTTTTGGCTGTCATTTATTGAACCATATTTATGATAGGGGCCGCCCATTAGTTCCAACTGCTGATAAAGAGTTCTTTTCATGCATTCAAATGTGTTCGCTCTGTATCAAAGATAAAAAGGTGTGAATTCCATTACTTTCAGCAGATTGTTTCCCATGGCAGCTGGAGCTCCTGGAGTTGGGAAAGTATTTAAAATCGCGTACAATGCTATAATAATATAACTCATTTGATAGATAGGACGACAGAGAGAGAGAGACGGACAATTTGAATAATATCAAATCTAATTTGTCACTAATTCTACTGCTAGAAATAGGTATGGTCACCATCGTCATTATTTCCACTATGTGATTCAACGTGTATATGGGTATCAAATGTTTTGGGCCTGAAACCTTGGATCACAGCAGCAGCAAAACTGCACATACATAACCAACCCAGGATGAAAAATGGTGAGGCTAATAAATGTGTTTGAGACAAGACACAAGTAGTTCACCAACTTTTGAATGAGAAAAGGAAAATTATCCAATGCACTTTAAAAAAAGTGTTAGATATGATTTTATCCGATTAGGAAAATTAAGGCTGCAGGGTGGCTCAGGGCGGAATCATGCCCAGATTTACACTAAGTGCAATAGCGAGTGGGAAAAAGAACATTTTTCCCACTGGCCGCATGGCGGGTTTTCGTGCCGTATCATCCCAATCCTGCCTCATTAATGCATTCCTGGGAAACACACCGTTTTGATGGCGGGTGGGCTCTCATTCGCCCGCCAGGCCATCACCTCACTGCTTCATCACACTGGGGACCATATTTAAAGTGCAGCCGCATGCACACTTCTCAGTGCTTCCAGCCCAGGACTGCTGCACAGAAACCATGGCTCCGAAAGGCAAGAAGGCTGCCGACTCCGGTTTAATTACGCTTCCCTCGAGCGCCTTTTGGGCAAAACAGAGGCCCACTTTGATGTCCTCTACCTCCTCTCTGGCCGCAGGAGGGGCAGCAACCTCACTAATCCAGCATGGGAAGCAGTGGCAGCAGTGGTCAGTGCCAATGCCTGGCAAAAGGACAGCCATCCAGTGCCACAGCAAGATGAATAGTCTCATCTACCCCACCAGCGTAAGTCACTCTTCTCACCACTTTCAACTCACAGGCTCACAAACCCATCACACATCCACAGAGATCTCACACATCAAGGGACAACACCACTAACTCTCACACACACCCTCACATCTCCATCAGGCTCATATCCTCTGGAGCTCACATCCTCATCCCGTCCATGGCTCCGCACACCACACAACCATTCCATGCAGTGCCAAGCATCCTGCTCTCCATCTGTTTTCATGCAGGAGAAGCTGGCTCACAACAGCAGGGAGAGGCCCTCGACTGGGGGTGGAGTGGCCCACATTAGGCCCCTCACTCACTTTGAGGAGCGTGCCATCATGCTGAATGGTGAGGACATGGACCATGTCTGTAGCAATGGTGAGGTCGGCAGCAAACATCCTCGTGAGGATCCTGCATCGCATCATTCCTCTCTCAACGCAACTGTGAATGCTCTCTGCTGCTTTTGACCTCCAGCCAAGAGGACTCATCCTCCATTGAAGAGCTGGAAATAAGCAGCCTGGAAGACCTGTCACAGTGTTTACCCACACACTGCACCAGTGCAGAGACACACACCTCGGTGGGACCTAGATCTAGAGGAGGTTTGAGTTCACAATCTGGTAGTCGCCGCACAGACACGTGTCCACAGCAGCAGGAGGAGGCAGGTTCAGACGAGCTCCTCGGCACTCAGAGGACTGCTGGGCAAGAGGCATCTGTGAGGTCCAAGTCAAATGATGAGACTCTGGATTCGGCCTTCCAACTCATCCTAGAGCATTAGCAGAAGGCATGAGAACATCACGCAGAACTTTTGGAAGCCCTCAACAGAGTGGCACGCAAGTTGGAGAAGTGTGGCCACCTGCTCTCTGATGAAGTGGTGCCCATGTGTGCTTATGGAGGTCTCAGAGGGGATGATGGCAGATGCCATGGATGCCCTGGTCCAGCAAAATGTGGAGATGCAGAATTGCACTCCATTGCTGGAGCTATGGATGAGCTCTTGCAGTGGCAACATAAAAGGGAAATGAGGCACCTTGATGTCCCCCAGGTGGTCCTTCCCCACAAGGATTCAGGCCAAGGCCCTCAGGCATCTGAAGGGAGGAGAGGCAGCAGCTGGACACTGCTGGTTCATGCACTCAGGAATCTCAGAGCTTGTCCTCTCCCTCTGAGTCCCCTTTGCCTGTAACCCGCTGAACCTCGTCCTCTGTCACCGCAGAGGAAGCAGCTGGCCCACAGGAGGGTACCATAGCAAGCCAGGACCCCAAGGCCTCAGCTCTCCAGAGGACCCATGCCGAAGTCATCAGAGGCAGCAGGGCCAATCATTGCACAGGTTGTGTCCACCTCTGCTGCGGCTGTCAGGCCAAAAGTTAGTCTAGGGCGTTCAAAAGTTAATGTACTCTGATCACAACTGGTTGCATGGGTGAACACATTGTGTCACTTTACAATCTGGAAATATATTTACTTCCACTGAATAATGTGTAATGGTGTCTTTCAGCTTCATTGACAGGTTTCACGAGTCTTGCCACTGCATGCCCCCAACTAGCAGTTCAGCTGCATGCATCCGGCCCATGAGTGATTCTGGAGGGAGAAGTGTGTGTGTGTGGCAGGGCCTTTCAGAGCCTCGTGCAAGCACTCTCCCATGCACAGGGATCCTTCCCTCAACACACTCATCACAATGTCCTGAGCATTTTCGATGCTGCCTGCTGGGGTTCACTTTCAGTTATCCATCTGTGCTGACCTGCATCTCTGATCACGCTCCCATGCAGCACCAGATCTCGCCCACCACGACTCTGGCTTCACTTTACAATTGGAAAGCATGGTGCATCTAACATTATTCTTCAGGTGCCCCATCCTTCTCCCTCCCCAAGTCACCCATTTCCTTCCCCCATCACTGTCGACCCACCGGCATCACCTTCCGCCTTCCCTCTGTGACCTACCAGCCGCAACCCTTTACTCTCGGGGATGTCCAGCTGAATGTGCATGTGTCCTTCCTGCCTGAAAATCCCACCCCACCCCACCCCCACAACCTCCCCCTTCCCACCCCCTGGATCCGTGTCTGCCTCCGAGTCCCCAACAACCACCCTCGCCATCCCTCCTAGCGATGCCATCGCATGCTCACCCTCCCATTCTACCATCTCATTCTGCCCTCAGTCATTCTCACCATTCCCTCGTACTATGCCCACTCTCAGTTTGCTTCCCAGGAGACAGTCATGGACTGATGAGAACCCTCCTTTGCACATTCACCTGGACATCCCCCTCTCTGATCTCCTTCCTCCCTTGGAACTCCTTCCCACCTCCCTAGACACCCCCCTTTAGCCCTTTCCCCCAACTGGACATGACGCCACGCCTCCACCCTGGACTCCTCCCGCTTAGTCCATCCCCCTTCCTGACTGCTTCAGGCACTGTTATTTCTTCTGCCACCCTTACCCCTTCCCCCTCCTGGACTCCATCCTCCATGCTTAACCCTTCCTCCATCTGCACTCCTTCCTCTCCTTGGAGTCTTTCTCCTCTTTGCACTCCTTCCTCCTCTTGGACTCCTTCCCCTCTCTAGACTCCTTCCCTTACACCACCCACACCCCTCACATCTGCCTCCCCAATTGCCGTCTTGTCACCCGTTGCCCCCTTCTTCCCCCCATAGTCCCATCCCCCAAACTCACCCCTGACACCTTTGTTCCCCCCTCCCAACCTAACTGCACCCCCGACACCTTTTCCTCTCCCAGTTGATCCTCGACCTTCCAGTACATTTTTCTTTCCCAAACAAAGCTGAACCTTCCTCTTCAATCCCGCGACCATCATCCATTGTGAGCAGACCCGCAACACTGACTTTCCTCCACCTTGAGCTGCTTCATGGTAGAGCCATGACCATGAGAATCTGCGCATCATGCCACCGATGTTCCTCCAGTGTGCCATTGCTGTCGGGCTACAGCATCTTCTGCTCCTTCGATGTCCACGATGTGAGCAAGGTTCTGGTGGTAAGTCCTGACTTCTGCACGTCACACTTATCAAGACATGTTCTGCACTGGCATGTTTTCCCGCCGACATGGACGGATGATCTAGCGGTGGGGGGATGATTCTGGTGGGCTGGCCTTATAATGATATGTAGAAGTATTACAATAAGGTTCCTGATGTCCGGTAAACACAGCCCATTATTGCCAGGCTGAGTGGACAATTGCAAACTGGTTTCACGACATTGTGAAACCGATTTTTGGCTTTCTCGCCATATTGACCGCTCACACCGCCAAACATGCCTGATACCAGTGGGCATAGAAAATTCCGCCGTTAGTGCTAACTTGGTTTGATTTGAATGACACATTCACATGACATGGTCAGTCAATGGTTCCCAACCAAATAAAGCATGTGAGCAGTAACTAATCACTGCCAGGCATCAAATAGTTGTTAAATTCACTGCTCATTCACAAATCAGCTTTACTTATCTGAAACAGGTTGCGTAATAGGTTCACCAAAATAGAATTGATTTGGAGAATGTCATTACTCCCTGTCATTTAATTTCTTCAAACTCAGCAGGAAGATAAGTAATTACAATTTGAAAAATCTTCTACAATCAGAGGAGTAATATTAATTATTTGTATATCTGATTTCAATTATGCATTCTTGTGCAATATGCATCTTCATTTATTACATGTTTGAACTGATGTTTTATGTTTAATTGCATGCCACTTATCTGAATTGATTTCAGATTCCTATTATCAGCAATAGCTGCAGCAAGGGGAAAGTGTCAGTCAAGTTCTGCAGTGTATTGAGACATACAGAGATGCCAGGATTAATTTGGCAAGAAATGAGTTAACTTGGTAGAAGCCACCTTGACTCAGTCCCTAGATTAATAAAAACACTATGGATACTGCAGCCTATATAGCTGCTATAAGGCTTATGATCAGAAAGGGAGAGGTCAAATAAGATTTATTGATTAGTTCCCTTGGCAACACAATAGTTAAAATCCATCAAGTTAAAACAAGTTAAGACAAATTTATTATTAAGTAGTCATTCAATATTTGTTAAGAAGTCACCAGTCTTTTAGAATAATACTGTTCTCTCTCAACAGGTAATATTTACATAATTAATTTTTGTGTTAATGGTAATCCATCCCCTGATTAGAATTGTTCAGAGTGCTGGATGCACTTGGAATAGTTTACTTAAACATGTGAAAATAGGTTTTTCATTTTCTTCATTGAATTAGCTACATGTACTGTTATCAATTCATAGATACACAATGCTGTGCTAAACATTCATAATATACATTTCATCTCTTGCTTTAGCACAAAATAAGGATCAACTGGGGAAATCCAGCTTTGCAGTCAAATTATCAGCTCCAAGTCTTTGCTCTTTGCATCTAGCGTCATGAGAATTAAAAGCTCAAGGGTTTAGATGGCTAAGTTACCTCACACATCGAGAAATTCATAGGCCTCCCCCGTACCCTGAAGGAAACTGCAAGAAATACTGATGAAAGCAGTATACTCACCCTGTAATTTGTCAAGTCTGCCCATCATAATTACCAAAGATGCTATTTCATACAATTGGTATTTTATTTTAATGAAATTCATTTCCTAGAATGGCCTTGAAACAATAATAGGAGTCTAATTCTTTGTTCCCTGCACTGACCCCATAGTTTCAGGAAGATGTAGTATTTAATTATTCACAGAAATTTCCTCTGAGTTTAGATAATGAATAGTCACATTCTAAGTGCCACATATTTCTTACAGAATTACAATTTAGAAAGCAATTCCTAGGTTTTTACACTGGTGCCGTGAGCTGAAATGTCTCCTACTTTGGCTTTTGATGGAATGAAGTATGTGAACGTTCAGTTGGACAGTACAACAATGAGCTGCTAGTCTGCTGTGTAGCTGAAATCGGCACCTTGATCCAATTTGTAGACATGTTCAACAATGCAATAAGGGAGGTTGATGCCCTTCTATGGCATCGTCTTCTTCCAGGTGAAGTCCCAACAGTAGCCACCACTCCCAGCAGCACTGCTGGGCTTCCAGGCCCTCTGATTGGCTGGCAATTCTTGCAAGCAACTCCAAGAACAATGAAATAGTTGCCCGATGCTCCCATAAAATGCAGCCGGGGTCCCACAGATGACCAAGGTGAGGTCACCCCGAGTTTTCATGCCCACCGTTGGGGCCCTATTGTGACAATAAAATTCATGCTACCATTGTAATGTAGGAAACGTGATGGTCAATTTGCACACAGCCAGCTCCCATAAACAGCAAAATGATGATGACCAGATAACCTGTTATAGTCATGTTGGCATAACTACTGGCCAGGACATTGGGAGGAAACTCCCCTGCTCTCCCTGAATAGTGCCATGGAATCTTATATATCCACCTGAAAGGCCGGATAGAGCCTTGCTTTACCATCTCAACTGAAAGAAGGTGCCTCTGATAGTGCAGCATTCACAGTGCAGAACTGAAGGATCAGACCAATTTCTAAAGTAGGATTGAATCCACAAATTTCTAAACAAAAGTATGAGCTACAACAGACAATTATTGTACAAAACTTTGAGCTGTGTGTGATTTTGGGCCCAACATTTTAAAAATGGCAATAAATTAAGTCAGAGGAAGTGAACAGTGTAGATGCACCATGTTGATAAAAACTATATTTACGAGGAGTAACTTAAACCAATTTGACTATTTCCAATGGAGCAGAGAATAAGTAACATTTGTGCACAAGTAGCAGGCAATGACCATCTCCAAAAAGAGAGAATCTAAGCATTTCCCCTTGATAATCCACAGCTGTACCTCACTCCTCACTCCCCAAAGCCTGTCCACCATCTCCAAAGCCAAAGTCAGGAGTACAATGGAATATTCTTCATTTGCCAGGATGAGCGCAGCTCCAATAAGAAAGAAATAATGGGAGCTTGTTAGAAAGGTACAGCAATAATCATGGGGAATTTTAATCTACATATAGGCTGGAAAATCAGATGGGCAAAGGTAGCCAAGATGAAGAATTCATGGAAAGTTTCCTGGATAGTTTTTTAGAACACTATGTTCTGGCACCAACCAGAGAGCAGGTTACACTAGGCTTGATATTGTGCAACAATATTAATTAATGACCATTTAGTGAAGGTGCTCCTAGGTATTAGTGATCATAATATGATTAAATTTTACATTCAGTGAGGGAGAGAAGAGTGGGTTGAAGACTAGCATTTTAAACTTAAATAAGGGCAATTATGAGGGCCTGAACGTAGAGCTAAAGTGACCTGGCAACTTAAGTGAAGGGATATGCCAACAGAGATGTAGTGACAGACATTTAAGGGGATATTTCAGAAAATACATTTTCGAACGTGAGATAAAAATTCCAAGGGGAGGACCCCTCCATCCATGGTTAACTAAAATGTTAAAGATAGTATCAAACTTAAATTAAAAAAAACATATAATTGTGCAAAGATGGGTGGCAGGTTAGAAGATTGGACAGAGTTGAAAAACAGCAAAGAATGAGTAAAAGATTAATAAGGAGGTAAAAATTAGAGTATGAGGGAAAGCTAGCTAGAAATGTAAAGATAAACAGTGAGAGTTTCTATAGCTATTTAAAAAAGAAAGAGTTAATAAAATGGGCATTGGTCCTATAGAAAGTGAGTCTGGGGAATTAATAATGGAAAATAGGGAGATGGCAGATGATTTGAACAGGTATTTTGCATCTGTCTTCATTATAGAGGATACAAGTAACGTCCCTGAAATAGCTGTAACTTAGGAAATGGAAGGCAGGGAGGAATGCAAGAAAATTACAATCAGCAGGGAAGTGGTACTGAGAAAATTGTTGGAGCTACAGGCTGACAAATCCCCAGGTCCTGATGGACTTCATCCTACGGTCTTGAAAGAAGTGACTAATGAGGTAGTTGAAGTGTTGGTTTTAATTTTCCAATATTTCCTAGATTTAGGGGAGCTTCCATTAGATTAGAAAATAGTGAATGTAACTCCTTTATTCAAAAAGGGAGGGAGACAGAAAGCAGGAATCTGCAGGCCTGTTAGCTTAACATCTGTCATAGAGAAAATGTTAGAAGCTATTATTAAAGATGTGATAGCAGGTTATCAGGCAGAGCAACATGGTTTTGTGAGAAGGAAATCATATTTAACCAATTTATTTGAGTCCTTTGAAGAAGTAACATGTGTTGTGGATAAAGGGGAGCTGGTGGATGTACTGTACTTAGATTTTCAGAAGGCATTTGATAAGGTGCCTCATCAAAAGTTATTGCTGAAAATAAAAGCTCATGGTTTAAGGGCTAACATATTGGCTTGGATAGATGATTGGCTAGCTAAAAGGAAATAGAGAGTAGGCATAAATGGGTCATTTTCTGTTTGCCAAAATGTAACAAATGGTTTGCCACAGGGACCAGTGCTGGGGCCTTAAATTTTTACAGCTTATATTAATGACTTGGATGAAGGGACCTAAGATTTGGTTGTTAAGTGTGCTGATGACATAGAGGTAGGTAGGGTAGTAAGATATAAAGAGGGCCTGAGGAGGTTGCAGATGGATATAGATAGGTTGAGTGAGTGGGCAAAGCTCTGGCAGATGTGGGAAATTGAACAAAAAAACAAAAACAGAATTACCTGGAAAAACTCAGCAGGTCTGGCAGCATCGGCGGAGAAGAAAAAAGTTGACGTTTTTCCAGGTAATTCTGTTTTTGTTTTTTATGGATTTCCAGCATCCGCAGTTTTTTTGTTTTTATCTCTGTGGGAATTGTCCATTTTGGAAGGAAGAATAATAAAAGCAGCATATTTACTATGTGGTGAGAGATTGCAGAGCTCTGAGATGCAGAAGGATCTTGGTGTCCTCCTGCATGAATCACAAAAGTTCAGTCCTTAAACGATGCGGGTACAGCAGGTGATTAGGAAAGCTAATAAAATGTTATCATTTATTGCAAGGGGAATTGAATACACAAGTAGGGAGGTTATGCTTCAGTTGTACAGGGCATTGGTGAGACACATCCGGAGTACTGTGCACGGTATTGGTTCCCTTATTTAAGGAAAGATGTAAATGCATCAAAAGTTGTTCAGAGTGAGGCTAATACCTGGAATGGAAAGGTTGTCTTATGAGGAAAGGTTGGACAGGCTAGGCTTGTATCCACTGGAATTTAAAACAGTAAGAGATGACTTAATTCAAAAATGTGGAGTGTGGGTGGTGGCGTAGTAGTATTGTCACGGATTGATAATCCGGAGACCCAGGGTAATGTTTTGGGCACCCGGGTTCAAATCCCACCATGGCAGATGGTGGAATTTGAAATCGATAAAAATCTGGAATCAAAAGTCTAATGAGGATCATGAAACCATTGTCGTTTGTTGTAAAACCCCATCTGGTTCACTCATGTCCTTGAGGGAAGGAAATCTGCCATCCTCACCTGGTCCAAATCATAGTAATGTGGCTGATTCTTAAGGTTGAAGTGCAGCTTTGGGAGTTCGGTGAGGAGGGAACGAAGTGATCCTTTGAGTAACGTGAGTACTGTCGGGTAAATATTTACTACATTTATCGCTTATAGTTTTTAAGGTATTATATTGTGGTTCATCATTTGTAAGAGCTATATTCTGTAACAATGAGGAGCAGAAAAGAACGGCCCTAGAGTAATTGATATTATTTGATATTAAGTATCTTCCAAAAGGTTTAATTTAAAGGGGTGAGTCATGGCAGGAGAACTCAAAGCCGTGGTGTGCTCTTCCTGCTCTATGTGGGAAGCCGGCAACATTTCCAGTGCCCGGGCCCAGCATGTGTGCAGGAACTGTCTCCAGCTGCAGTTCCTGGAAGCCCGGGTTTCAGAGCTGGATCTGCGGTTGGGAACACAGTGAGGCGGAGAGTATCATGGATAGCACGTATAGAGAGGTGGTCACACCCCAAGCTAAGAGTGCATAGGCAGGAAGGGAATGGGTGACCACCAGGCAGAGCAAGAGGACTAGGCAGGCAGTGCATGAATCTCCAGGGGCTATTCCCCTACAAAACAGATATACCACTTTGGATACTGTTGAGGGGAATGCCCTATCAGGGGAAAGCAGCAACAGCCAAATTCATTGCACCACGGTTGGCTTTGCTGTACAGGGGAGGAGTGAAATGTGTGGGAATGCAATAGTTATAGGGGATTCAATTGTAAGGGGAATAGATAAGTGTTTTGTGGCCACAACGAGACTCCAGGATGGTATGTTGCCTCCCTGGTGCTAGGGTCAGGGATGTCCCAGAGCAGCTAGAAGACATTCTGAAGGGGGAGGGTGAACAACTAGTGGCCATGGTACACATTGGTACAAATGATATAGGTAAAAAAAGGGATGAGGTCCTAAAAGCAGAATATAGGGAGTTAGGAAGTAAGTTGAAAAGTAGGACCTCAAAGGTAGTGATCTCAGGATCACTCCCATTGCCACGTGCTAGTCAGAGCAGAAATAGCAAGATATATCAGATGAATATGTGGTTGAAGAGATGGTGTGAGGGGGAGGGTTTCAGATTCCTGGGATATCGGGACTGGTTCTGGGGGAGGTGGGACCAGTATAAGGTGGACGGGTTACACCTGGGCAGGACCGGGACTGATGTCCGCGGGTGAATATTTACTAGAGTGGTTGGGGAGGGTTTAAACTAAAATGGCAGGGGGATGGAAACCTATGAAAGGAGTCAGAGGAGGTGGATCAAGGACAAGAACAAAAGATAGAAAGCAGAATGAGAAAAGTGATAGGCAGAGAAATCTAGGGCAAGAATCAAACAGGGCCTCTGAAAAACAATGGAACAGGACAAGTAATGTTAAAAAGACAAGCCTTAAGGCTTTGTGCCTTAATGCGAGGAGTATTCGCAATAAAGTGGATGAATTAGCCAAGCAAATAGATTTAAACAGGTATGATATAGTCGGGATTACAGAGATATGGCTGCAGGGTGACCAGGGATGGGAACTGAACATACAGGAGTATTCAGTATTGAGGAAGGGCAGACAAAAAGGAAAGGCGGTGGAGTTGCATTGCTGGTTAAAGATGAAATTAACACAATAGTGAGGAAAGATATTAGCTCCGACGATGTGGAATCTGTATGGGTAGAGCTGAGAAAAATGAATGGGCAAAAAACGTTAGTGGGGGTTGTATACAGACCCCCAAACTGTAGTGGTGATGTTGGGAATGACATTAAACAGGAAATTAAAGATGCATGCAATAAAGGAACATCTGTATTTATGGGTGACTTTAATCTGCACATAGATTGGGCAAATCAAATTAGTAAAAATACTGTAGAGGAGGAATTCCTGGAGTATATATGGGGTGGTTTTCTGGACCAATATGTTGAGGAACCAACTAGAGAACAGGCCATCCTAGACGGGGTATTGTGTAATAACAAAGGAATAATTGGCAATCTAGTCGTGCAAGGCCCCTTGGGGATGAGCGATCAAATATGATAGAATTCTTCATCAAGATGGATAGTGACATAGTTGATCCTGAGACTAGGGTCCTGAATCTTAATAAAGGAAACAATGATAGTATGAGGCACAAGTTGGCTATGATGGATTGGGAAACGTTACTTAAAGGGATGACAGTGGATAGGTATTGGCAAACATTCAAAGAGTGCATGGGTGAACTGCAACAATTGTTTATTCCCGTCTGGCGCAAAAGTAAAACAGGAAAGGTGGCCAAACCATGGCTTACAAGGGAAATTAGAGGCAGCATTAGATCCAAAAAAGAGGCATACAAAATTGGCTAAAAAAAACACAGTAGTTTAGAATTCAGCAAAGGAGGACCAAGGGATTGATTAAGAAGGGGAAAATAGAGTATGAGAGTAAGCTTGCAGGGAACATAAAAACTGACTATAAAAGTTTCTGTAGCTATGTGAAGATAAAAAGATGGTTGAAGATAAATGTAGGTCCCTTACAGTCAGAAACAGGGGAATTTATAATGAGGAACAAAGAAATGGCTGACCAACTAAATACATACTTTGGTTCTATCTTCACAAAGGAGGACACAAATAACATACCAGAAATGTAGGGGAACGCAAGGTTTAGTGAGAGGGAGGAACTGAAAGAAATCAGTGTTAGTAGGGAAATGGTGTTGGGGAAATTGATGGGATTGAAGGCCAATAAATCCCCAAGGCCTGATAATTGGCATCCCAGAATACTTAAAGAAGTGGCCCTAGAAATAATGGATGCATTGGTGGTCATCTTCTGAGAATCTATAGACTCTGGAACAGTTCCTACATATTGAACGGTAGCTAACGTAACCCCACTATTTAAAAAGGGAGGTAGAGAGAAAACAGGGAATTATAGACCAGTCAGCCTGATGTCGATAGTGGGGAAAATTCTAGAGTCCATTGTAAAAGATTTAATTGCTGAGCACTTGGAAAACAGTGGCAGAATCGGACAGAGTCAGCATGGATTTACAAAAGGGAAATCATGCTTGACAAATCTACTGGAATCTTTCGAGGATGTAACAAGTAGAGTTGCTGAGGGGGAACCAGTGGATGTGGTTTATTTGGACTTTCAGAAGGCTTTCAACAAAGAGATTAACGTGTAAAATTAAAGCGCATGGGATTGGGGGTAGTGTATTGAGATGGACAGAAAACTGGTTGGCAGACAGGAAACAAAGAGTAGGAATAAACGGGCCTTTTTTGGAATGGCAGGCAGTGACTAGTGGGGTACCACAGGGATCGATGCTGGGACCCCAGCTATTCACAATATATATTAATGATTTAGATGAGGGAACTAAATGTAATATCTCCAAATTTGCAGATGACACAAAGCTGGGTGGGAGGGTGAGCTGTGAGGAGGATGCAGAGATGCTTCAGTGTGATTTGGGCAAGCTGAGTGAGTAGGTAAATGCATGACAGATGCAGTATAGTCTGGATAAATGTGAGGTTATCCACTTTGGTAGCAAAAACAGGAAGGCAGATTATTATCTGAATGACTATAGATTGAGAGAGAAGGATGTGTAATGAGACCTGGATGTCCTCATACACCAGTTGCTGAAGGTAAGCATGCAGGTACAGCAGGCGAGAAAGAAGGGAAATGGTTTGTTGGCCTTCATAGCCAGAGGATTCGAATACAGGAGCAGGGATGTCTTGCTGCAATTGTACAGGGCCTTGGTGAGACCACACCTGGAATATTGTGTGCAATTTTGGTATCCTTAACTGAGGAAGGATGTTCTTGTTATAGAGGGACTGCAGTGAAGGTTTACCAGACTGATTCCTGGGATGGCGGGACTGATATATGAGGAGCGATTGAATTGGTTAGGATTATATTCTCTGGCGTTCAGAAGAATGAGGGAGGATCTGACAGAAACCTAAAAAATTCTAACAGGACTAGACAGGGTTGATGCCTGAAGGATGTTCCTGATGGTGGGGGAGTCCAGAACCAGGGATCATAGTCTGAGGATACAGGGTAGACCATTTAGGACTGAGTTGAGGAGAAATTTCTTCACCCAGAGAGTGGTGAGCCTGTGGAACTCGTTACCACAGAAAGCAGTTGAGACCAAAACATTGTATGTTTTCAAGAAGGAATTAGATATAACTCTTGGGTGAAAGGGATCAAAGGGTAAGGGGAGAAAGCGGGAGCAGGCTATTGAGTTGGATGATCAGCCATAATCATAATGAATGGCGCAGAAGGATCGAAAGGCCGAATGGCCTACTCCTGCTCCTATTTTCTGTGTTTCTATAAAACATTTAAGTTCCTGAGGGTTCTTGATGGGGTGGATGTGGAAAGGATGTTTCCTCTTCTGGGAGAATCTAGAAGTAAGTGTCACTGTTTAAAAATAAGGGTTCACACAATTAAGACAGAGATGAGGATAATTTTTTTCTCTCAGAGGGTTGTGAGTCTTTGGAATTCTCTTTCTCAAAAGGCAGTGGAAGCAGAATCTTTGAATATTTTTAAGGCAGAGATGGATAGATTCTTGATAAGGAAGGGGGTGAAAGGTTATCAGGGGTACGCTGAAATGTGAAGTTGAGGTTAGATCAGTCAGATCAGCCATGATCTTATTGAATGGCAGAGCAGGCTCAAGGAGCCAAATGGCCTACACCTGCTCCTAATTTGTATAATCATATGTTCGTAACAACACTCAAAAAACTTGATATCATTCAGAACAATGCAGCCCATTTGATTGGCACCCCATTCACCACCTTAAGCATTCACCCCCTTGACCAGTGACAACCTTCCATGTAACATCTACAAAATGCACCCCAACAACTCACCAAGGTGTCTTTGACAAGACCTCCCAAATCCGGGACCTCTACCACCTAGAAAGATAAGGATTCAGATGTTTAGGAGCACCATCACCTGCATGCCCCCCTCCAAGTTACGCACCATCCTTACTTGGAACAATATCATCATTCATTGACTGTTGCTAGGTCAAAATTCTGAAACTCCCTTCCTAAGAAGAAGCTGTACCTACACCATGTGAACTGCAGTTGTCAAAGAACTGCTTCATTCAACCACCATCTTCTCAATTAGGGATGGGCGATGAAATGTTGGTCTTGCCAGCATCATCCATGAATGGATTAAAAAAAAGCGATATGCTTTTTGAAATTATGAAAGGTTTTGATACAATGAATAGGAAAAGACAATGATCATGCAGCCATCAATTTAAAATGGTCACCAAGTGAGTGAGGAAAGATGTTACATTTTGGGTTTTTTTTTTACCATTTTCTCCTACAAGCATCTGGAATTGAGTGATATTTAAGTGGCATGTTTTTCAATTGAAGTGACTTTGCTGGATGAAATTCCCCCTTGCCACAAAATACCGCAGTGCTGAAAAAATAATTCCAGAATTATTGGTGACAATATGTAATTTAATTAATTTTAGATTTCCAATGAACATCCATGCCTATTATCTTCAGGATGAGACTAACCATTAGAATGCAGCATGGGCTATCTACCAAAAACCCATTTTTGTTTGGCTGTCAGTTGCACTGACAGGCCTCTGGTATATAACTGACTGAGAAAAAAGTTGAAAAGATTCTTTGTGGTTGTATGTTTTTGAGGAAGTAACAAGGAAAGGCAGCACATTTGTGTAGCTCAGATGGATTTTAGCAAGACCCTTGACTAGGCTCCACATGGCAGACTGATTAGAAAAGTAAATGCCCATGGGATCAAGAGAATATGATAAGTTCGATGCTAAAGTTGTTCAGCGACAGGGAGCAAAGGGTAATATTCGACAGGTGGCTTTATGACCAGAAGGCTGTTTCCAGTAGGGTTCTGCTAGGCTCAGAACTAGGTCCACTGCTTTTCGTAGTATATATCAGTGATTTAGATTTAAATGTAAGGGACATGATTTAAAAAGTTGCAGATAATACAACAATTGATTGTCTGGTTGATACTCAGCAAGAAAGCTCCAATCTGCAGGAAGATATCAATGGACTGATTAAGTGGGCAGAAAAGTGACAAATGAAATTCAAGTGGGAGAAGTGTGAGCTAATACATTTAGGTAGAGCAAAGAAGGCAAGGAAATACACAATAAATTGTCGGATACTGAAAAGCGTAGAGGAACAGAAAGACCTTGGAGTGCATGTCCACAGATCCCTGAAGTAGCAAGACAGGTAAATAAGGTGATTAACAAAGCATGTGCAATATTTTGCCTTATTGGTGGAGGCATAGAATATAAGAGCTGGAGGTTATGATAAAACTGCATAAAACAGTAGTTAGGCCACAGCTAGAGTACAGCGTACAGTTTTGGTTACCATATTACAGGAAAGATGCGATTGAGAGAATACAGAGGGGATTTGCAAGGGTGTTGTCAAGAATTGAAAATTTAGTGCAGAGTTTTCCGAGCCTGCTGGCGGCGGGCATTTGAGGAAAGTACAGTGGGACTTTCTTCACGACGGCGTGAAGGCAGGTCGCGATCTTCCGCTCAGTCCGCTGACGGCAGACCGCGTTTCCTGCCATCAGTCAGTGGGGAGCTAATTGTAATACATCAGCATATAATTATAAGGCCTTCCCGCCAGGCTCTTAGAACCCTGCCATATCGTCCGTCCAGGTCAGTGGGAAAGCACGCTGATGACTTTCACAGCAGCACGCAGGCAACGTGCACTTGGCAGCCTTCACTTTGGGGGAACTGTGGTGAGTGAGCAGCAGCGTTCTCCACAGCTCACCCATTGCTTACACGCCTCAGGAGTGCCAGGGGGTGGGGGAAACTGATGCCTGGGCTCGCAGGCAACTGCTGAGGGGTAGGGGTGCCTGGGGGCAAGTGCTGTCCAGTCTCAAAGGTGACTGCTGAGGGGGAGACAGGGTGTCAAGTGCTGCCCTGGCACTACATCCTGCGCACAGGTGGTTGGCAGGGTAAGTGAGGGAAGTGGCCACGCATTAGTGACACCTGTATAAGCTGACCATGCCTCTGCAACTGAGACAGATCAGGTGCAGACACAGTGATATGATTGGGTCAGGCTCCAAGCCTGCCCACCCCATACAAGCATTGCAGAGGCACCAAAGGGCCACCAAGTGCTCCATACCTTACCCCACTCACCTCCCCCCATTCCCCCGGGACAGACTTCGAGTCTGCCACTACTTTATTGGACTGTGGAGCAGTTGAACTGCTTACGTTGTACAATCTTCTCGTCAATGCTAGCCCTGTAGCAGTCATTGCTGGAAACACTTACAGTGCCTTGCAATCTCAGCATCCCAGTTTGGACCAGTATCCCCCATGTCGCAGGCTGACAGGGTAGCCATGTAGCGCCCTCATCTCTGGCGATCTGAGGGGTGACCAGCACTCTCCAGGAAGCATTAATGCGGTCACATAGGGCCAGGGAAGGTGCTAAGTACAGCCATAATAACGACGTCTCTCTCTCTCTCTCTTTCATGCTGCAGGAGGACCACATCAGGATCATGGATCCCGGTGACCTAGCTGTATGCCTGATGGCCTACAGAGACCGTAGAAGACGAAGGAGAGAGCAACTGAGGCACCTGGCCATGCAAAAGCAGGAGCAGCAACCTCGTGAAGAAGGGGCAGCAGGGGCTCCTGCACATACTGCCCAGGAGTGACAGTGAGCCATGACTGGCCTGGGCCTAGCGACCCCTAGGTCTATAAAGGCCACCTGCCATTCCTGCAGATGATTGAGAACCAGTGTCACTGATGACTGTACATATGTAGGGACCTGTTGGCTCACACCTACCACTTACTGCAGGACATGGCACCAAGAGGACATGGAAGGCATCCACTGCCAGAGGCTGTGAAAGTTACTGTGGCACTCAATTTCTATGCCAGTGGCTGCTTTCAGGACTCTGCAGGTGACCTGTGTGGGATTTCACAATCTGCCACCCACATGAGGTCACGGGTGCCATATTTTCCATGACACACAACTTTGTGCATTTCGCCCGGGACCGAGACAGCCAGGATGGAAGGGCCATTGGATTCGCCCTGGTCTCGGGGTTCCCACAGGTGCAGGGTGTGATTGACTGCACTCATGTGGTGCTCAGGTCTCCATCGCTACACTCAGTGGACTTCATCAAGCGCAAGGGCTTCCACTCACTGAACGTGTAGCTAGTATGTGACCACCAGAAACGCACCCTGCATGGTTTCCAGGGCATGAGAATAACGCCTATATCCTGAGCTACTTGCAGATCCCTGCAGTCTTCCAGGGTCCACAGAGGCAGCAGGGTTGGCTCCTTGGGGGCACGGGCTACCCGCAGAGGCTGTGGCTGATGAAACCCGTGTGGTGGCCTTAGACTGCAGCAGAGCGAGGCTATAATGAGGCTCATGCAGCAACTCACAACTTGGCGGGGAAGACCATTGGGATGCTAAAGATAAGGTTTTGGTGTCTGGACCGGTCTGGTGGAGCCCTGCACTACAGTCCACAGAGGCTGTCACGCATCATCATCGCCTGCTGCGCCCTTTACAACCTGGTGCTGCAACGGGTTGAGGAGCTGACTGAGGAGGAGATGGGAGAGCTGCATGTCTCCTCTGATGAGGAGGATGCTGATGGGAATGAGAGAGAGGGGGTCCTCGGTGGTGATGACGACGCGGATGAATCTCTCGCACTGGTGAGACGAGGCAGCCGCACTTAGGAGGCCTTCATAGCTGCCAGGTTTGTGGAGGATAATGATGACATGCAGTGACGTGTCCTTGTAGATTCTCACATTGCAGCTGTGAATGTTTGACTCCAGTCTGGCTTATCACAGCATCAATATCCTCTGTGAGAATGCTCCTGTCATGGAAATGCAGTGGAGTCCCTACTAGTCACTCAATCACAGGAGGATGATGACAACATGCAATGAGGACACTCCATAGTTCTGCAATGTCTGACTCCTGTCTGGCCGAGGGCAGCTCGCTTGGGCTCTGTGATCAGGGCAATCTCAGAGACACAGCCATGAACTTTTAGACACATCTGATGCTGTGTCGGCCTTCGGCACCTCAGCCCTTCCAGAGCTGGTGTACAGCATCACTGGATGGAAATGCTGGTGTGTTGGTGGCCAGCCCCACCTTAAAGGTGCTGAGAGCACGCAGAGAGAATGAGAGAACTCTGTGGTGCCTGCCCGTTACATTCTGGCAGCAATGACCGGCACTGCCGAGGTGCAGATATCAATAATGTTTCCAAGGGAGTGTGAGGCTGGACCATCACTGTGGTGTGAAGGCTGCACAGAGCACAGGGAAGAGGCCCTGGACTGAGACACCTGCCGTTTATCTTGTGCGGAAAGGTTTCACATCTGAGTGATCAGAACACTGCTCATCAGAACAAGGAGCCATAGGCAGGGAGACATTCTTGGAAGTTTATTGACAATAGTGAACATTATGTGCAAGTGATTAACACTCGTGCCCAGGCTTGGCAACTAATTCTCCTTATCGTTCCTAACCCCGCCGTTATGCCTTGGTTCCTAACCCCGGACATCCACAGCGGAGGTGGAGGCAGCCTGCTGACTGTGACACCCTGTCTGTGATGGCTTTGGTGGGTGTCCTCAGGAGAGTCGAGACTTGGAAGGCCCTGGCCTGTATGGCAGTGGCAGCCTCCTTGGCCTGTGAAACCGGATCTGCAGAGGGTGCAAGAAGTGGGGAGTCAGATGGGCCGGTCATTCCCAGTGTCACCTGGGTGAATGGGCCCAGATTGTGCGCCTGCTAATCCTCCTCCCTATGGGTGCCTGAGGGCCCCTGGCTAACTCCATGAGCGGAAGGGGTAACTGGAGTGAGATCGAGCTGCCCAGCACCCACCTTGCATTCCCACTGTTGGAGACCAACTATGGCATCAGTAATGGAATTGAGCCCGCGCAGCAGTGCGGGAGTGACGTCCTGGACCAAGTTCTCCATGGCGGCTGCCATTCTGCTAGTGGTGACCTTGGTGCGTTGCAATGCCGGCGCTATCACCTTGGCCTGAAGATGGATGGACTCCTCCGTCCTGCCTTTCAATCTGAGGAGTGCAGCAGACATCCCTTCCTGAGTTTGCCTTTGCAGCTCCAGCAACTGTGACATGACTGAGTCCAGAGGCTCATCATCTGACTCAGACTCAGCAGCGATCTGGCCTCCGAGTGCCGGGGACCTGGGAGTCCCTGCCTCCAACTGCTGTGGATCAAAAAGTGCGATGTGCTCAGTAGATTGTGCTCCCGGGGCTATTCTACGGCTAGGTCCCATCGAGGTGTGTGTCTCTGCATCGTGGAGGTTGTGGGTGAGCCCTGTGACAGATCTTCAGGGAGGATGCCTTCAAATTCCTCTCCAGAGATTTCTTTGGAGCTTGCTTGGAGGCCGGGGTCATGGCTCCATCTGCTGCTCCCCAGATGTGCCTGCAAAAGCAAGGGGAGATAATTAGTGCATGGCAGTGGCCTGTGAAAGAGGACACATCACTCACGGCATGGTTGACTGACTCATGTTGCACAGCTGGATCCTCACTTGGTAGAGCAGCACTGACCTCACCGTCAGTACCGGTCATCGCCGGCCAGCTGGATGGTTCTGTTTTCGAATTCTGTCAGAACTTTGAATTCTGGCATCCCTCCGCCAGTCTGCAGCCTTTCCTTCCTGTCGTGTGCCAGTTTGTCCTGCATGGATAGAGATGGGGAGAGTGTATCAGGATGCCTGTCGGGCCAGATAATAAGTATGCCTGGCCTGTGTGGGTGGTGAGTGGTCCCATGAATGGGATGAGGACAATGACAGTGTGTGTGAAAGAGTGAATGGTGATGTCCCTTGCACTGACAGTGAGTGAGAGCCCTGTAGATGTGTGATGGGTTGTGAATGTGTAGGTTGGGCGTGATGAAAAGAATGACTTAACCTGGCAGAATGGAGGACATCATTCATCTTTTTGCAGCACTGGTTGGCTGTCCTCCTCTGCAGGGCATTCACACTGACCACCGCTGCCACTGCCTCCTAAGCTGGGTTGGTGACTTTACTGCCCATCCTGAGGCCAGAGCGGGGGCAGAGCATATCCCGGCAGCCTCCATGTCATGCAGCAATCGCTCGAGGAGCCCGTCATTGAAGCAGGGGGCTGCAGTCTTTTTGCCTTTGCTGGCCATGTCTCCCGGGCAGCAGTGGTGAGCTGGTGGCGATGAGCACTTTGCTGGTAGCTGCCTTTTAAAGATGGCGGCCGGCGTGAAGCAACAGCGGGGTGACGGTGAGCGGGTGAATGAGAGCCTGCCCCCCTTGGAAATGGCATGTTTCATGGGAGTGAGTCTATAATGAGGTGGGCTTGGGAAGATACAGCATAAAAACCCGCCATTTTCGTCAGTGGGTAGGACTTCATTTTACTCTCCCGCTACCGCACTTAGTGAAATTCTGGGAGAATTCAGCTCTGAACTATGCGGAAAGGTTGGATTGGCTGGAGGTATATTCTTTTAACTGAGGAGACTGAAGGGAGATTTAATACAGGTGTACAACATTATGATAGGAGCAGGATAGAATGGAAAGAAGGACCTATTTCTTTAGCAGGCAGGTCAATAACCAGAGGCATAGATTTAAAGTAATTGGCAGAAAGATAAAGGGAATTTGAGGGGATTTTTTTTTAACCCAGAGGGTTTGGTGGTCGGGAGCTAGCTACATAAAAATCCTCAATAAGTTTAGAAAATGCTTGGATATGCGCATGAAGTGTTGTAACCATGAGTTGGAAGAGTGGAATTAGCTCTTTTTCAGCCAGCACGGATGGAATGAACCAAACTGCCTCCTGCTGTGCTGTAAATTTTTTATGGCCAGAAACTTACCTATGTCAGGCAGGCCGGGCAGGTGCGGGCACGGAGCCGATCACCACCTGTGATCAGCTGCGCGTTGCTATTTTATGTGGGCAGGCCAATTAAGGCCCGCCCAGAGTAAAACACATTCTGTAGCATACTTGTGCAGGCATGCGGAGGAGGGAGAGTCAGGGCCTGCGCTCTTTCGTGCATGAATGCACAAAGCTGCCTCAGGGAGATTAAGTACATATTGAAATCTTTTAAGAAAGAAAGAGAAAAATTATTTAGTCATGTCCCCTGATGTCACAGTGTCACATAAGCTGGGACGTGTTTATCAATTTAGCAAAATTTATTTATTGATTTTATTAAACCTCAGGAAACCCATGGATACGGTTTCCTGAATAATGCAAAGGCTGCTTGGGCTCTTTGCCTGCCCGGCAACATTAAGGTTGGACGAGCAGTGCTGTTAATTAGCTAAATTAGTTTCCTGATGGCCTTAATAGGCCTTTGACAGTTCTGCCGGAGGTGGCTGCGTGCCCGCCGAACGCAATATCGGAATGATGTGTGATGATATCGGGATGCAAGCCCGACATCATCTCACATTATTTTGCCCATTGGCGTGCCGAGCCTGCCCCCGAATCTGCCCTCATTACTACATTCACTTTCCTGTAGACTCTACAAAATCTAGTGGATCCATCCGGCATAGGAACCAATACTACCGGTGAAGTCCAGCCACTTTGGCTAGGCTCAATCAATTAACTGTCCAGCATATATTGGATCTCTGTTTCTAACTGAGCTTGTTTTTCTGGGCTCAACTGATAATGACGTTGTTTTATTGGCACTGAGTCTCCTACATCAACATCATGTTTAGCTAACGTAGTACATTCAGATGTCTCCCTACAAATTCCGTTACTCTTCCTAAGTAACCTTAGTAGCCAGTACCTTGGCCCTTCCTCCAAATATGAGAACACAGAGCCCAACTGTCCCAGTATTGTCATATTGGCTAGTCGAATTGTAGGAGGTTTGCTTTCGGCACAAAAACAGAATTACCTGGAAAAACTCAGGAAGTCTGGCAGCATCGGCAGAGAAGAAAAGAGTTGACGTTTCGAGTCCTCATGACCCTTCAACAGAACTAGGTGAATCCAAGGAAGGGGTGAAATATAAGCTGGTTTAAGGTGTGTGTGTGTGTGTGTGTCAGGGGGTGGGGTGGGTGTTGAGTGGGGGTAGAGAAGTGGAGGCGAGGGTGTGGTTGTAGGGACAAGCAAGCAGTAATAGAAGCAAAACAAAAACAGAATTACCTGGAAAAACTCAGCAGGGCTGGCAGCATCGGCGGAGAAGAAAAGAGTTGACGTTTCGAGTCCTCATGACCCTTCTACAGAACTTGAGTTCGAGTCCAGGAAAGAGCTGAAATATAAGCTGGTTTAAGGTGTGTGTGTGGGGGGCGGAGAGATAGAGAGACAGAGAGGTGGAGGGGGGGGGGGTGGGGGTGTGTGGTTGTAGGGACAAACAAGCAGTGATAGAAGCAGATCATCAAAAGATGTCAACGACAATAGTACAATAGAACACATAGGTGTTAAAGTTAAAGTTGGTGATATTATCTAAACGAATGAGCTAATTAAGAATGGTTGGTAGGGCACTCAAGGTATAGCTCTAGTGGGGTTTTTTTTTTATAATGGAAATAGGTGGGAAAAGGAAAATCTTTATAATTTATTGGAAAAAAAAAGGAAGGGGGAAACAGAAAGGGGGTGGGGATGGGGGAGGGAGCTCACGACCTAAAGTTGTTGAATTCAATATTCAGTCCGGAAGGCTGTAAAGTGCCTAGTCGGAAGATGAGGTGTTGTTCCTCCAGTTTGCGTTGGGCTTCACTGGAACAATGCAGCAAGCCAAGGACAGACATGTGGGCAAGAGAGCAGGGTGGAGTGTTAAAATGGCAAGCGACAGGGAGGTTTGGGTCATTCTTGCGGACAGACCGCAGGTGTTCAGCAAAGCGGTCGCCCAGTTTACATTTGGTCTCTCCAATGTAGAGGAGACCACATTGGGAGCAACGAATGCAGTAGACTAAGTTGGGGGAAATGCAAGTGAAATGCTGCTTCACTTGAAAGGAGTGTTTGGGTCCTTGGACTGTGAGGAGAGAGGAAGTGAAGGGGCAGGTGTTGCATCTTTTGCGTGGGCATGGGGTTGTGCCATAGGAGGGGGTTGAGGAGTAGCGGGTGATGGAGGAGTGGACCAGGGTGTCCCGGAGGGAGCGATCCCTACAGAATGCCGATAAGGGGGGTGAAGGGAAGATGTGTTTGGTGGTGGCATCATGCTGGAGTTGGCGGAAATGGCGGAGGATGATCCTTTGAATGCGGAGGCTGGTGGGGTGATAAGTGAGGACAAGGGGGACCCTATCATGTTTCTGGGAGGGAGGAGAAGGCGTGAGGGCGGATGCGCGGGAGATGGGCCGGACACGGTTGAGGGCCCTGTCAACGACCGTGGGTGGAAAACCTCGGTTAAGGAAGAAGGAGGACATGTCAGAGGAACTGTTTTTGAATGTAGCATCATCGGAACAGATGCGACGGAGGCGAAGGAACTGAGAGAATGTGATGGAGTCCTTACAGGAAGCGGGGTGTGAGGAGCTGTAGTCGAGATAGCTGTGGGAGTCGCAGTGGATATTGGTGGACAGTCTATCACCAGAGATTGAGACAGAGAGGTCAAGGAAGGGAAGGGAAGTGTCAGAGATGGACCATGTGAAAATGATGGAGGGGTGGAGATTGGAAGCAAAATTAATAAATTTTTCCAGGTCCTGACAAGCGCATGAAGCAGCACCAAAGTAATCATCGATGTACCAGAGAAAGAGTTGTGGAAGGGGGCCGGAGTAGGACTGCAACAAGGAATGTTCCACATACCCCATAAAGAGATAGGCATAACTGGGGCCCATGCGGGTACCCATAGCCACACATTTTATTTGGAGGAAGTGAGAGGAGTTGAAGGAGAAATTGTTCAGCGTGAGAACATGTTCAGCCAGACGGAGGAGAGTAGTGGTGGATGGGGATTGTTCGGGCCTCTGTTCGAGGAAGAAGCTAAGGGCCCTCAGACCATCCTGGTGGGGGATGGAGGTGTAGAGGGATTGGACGTCCATGGTGAAGAGGAAGCGGTAGGGGCCAGGGAACTGGAAATTGTTGATGTGACGTAAGGTGTCAGAGGAATCACGGATGTAGGTGGGAAGGGACTGGACAAGGGGAGAGAGAAGGGAGTCAAGATAACGAGAAATGAGTTCTGTGGGGCAGGAGCAAGCTGACACGATCGGTCTACCGGGGCAGTTCTGTTTGTGGATTTTGGGTAGGAGATAGAAGTGGGCCGTCCGAGGTTGGGCGACTATCAGGTTGGAAGCTGTGGGAGGGAGATCCACAGAGGAGATGAGGTCAGTGACAGTCCTGGAAACAGTGGCTTGATGTTCAGTGGTGGGGTCATGGTCCAGGGAAAGGTAGGAGGAAGTGTCTGCGAGTTGACGCTCAGCCTCCGCGAGGTAGAGGTCAGTGCGCCAGACAACAACAGCACCACCCTTGTCAGCGGGTTTGATGACAATGTCAGGGTTGGACCTGAGAGAATGGAGTGCAGCAAGTTCAGAGAGAGACAGGTTAGAATGGGTGAGAGGAGCAGAGAAATTGAGACGACTAATGTCGCGCCGACAGTTCTCAATGAAAAGATCGAGAGAAGGTAAGAATCCAGAGGGAGGGGTCCAGGTGGAGGGAGAATATTGGAGATGGGTAAAAGGATCCGTTGAACTGGGAGAGGACTCCTGCCCAAAGAAGTGAGCCCGGAGACGAAGACGGCGGAAGAAGAGTTCAGTATCATGCCGAGCCCAAAATTCATTGAGGTGAAGGCGTAGAAGCAGATCATCAAAAGATGTCACAGACAACAGAACAAAAGAACACATAGGTGTTGAAGTTGGTGATATATATCTAAACGAATGTGCTAATTAAGAATGGATGGTTGGGGAATTAAGGTATAGCTCTAGTGGGGGTGGGGGGAGCACAAAAGATTTTAAAATATTTTAAAATAATGGAAATAGGTGGGAAAAGAAAAAGCTATATAATTTATTGGTAAAAACAAAAGGACGGGGGAAGAAACTGAAAGGGGCTGGGGATGGAGGAGGGAGTTCAGGACCTAACGTTGTTGAATTCAATATTCAGTCCGGAAGGCTGTAAAGTGCCTAGTCGGAAGATGAGGTGTTGTTCCTCCAGTTTGCGTTGGGCTTCACTGGAACAATGCAGCAAGCCAAGGACAGACATGTGGGCAAGAGAGCAGGGTGGAGTGTTAAAATGGCAAGCGACAGGGAGGTTTGGGTCATTCTTGCGGACAGACCGCAGGTGTTCTGCAAAGAGGTCACCCAATTTACGTTTGGTCTCTCCAATGTAGAGGAAACCACATTGGGAGCAACAAATACAATAGACTAAGTTGGGGGAAATGCAAGTGAAATGCTGCTTCACTTGAAAGGAGTGTTTGGGCCCTTGGACGGTGAGGAGAGAGGAAGTGAAGGGGCAGATGTTACATCTTTTGCGTGGGGGTTGCGGAGTAGGGGGTGGTGGAGGAGTGGACCAGGGTGTCACGGAGGGAATGATCCCTACGGAATGCCGTCGGGGGGGTGGTGTGGGGGTGAAGGGAAGATGTGTTTGGTGGTGGCATCATGCTGGAGTTGCCGGAAATGGCAGAGGATGATCCTTTGAATGCGGAGGCTGGTGGGGTGATAAGTGAGGACAAAGGGGACCCTATCATGTTTCAGGGAGGGAGGAGAAGGCGTGAGGGCGGATGCGCGGGAGATGGGCCTGACAAGGTTGAGGGCCCTGTCAACGACCGTGGGTGGAAAACCTCGGTTAAGGAAGAAGGAGGACATGTCAGAGGAACTGTTTTTGAAGGTAGCATCATCGGAACAGATGCGATGGAGGTGAAAGAACTGAGAGAATGGGATGGAGTCCTTATAGGAAGCAGGGTGTGAGGAGCGGTAGTCAAGGTAGCTGTGGGAGTCGGTAGGCTTGTAATGGATATTGGTGGACAGTCTATCACCAGAGATTGAGACAGAAAGGTCAAGGAAGGGAAGGGAAGTGTCAGAGATGGACCATGTGAAAATGATGGAGGGGTAGAGATTGGAAGCAAAATTAATAAATTTTTCCAGGTCCTGACAAGCGCATGAAGCAGCACCAAAGTAATCATTGATGTACCGGAGAAAGAGTTGTGGAAGGGGGCCGGAATAGGACTGGTACAAGGAATGTTCCACATACCCCATAAAGAGATAGGCATAACTGGGGCCCATGCGGGTACCCATAGCCACACATTTTATTTGGAGGAAGTGAGAGGAGTTGAAGGAGAAATTGTTCAGTGTGAGAACAAGTTCAGCCAGACGGAGGAGAGTAGTGGTGGATGGGGATTGTTTGGGCCTCTGTTCGAGGAAGAAGCTAAGGGCCCTCAGACCATCCTGGTGGGGGATGGAGGTGTAGAGAGATTGGACGTCCATGGTGAAGAGGAAGCGGTTGGGGCCAGGGAACTGGAAATTGTTGATGTGACGTAAGGTGTCAGAGGAATCACGGATGTAGGTGGGAAGGGACTGGACAAGTGGATAGAGAAGGGAGTCAAGATAACGAGAAATGAGTTCTGTGGGGCAGGAGCAAGCTGACACGATCGGTCTACCGGGACAGTTCTGTTTGTGGATTTTGGGTAGGAGGTAGAAGCGGGCCGTCCGAGGTTGGGCGACTGTCAGGTTGGAAGTTGTGGGAAGAAGATCCCCAGAGGAGATGAGGTCAGTGACAGTCCTGGAAACAATGGCTTGATTTCAATGGTGGAGTCATGGTCCAGAGAGAGGTAGGAGGAAGTGTCTTTCGGCACTGTCTACTTCTGCTTCTACTTTGCCCTATTGTCTGTGTCGTCCTCCACTACTCCTAGCACCTGGTACACTTGTTCTGTCTTGTCATCTTCTCTGCAATGATATTGCCTCAACATATTTATGTGACATAACCGTTTCTTCTTCATACCCTCAGGAGTATCTATCAGATAAGTCACTTCATTAACTCTCCTAACTATCTTATAGTGGCCACTGAATTTCACTTACAGGGGTTCACCCTGCAAAGGTAATAATACGAATACTTCATCTCCTGCTTGCCAGATTCGAGTTGTAGCATGTTTGTCTGCCCATTCTTTCATTTTTGCTTGGGTTTTCCGTATTCCTACATGTCCTGCCATAGGAATTTCAGTGACAGTGAAGGAACAGCGATATATTTCCAACTCAGGATGCTGAGTGACTTGGAGGGGAACTTCCACGTGGTGGTATCCCCATCTATCTGCTGCCCTTGTCCTTCTAGGTGGTAGTGGTCGTGAGTTTGGAAGGTGCTGTCTAAAGAACCATAGACCATAAGACTATAAGACATAGGAGCAGAAATTAGGCCATTTGGCCCGTCGAGTCTGCTCCGCCATTCATTCATGGCTGATAAGTTTCTCAACCCCTTCTCCCACCTTCTCCCTGTAACCTTTGACCCCCTTACCAATCAAGAACCTATCTATATCAGTCTTAAATACACTCATTGAATGGTGAATTCCTGCAGTGCATCTTGTAGATGGTACACACTGCTGCTACTGTGCATTGATGGTGAAAGGAGTGAATGTTTCTGGATGTGATGCCAATCAAGCAGACTGCTTTGTCCTGGACGGTGTCCAGCTTCTTTAGTGTTGTAGGAGTTGCACTCATCCAAGCAAGTGGGGAGAATTCCATCACACCCCTGACTTGTGCCTTGTAGATGTTGGACAGGCTTTGATGAGTCAAGAGGTGGGGGTTACTCGTTGCACGATTCCTATCCTCTGACCTGCTCTTGTAGCCACAGTATTTATTATGGCTAGTCCATTTCAGTTTCTGGACAATGCTAATCCCCCAGGATATTGTTTGTGGGGGATTCAGTGATGGTAATACCACTAAATATCAAGGGGTGATATATCTGCATAACTTTGCTTTAGGAACTTGCTTCTACACTCATCCCTAGGACATTGTATCATGCAATTTTCTAGTGCATTTCTTTGAAATCTACAACCATTTGAATACACAACAGGATAAATAGTGTCTCTGTTAACATAAAATGAACTTGCACCTGCTGGAAGCACAAAAATATCCTTGCACTAATCTTGACATCCTTACCATGACAACCCACTTTCCAGCATTGATGACAGGAAGTTACTTCCAGAGAGATGCAAATTGGTAACATCTTTACATCAAAGATGCACTGAGATCTTTGAAAAGAAGAAATAAAAATACCTCTTGTATCCTTGCTAAATAGGAACAAACACAGCAATGTTAAGATAATTTATTTTAGGGAGGGGGAGAGGGGAGACAGAATAATAGTTAAAAATGTAGTAAGCCTTTGATATTGAACTGGGGGTTTAGATTTTCCTCCTAATCTTATCTATACTATTGATGAAACAACATGCCCTTTGCTGCAGAGAACAAGGTAAACTGAAATAAATCAGCTCAGCAGTAATCTACTTTGTGTTGACATTTATCCAGGATCACTAGGAAGTTAGCTGCTATCGTCTTGCTGTGAAGCCCCTTCTAATTATATCATGAATGATAGCACAAAAGTTATCCTTTTTATACAAATAAAATGCTTTGGCAAGGGTTTAATGAAAAAATCTTGCTGCCGATATCAAATTTCTATTTATTCAACATTGCAACTTTAAAGTTAATTAATTTCAAATGGACTCAGACCATGGTGGATGCAAACTTAGCGGGTCATGATCAACAACATGTTCAGTCTTTTGCTGTAAAAATCATTCACACCTGCTAGAACTGAGAGAACCATATTTTTTATAAACATACTTCTGGATTAATGTTGACTTTGTGGGACATATTTATTTAAATCACAGTTGTGAATTCAGTGTCAGCAAGCCAGTAGAGTTTGTATTTTTAGTATGTTTCTAAAAGATCTGATATTTGTTTTCTCTAATCTGAAAGCGAAATCTAAATAAGAATCAATCATTTTGCCCTGTTTTCTGTGTCAGGTAGTGATGATTACTTCCTTTGCTAATGCAAAGCCTGTTGATCAAATTGGTAATTTTTAAAAATTCCTTCTTTTCTCTTGGTTATTGTTAAAAGGGATCAATCATTTGCATTTTTGCATACTGAGTGTTTGGTTTTGTTAATCTTTTCATTAGCCTCCATTCTCAATATGTATTCAATCAGACTAAATAATGTCTGGATAAATGCGAATATGGGAAACCCTTCGATCCAGTTTAACAAAATAGTTCAAGGAAGGATTTCAATTAATAGTTGCAATTTATAGATCAATGAACATTGTATTTGTCTCGAATATGAATATCAGCTGCAATCCCTTATCAAATTAAATATATTTCACGCACGACTCAGAAAGAGATTTGTAAGCTACTGATGAAGTCACATGTAGGAATTAAATGGCCTTTATATGCTGAAAATGTTTAATTGATGAGTCAATACAATTACACACAGCATTGAGCAAGACATGCCATATCAAATAAGTGATATTTTAGAGTGGTTAATATATCTTGTTTGTGGAAATGCTCAAATAGATGAATAAATGTCCTGAGTAAAAAAGATTTTAAGCAGATTCTTCTTTTTCTACCTTTTTTTTTCAGGGGTTAAAATGTTTCCACAAAAAATGACCAAATTGTCACCAAACAGGTCCTGTTGCTTCACATAAAATTATATAGATCTTTCATTTAAATATTAAGGGACAGGAGGAAACATTTTGCAGTATGCAAAACTCCCCTGCTCAGTTATTGTAAGCTAATGAAATACAAAAATAAACATGTAACTTCTTATAAAGTTCTGAGTAAATGCAAGTTAAAGGCTACAGTCTACTAAATGAATCCAAAATATCAACCAATATGAAGGGAGGCTGAAGGCCTATTTAAAAGACAAATCTTCAAATGGGCCAAATCTTCTGAGTAGTGGCAATCACCGTTTGATTGCCCCTCCACTCTTTTTTGCACAGTGCCGGAGGTCCGCTTTTCTGGCTCAGACTTCCAAACCAGACCTCTTCAAAAATGCAGAACATATCTGCTGTGGGAGTTCTCCTTCATAGTGCCAGATCACTGGGGGAAGCCAAGCTATTCCAACTTTTTATGGCACCTGGTAAGTCTTCACTCACTAAAACACGGAAATCTTTAGGGCATTTAAATAAATTTTCAGTGTGTTAATAAATAAATGTGTAGGATAGAAAGGGTGCCAACTGGGTAGGGTGGTAGGGTGGAAAGCTGGATGGGGTGGGTAGGATGCCAGCTATGTAGGGTGGCAGGGTAGGTAGGTGGCAGGGTGGCTAGGGTTGTTAATGGAACGGTGAGTAGGGTTGTAGGTGGCAGGGTGGGTAGGATGGTGAGGTCAGGCTAGGTCAGTCTGGCGGGAATCAGAGAGTTGGAGGGTCGCTGGAGGGTCAGGGAAAGGGGGAATCGAGGGGGTCAGTTGTATAGTTACCCAGAGGTTTGGCATGGTTTTTTACTAACATTTCTTGGGTAACTATCCAGGTAAGTCAGGACCCCCTGAAGTCACCAACTCTACCTCACAGTTTGAGACTTTTTGGGTTGGATCCTGGGGGCTGAGGAATTGCCCATCAGATGTTGAACCTTACTGGGGAATTCCTGCAGAGTCCTTGAGTTAGGACTTTTGAGGGGTCCCCTAATGCATCTTCTGATTTACATTTGGTCTCTGATGATCCAGAGACCAGAAGATGTGGGCCCTTATTTTTTGACCCACTAGTTGTACTTCCATTCTATTTGAAATAATGGAATCAATTATCAAGAGTAAAATTGAGCATTATCTAAGGATGTAATCATGAAAATAAGAATTTTAAATTGGATGCTTTGGGAGTGTGGAGAAGAACCAATGTACAGCCTAGAAAGGAGGTTCGAAAAAGTGCTGTTATAGAAGTTTATAAGATTAAAGGGTTTAAAAAAGTTAAGCTGGAATATTACTTTAAAATAATTTGACAGTAGAACTAAAAAACACAGATTCAAATTAGTGAACTGTAAATTTAGGACTGACATTAGCAAATTCTTCATTACCAAGGGATTAATGAGCAGAATCGACTTCCAGATAAACTAAGGGAGGAAAAAAAATGTTATAAATAATTGGGCTAATTGGGTTGAATGGTCTTCCTCACTCATAGGGCAGAATTTTACGGCCCCGTTTCAGCGGGGGCGGCGCCGTAAAATGTGGCCAGACATTCTAAACTTCATTGGCTTCAGCGGGAAGGTAAAATCCCACTGCCGTAAAATTTCTCCCATAATTAACTTGTGACCTTGTGAAAAGTGAATTGTCACCTCTTGTCTGGAACCTTATCACCTAATTGTGGCAAAGTATCATTAATGGGAAACGTGGAAGTATCATGGCCCAGTCAGTTATGCACCTACTTCTGAACAAAAGGTTAATACCCACTCTAGGGAGTGAATTTTACATTGGGGTGTATTGCAACTTCAAAAAAACTGCTCCACAGTGATAATACACTGGCAGCCCCTTATCAATCTGAGAGTGAGACTTCCATCCCTCAGGTAAAGGAACACCCTCCCTCAAGAGCTGTCAGTCAGTCAGATTGGCTGTCAGTTGAGTAGTCTCAGCAGTGTCAGAACTCAGTAGTCACCACTGCTGGGACGCAAGGGAGTCCCAAGGAAAAGATCATGGATGCCGGACTTACTGGTGAGTCCAGGTTTTGGTCAGGAAGGGGTCCCTAAGGTGGGGGCGGGCTGGGGTTGGGGTTGGGTTCCAGAAGCCAGGGGGAGGTACAAAGGAGAGTACCATCTTGGGAGGCAGAGTGCATCCCCCAGAGGAGGTACCCCTCTTCCTTCCCACCCTTTAACGTGAGGTCGTGAAGGAGCGGGCTGGCATCCTTTGTTCCGTCTTCCCCAGCTGCATCTAATATTGTGGCGGAGGCAGAAACAGGTCCTTAATAGGCCTAAGGGCTGGCAGGCTGGCTGATGCCTTACCCAGTCACTGTATTATGGGGGACAACTCGGGAATGGGCAGGAAGGCGGTGGGATAAGTGTTCTATTTTACATGCCCACTTCATCACCAATTGCAAATATGTAGGCGGGGACCATAAAATTCCCCCACAGGACTTGATGACCACAAAAGAAATGTTCGTTATGCCATTCAAGCAGGTTGATAATCAGCCTGCTAATCCTTCCAACACTCCGCCCTGATTCCCAATATGGAAAAGCACGTGTGAATAAATGAATCAAGCAAGCAATGCAAATTATCTTTTTCTACCAATTTCTTCCTCTCCCTCCTTTCCTGAAAATTAACTTGCTATTGCTCCAGTATGGTTCTCTGAACACTGTTTGATGTCTCAAACTTCCAGAGGCTACATGTGTAAGTTTTGGCAGTGAATAACAGAAAGCTATTGGACGTATTCCATTTGAGCTGACACTAGCCATCCACTTACGTATTTCCAATAACAGTTTTGGATAGCAATCAGATGCAGGAGGAGCCCTGCCCAGAGGCATTGCAGACCATCAAAAAGCCTCTACTTGCCCTAGCTAAGATCAGCTAATTCCACTTACAACAGGGATCAAACATGGGGCTTTCCTAGTTCATTACTTAGCCATCAAATAATGGGGATTCAACTTAAATCCTGGATTCACTTCTGCAATCCAGACACTAAATATATTGAATGCTTTCAAATTCCCTGTAAAATGCTTTCGTGTGTCACACTTCTTTGATAATGATATTTTGAATATAAAAATGCATTATGAAAATCTTCCATGAAGAGAAAAATAACTTCTGCAAATTTTTTAACAGTTGGAACAGCCTTGACTGAGGCCAATGGTTCTTAATAAAAGATCAAAATGTTCAGCTGCCAGACTTTCAAGCAATAAATGCAATTATTAAAAGGATTGACTGTGCTTGTTAACAGGTGTTTATGAAATCATTATCCAAGGGACTATTAATATCATTCATGACTTTAGCCTTGCATGTGACAGACTTGTACAATCACTTGGAATGCATTATCCTGCTCCCTGAATAAAAATGCCATTACTATCCCTTATATGATGTATTTGATATGTAGGGGGAAGATGGACCTATGAATGTGAAGTATGAGTAGTGATTGATCGAGAACTTTGGAAGATGAGTGAAGGGTGGATGGTAAACTGGGCATTGTGTGAGGCTAGTTGTTCAGTTGTAAGGTTATGGCATTTGAAGAAGCGTGCACTGACCTTGACTATTCACGTGAGGTTATTAAATTTTTATGGCACTGCATCCACCTCCTCGGAGCTATATTGCTGCTTTGACTGCAATGGCTATCTGTTCCCACTGCCGTTGCAGTTTCTGGCTGGAAGGCCTTCTGCTCCCCTGTATGATATGGATCACTCTCCTCCAATCACCTTCTGCACCTCAGCCTCCAGTGTTGCATTGGAGAAATTTGCACTCTTTCTGTCATGTTGTGCCATAATTGTGACTTTGTCAGCTAAACAAATTTTTAGAATGATTTTGCTCCACTCCAAATGCATCTCCCCTTTAAGAGGTGAAAGCTGGCTTTAGGTAGCACAGGTTAGCTTGAACGCACAGTAACATTCCACAGCTTTGCATCCCTTGCTCAGCTGTGTAGTTGCTCATCAGCATGCTTAGTACTGACTGCATGCAGAAATTATTTCTATGAGCATGCAGCACAAGGTATGTGTGCTCCCTGTACTGGAAGCAACGGGCAGGGCTAATAATGCATCACAATCTCCTTGCTCGTTTTTTGGCCTTATGGTCTTTGTAACAGCTGAAAGAATTACACAACAAGATTTCACATTTTAAAACATTTACTGTAACAAATGACTAAAAAACCACTCTTGACTAAATACTATTTAATTTATGTAGGCAACTTACACTTTAAAGTACAGAAAGGACTGTTCTTCTTTTATCCTTATTGCACTCTCTACAGAATTAGTCCTTTATAGCAAACAGTCCACAGTAACTCCCAGTTGTCATTGGGTTCCCGTATCCCCAGTTTGCCGAGTAGTATCTTCAAATGATCAACTCTAGGCGCATTCCTCACTTTTCGGAGAGTTCCTTAAATCTACCACCAGCAGTAAAGCCTGTTCCAATGATTCTTTTTCTCCCTGGCCATGCCAGGATAAAACTCCCAAAATCATTGGAAGGCTGCAGAGTATGTCTCTTTGACTAGATACCATTTCTCTCCCGCATTCAGCTGTGTAACTTGCAAAGCCAACAGCCTTTCTCTCAGCTGACCTGTCAGTGAGATTCATTGATCTGTGGGAAGCCTCTAACCTAATCCAAAAAATGGCTTTCTCTGCCCACTTCCCCATGGAAACATGTACCATATTAGCCTTGTATCTAGTTAGAAATGCTAATTAGCTATCCTTGGCCCCAACTCTTTTTTTATCTCAGAAGTAAATGAACAGTTTACAGCACAACTGTTTACAGCCTAATACCTAAAACATCTTTCTTGGACTCAGAGTCTACTCATAGTGAACTCAGAGACTGCTGCCATTGTCTCCAAGAATAAATACCTTGCACCTTCTTCCAAGAAAAGCAATCTAAGCATTCATTTGACCTCTAAAAAATCAAACCACCCAGGCTAACTGTCAGGCAAACTTCATAACAGGTCACATGGCTCCTTTCATTTACCATAAATTTAAAGATACAGTCCAAAACATAATAATGTCAGATTTCAGATCATTGAGACATTTCAGGTCTGTGACCTTTGCACAGAACTGGGAAAGGTTAGAAATATAATAAGAAAATGAAAGGGAGAAGGGTTGGAGAAAGAACAACAGGGGAGGTCTATGATAAGGTGGAGGGTAGGGAAGATTAGATGACCAAGGGGTTCATAGTGCAAGTCTAAGGCAAGTAAAGAAGCAAAATATGTGTCTAGGGGAAGTATGATTGGCAGGAGCAAACAAAGTTACCATATGAAAGCAAAAAAGAGGGTTTAAAAATAAATCAGCAAGGAAAAAAGGAACAAAATGGGGCAGAGGTTGTGATCTAAAATTTCTGAAAAAAATGTTGAGCCTGGAAGGTTGTGAAGTGCCCAGTGAAAAGAAAAGGTGCTGTTCCTCAAGCTCCATCTAAGCTGCGAAAGGAATGGGCAGGGTCAGAGCAGAAACATGGGTAATGGAATCAACCCAGTCAAAGGCCCTGTTAACCACTGCTGAGCAGAATACACACTTTGGAGAAAAGGAGGACATTTAAGAAACTCTGGTGGAGAAGGTAGAGCCAACCAAATAAATGTGAAAGATGGCGAAAACTAGAAAAATTCCAAATTCATGTTGGCTCTCTCTCATCCATTCATATTTGCCCAAGCGTTCAGTCACCTTATCCTTTATAATAGATTCTAGTAAAATTCCAGCAGGGCTGGTTAGCTCAGATGGTTAGAGTATGGTGCTTAATGGTGCTGACAGCATGGGCTCTTTACCGATACCAACTGAGGTAGTTCTGGGGCCTGCCACTTATACTTGCCCCATTGTGATATCCTGGCACCATGGAAAGTCTGCTGGAGATAGTGATATGTGGAGAGCAAACTTCATCAATCATATACACTACATGGAGTGAGAGAGAGCTATATTCCCACAGCAAACGTTGGACAGCAAGGCTTATAATTTCCTTTGGACTTAACAAATCTATTCCATTCTTCCAGTTTATTCATCTCTGTCTCACCTGTTCAGACGATATAACCTTGCATTCTAGTGCTTCTGATGTCTCTTTCTTTATTCCTAACCGAAGATAGAATCAAACCCCCCTCCCCAACACCCCAACACCCACCATATCGGGGTGGATGACAGGGCCCTCTACCCTGTCCAATCTAATTCACCTACTTCACCTCTCATCCCTTCCCTTTCATCCCTGAACCATGACAGAATTCCTTTTGTCCTCGCCTTCCACCCACCAGCCTGTGTATGCAGCAGATCATGCTCAGTTGTTTCTACCACCTCCATCCTGAGGTCACCACCAAACACATCTTCCCCTGCCCTCCAAAAACTGTACACTGTACTCCAGAAATGGTCTCACCTGAGCCCTGTACAACTGTAGCAAAACTTCCCTACATTTATATTCCATTTCCCCTGCAATAAACAGGAACATTCCATTTGCCTGCCTAGTCACTTGCTGTACCTGCATACTAGCTTTTTGTGATTCATGTATCAGGACACCCATATCCCACTTGTAGGATGCTTACCCTGGGTATCAATGGCACACAATAGCTTGTAAACCTTTTCCATTATATGGGATACACCTTTATGACACAACTAAGCAATAGCACATGCTCACTATACTGGTTGCTCAGTGTCCCTGCGGGCAACCGCTCATTCAAAGTGGTTGATCTGCTGATGAGCTGTCCTTGCGCGATTTCTGAGTGATTGGCCAGATCTCCTGATCAACTGCAGCCCTGATGTTTCTGTGGGCTCTTTCTTTATACCTTATTTTTGCTATTTCCCTGTGCCATATAAGGTAAACTCATTTAATTGGTTTGTAATTACTTTACTGTCCTTCCAGAACAACACAGTAGGCTCACAGTTCATTCCCCAGACGTCTCTTGGCTGTGACCCTTGCAAGAATCTCAAGGCCCACACTTGAATCAACATAACCAATTTGACACCACTTTGTCAGCTCCAGTATGGTTATCATTCACCAGGACCCTAGAGACAGCTATGATTATTGGCTTTAACAAGCAAGGCTCTGTACTTTTTCCCTGATGCAAACGCTTCTGCACAGGCTGATTTGTTTTGCATAATTTGATAATTCTAGCAAGATTCTGCCTTGGCCAAATTAGCCACCATGCACTTCTTCATGCCCATACTACGCAGTTCTTGGATGTCTTCGGTCTCGGGTTCTTCTTTCACCTTTATGTCCAGTGCCCCTCCACGAAACAAACTCCATGTCCAGGGCTACACCACTATCGGTTTGTGTACATTAATATAAATGTAGTTTGATAGTTAAAAATAGAATTAGTTAATGAAATGTTCTTTGATACATTAGCTTACACCCTATACAGCACAGTTCTGCAATCTCTCCATTTAAATAATAGTTTTCTATTTGTCCTGCCAAAGTGGACAAGTTCACAATTTTCCACATAACACCCCACCTTCCAAATGTTTTAACCTGTCTAATCCCTTCGCAAGTTAATTTCTGATCTAACTTTGTGTCATCAGCAAATTTAGCAAACATACGTTCAGCACCTTCCTCCAAATCATTGATGCAGATTGTAAATAGCTGAGGCCCCAGAAGTGATCTCTGCGGCACCCCTCAAATTACAGTATATCAACCATAAAATTATTTATCCCTACTCTCTGCTTCATATTATCTAACCAATCCTCTATCCATGCAAATATGGTACCCCTCACACCATGAGCTTGTATTTTGCACTCTTGATGTGGCATTTTGTGAAATGCCTTTTGAAAATCCAATTGTGTCATATCTACAGGTTCTCCTTTATCCAGGTTTCTTGTTACTTTCTCAAAAAACTCAAATAAATTAAACAAACATGATTTCTCTTCCATCAGTAAAGTAATAGAAGGGGTCATCAACTGTGCTATCAAGCAGCGATTGCTTAGCAATAACTTGGTTACTGATGCCCAGTTTGGGTTCCGCCGGGGCCACTCAGCTCCTGACCTCATTACAGCCTTGGTTCAAACATGGACAAAAGAGCTGAACACCAGGGGTGAGGTGAGAGTGACTGCCTTTGACATCAAGGCTGCATTAGATCAAGTGTGGCATCAAGGAGCTCTAGCAAAACTGGAGTCAATGGGAATCAGGGGGAAAACTCTCCACTAGTTGGAGTCATACCTAGCACAAAGGAAGATGGTTGTGGTTGTTGCAGGTCAGTCATCTAAGCTCCAGGGCATCACTACATGAGTTCCTCAAGGTAATGTTCTCAGCCCAACCATATTCAGCTGCTTCATCAATGACCTTCTTTCTATCATAAAGTCAGAAGTGGAGATGTTCGCTGGTGATTGCATAATGTTCAGCACCATTTTCGACTCCTCAAATACTGAAGAAGTCCATGTCCAAATCCAGGAAGACCTGGAGAGTCCATATCCAAATCCAGCAAGATTTGGACAATATCTAGGCTTGGGCTGGCAAATGGCAAGTAACATTCGTGCTGCACAAGTGCCAGGCAATGACCATCTCCAACAAGAGAGAATCTCCACCTTTGAAGATCCTGTCTCTCCCACTTAGATGGCTCTAACAATGGTCCAGCTTGCAGTGTTTCAATCTCACCTTCCAAGATTCTCCCTGGATTCCTGAGTGACTCAAAACTAGCTCACAAGCACACTTACAGACCTATGGCCGTGCCAAGCAGAGCAGCATGGCTCAAAAGGGGTATCAATGGCCAACAGCATGGAGCAGTCTGCTATTTGCAGCTCTTTCTTTAATTCGGAGTCTCTTTCTTTGCTCCATTCTTTCAATTTACTTAACAGGACCTAATCCTGTCCCTGTTTCTGTGACACTCCTTGGTTAGTAGACTGCCTCAAACTGACTCCCTGAGAAGAGTTGTTCACTGGCCCTTGAAGTGATCTGGGCAATCTATCAAAGTACTCCCAGAGGGTCCCACCCTTGTTATTAGGCAGGAACCAATGTAACAGCATTGTAACATCCTGTGCCTTTAAATGTTACAATCACCGCAGGCAATGGGTTTCATGATACCTTTCCCTTGGAAGAAAGAAAGCTTCACTACCAGAGGAACTTAACATCATAAACTTTTAATAAATAGCTTTTACATGCTATGCAGATAAACTTTTCACTACTCATGTTGTGTTATACAATTCACAATGGTTTAACCAAAACAAAAGACAATGCATGCAACAAGTAGGAACAGCAGGATTTAAACATCACAACTCTGCTTGTGTTTCTTCTTCATCTTAACTTGGCAAAAATGTTTTGTTTAAGTCCACAACCCAACACCGTGAGTCCTCCTCACCAGCTGCAGGCACAATTCTATCTCTAAGCTCATTGCTCTTTTTGTTACAAAGTTCTAACAGTACATCAGTCTTGGTTTTTTAATTCTGTATTCAACCAACCGTTCTGATTCACCAGAAATTCCTTTTCCTGTTCAAGGCAATGCTTTATCGAGACTTCTGATGCTTGAAGTTTATCAACTTTCAGCTGAAGATCTACCTTTGTTGAATTTGCTTCAACTAGTTTATTATTTAGAGACTTCAAGTTTTTCATTCAATTTCTCATTATTGGCACTAAGCTTCTCATGGTTGGCCAGAGTAACTTTTAGAGGTTTGGTAAGACCAGCATGATAAAGGGCCAATTGCAATACAGTTGTCACTGTATTACTGTCTCTGTTAGCCAAATCATTACACAATGAAATAACTACTCCTTCTATAAGTAACCTGGGAACAATTCCCACCATAACAATTCTGTTTGTTAAGTCACTTCATAAGTTAACTTCGCACAAGGGAACAGATTCAGAAGTTCCATTAACAGCCACTATTAATAATTTTTCCTTCATCAAACTATCTGGAACACAAATTGTATTATCAGCCACCATTAATGACTATCTCTCAAAATTTTAATTGGTTTGCCTATTTTGTTGGGGGAGTAAGGGAACACTTCTCCCTTTCAGATAAAACATTTAGAACTCCAGTAACCTTACTCACTATAGCAGTAATCAAGGAAGAGTTCTCTTGATAATCCTGAGCCATACCAGCCTTTCTAGTGTGTTCTGAGGGAACATGTTTCACCTGTACCACTGAAAAGGCTTTATTATCCATTTCGTCTTCAAGTACAGCCTTTTCTAGGATTCTTTATGCATTCTTACTACTGCCACTGTTCTACTTTTCAGCTTCCAACAATGGGCTTTGACATGCCTGGTCTTATGACAATAAAAGCATACCGGTTTGTTTTTATCCCTTTTATTCTCGACACTATCATTTTTCTTGACTGGAACTTCTTCCGCCTCCTCTGTAAGGCTAGACACATTCCTCTTCCTCCAGTTTCCCTGTTGGTTTGCAGATGCAAATCTACCACCCCTAGCTGCCAGTGTGATATATCATAACCATTGGCTAGAACTGCTGCTTCTCATACCTTAGAAACCTTACGGTCTTCCAGGGATGACCTAATAGCTATTGGATTGCTATTTTGGAATTATTCCATTATCATAAGCTCCCTTACATTCTCAAACTTTTGTTCTAACTTCAGGGATTGAAACCACTGGCCCTACAGCATTTCTTGTTCCGCAGCAAGTTCTACAAACGTCTCATTCAGTCTTTTCTTTCTTTTCCTCAGGAACAAACTCATAAGCATTAAATACTGCAGTTTCAACTATCTCGTAATCTGAAGATTGTTCTTCAAAAAGACTAGAATGAACATCAATAGTCTTCCCAGCCAAAACACTTTACAAAATGAGAGCCCTTGAGTCCTTTGGCCACTTTAGTTGGTTAGCTGCATTTTCAAATCAGATAAAATATCTCTCAACACAGTCTTCAGAGAATTTAGGCAATAGATGCAGGTTCTTTGTTATATCAAATCTCGGAATGGGACTTGATTAATCACCCGAACTATTAGGTGCTTTCATTCCGTACCCTAAGATTTTCTCTAGACGGTTCATGCTGCAGATTTCTTTCTCTCTTTGAAACTCGAGCTCAAACTTTTGTATTTCCATGGAAAAACTCAGCAGGTCTGGCAGCATCGGCAGAGAAGAACAAAGTTGGCGTTTCGAGTCCTCATGACCCTTTAGCAGAACTGAGTGAATCTTAGGAAAGGGGTGAAATATAAGCTGGTTTAAGATGGGGGGATGGGGGGAGAGAAGTTGGGGGGATGGTGGTTGTAGGGACAAGCAAGCAGTGATAGGTGAAGATAATCAAAAGATGTCACAGACAAAAGAACAAAGAGGTGTTGAAGGTGGTGATATTATCTAAAGGAATTTGTTAATTAAGAATGGATGGCAAGACACGCAAAGTACAGATAGCTCCAGTGGGGGTGGGGTGAAATAAGACTAAAAGGACATAAAAGGTATAGATTTAAAAATAATGGAAATAGGTGGGAAAAGAAAAAATTATATCAATTACTGGAAAAAACAAAAGGGAGGGGGAAGAAATGGAAAATGGGTGGGGATGGAGGAGAGAGTTCAAGATCTAAAGTTGTTGAACTGAATATTCAGTCCGGAAGGCTGTAAAGTGCCCAGTCGGAAGATGAGGTGCTGTTCCTCCAGTTTGCGTGGGGCTTCACTGGAATAATGCAGCAAGCCAAGGCCAGACATGTGGGCAAGAGAACAGGGTGGAGTGTTAAAATGGCAAGCGACAGGGAGGTCTGGGTCATTCTTACGCACAGACCGAAGGTGTTCTGCATTTGGTCTCTCCAATGTAGAGGAGACCGCATTGGGAGCAATGAATGCAGTAGACTAAGTTGGGGGAAATGCAAGTGAAATGCTGCTTCACTTGAAAGGAGTGTTTGGGCCCTTGGACGGTGAGGAGAGAGGAAGTGAAGGGGCAGGTGTTGCATATTTTGCATATGCATGAGGAGGTGCCGTAGGTGGGGGTTGAGGAGTAGGGGATGATGGAGGAGTGGACCAGGGTGTCACGGAGGGAATGATCCCTGCGGAATGCCGCCGGGGTGGGGGGTGAAGGGAAGATGTGTTTGGTGGTGGCATCATGCTGGAGTTGGCGGAAATGGCGGAGGATGATCCTTTGAATGCGGAGGCTGGTGGGGTGATAAGTGAGGACAAGGGGGACCCTATCATGTTTCTGGGAGGGAGTAGACGGCATGAGGGCGGATGCGCGGGAGATGGGCCGGACAAGGTCGAGGGCCCTGTCAACAATTGTGGGTGGAAAACCTCGGTTAAGGAAGAAGGAGGACATGTCTGAGGAACTGTTTTTGAAGGTAGCATCATCAGATCAGATGCGATGGAGGCGAAGGAACTGAGAGAATGGGATGGAGTCCTTACAGGAAGCGGGGTGTGAGGAGCTGTAGTCGAGGTAGCTGTGGGAGTCGGTAGGCTTGTATTGGATATTGGTGGACAGTCTATCACCAGAAATTGAGACAGAGAGGTTAAGGAAGGGAAGAGAAGTGTCAGAGATGGACCATGTGAAAATGATGGAGGGGTGGAGATTGGAAGCAAAATTAATACATTTTTCCGGGTCCCAACGAGAGCATGAAGCAGCACTGAAGTAATCATCAATGTACTGGAGAAAGAGTTGTGGGAGGGGGCCGGAGTAGGACTGGAACAAGGAATGTTCCACATGGATGAAGGAATGGCCCCAGCTATGCCTGTCTCTTTATGGGGTATCCGCAGTTTTTTGTTTTTATCTTTGTATTTCCATGTCTTTTACAATCTTAAGTTGTTTTATCTGCAACTGAATTCTAGCTAATTCAACTGAATTGTTATCTAGATTCACTTACACTTTTTCCAATCCCAGATGCTATGCTATTACCGCAATTATTTCTGCTTTCTTAGCCCTTGATTTTAATTCTAGCATTAACTTTTCTGCTAATGATATTAACCTATTCTCCAGGAAAGACTTATTAAGTGACAAAGCCATTCTGCTTTTTAAGCAGTGTAGTAAAATTCATCTTGGAAATCTTATAAACCTAAACATCAGCAAGTATTAGCATTCGTAGCTGTTTATGGATTCAAGACCCTGCAAGAACCCCCAATTTATCTTATGATCCTTGGACAGACCTTGGGACATGGGGGGAACCTGCTTAGGGACCAGTAACGTTTTGCTTAAAGTAGTTACAGGTTGAGATTCAAGACTTTTGGAATAAAGCCAAAAGATTCCACAACTTTTGAGTAACAAAAATAAAATTTACTATACCAGTTCAGAAAAATAAAACTATGTACAATATGTATCTTATACTCTAACACTCAAGGTAAGTATGGGGTACATGTGAATTAACAGACAAAGTGTGGCCAAACACACTACACTACAGAGTAAATGACAGATGTAACCAAGACAGACGCCATAGATTTCTCAAGGAATCTCACAGGCATTAGTCACGCAGTGAGTCAACCAATCCCACTAAAAGTTTGTCTTTTCATGAGGGTTTCCAATCTCCACCTTTGAAGATCGTGCCTTAGAATTCTCTCCAAACATCTCTTTCATTCAGGCAGATCTAAGAATGGCCCACCATGCAGAGTTTCAATCTCACCTTCCAAGATTCTCCCTGGATTCCTGAGTGACTCAGCACTAGCTTACAAGCACACTTTCAGACCTATGGCCATGCCAAGCAGAACACCACATCTCTAAAAGGCTACATTTATGACTTAGTGCCATTCTCTTGCCTTTTCCCCGTACACTTGCACATTGTTTATATTCAAATAATCATCTAATACCCTCTTGAATGCCTCAATTGAACCTGCCTCCACATTTCCACACTTCCAGGCAGTGCATTCCAGACTTGAACCGCTCATTATGTGAAAATATTTTTTTCCCACATCACTTTTGCTTCTTTTGCAAATCACTTTAAATTTGGGCCCTCTCATTTTCGATCCTTTTACGAGCAGGAACAGGTTCTTCCTATCCACTCTATCCAGCTCCCTCATGATCTGGAACATTTTTATCAAATCTCCTCTTAGCTGTCCTCTCCAAGGAAAGCAGTCCCAACTTCTCCAATTTATATTCATAACTCAAGTTTCTCATCTCTTGAACCATTCTTGTAAATCTCTTCTACACACTCTCCGATTCATTCATATCCTTCATATGGTGTGGTACCCATACTGTACACAATACTCCAGTTGAGGTCTGATTAGTGTCTTTTATAAACTCAGCATAGCCTCCTTGCTCTTGTACTCTATGCCCCTATTAATAAAGCCCAGAGTACTATATGCTTTATTAACTGCTTTCTCCACCTGTCCTGCCACCTTCAATGATTTATTAAAAAAACACCCAGATCCCCCTGCTCCTGCACACCCTTAAGAATTGCACCCCTTATTTTATGCTGTCTCTCCATATTCTTCCGCCCAAAATGAATCAGCTCACAATTCTCTGTACTGAACTTCTTCTGTCACCGATCTGTCTACTCTACCAACTTGTCTATGCCCTTTTGAGGCATACTGTCCTCCTCACAGTTTACAGTGCTTCTAAGTTTTGTATCATCCACAAATTTTGAAATTGTTTCCTGCACACCAAGATCTAGATCATTAATATACATCATGAAAAGCAAGGTTCCCAATACCAATTCAAGGGGAATGCCACGACAAACCTCGCTCCAGGCCAAAAAATATCCATTGACCATCACCCTCTGTTTCCTATTACTCAACCAATTTTGTATCCACATTGCTACTGTCCCTTTTATTCCATGAACTTGAACGTTTCTCACAAGTCTCTTATGTGGCACTGTATTGAATGCCTTTTCAAAGTCCATGTACACCGCATCAACACTATTACCCTCATTAATCCTCTCTGTTACCTCTTCAAAAGGCTCCAACAAGATAGTTAAACACAATTTCCCCTTTAGAAATCCGTGCTGGTTCTTCCTAATCAGCCCACATTTTTCCATGTGACTACTAATTCTATCCCGAATAATTGTTTCTAGGAGCTTCCGCACACTGATCTTAAGCTAACTGGTCTGTAATTGCTGGACTTAATCTTACAACCTTTTTTGAACAAGGGCATAATGTTTGCAATTCTCCAGTCCTTTGGCATTTCCCCTAAGTCTAGGGAAGACTGAAGGATAATGGCCAGTGCCCTTGGATGCATCTCATCTGGTTTCGATGCCTTGTCAACATTAAGTACTGACAGTTCACCCAAAACCTCCTCCTTGTCAATTTTGAACCCCTCTAGAGACAGAGTTTCCTCCTCTGTCACCATGGCCTTGGTGGCTCTGCTTGCTTGGTAAAGACAAATGCAAAGTATTCATTTAACACCTCAACCATGCCCCTTGCCTCCATGTTTGAATTCCCTTTTTGGTCCCTAATCGGCCCTCCTTCTCCTTTTACCACCCTCTAACTATTTGTGTGCTGATAGAAGATTTTGGGAATCCCTTTTATGTGGGCTGCCAGTCTTTTATCAAAATCTCTCTTTGCTTCCCATATTTGCTTTTTCACCTCCCCTCTGAACCTTCTTTATTCCATTTGCTTCTCAATTGTATTTTCTACCTGACAACTGTTATAAGACACTTATTCTACTTTATCTTAATTTCTATCTCCTTTTTCATCCAGGGAGCTCTGGATTTGTTTGCCCTACCTTTCCCTTTTGAGGCAATATACCTTGATTGTGCCCAAACCATTAGTTCATTGAGGTAGCCTATTGTTCAGCTACAGTTTTTCCTGCCAACCTTTGATTCCAGTCTAACCGGCCCAGCTTCGCTCTTGCCCCATTGAAGTCGGCTCTCCTCCGGTTAATTATTCTTACTCCTGATTACACCTTGTTCTTTTCTACCATTATGCTAAATCTTACAATGCAATGATCACTGTCTCCTCAATGTTCCCCCACTGACATTTCATCTACTTGACCCATCTAATTTCTAAGAACCAGGTCCAACAGTGCATCCTTTCTTGTTGGACTGGATACATACTGCTGTATAAAATTCTCCTGAACAAGATCTCTTGCTCCTCTCTGCCCTTTACACTAACACTGTCCCAGTCCACATGCGGTAATGAAAGTCCCCCATTATAATTACTCTATGATGTTTGCATCTCTCTGTAATTTCCCTGCAGATTTGTTCCTCTACATCCTTCCCATTAGTTGGCAGTCTGTAGACGACACTGAGCAATGTAATTTTTGCTCTTTAGATCTAGCCAAATTGATCCTGTCCTTGAGCCCTCTGGGACATCCTCTTTCTCTAGCACTGCCATGCTCTCCTTAACCAATTCTGCCATCCCTCCTCCTTTTCTTCCTTTCCTATTTTTTCTGAACATTTTGTACCCAGATTATTTAACACCCAGTCCTGCTCTTCCTTGAGCCAGGTCTCTGTTATCGCCACATCATATTTCCACATGGTAATCTGCACTTATAACTCCCCAATTTTATTTACTATACTCCGTGCATTCACATACATGCACAGAAACCCTAATTTAGACTTCATGACTTTCTCCCTTACTCCAACCCCACCTATTAACTTACAATTCTCTATTCTAGTGCTATCTGTCTCTCCCAGCATTTTGTGCACCCTGGTATTCCTCTCCATATTCTCTTCTGGTTCCCACACCCCTGCCAAGTTAGTTTAAAGCCCTCCCGACAGCATAAGCAAAATGCCCCGCAAGGGACGCATCCCCAGCTCTGTTCAGGTGCACCTTGTACAGGTGCCATCTTCCCCAGAGTCAGTCCCATTGTTCCAGGAATCTAAAGCCCTGCATCATGCACCATCTTTCCATTTATTCATCTACCCTATCCTTATATTTCTGTACTGACTTGTCAATTTCCGATCTAGCTCCCTAAATTCTGATCACAGGACCACATCCTCTTTCCTACCAATGTAGACCATGACCTCTGGCTGATCATCCTCGCCCAGATGAATGTCCTGCAGCTGCTCAGTGAGATGCTTGACCCTAGCATCAGAGAGGCAACAATAACATCCTGGTGTCTTGTCTATGGTTGCAAAAACATCTGTCTAATGAATCCCCTATCACTAATGCTCTTCCTTTCTTCTTCCTCCTCTCCTGTACAGCCAAGCCACTCGTGTTGCCACAAACTTGGCTCTGACTGCACTCCTCTGAGGAACAAGTGCTGTCACCAGCTTTCAAAATGGAAAACCAATTTGTGATTGAGACTCCTGCACTACCTGGCTAGTCCTTTTGGGCAGCCTGGTGGTCACCCATTCCCTTTCTACCTCTAAACTCCTAAGCTGCGGCTTGACCACCTCTCTGAGCATGGAAGAAAGAACCTGTACTTGTATAGCATATTTCAGACAATGAAGTACTTTTGTACCATTAATATGACAGTAAATGTTATATAACCAAGCATGTTTCACATGAACTGCTTCCATATCTAATGATACCCATTTTTCAGAGAAATCCTATTCACTTTGTGAGTTAAAATCAGGCCCATAATTTCAATAGTGCAGTGCTTCTTCCACCTGTATGATATAACCAACCCAGCAGAGGCTGATGTAATGAAAGTCTTCTCTCTCTGCTAGCAGTGTGTAAGTTAATCATAAAATGATAGAATGATACAGCACAGAAGGAAGTCATTCAGCTTATTATGCCCTGTTTGTGGAGCTATCTAATTAGTCCCACTCACTCTTGTTCATTCTTTATAGGTCTGCAAACTTTTTCTCTTCAAGATTTTTTCCAAATTCTTTTTGAAAGTTACTATTGAATCTGTTTCCACCAACCTTTGAATCCCAGAAGGATGGTTACTGACCTGAAACGTTAACTGTTTCTCTCTCTACAGATGTTGCCAGACCTGTTAAGTATTTCCAGCGTTATCTGTTCTTTAAGTTTGCGGTTAATCTGTGAGCATTTCACGCTGGATATAAAAATGGACAAATCTTCAATTTCCTGCTGCTAATATCTTTCATCTTGTTGAGTACAAACGTTCCACACATAAAACAAAAAAATCTATTGCATTTAATTTCACAATTATTCAAACGCTTCAAAAGTGCTTTTCTCAATAGATGAAAAAATAGGTGATTGAGACTTTATTTTATTCCATCGCAGACATACTTAGTAAGTCATAATTTTACATTTGTTTTATATTCTGCTGTTCCCACCATCTTGCTAAGTGATGTTTCCTTAGTATATAGTCTGATAGCATTCATGGGGAAAGAAAAAACCCTGATCCATAGCAAAATAAAGGGGTACTTACTTGAGGTGAAGTGCCTGGAAAACCATTTGTTCTCTGTACCAACATGTATTGTTGTGAGATAATTTACTAAAGTTACTAAAATTAATTGAATCACTTAAACACCATGGAGTAGATGTTGTGGCTCAGTGGTAGAATTCTCACTTTAGAATCAGATAGTTGTTGATTTAAATCCCACCCCAGGGAGCCAAGTACAAAATCTAGGCTAGCGCACCACTGGAATACTGAGGGAGGGGTCTGGTGTCAGAGAAATGCTGTTTTTCAGATGAGATGTTAAACTGAATCCCTGTCTGGTCTCTCAGATGGATGTAAATGATCCGAGATCACTATTTTGAGGAAGAGCAGGTGGGTTCTCCTGGTGGGCTGGTCAATATCTGTATCTGAAACAAGTTCATTAAAATAGAGTATCTTGTCGTTTTCACGTTGCTGTTTACAGGACCTTACAGTGCGTAAAACAACTGCTGAATTTCCAACATTGGAACAGTGATTAATCTTCAGAAGGACTTAATTGCCTGTAAAGCACAGTGGGACATCCTCACATCATGGAATGTGCTGTATAGATTATAGTCTTTCTTTCAATTTCAATATTAATTAAAAAAAAATGCATGGCTCTCTTTATTCTCGAGATTGAACAAAGAGTCTTTTAAACATTGGTCATTTTTCACTCTGGCTGGGAGGCCCAGCTTCATGAGTAGCTGGTTTGTCTGGGAACTCACCATGGAAGCAATGTTAATGTCCAGCCCTCATATGCATGCTGCTTGACCATCAGCAAGAGAGAGTGCAAAATTTCAACTGGAGATAGAGTGGGACATTAAGCAGCAAGGTAGAGTGCAAACTTCAACCACAGAGAGACGGTGGGACATAAACCAGATCGCTGCCACTGCCAGGAAGCTGTGTTCAGAAAGAAAAGTTGAGATGTGACATTACAGGGAAGCAGGTGGGTGATTGGCTGGTGAGTATTTTTTCTTTTTCTCTTACCTAAACTAGGGAATTTCAATCAGGGTAAGTTGAACATTACTTTAAATAATAAGAATATAAGCACAGGCAAGACTAAGGACATTAATTAAGTTTTAGTTGGTAAAATAATTAATTAATTAGTAAATCAAAACACTATAAGGATGGCAGGGCAGATGATGTGTTGCAGCTACGGTATGTGAGAGCTCGTGAATGCCTGTGTGATCCAAGGCAAACACATGCAGTAAGTGTCTGCAGCTTGAGGAGCTTTGGCTCAGAGTCATTGAGCTGCAGTTGAAGCTGCAGACACTGCGACACATCAGGGAGGGGGAAACTTACCTGGACACTTTGTTCCAGGAGATGGTCGCACCCCTGAATCTGGAGTCTTCTGATTTGATCCATGGCCAGGAGAGGAGGGTGTGACTGTGAGTGAATCAAGTATGAGAATCGAGAAGGTAGAAGTGGAGGAGCCTGAGCTCTTGCAATAGTCAATAGTTCGAGGTTCTGCAGCTTGTACAAAAGTGGGGGCTGCAGGGTGGATGAGCAAACAAGAAGCCATTCTTGGGGCTGGAATAAATAGGAATTCAGTGGTAGTAGGGGAAAGTATACGCGGGGGATAGACACACTTCTCTGCAACCGAGGATAAGAGCCTAGAAGGCTGTGTTGCTTGCCCAATGCCAGGGTTCTGGACACCTGCTGTAGGCTGGAGAGGAACTTGCAGTGGGAGGGGGAGGGATCCAGAAGGATCCTCCCTGTGGTCCATGTAGGTACCAATTACATAGATAGGAATAGGAGAGAGGTTCTGCTTAGCGAGTGTGAGCAGCTCAAAAGCAGAACTTCAAAGGTAATAATCTCTGAATTATTACCTGAGCCATGAGCAAATTGACATAGGGTAAATGAGAGTTGGGAGTTAAAGGTCTGGCTCCAAGTTTGATGCTGGGGAAATGGGCTTCAATTCATGGGGCACTAGCACCAGTCCTGGGGAAAGTGGGAGCTCTACCTTTGGAAAGGTCTTCACCTGAACTGCGCTGGGACCAGTGTTCTGGTGAGTCATATAACTAGGGTGGTAGAGAAAAGGCTTTAAAGTAAATAGTGATAGTGAGGGATAAAGTGATGGAAGATGAGATAAATTAAAGGTAGAGGACAAGATAAGAAAGTAAGGTAGCAATAAAGTCAATGAAAATCAGACTGTGGCAGGAAGGGATATTGCATACAAATTAAGGAGTGCAGCAGCAGATAAGGCCAGAGTTTGCAAAAATAAGAAGAAGACAAAAATAAAGGCTTTGAATCTGAATGCATATGTAATTCAAAACAAAATGGATAATTATCAGCTCAAATAGAAACAAATATGTATGATCTAATAGCCATTACAGAAACATGGCTGCAAGATGACAAAAGCTGGGACCTGATTATTAAAAGGTTTTGGAAGCACAGAACGTGAATAATAGGTGATGGGATAGCTGTGCTAATTAAGGATAATGTTGGTACAATAGTGAGGGATGACCTTAATTCTAAAGATCAAATGTAGAATCAGGTTAAGTAGACACCGAGGCCGTATTTGACTGGGTGTGGCATCAAGAAGCCCTAGCAAAACTGGTGTCATTGGGAATCAGGAAGAAAACTCTCCACTGGTTGGAGTCATACCTAGCACAAAGGAAGATGGTTGTGGTTGTTGGAGGTCACAGAATCACAGAATTGCATAGTGCAGAAGAGGCACTTGACCTACCTACCTAATCCCATTTACCGGCACTTGGCCGATAGCCTTGAATGTTATCACATGCCAAATGCTCATCCAGGTACTTTTTAAAGGATGTGAGGCAACCCACCTCCACCAACCTCCCAGGCAGCACATTCCAGACCATCACCACTCTCTGGGTAAAAATGTTTTTCCTCACATCCCCCCTAAACCTCCTGCCCCTCACCTTGAACTTATGTCCCCTCATGAGGAACAACTGCTCCCTATCCACCCTGTCCATGCCCCTCATAATCTTGTACACCTCGATCAGGTCACCCCTCAGTCTTCTCTGCTCCAACGAAAACAACCCAAGTCTATCCAACCTCTCTTCATAACTTAAATGTTTCAACCAGGCAAATTCCTGGTGAATCTCCTCTGCACCCACTCCAGTGCAATCACATCCTTCCTATAATGTGGTGATCAGGACTGCACATAGGACTCCAGCTGTGGCCTCACCAAGGTTTATACAACTCCAACATGACCTCCCTACTTTTGTAATCTATGCCTCGATTGATAAAGGCAAGTGTCCCATATGCCTTTTTCACCACCCCACTAACATGCCCCTCCGCCTTCAGAGATCTATGGACACACAAGCCAAGGTCCCTTTGTTCCTCAGAACTTCCTACTGTCATGCCGTTCATTGAATACTTCCTTGTCAAATTACTCCTTCCAAAGTGTATCACCTCACACTTTTCAGGGTTAAATTCCATGTGCCACTTATCTGCCCATTTGACCATCCCATCTATATCTTCCTGTAGCCCAAGACACTCAGCCTTACTGTTAACCACCCAGCCAGTCTTTGTGTCATCCACAAACTTACTAATCCTACCCCTCGCATAGTCATCTATGTCGTTTATATAAATGATGAATAATAGGGGACCCAGCACAGATCCCTGTGGTATGCCACTGGCTTCCAGTCACTAAAACAGCCTTCTGTCATCACCCTCTGTCTCCTAAAACTAAGCCAATTTTGAATCCACCTTATTAAGTTACCCTGTAGCCCATGTGCATTTGCTTCTTTATAAGTCTTTCATGTACGACCTTGTCAAAGGCTTTGCTGAAATCCATATAAACTACATCAACTGCATAACCCTCATTTATACACGTGGTCACCTCCTCAAAAAAAACAATCAAATTTGTTAGGCATGACCTCCCTCTGACAAAGCTATGCTGACTATCCCTGATCAAACCTTGTCTCTCCAAGTGGAGATAGATTCTCTCCTTCAGAATTTTCTCCAATAGTTTCCCTACCACTGATGTGAGACTCACTAGTCTAAAGTTCCCCAGCTTATCTCTGCAACCCTTCTCAAATAGCGGAACCACATTAGCTGTTCTCCAGTCCTCTGGCACCTCGACCGTGATCAGAGAGGAATTAAAAATTTGGGTCAGAGCTCCTGCGACCTCCTCCCTTTCCTCCCTCAGCAGTCTGGGATACAAATCAACTGGACCTGGTGAATTGTTCCCTTTTAAGCCTGCCAACATCTCCAAAGCCTTGTCACTCCCTATGTCAATTTGCTCAAGAACCTCGCTGACTCTCTCCCCGAGTTCGATACCTTCATCCTCATTCTCTTGGGTGAAGACAGATGTGAAGTATTCGTTCAACACTCTACCAATGTCCTCTGGCTCCATCCATAGATTGCCCCCTTGATCCCTAATGGGCCCCACTTTTTCCCTGGTTATCCTCTTCCCATTGATGTACTTATAGAATATCTTGGGATTTTCCTTACTTTTACCAGCCAGTGCTTTCTCATATCCCCTCTTTGTTCTCATAATTGCTTTCTTAAGCTCCACCCTGCACTTTCTGTACTCCACTAATGTCTCCGCTGATTTGCTCCCCTTGTACCTGCTAAAAGCCTCTTTTTTCCTTCTCATCGTATCCTGAATAACTCTGGTCATCCATGGTTCTCTGAGCTTGTACTCCTTCCTATCACCCTAGAGGGAACATGTTGAACCTGTACCCTCCCCATTTCCTTTTTGAACCACTGCTCTTCTGTAGCTATCCCCACAAGTAGCCATTCCCAGTCTACCTTGGCCAGATCATGCCTTATTTTACTAAAATCCGCTCTCCCCCCATCCAAATCATTTTTTTGCAACTTGTCTATTTCTTTGTCCATAACAAGCTTAAATTGTACCATGTTGTGGTCGTTATCCCTAAAGTGCTCCCCCACCACCACCTCAGACACCTACCTGGCTTCATTCCCAGAATTAGGTCCAGCACTGTGCCATCCCTTGTTGGACCCTCTCTATTGACCTAAAAAGTTCTCCTGTACACATTTCAAGAAATCCACTCTATCCAAGCCCTTAACACTATGTCAATCCCAATTAATGTTGGGAAAGTTGAAATCAGCTAATATAACTACCCTGTTGTTATTGTTTTTTACACACCACCACGAATTGTGCACATATTTGCTCCTCAATTTCCTGTTTACTATCTAGGGGTCTATAACACCTAACAAAGTGGCTGCCCCTTTTTTATTCCTAAGCTCCACCCATAAATCTTCATTCGATGCCACCTCTGAGATATCATCTCTCCTTATTGCAGTAACTGACTCCTTAACTAATAATACAATGCCTCCTCCTCTTTTACCCCCTCCCTGTCTCACCTGAAGATTCTGTATCCCGGTCAGTCATCTCAGCTCCAGGGCATCACAGCAGGAGTTCCTCAAAGTAGTGTCTTAGGTCCAACCACCTTCAGCTGCTTCATCAATGACCTGCTTGTATCATAAGTCAAAAGCATAGATGTTCACGGATGATTGCACAATGTTCAGCACCATTTGCGACTCCTCAGATACTGAGCAGCCCATGTCCAAATGCAGCAAGGCCTAGGCAATATCCAGGCTTGGGCTGACAAGTGGCAAGTAACATTCGCACCACAGAAATGCCAGGCAATGACCATGTCCAACAAGAGAGAATCTAATAATCTGCCCTTGACATTCAATGGCATTACCAACAGTGAATCTCCCACTACCAACATCCTGGGGGTTACCATTGACAAGAAACTGTACTGGACTAGCCATATAAATACAGTGACTACAAGAACAGGTCAGAGGCTAGGAATCCTGCGACAAGTAACTCAATTCCCGACTCCCCAAAGCTTGTCCACCATCTACAAGGCACAAGTCAGGAGTGTGATGGGACACTCCCCACTTGCCTGGATGAATGCAGCTCCAACAACACTCAAGAAGGTTGACACCATCCAGGACAAAGCAGCCTGCTTGATTGCACCACATCCACAAACTCCTTCCACCACCGACGCACAGTCGCAGCAGTGCGTACCATCTGCAAAATGCTCTGCAGGAATTCACCAAGGCTTCTGCGATAGCACCTTCCAAACCCATGAACACTAACAAGTACAAGGGCAGCAGATAGATGGGAACACCACCACCTGGAAGTTCTCCTCCAAGTCACTCACCATCCTGACTTGGAAATACATCACTGTTCCTTCATTGTTCATTGGCCAAAATCCTGGAACTCCCTTCCTAACTGCACTGTGGGTACACCTCATCGGCTGCAGCATTTCAGGATGGCAGCTCACCACCACGTTCTCAAGGGCAACTAGGGATAGGCAATAGATGCTGGCCCAGCCAGCGAAGCCCACATCCTGTGAATAAATAAAAATGAAAAAATAAATAACAAAGGGGAGCAGTTTGTGTATCCCCTAACACTAATTACACTGTAGGATGGCGTATAGAGGAAGAAATATTGGAGGTTTGTGAGAAAGGTGCAGTAATAGTCATGGGTGATTTTAATCTATATATATATAGTCTATATATATATATATATATATATATATAGATTAGATGAATCAGATTGGCAAAAGTAGCTTGGAAGATGAATTCATAGAGCGAATTTGGGGCAGTTTTTTAGAGCAACATGTCCTAGAGCCAACCAGAGAACATAAGAACATAAGACATAGGAGCAGGATTAGGCCATTCAGCCCCTCAAGCCTGCTCTGCCATTCAATAAGATCATGTCTGATCTGCCCCAGGCCTCACTCTTCTTTTGTGCCAGCTCCTCATAGCCCTCAACTTCCCGATATTTCGAAAATCTATCTAACTCCTCTCTAAATACTTTCAGTGATCTAGCCTCCACAGATCTCTGGGGTAGAGTTCCAGACATTCACTTCCCTCAGAGAGAAGAAATTCCTTTGCATCTCAGTTTTAAATGAGTGTCCCCTTATTCTGTAAATATGTCCCCTAGTTCAAGATTCTCCCACTAGTGGAAACATCTTCTCAACATCTACTCCATCAAAGCCCCTCAGAATCTTGTACATTTCAATAAAATCACCTCTCATTCTTCTAAACTCTAATGAATAAAGGCCTAATCTGTTTAGCCGTTTTTGATAAGTTAACCACTTCATCCCAGGAATCAGCCTAGTGAATCTCTTTTGAACTGCCTCCAATGCTAGTCTATCTTTTCTTAAATACAGGGACAAAAACTGTACACAGTATTCCAGGTGCGGCCTCACTAACACGCTGTACAGTTCTAACAAGATTTGTAAACTTCAATCCTTTAGCAAAACAGGCCAAAATTCAATTTGACTTCTTAATTACTTGTTGCATCCGTACGCTACCTTTTTATGTTTCATGCACAAGAACGCCCAGATCCCTCTGTGCTGCACTTTTTTGAAGTCTCCCTACATTTAAATAGTAGCCTGCCTTTTGATTTTTCCTACCAAAAGGCATGACCTCACACTTTTTTTCATTAAACTCCATCTTTCAAGTTTTTGCCCACTCACTCAACCTATCTACATCACCTTGCAGATTCCTTATGTCCTCATCACAACATGTCCGCCCACCTATTTTTGTATTGTCAGCAAATTTGGATACATTACACTCTGCCCTTTCTCCAAGTCATTAATATAGATAGTAAATAATTAAGGGCCTAGTACTGATCCTTGTGGCACTCCACTAGTTACATCTTTCCAGCCTGAAAAAGACCTATTAATCCCGACTCGCTGTCTTCTGTGTTAACCAATCCTCAATCCATGCTAATATATTACCTGCAATATCATGAGCTCATTTCTTGTAACCTTTTATGTAACCACATAACCTTTTATGTGGCAGCTTAGCAAGTGCCTTCTGGAAATCCAAATACACTACATCTACCAGCTCCCCTTTATCAATTCTGCTTGTTATATCCTCAAAAAACTCTAGCAAATTTTCTGAACATGATTTCCCTTTCACAAAACCATGTTGAGTCTGTTTGATTGTGTTAAGCTTTTCTAAAAGTCCTGTTATTTTTTTCCTTAATAATGGACCCTAGCATTTTCCCAATGACAGATGTTAGGCTGACTGGCTTTTTGTCTCCCTCCCTTCTTGAACAGGAGCATCACATTATTGGTTTTCCAACCTGCTGGGACCCTCCTGGAACCCAGTGAGTTCAGGAATATTTCGACCAATGCCTCCACTATCTCTGCAGCCACTTCCTTTAAAACCCTTGGATGCAGGCCATCAAGGCCTGGTGTCTTGTCTACTTTTAGTCCCATTAGTTTGTCAAATACTTTGTCCCTTGTGATAGAGACTGTTACAAGATCTTTCCTTCCATTAGCTCCTTGCTTATCTGATATCTTTGGGATGTTTATAATGCTCTGCACCATGAAGACTGATGCAAAATGTTGGTTTAAATTATCTGCTATTTCCCTGTTCACCATCAATTCTCCAGTCGCATCTTCCAAGGGTCCCATGTTCACTTTAGCCTGTGAATATGCGATGGGTCAAAATTAATTAATGATCTCATAGTAAAGGAGCCGCTAAGTAGCAGTGACCATAACATGACTGAATTTCACATTCAGTTTGAGGGAGAGAAGAGTGAGTCTAAGGATGGAATAGTCCCAGATTTGCACAAAGTGTGGTAGCGGGAGGGAAAAAAGACGTTTTGCAATGATTGCTTTTCACACCATATCCTCCCATTCCCAACGTGACCTGCCTCATTAATAATGCATTCTGGGGAAAGACACCAGGTTGTTGGTGAGATGGCCCTTGATTCGCCTGCCTCGCCATCACCTCAGGTCTTCAGTAATTGGGGCGCCATACTTGAAGGGCGCTCCTGCACAGAACTAGCAATCTCTAAGGCATCGGAAGCTGCCGGATAGTCATGGCTGCCAAAGAGAGGAAACATGCTGCCCCCAAATTTAGCAAAGCCCTTCACTGGCATCTACTGGACACAGTGGAAGCCTGCCGCGAAGTCCTCTGCCCCAGTCTAGGCAAAGACCAGCAAGCAAGGTCACCCAATCCAGCATGGTGGCAGTGGTGGTCAGTGCCAAAGCCCTGCAAAAGAGGATAGCCACCGAGTGCCATTACAGGATGAATGACCTCTTCCATTCTGACAACATGACTACTGTCATCACTCTCAACTCATAGACCCACAAACCTATCACACATCCACAGGGATCTCACTCACTGCCAGTTCAAGGGAGATCACCATTCACTCTCTCACACACACCTTCATCTGCCCTGTGGATCGTGTGCTCATCCCACGCTCGGCACCACTCATCACCCATACATGCCAGGCATCCTTATCATCTGAAACAAAAACAGAAAATGCTGGAAAAACACAGCAGGTCTAACTGCATCTATGGAGAGAAAAACATAGTTAATGTTTCGAGTCCTTACGACTCTTCTTTCTTTTATCCTATCATCTTGCCTGGCAGATATCCTGCTTACACACTATCCATCTGTATACATGCAAGACAAGCTGGCACACAACATAAAGGGAGAGGTCGTAGACTGGTGGAGGAATACCTGACATCAAGGTCATTATGGACTTTGAAAATAGGGTCATCCAGCTGGTCAGTGAAGATCTAGACCATTCCTGTGCTGATGGTGAGGTTGGCGATGCTATACAGTGAGGATCCAGCAGTGCAACATCCATCAGACAACCATGCTGTGAGTCAGTTCCCTTGCTCCGCAGTCCCCTGACATGCATTAATTATCTCTCCTTACTTCCACAGGCATATCTGGGAAACAACCAAAGTTGGTTCACAAGCCCCAAAGGCACCTTGGAAGAAGAATCTGATGATATCCTAATTGAAGACCCGTCACAGCACTCACTCATACCCTCCACCAGCACAGAGACAAACCTCTCGGTGGGACCTAGCTCAAGAGAGGCCTTGGGATCACAGTCTGGTGAACACATCTACTGTCTGATCCACAGCTGGCGGCAGCAGACACTTCCCAGGTTTATGGCACTTGGAGGATTGCTGGAGGCCAGAAATCTGCTGAGTCTGAGTCAGATGATGAGCCTCTGGACACAGTCATCTCTCAAGTGCCGGACGTGCAAAGGCAAGTTCAGAAACATCACGAAGGGATGTCCACTGCACTCCTCAGATTACAAAGCACAATGGAGGAATCTGTCTGCCTTCACTCTGAGGTGATAGCGTCAGCATGCCAACACACCAAGGTCAATACTGGTAGGATGGCAGCTGCCATGGAGACCTTGGTCCTAGACATCGATCGATGGCTGAACTCCATTGTGGATGCCATAGTTAGCTTCCAACAGTGTCAACACAAGAGGGTGTGGGACAGCTCAATCTCACTCCAGCTTCCCCTTTTCCTCAAGGAATCAGCCACAGGCCTTGCAGGCACTCTTAGGGAGGAGGATCGGCAGGTGCCTCTGACTCCAGGAGTATCCAGCCCATTCAGATCCACTCTTCCTGTGACCCCACCAGCTCTAGCTCCACAGGTCAAGGAGGGTGCCACTGCCACACAGGAGGACACAAAAAGCAGGCTGGGGTTCTCCAGGTCTTGGCCCTCAAGAGGATGCCCGCCAAGGTCATCACAGACAGGGCATAGCAGTCAGCAGGCTGCCTCCACCTCCACTGTGGATGTCGGGGGAGTACCAAGACATAGCGGCATGGTTAGGAAGGTTAAGAAAATGTGAGCACAGGCATTAATCACTTGTACATAATTTTGACTATTGCAAATAAACTCCCAATAGTGTCATCCTGTCTATGGTTCCTTGTTATGATGAGCAGTGTTCATGTCACTGAGATGTGAAACCTTTTTCCTGCACACGATAAAGGCAAGTGTCTCAGTCTAGGGCCTCCATCCCATGCTTTGTGCAACTTAATCCAGCATACTGATGCTGCACCTTCACAGTCACTGGTCACATCAGTCATGATGGGGCTTATCTTTGCTGCTATGATGTCCTGGACCAGCAGCACATAGTTCCGTCATTCTCTCTTTGCGCTCAGCACCTTTGAGGTGCAGCTGGCCCCCGATCTCATCAACATCTGTGTCTGATGACAGTGTGGTCCGAAAGGGTTCAGCTCATAAAGGATGCCATAGGATCAGGAAAAGTTAAAGTTTCCCTGCTGCACCTCCATGATATGACCCTGTTCACAGAGTATAAGCGAGCTGCCATCAGCCACACAGGAGTCAGACATTCACAGGAGTTATGTAAGGACCTATGGAGTGTCCCCACTGCACATCGTCATCATCCTGCTGGAATGTAGGGAGTATGGGCATCCATTGCATCTCCATGACAGGAGCCTTATCGCAGAGGGTATGTGCGCTGCCATCAGCCGGACAGGAGTAAAACGTTCACAGATGCAATGGGAGGATCTATGGAGTGTCATCATCATCCTCCATGAATCTAGCAGATATGAGGGCCTCCCGAACACGCCTGCCACATCTGGACAACACGATGGCCTCATCGCCATCAATCTTGCCTCCAAGGACCTCCTCACCCTCATCCCCATTGATGTCCTCCTCATCGGAGGAGACACACAGTTCCAACATCTCCTCCTCAGGCAGCTCCTCTCCCCATTGCAGCACCAGGTTGTGTAGGGCACAGCAGGCAACAACAATGCATGACACTCTCTGTGAATTGTATTGCAGGGCTCCACCAGACCGGTCCAAGCACTGGAACCACATTTTCAACATTCCAATGGCTTATTCTACTGAAGTGCGAGTTGCAGCATAAGCCTCGTTATACTTTGTCTCTCCTGCATTCTGAGGCTGCTGCATGGGTGTCATCAGCTGTGTCCTCTGCGAATGGCCCTTGTCTCTGAGGAGCCAACCCTGCAGCCTCTATGGACCTTGAGGGACATCAGGAATGTGAGACCCACTAAGAACATAAGAACTAGGAGCAGGAGTGAGCAATTCAGCCCCTTGAGCCTGCCCTGCCATTTAATACAAACACGGCTGATCTCATTTCGGCCTCAATCCCAATTTCCCGCGCTCTCACCATAGCCTTTCAACCCATTTCTAATTGAAAATCTGTCTATCTCCTCCTTAAATTTATTCAACGTCCCGGCATCCACTGCACTCTGAGGTAATGAATTCCACAGATTCACGACCCTTTGAGAAAAGTAATTCCTCCTCATCTCTGATTTAAATCTACCACCCCTTAGCCTAAAACTATGGCCTCTCATTCTAGAATGCCCCACAAGGGGAATCAACAGCTCCACATCTACTTTGTCTATCCCCTTTAGCATCTTATGTACCTCAATTAGATCTCCTCTCATCCTTCTAAATTCTAGTGAGTATAGGCCTAAACTGCTCAAGCTCTCCTCATAAGATAAGCCCTGCATCTCTGGAATCAATCTAGTGAACCTCCTCTGAATCGCCTGCAGGGCACCTACATCCTTCCTCAAGTAAGGGGACTAAAACTGTGCACAGTACTTCAACTGCACTCTCACCAATGCCTTGTACAGTTGCAACAACACTTCCCTAATTTATACTCTATTCCTTTAGCATTAAATGCCAAAATTCCATTTGCCTTCCTTATTACCTGCTGTGCCTGCGTACTAGGTTTCAGTGATTCATGCATGAGGACAACCAGATCCCTCTGCACTGAAGCATTCTGAAGTTTCTCTCCATTTAAATATTAAGTCACCTTTTTATTCTTCCAACCAAAATGGACAACCTCACACAATCCAGGTTAAACTCTATCTGCCATATTTTGGCCCATTCACCTAACCTGTCTATATCCATTTCTAAATTTCTTATTTCTTCATTGCAGATTACTTTTCCACCTATTTTGATGTCATCTGCAAATTTAGTTATAGTACCTTCTATCCCTGAATCCAAGTCATTAATATAGATTGTAAATAGTTGGGGCCCAAGGACCGAACCCTGTGGTACCCCACTAGTTACAGCTTGTCATCCAGAAAAAGACCCATTTATCCTGATTCTGCTTTCTGTTGATTAGCCAATCCTCTATCCAAGCTAATATATTACCCCTAACTCCGTGTGATCTTATCTTGAGTATTAATCATTTATGCAGCACCTTACCAAAGGCCTTCTGGAAGTCCAGATATGTTACATCTACAGGATCCCCATTATTAACTTTGCTTGTCACATCTTCAAACAACTCTACCAAATTAGTCAAACACAATTTACTCTTCATAAAACCATGCTGACTGTGATGGATTGCATTTTGACTTTCCATATGCTCCATTGTCACTTCCTTAATAATGGATTCCAACAATTTCCCAATGAAAGACGTTAAACTATATGTCTATAGCTTCCTACTTTCTGCCTCCTCCCCTTTTTGAATAAGGGGGTTATATTAACATTTTTCCAATAGCCTGGAACCTTTCCAGAATGCAGGGAATTTTGGAATATTATGCATCCACTATCTCCACTGCCACTTCCTTTAAGACCCTGGGATGTTGGCCATCAGGTCCTGGGGACTTGTCACCCTTTAATCCCAATAGTTTGCTCAGTACTTTTTCTCCAGTGATGGTGATTGTTCTAAGTTCCTCCTTCTCTATATTCCTCTGCACTACCTGTTTCTATTGGGGTGGTACTAATGTCCTCCACTGTGAAAACTGAGGCAAAATATTGATTATTCATCACTATTAACTCCCCAGTCTCATCCTCCAAGGGACCAACATTCACTTTAGCTACTCTCTTTCCTTTTATATACTTGTAGGATCTCTTGCATTTTTTTGCATTTTGCACTAGTTTTCTTTCATAATTTACCTTTGCTCTTTTTATTAGTTTTTTAGTAGCCCTTTGTTGATCTTTAAAAGTTTCCCAATCTTCCAGCCTGCCACTGACCTTTGCAATTTGGTATGCCTTAGGTTTTACCTTTAAGTTATCTTTAACTTCCTTGCTTAGCCATGGATGTTTCTCCCCCCTTACCATCTTTCTTCCTCATTCGGATACATTTTACTTGTGAGGAATTGAATATCTTCTTAAATATCTGCCACTGTTCATCAATTATCCTACCTTGTAGTCTTCCTGCCCAGTCTACTAGGGCCAAATCTGCCCTCATGCCTATGTTTACCTTTGTTTAACTCCAGAACACTAGTGTGGGACTCAAGTTTCTCGCTCTCAAACTGAACTTGAAATTCCAACATGCTATGATCACTCTTCTCCTATGAGATCATTAATTAATTCCATCTGAGAATGTAGGAGTCATGGTTCCTCGCTGAGAATCATGCACAGACCTGCGGGATGTGTTTGCTGTGGTTGCAGATCGGTTGAACATTTTTCGAGTGGAAGCCCTTACATATTGTCCATACAGTTCACATACTGCATTGCTTATTGCCACAGTGATCTAAGCGCCATGTGAGTGCAGTCAATGGCACCTTGAACCTGTCGAAAACCAGAGATTTGCACAAATCCCAGCGCTCTTGCTTCCTCGCTTGCCAGATCCTGGTCGAAATGCACAAAGTTATGTGACTTGGCAAATGTGGTGTCCATGACCTCCTGATGCACCTGTGTGTGGTGGCTTGTGAGACCCCGCAAATGTCACTTGTGGAGCCCTGGAAGGAGTCACTGGCATAAAAATTGAGCGCCATGGTCACTTTCACAGCCACTGGCAGTGGATGCCCTCAATGTCTCCATGGCGCCAAATCCTGCAATGGGTGGTATATGTGACCAACCTGGACATGCGAAGTCTTCAACAACACTGTTCTCGGTCATCTGCAGGAATGACAATCACCATCTGTAAACCCTGGGTCTAGCTAGGTGCTGACCCACGACGGCTCTCTGTGGGTCTTCAGCGGTATGCGCAGGAGCCCATTCTTCTTGAGGGTGCTGCTCTTCCTTCCTCGCAGCCACATGCCTCGGTCGCTCTCTTCTCTGTTATCTCTGCTCCATGTAAGCCATGAGACATATAGCTAGGTCACCAGTCTGCAATGCTCCTGATGTACTCTTCCTGCAGGATGAAAGAGAGAGAGTCATGCGAGTTAGCATTGGTCTACTAGGGACTGCTCATGTTTATCTGTGTTGCTCTGGCTCAGTCTCATATCGGCGAGTGCTGGGTCGGGTTGGGCATTGTGGGGTGTGGTCAGTTCGGGGGGTGGGGTATCAGACCTCAGCGTGGTCGGGTTCGAGTCAGCCATTGGGGTTTGGTTGGGTGGTGGAGGAACAGGGTCTTGAAGGAGTGGGCGCCAGGTTGGGTAGGGGCTCGGAAAATATCGGGCCTCGGAGGGAGTTAGTTTTGGGCCTTGGCGGAGAGTGTCAGGCCTCAGAGGGGTGTGTCAGGCATCAGAAGAGGTCAGGTTAGGCCTTGGGGGGGGGAGGGGTGGTTGTGTTGGGTCGGGCCTCATGGGTTGAGATGACGGTTCGGGTTGGACATTGGTGGGGGGGGCAAGAGTCAGGTCTGGTGGGATTGGGGAAAGAGTTCCCATGGTGGTAGAGGGAGTCCCATGGTGGGGGTGGGGGTGTGAAGTTGGGGGTTGGAAGAAGATCTCTGAGGCATCAGGGGTTGGGTGAGTCCCATGGGGGATTAGGAGTAGACCCCTGGGGGATCGGGGGTGGGGGAGTCCGGTGGGGGAGGGTGTTCGTATGTGTGGCGGGAATTCAGTGGCAGGTTGGTGTGGCTCTGTGCAATAGTTACCCTGAAGTTAGAAGATGTTTTAATTCTTCTAACTTTTTCTGGATAACTATTGGTGAAACCCAGTTAGCACCATCCGAAGTTTGCAATTTAAATAAGATTTTTCAGATGGTTCCTAGTGCAGGTCAATTGCCCAGGGGAAATTTGTACATCTGGGCAATTGCCATGCAAACCTTACCTGGGAATGTCCGAAGGGGATTCTCCAGCACATTTTGGGGTACTCCTCAATACGACACCCTGGAGCCTGGAAGTTACAGCCCTTTGTTTTCTATTGATGTTACTGAAAGTGTTAAAATTAAGTAAGGTAAACACTCAGCATAGTTTAAGAAGTTGAGCAGAGACTGAATGGGAATCATTATAGAAGGAGCTCAAAACAATAATGCCCTACCTCAAGTCCTTCAGGGTGAGTCCTTGATCTAGCAACTGAATAGGGAGCCCAAGAAAAATAGAGAGGCTTGTAATAAGAGCTACAATACTGTACGCCTAATTTTCTGAACCATACTACTGCGTGTGACTCCATGCTGGGAGTGTGAAATCTCAGAATCAATCCATTGTTCTCAAAGTCCTGTTGAGTACAGATAAACTTGTAGTAATTTGGATGGAAACCATTGAAAACCCAGCTGGCTTATGATCTCTGCTGTTGCATTTTACCTTAAAATGTTTAAACAGGATAACATCTGCAGAATAGCCCTACATGTGAACGTGACTAAACCCACAATGTTTTAGAAAGGAATACATTACGGGATTGACCAACATGATAGCATTTACAATACACTATTCATTATTGTTAGGTGAAAAGGCCACAGTGGAAAAACCAGCATCGTAAAATGCACTTGAATGAATCCACAAGATCAAAGTTCCCGCATGGTCCCCAGTTATGCCTGTCCCTTTATGGGGTATGTGGAACATTCCTTGTTCCAGTCCTACTCCAGCCCCCTCCCACAACTCTTTCTCCGGTACATCGATGATTACGTCGGTGCTGCTTCATGCTCTCGTCTCGACCTGGAAAATTTTATTAATTTTGCTTCCAATTTCCACCCCTCCATCATTTTCACATGGTCCATCTCTGACACTTCCCTTCCCTTCCTTGACCTCTCTGTTTCAATTTCTGGTGATAGACTGTCCACCAATATCCATTACAAGCCTACCGACTCCCACAGCTACCTCGACTACAGCTCCTCACACCCCGCTTCCTGTAAGGACTCCATCCCATTCTCTCAGTTCCTTCGCCTCCACCGCATCTGTTCTGATGATGCCACTTTCAAAAACAGTTCCTCTGACATGTCCTCTTTCTTCCTTAACCGAGGTGGTTTACAGGGCCCTCAACCGTGTCCGGCCCATCTCCCGCGCCTCCGCATTCAAAGAATCATCCTCCACCATTTCCGCCAACCCCAGCACGATGCCACCACCAAACACATCTTCCCTTCAGCCCCCACCCCGGCGGCATTTCGTAGGGATCGTTCCCTCCGTGACACCCTGGTCCACTTCTCCATCATCCCCTACACCTCAACCCCCTCCCACGGAACCTTCCCATGCAACCACAGAAGGTACAACACCTGCCCCTTTACTTCCCCTCTCCTCACTGTCTAAGGGCCCAAACACTCATTTCAAGTGAAGCAGCATTTCACTTGCAATTCCCTCAGCTTAGTCTACTGCATTCGTTGCTCCCAATGAGGTTTCCTCTAAATTGGAAAGACCAGAGGCAGATTGGGTGACCGCTTTGCAGAACACCTTCATTCTGTCCACAAGCATTACCCAGACCTCCCTGTCACTTGCCATTTCAACACTCCACCCTGCTCTTATGCCCACTTGTCCGTCCTTGGCTTGCTGCATTGTTCCAGTGAAGCTCAACGCAAACTGGAGGAACAGCACCTCATCTTCTGAATCGCCACTTTACAGCCTTCCAAACTGAAAATTGAGTTCAACAATTTTAGATCATGAGCTCTCTCCTCCATCCCCACCCCCTTTCTGATTTTCCCCCCTCCTGTTTGTTTCTTCCAATAATTTATATAGATTTTTATATAGATTTTTCTTTTCCCACCTATTTCCATTTTTTTTAAATGTATTTCCATCCATTGTTTTATCTCTACCTTTTAGCCTTTTTCGATTCCTTCACCCCACCCTACCCCTACTAGTGCCTTGCTTTTCCTGCTTTCTACCCTTAATTAGCATATTCCTTTAGATAATATCACCACCTTCAACACCTCTTTGTCCTTTTGTCTGTGACATCTTTTGGTTATCTCCACCTATCACTGGCCCTCTATCCAGCTCTGTTGTCCCAACACTGCCCCCCCCCACCCCCCCACTTAACCCAGCTTTCACCCCTTTTCTGTTTTTCCTCAGTTCTGTTGAAGAGTCATGTGGACTCGAAATGTTAACTGTGCTCCCTTCCACAGTTGCTGCCAGACCTGCTACGTTTTTCCAGGTATTTTTGTTTTTGTTTTGGATTTCCAGCATCTGCAGTTTTTTGCTTTTGTTAGAGCATAGTTCATGTAATTTATTATTTTCCTCTCAACCTCAAGATGCTCAACTGCCTTGGAAGATACTTGAGGTTATAATATTCTGTATTATATATAGCATTAGCTATTTTATCTCAGTTGTGTTTGTCTTGTGCTTATCAATTGATGGGAGTGGAAAGTGCAAAGGGTGTTGTTAGTGTGAAAGAACTCAGAGGTGAGTTTATTAAGAAAGAGCAGAGGATGGAGTGGGAAAAGTCAGAGAGAGGTTGTAGAATGGAGAAAGAAAATTAGCAGATATTACAAAATGCAAGAGAAGAGGAGAAAGAATATTCAGGAAATACTTTGTGAGGGGTTGGTGATGGTTGGTTTGGTTGGGCTTGGGAAGATCAGGCAGGAAGTGGGGTTAATGGGTACAGATGCAGACAGGCTACAGGTGTGGAGAGTGCAGCAAATTGGCGGGGGAAATTTAAACAGTAAGAAGGAATAAATCACTAAGGAATATGAATAGATGAGATGGCAAAAGTGGCAGATTGTTACATACTATGTGTTTGCACAGAAAGCTGAATTGGGACAATTTACATAAATGGGAGAGACAAAAGGAGGAGAAAGAGAGTGGAGACCATCAGAAAAAAATGGGAGAAAAGTATAGGTGAAGGTTTCTGATAGAGCCTGAGGCCTGCGAAGAAAATGCTGGTAAAGAAATTGAAATTGTAATGGAATTGGTAAGGTTTAATCCCTTTTTGTGCCAGATCAAAATATTGATGTTGTTTTCTAATTACAAGTCATTTTAGCAGCTGGATATTTAAATTTCTAAGGAAGGTAAGTATTGGACAAAAAATTTTGCAATAATCATGTCAAGTGATTTGATTGAGTTTTCTGTGAATCTGCACAGTAACTGAGTTCTGATTTGCTTTTCTTTTTATTTGAGCCATTTATAAAGAATAATGCCACAGTATGAGCCAAATTTCTGGATATTGGAAGGACTATGGTGGTGAGCAGGGAGTGAGGGAGGCTTGGAATTTTCTATTGCTGGTTGGTATGGTGGCTTGCTGACGTTTTCCCGCCTCCGGGCCACTTTTGAACTGGTTGGATTAGGGCGGGGGTGATGACAGATACCAGTCACAAGCAGTACATAGCCAATTAGGCAACTTAAAGGGCCTATCAAAGCAACTCAGCTGATTCCAACTAGAATTTTCCCCAGGCCCTTCGCTGAGGTCGAAACCCAGCCACAGGATGGAGGCAACATCCCAAAAACAGACCAGGGGATGGATCTACGATCCATCTTACAATTAAACCCCCGCCCTTATATCCCGTGATTGGCAGAGAGTCATAGCTGCAGCTGCTGGCTGTCCTGTGAAGGGTTACCCGCTGTGCCCTCTTTGTAATTTTAACTTTTTAAAAATGTCCTCGGAGGGCACTTTGAGGAGTCCTCTCTTTCACCTACTTATATCGCAGCCTCCACCTCTGAGGATGGTGCTGCTGATTGGTCAATCCTAGAGGGTCTCCTCCCCAGCCTCAGTCCGCCATCTTTAATTGGAAGAGGCCTCCTGGAGATAACCACTTCATCAGCTGCCTTTTCAAAAATTGCTTCCAGGGTCCTGTTGTTGTTACATCTGAGTTCCCCACATAGGGTGAAATTGTCCCAGATTTGCAGTAAGACCGGTAGTGAGTTGTAAAATACCCGCCAGCTACAATGGCAACTTTTCATGCTGTATTGTCCCAACTCCCCCCCCCCCCCACCATGTTAATAATGCATTCCTGGGAAACACACCATTTCCATGGCGGGCAGGCTGTCATTCACCCGCCATGCTATCACCTCGCTACTTAATCACACCAGGCACCATATTTAAAGTCCAGTCCCACATACGCCTCTCAGTGCTTCCAGCCCGCGACTGCTGCAAAAAAAAGACATGGTCCTGAAAGGTAAAAAGACTGCAGCCTCCAAGTTCAATGATGCATCCCTCAAATACTTTTTGGATGCAGTGGAAGCTCGCCATGATGTCCTCTACCCCTGCCCTGCAGAATGGGCGGCAACCTCATTAATCTGGCTTGGGAGACAGTGGCAGCGGAGTCCAGAGCCAATGTCCTGCAATAGAGGACAGCCACCCAGTGCCGCTACAGGATGAATGGTCTCATTCATTCCACCAAGGTAACCCGCTCTTCACATCACTCTCAACTCACAAACCCATCACATATCCACAGGGATCTCACACCTCAAGGGATAACACCACTAACTCTCACACACACCCTCACATCTCCATCAGGCTCATACCCTCTTGAGTTCACATCCTCATCTTGTCCATGGCTCTGCTCACCACACAAAGTTCCACGCAGAGCCATGTGTCCTGCTCATGCTCTCTCCATCTGTTTTCATGCAGAAGAAGCCTGCTCACAATAGAGGTCCCAGACCAGGGGTGGAGTGGCCCACATTAGGCCCCTCACTCATTTTGAGGAGTGTGCCATAGCATTGACTGGTGAAGACATGGACCATGTCTGCGATGACGGGGAGGTCAGCGGCGCACACCCTTGTGAGGATCCTGCACAACATCATCCCTCTCTCAATGAAAATATGAATGGTCTCTCTCTCTCCTTGCTTTTGACTCTGGTATCATGCACTACTTATCTCTACTTCAGTTCACAGGGAGCTCTGTCAAGCAGGTGACACCCTCAGCCAGCCAATCCCTGAGCTCCATCCACATCCTTACTTCCAGCCGAGAGGACACCACCTCCATTGAAGAGCTAGAAATAAGCAGCCTGGAAGACCCGTCACAGTGCTTATCCACATCCTGCACCAGCGCAGAAACACACAGCTCGATGGAAATTAGATCTAGAGCAGGCTTGGTGGTCACCCTAAGGACACATGTCCACAGCAGCAGGAGGCAGGTTCATGTGAGCTCCCCAGCACTTGGAGGACTGCTGGGGAAGGGGCATCTGCGAGTCAGATAATGAGCCTCTAGATTTGGCCTTCCAACTCATCCTGCAGAGTCAGCAGAAGGCTTGAGAACATCATGTAGAGCTATTGCAAGCCCTCAGCAAAGTGGCACATGAGTCAGAAGAGTGCGTCCATCTGCTCTCTGATGAAGTGGTGCCCACATGTGCGTGTATGGAGGTCTCCATGGGGAGGATGGTGGACACCATAGAATGTCCTGGTCCAGCAGAAAGTGGAGATATGTGCAGACTATCTCTCTATCGGGGGGGCCAGAGGTGAGTTCCTAAAGTGGCAAAGTGAGAGGGAGACGGGGTACCTCAACATTCCTGCAGGTGGTCCTTCCCCTCAAAGAGTCAGGCCAGGACCCCAGGAACCCGAAGGGAGAAGGAGCCCTGGGTCACCCATGCAGGAATCTCTGAGGCTACCCTCTCCTTTCAAGTTTCCTTTGCCTGTGAGCCCCTCAACCTCGTCCTCTGTCACTGCAGGAGCAGCTGGCCAACAAGTGGAGGGAGAAGCGTGTGTATGGCAGAGCCTTTCAGAGCTTCATGCAAGAACTCTCCCATGCACATGGATCCTTCACATATCAAACTCATCTCAATGTCCTGAGCATTTTCAATGCTGCCTGCTGGGGTTCACTTTCAGTTGTCCATCTGAGCTGACCTGCATCCTTACCCACCCAATGATCTCACTCCCATGCAGCACCTGACTCGTCCACCACGACTGTTGTTTCACTTTTGATTTCGACAGCATGGTCTGGATTTAGCCTTTCGTGTGTTCCCCTGTCTTTTCCCCTCCCCCAGTCACCCATTTCCTTTCTCCCATCACAGTAACACCTTCTACCTCTCCTCCGTTACCTAACAACCGCACCCTTTGGGGTGTCCAGGTGAACGTGTGCATTCCCTTCCTTCCTGAAAATCCTATCCCCATCCCCGTTCACTTCCCTGACCTCATCCTTCCTACCCCCAGGGTCCGTGACTCTCTCTGAGTCCCCACCACCCATGCTTGCCGTCCTTTCTACCAGTGTCAAACCCTCACCCTCCCACCTTACCAATTCACTCTGCCCTTGGTCATTCTCACCATTCTGTTGTTCTATGCCCACCCTTAGTTTGGCCAGGAGGCAGTCATGGACCCATCAGACCCCTCACTTGCATGATCACTGGACAGCCCCCCTCCTCCGGATCCCTTCCTCCCCCGGAACCCCTTCCCCTCTCCAGACCCCTTCTCCCTCTGTACCCCTTCCCCCCCTGGATCCCTTGCCCATCAGACCCCCTTCCCCCCTCTTGACTCCTTCCCTCTCTGGAACCCCTTACCTCATCCCTCCTCCAGACCTCTTCCTCCTGAAACCCTTTCCCCCCACCAAGACCCCTTCCCCACTCCTGACACATTCCCCCTCTGGAAAACCTTCCACATTGCAGACCTCTTCCCCACTTGGAAGCCCTTCCACCCTCTGGGCCCCTTCCCCCACTCTGGAACCCCGTCCCCCCTCTGGAACCCATTTTTCCTCTGGACCCCTCTGGAACCCTTTCCTCCTCTGGACCCCTTCCTCCCCGGAACCTCTTCCCTCCTCCAGACCACTTCCTTCCCCTTACTCTAACCACCCCCCAAGATGCCCAACTCTGCTTTGTCCCTCCCCCTTCCTGACTTCCTCAGACACCCTTACTTCTTCCGCCACCCTTAGTCCTTCTTCCCACCCAACTCCTTCCTCCCAGCCTTACCTCTTCCTCCAGCCTCACTTCTTCCTGCAGCCTTAATCATTCCCCATTCCTGTTTCCCTCAGACATCTCACTTCTTCCTCCAGCTTTACTCCTTCCTCCTTCCCAACTCCTTCCTCCACCCTCACTTCCTTCTCCACTCTTACTCCCTCCACTCTCCGCATTCCCTCCTCACCCATGGACTTCCTCCCCCTCCACACTCTTTCCTTGCCCATCATACTCCCTCCACTTCTTCCTCCTCCTGGATTTCTTCCCCTCTCTGCACTCCTTCCCCCTCCAAACTCCTTCCCTTACACCTTCCACCTCCCCTTACACCTACCTTCCCAGTTGTCATCTTCTCCACCATTACCTCTTATTCCCCCCGGTACTCCCTGCCCCCTCCCAAACTCCCTCAACACCTTCATTCCTCATCCCATCCTCACCCCCGATACCTTAATTACCCCCCCACCCTCTCCCCTGACATCTTAATTCCCCTCTCTCCTAAACCTTACCCCCAAACACCTTAATTCCCCCACTCTCAAACTCCCCCCGACACCTTCATTTCCCTCTCCCAACCTGACCTTCCCTGACACCTTCAGTCCCCTGCTCCCAACCTCATCCCCCGACTCCTTCAATCCCCCCTCCCTACCTCATACCTCCAACACTCTCATCCCCCCCTGCCAACTTCACCCGCTGACACCTTCATTCCCCTCTCCCAACTTTACCCTCCGACAGCTTCATTCGCCCCTCCCAACTGCACACCCCTCCGACACCTCCTCCTCTCCCATTCTACCCTAGACCGCCATCCATTGTGAGCATCAACAGTGACTTTCCAACTTTCATTAGCTGTTTAGAGATGGGCCATGTCCATGAGAATCCACCCAGCATGCCATGGGTGTTCCTCTAGTATGCCGTTGCTGTCAGCTCCAGCACCTTCTGCTCCTTGGATGTCCGCAATATGAGCAAGTCCCTGGTGATAAGTCCCAACTTCTGAATGTCAAGACTTGTTAAGACATGTTCTGCATCGCCATGTTTCCCTGCCGACATGGGCGGATGAGGTGGGAGTGGTGGTGGGATGGGTCCAGCAGGCTGGATATATAATGATATGCAGACGTATTACAATGAGGTTCCTGACACCAGATGGTGGCAACATGCCATCGTGAAACCGAATTTTGGCATTCTCACCATGTTGTCCGCTCACGCCACTGAGCACGCCTGATACCAAACGTGCATGGGAAATCCCGGCCATAGTGTCAGGATCAGGACACTGGAAGGAAAACCCTGTGTCACAGAAACAAATGTGCATCAACATTATATTTCTATGTTATAGCTGAGCTAATCTCATGAGACACTGCTCATAGTGAGTCAGGGATTTTATAAATATAGGATGATACTTTAAGTACTATCACCAGGAATACTGACTAATCAGCATTGGCAAAACCCTGGATCTAGGCACACCCAAAAGTTGTGTGTTAGGTTCTGTTTGTACTAGCATGGAGTTCCTGGGTCCAGCAATATTTTGAGGGGGTCAGGTACAGAGGAGTCCAGCAGTCCCCGGAACCCTGCCGAGGAAATACAGGGACAGCTTCTGGGATCAGGAATCATTGGGAGGGTTCACATCATAATCTAAAATCACTAGGGGTAGTCCTGGAAGGAGGAAACTGTGGGAGCGAGTCTGAGTGGTTTGTGAGCACTGAATGAGGGCCCTGGAATTTGGGACTGGTGAGGGGTTGGGGTGCTAGGCTGTGCATGAGGATCCTGTTGTCCATCAGGAATGGGGAAGAGACTTCAGAGCATGGAGAGGAGAGTTGCCAATATTTCCATCCTGCATGCAATATTTTAAATTAATTTCTGTCATCGATCTGCCTGCATAATTATTTTGTCCAAGTCTAAGTGCTTCCTCCAATTCTACTGTGCCTCTCATCAACAACTCAATGAGATGTTAAGTTAAGGTTTGAGCTGTGGTTCTTCCAACAGAAACATTTAGTTTTATTTTCACTGACAGACCTACAGTGGTTTTCCAGCATTTTCTGTTTTCATTTCAGACTTCAGGTTTCCGTTCCTTTTATTTAAAACATAATGCATGGTAAGTTGGCATGCCAGTGATGTAAATAATTATACTTGTATCCAACCTTAGCACCTGGGCTACCATTCCACTTATAACATTTTCAGCTGAAAGGTACAGGTACAAAAGTGAGCATGAACTGACCTCCCATCCATGGCAATTGTAAACAATCAGCCAAGCACTGGGGTAACTATTTACAGTTGTCTGTAGACCAGAATAAATAGCTCTGGGCAGATTTTTTTCACAACATATAAATCTAATTGACAAAATTCTTTTTTGACAGTTGCCTACTTAATTTGGCCAACACAATATGACAACAATGCTTAAAGGAAATTCAAGTTTGAGGGTCTCCACATTTTTTTACTCTGGCAATGTGTGACAGAAATAAACTAAATTGGATACAGTCTAAACAAAGACTTTATGACATTCACAGCATTTAATGAGCAAAGTTAAGATTGATGGTGACTAAATAATCCCTTCATACTTCATAAAATAACTTTTCAAGAAAATGAACGTTACTCAATTGTTATTTTGATCCTAACTTTGTATTTTAGAGAGATTACATAGCAGAATATGGAGCCTAATGAAACTGCGCTGTCTTAAGAGAGTTGTAAATGTCACTTTCCAAAATAAGATACAAATGTTATTTAATCTACTCCTGGATGGGCTCAAATGCTGAATTTATCAGCCATCAAAGTCAACAATTAAAGAGACTAGTGATGTTTTAATGCAGCTCACTTCATGCTGTTTGAGATGCTAAGCCTAGTTATGGTCCCCATCGGCTGCTGATGTTATACAAATTCCTTAACACTTGATATTATAGACATGAGGTGCTTTCTGACATTGAGCTTCCCCTCATATGAATTCTTTGCTGCATCGAGTCAGATCAACTGTCTTGCCTGAAAATCATCTCCTATAGTGTTGTCAGTTAGCTCTCAGAGCTGGAGCATAACTAGTCCTCATTATTTCCCGAGTACTTTAGGTCATTATTTTGGGAAAGCTTATTTCAGTCTGAAAGTTGGCAGAATATCCTACAGCAATTGTAATCCAGTTATCCCTATTATATTTTTCATCTCTGTTTAAATGAACTAGAAAGAGGTTGGAGATTCTTGTCAACCAAAGGTGAATAGACACAAAAGGTCTTTTAATAATAGAATGCAACGTTCAGCTGGGTGCCTTTAAGCTGCTTGCATATCAACACACACCTGCTGTTCAGGATATCCCACATTGTTTGTTTGAGGAAACAATATTCTTTTTCAGAAATCTGTGTCGAAATCACAGTCACAAAGGGAGTTGGTTGGAAATTTCTACAATGAAACATATCATGTAACAAAAAAACATTACTGCACAATTGTAATTTTAGTGTTTAGTAATCAAGTTTGTATGACACCAGCTTCACAAGGGGCTTGACACCTGTATTTTTTAGGTATGCCTAGCCCTGCTCCTGGCACACCCTCCTGCACTCTTCATTGAACCAGGGTTGATTCCCCCCACTTGATGATAATGGTAGAGTGGGGGATATGCTGAGGTATGAGGTTACAGATTGTGGCTGTATACAATTCTGCTGCTGCTGATGGCCCACATCGGTCCCCCATTTCAAGGTAGCTTTTCTATAAAGCAACCCTGAACAAATCTTAGGAACAACTGCAATCTGTATTTTACATTTATTTATTTAAATGTAGTGCCTGGGGAAACAGAAGTATTCATATAGACCCGTGATGATGTTTGACCTGGAAAAAGTACAAGTAGAAACATTTGTAATTTCTTTCAAAGGTCTGTGGAATATGTAATTGCTTTTAAGGGTTTTGAAAAATGACTTTTAAGCGTTTGCATCAATTGTAAAGGGATCAATTTTAATTTTCTTGGATAATACAAAATACTGATCCATGTGATCTGGCGATACTTGACCTGGAAGCAGTACCAACAAAAAGGACATCAATACCATAATCCATGTGGCTGGCAGACACAAAAGAAAGCTGTAGACACAAGCAGAGGAGCTGGAGAGTGAAGGTGATCAGACCACAAAACGCAGAAACAATGAGAAAGCAGACAGATACAGAAAGAGGACCGCAGAGAATTCTTGTGAGGAGAAGCAGCTGCCAGGAGGGGACACCCTTGTCCCCAGGGGTGGGAAAAGGAGGCCACCGCACCTTATCAAGAAGGCATGGGAGGAGGAAGTGGCAGCGATGCTGAGCAGCCATGGCGTGGTGCGGCACACATGGGTGTAGTGCCAGAAGTGCTTCAGTGAGTTGCTGCACTCAAGAAGTGTGAGTACCATGTTGGCATGGGTCAATGTGTAGAAATGTTAAGGTGTGGTCATACAGCCATACCCCCATGGACCTCAGGGGTGCTAGTGTCTGAGTGCCAACTGTCAATGACACCGGAGCTGGCCAAGGGGGTGAGCCCTGACAGCTTGGGCTGAGTGCCTTGTGGTTTAATGGCCACAACTTGGAAGTGCCCTGCTAGGTGCTCCTCAGCTGGGGGTGGCCAGGCTGCAATGGCGCTGTAGGTAGAGAGTGGACTAATCAATGGTCCTCTGTTGCTTCAGGAGAAGACAAGTCATAATCAGGCAGAGAGGTCACGTACAGGCAGATGGCAGCCCAACCTCTTACTGCTCAGCAGCTTCAAGCAAGATGCTCTGGAGTTCAAGAGCCACCATGAGCCACAAGCAACCGGAAGTGAAGAGGCAGGGGGCCAGATGAACGTAAGACTGAAGAGCACAGAGAGTTTTGGATTGTGCAGCTATTCTAGTGTAGTGTCTTCATCGATATGATCCTCGAACCTGGAGTCCCCATTGATCATTGAAAGACGATGGTACCATGATGCAGATCTCCATTATCTCACCAAGGTAGCAGACATGCACAGTGACAGTATGATGACTTTAACTAATGACATGTCCTTGTTCTCCCTTTTAGATTCGCCTGTAGGCGTACACTCTGTGGACCCCGAAGGGTCACCCCTGACACCGGAGGATCACCAAGCTTCTGTTGCACCTGAGTCACACCCGCTCTCTGAAGCAGGCACCAGCGCAGATGTCAGCATCTCAATGGGCATTAGTTCAGCAGCCAGTGTCTCGGTGCACATTGGTGAGGGCACTCCACACTCAATTGAGGTGCAGGCGGAGGCTGAGAGTGCCCAGAGCACCAGCAGTAAGAGGACTGCTGGGGACGAGGACAATGCTCAGTCAAAGGCAGATGATGAGCCTCGGGAGTCATCCATTAGGCAGCAGGTGCTGGATATCCAGCGCGATGTGCAGGAGGATCTGGCAGAGATCCATGAGGGTCTGCGTGCCATGGTCTCCGCTATGGAGGAGTCCATGTGCAGCATCAGCACTGTACTGACCTTCATGGCCGAACGCATTGCCTCCTCCATTGAGAGAGTGATGACTGTCATGGAGATGCAGCTCCAGGGATAAAATCAGGGGTTCCTAGGGTTGCACTCGGACCTGCAAGCCCTCACACAGGCCCTAAGCTCAGGAGGTCAATACCAGTGTGGGAGATGGATGAGGCACCCAGTATCCCAGTTTGGTGCCCGACACCAATAATGAGCAGGAGGTTTCAGAGTGACCTCACATTAGTGCACGAGCTGCTTGTCGTCTCTGCAGGTTCCTCTCAGAGCACTCTGGATGATGACAGCAGCTCCTCTGCCCCTCTGCCAATGACCATGGCACCTGAGGAGGCTGCGATGGCTGGGGAGATGCCAGCCGTGGCACTGGCCATTCCCTCCCAGACAGGGCCAGCACAAGCTCCACTGGCCAGAGGATGACCGCAAAGGTCCTCAAGGCTAATAAGACAGCAGAGTCAGCAGGCTGTCTCCAATGCTGCTGCCAGCGAGGGTGGGTATCACCAAGACGTATCACTCTCAAGGGTAAGTTAAAGGTACCATGAGCACAAGAGGAACAAGTCATGGGTGATTTTATGTTCATTTATGTTTACTTTATCTATGCTGGTCTGGGAATGAAGACCAGAGAAGTTTATGTAAATAGTTTGAAATTGTCAAAATGAGATAAATTTTGTTTTTATTGTCATGGCCTGAGTACGCTTCACCTTTTTCTTTTATTGGTGCAGGGTACGCCAGTGCATAATGCTGGATGCAAGTGGCTCTGAACTTTATTGCACAGGCTCTGAGTGTTCTTTGTGTTCAAATGAAAGGCTCCTTTCAGACATCCAGGATAGATGCGGCAGCCCTGGAGTGTGGTTGAAGCTGATCTTTGGTAGCTTGGCTGAAGGAGCATTGGGTCAAGGCATCCCTGGTGTCCCTGCCTCCCTGGAGGTTAACGAGATCTGCCTCCATGCCCTCAGCATTCTCCTCCAGCACTCCTCTTCTGACTCACTTTTGGACTCATCATCTGTGGCCTGTGCAGCTGTGACAAGATCCTCTTCCTGCAGTGGGTCCCCGCTTGCCAGTGCCAGCTTGTGGAAAGCGCAGCATGCAACCACTATCAATGACACCTGCTCTGGCAGGTATTGTAGGGCACTCCCTGAATGGTCCAGGCATTGGAAGTGCATCTTGAGAAGACCTATGGTCCTCTCTATCACTGCCCCTTGTGGAGGCATGACTCCTATTACAACGCTTCTTTGCCTCTGTTCTTGGGTGGCGGAGGGGCGTCAAGAGCCACCTCTTCAACAGATAGATCTTGTCATCCAGTCAGGCTGGAACACTGAATAACCTTGGCACCTGGGAGTGTCTGAGTATGTAAGAATCATGGGAGTTGCCTGGGTACCTTGCACCAGACTTGCAGAATCAGCATCCTGTGATCACACACTATCTACACATTCATGGAGTGGAATCCCTTCCTGTTGACGAAGGCACCCGGCTCACCCACTGCCACGTGTGCAGTTAATGGCGCCCTGGATGTAGTGGAACGCAGCAATCACTGCAAAGCCTTTAACTCACTCAGCCTGGCTAGCCTCACCCATACAGTAAAGATTAAAGGTCAGTACCTGTCTGAACAGAGCTTCTGTCACCAGCTTGACGCAGATGTGGACAGCTGATTGGGAGACCCCACACAGATCCCCCACTAACCCCTGGAAAAAGCTGGAGGCATAGAAATTGAAGGCCACTGTGACCTTCAAAGCCACTGGCATGGGATTTCCATCCACACAGTTGGAGGTGATCTCAGGCCCAATCATTCTCAACTTTCATGCCATTGCTGCAATATACTAACCTACTATTCTCAATTTCTGATCAGGATTGCTGAGAGAAGAAATGATGAAAATAGAGGAGGCATTGGCCATAATTCTTCAATCCTCGTTGGATATGGGAGTGGTATGAGAGAACTGGAGGGTTGCAAAGGTTACACCTCTGTTTAAAAAAAGGACAGAAGGATAAACTTTGTAACTATAGATTGGTCAGCCTTAAGTCAGTGGTGGGGAAATTTCTAGAGATCATAATCCAGGACAAAGTCTTTTTTGGTTTGGATGAAAATGAATTAATAAATTATAACCTGCATGGATAAGTTAATGTCAAGTCGTGTCTGACAAACCTGATCAAGCTTTTTGATGAAGTAATGGTGAACGTTGATGAAGTTAGTGTTGTGACTGATGTTATGTACATGGATTATCGAAAGTCTTTTGAAGTGTCACTTAATAGACTCCCTCCATGGATCACCACCTTGATGTGGTGGAGAGGCTTGTATACTCTGATGACCCCTTGGGAAACCCTTGCTCCTGATGGGCTACCAACGGTGGCAAGGCTGGCAAGAGATACCAGATAACACGTGGTTCAAAATGACCTCAGCAGCAGAATAGGCGAAGGAAGGCTGTGCATCTCATCGGTTGTGAAGGCCACAAATGGCAAGGTGGTCCCAACAAGATCATGTGGACAACAATGGCACCCCAAGGCTCCCATGTTAAACAAAGTCACGTGCGGGCTTCTATCGAAGTCCATGTAACAAATCCTGTGGTGATGGAGAATTGATAACAGGGACAGGGCTGTGAACCTGGGAGTCCCTCATCAAGAATGTGCACACTGGTGGCAGAAGGTTGTTGGACACCTGTGTTTAGACATAGGTGCCTTTGGACAGCAGCATCTGTGACTGAGCAGTCCTGTTCAGGATACCTTCTACCCATCCCAAATGGGGCGGGAGCTAGAAAAGATTCCGTTAAAATAGACTGTCCCACTTTCTCCTCACTGAGGAAACACACCCTCCGGGATCACCATATTCTTGGTGAAAGAAAGAAAAATCTAAACATTGCAACTTGTAATGTTAGAACACTCATGGATAATCTCAAGAGTGGCCACCTGGAAAGAAGAAATGCAATCATATCACGTGAGCTATCGAGACTTCAAATTGGTACCACACCCCACAAACCCCCCACCCCCCCCCCCACACACACACATCCCCAACTCTCACTACCCCCCACCCCCACCACCCGCCGCCTGCCTAAACAAGATCCTCCTAATAGAAAGGAAGGGCTGATATCTATCCATGGAGTTGGTTTTGCCATCCAGAATAGGAGCTTGGATGCACTGCCAGAACTCCCTAATTGTATAAATGAAAAGCTTGTGACACTTCATCAACAGCTCAGCCATAAACAATATGCCATCGTCAACAAAGCTCATCACGACTCTGATGAAGGTATTAAGGTAATGTTCTATTCCAACCTTGATGAAGTTCTCACTGAATCACAGAATCACTGAATCACAGTGCAGAAGAGGCCCTTTGGCCCATCGAGTCTGCACCAACACGTGAGAAACACCTGACCTACCTAACTAATCCCATATACCAGCACTTGGCTCATAGCCGTGAATGTTATGACATGCCAAGTGCTCATCCTGGCACTTTCTAAAGGGTGGGAGGCAACCCGCCTCCACCACCCTCCCAGGCAGTGCATTCCAGACTGTCACCACCCTCTGGGTAAAAAGCTTTTTCCTCACAACCCCCCTAAACCTCCTGCCCCTCACCTTGAACTTATGTCCCCTTGTGACTGACCCTTCAACTAAGGGGAACAGCTGCTTCCTATCCACCCTGTCCATGCCCCTCATAATCTTGTACACCTCGATCAGGTCGCCCTTCAGTTTTCTCTGCTCCAGTGAAAACAACCCAAGTCTATCTAACCTCTCTTCATAGTTTAAATGTTTCATCCCAGGCAACATCCTGGTGAATCGCCTCTGCACCCCCTCCAGTGCAATCACATCCTTCCTATAATGTGGTGACCAGGACTACACACAGTACTCCAGCTGTGGCCTCACTAAGGTTCTATACAACTCCAACATGACCTCCCTACTTTTGTAATCTATGCCTCGATTGACAAAGGCAAGTGTCCCATATGCCTTTTTCACCACCCCACTAACATGGCCCTCCAGCTTCAGAGATTTATGGATACACACACCAAGGTCGCTTTGCTCCTCAGAACTTCCTAGTGTCATGCCGTTCTTTGAATACTTCCTTGTCAAATTACTCCTTCCAAGGTGTATCACCTCACACTTTCCAGGATTAAATTCCATCTGCCACTTATCTGCCCATCTGACCATCCCATCTATATCTTCCTGTAGACCAAGACACTCAACCTCATTGTTAACCATCCGGCCAATCTTTGTGTCATCCGCAAACTTACTAATCCTAACCCCACATAGTCATCTATGTCATTTATATAAATGACAAATAATAGGGGACCCAGCACAGATCCCTGTAGTATGCCACTGGACATTGGCTTCCAGCCACCAAAGCATCCTTCTGTCATCACCCTCTGCCTCCTAAAACTAAGCCAATTGTGAATCCACCTTATCAAATTACCCTGTATCCCATGTGCCTTTGTAAGTCTCCCATGTGGGACCTTGTCAAAGGCTTTGCTGAAATCCATATAAACTACATCAACTGCACTGCACTCATCGACACACCTGGTCACCTCCTCAAAAAATTCAATCAAATTTGTTAGGCATGACCTCCCTCTGACAAAGCCATGCTGACTATCCCTGATCAAACCTTGCATCTCCAAGTGGAAATAGATACTCTCCTTCAGAAATTTGTCCAATAGTTTCCCTACCACTGACATGAAACTCACTGGCCTGTAGTTCCCTGGTTTATCTCTGCAACCCTTCTTAAATAGCGGAACCACATTAGCTGTCCTCCAGTCCTCTGGCACCTCCCCTGTGGCCAGAGAGGGTCAGAGCTCCTGCGATCTCCTCCCTTGCCTCCCACAGCAGTCTGGGACACAAATCATCTGGACCTGGAGATTTGTCCACTTTTAAGCCTGCCAACACCTCCAATGCCTTGTCACTCCCTATATCAATTTGCTTAAGAAACTTGCAGTCTCTCTCCCCAAATTTGATACCTTCATCCTCATTCTCTTGGGTGAAAATGGACGTAAAGCATTCATTCAACACTCTAGCGATATCCCTCTGGCTCCAACCATAGATTTCCCCCTTGGTCACTTATGAGCCCTACTCCTTCCCTGGTTATCTTCTTCCCAATGATATACTTATCAAATATCTTGGGATTTTCCCTACTTTTACCAGCCAAAGCTTTCTCATATCCCCTCTTTGCTCTCTGAATTGCTTTCTTAAGCTCCGCCCTGTACTCCACTAATGCCTCTGCTGATTTGCTTCTCTTGTACCTGCTAAAAGCCTTTCTTTCCCTTTTCATCATAACATGAATATCTCTGGTCATATATGGTTCTCCGGGCTTGTTACTCCTTCCTATCACCCTAGAGAGAACATGTTGAGCCTGTACCCTCCCCATTTCCTTTTTGAACACCCCCCACTGTTCCTCTGTAGATTTCCCCACCAGTAACTGTTCCCAGTCTACCTTGGCCAAATCATGCCTTATTTTATTAAAGTCCACTCTCCCCCAATCCAAAACATTTTTTTGCAACTTGTCGATTTCTTTGTCCATAACAAATTTAAACTATACCATGTTGTGGTCGCTATCACTAAAATGCTTGCCCACCAGCACCTCAGCCACCTGTCTGGCTTCATTCCCCAGAATTAGGTCCAGCAATGCACTGTCCCTTGTTGGACCCACTACATACTGACCTAAAAGGTTCTCCTGTACACATTTCACAAAATCCAAGCCCTTAAAACTATGTCTACCCCAATTAATGTTGGGAAAGTTGAAATCACCTAATATAATTACCCTATTGTTATTGTTTTTACACACCTTGACAAATTGTGCACATATTTGCTCCTCAATTTCTCGCTGATTATCTCGGGTCTATAATAAACACCCAATGACGTGGTTGCTTCTTTTTTATTCCTAAGCTCTACCCAGAAAGCTTCATTTGATGCCCCCTCCAAGATATCATCTCTCCTTCCTGCAGTAACTGACTCCTTAACTAATAATGCAACACCTCCTCTTCTTTTACCCCCTCCCCTTTCTTGCCTGAAGATCCTATATCCCAGAATGTTGAGATGCAAACCCTGCCCTTCCCTCAACAACGTCTCAGTGATGGCTCCTATATCACAATTCCACATGTCAATCCTCACTCTTAACTCATCCGTTTTACTTGTAATACTCCTTGAATGAAAGTAGAGGCTATCCAACCTTGCCTTATTCCCTTGAAGCTTATTGCTGCTGTACTCCCTCTGACTTGATTGTTTTACTGTGTTATGTGTCCCTATTCAGTTAACATTCTGGTGTCCCCTCCCCCTGCTGAATTAGTTTAAACTCCTCCCAACAGCACTAGCAAACATGCCCGCAAAGATATTAGTCCCACTCTGGTTCAGATGTAGACCGTCCCTTCTTGTACTAGTCCCACCTTCCCCAGAAATGGTCCCAGTGATCCAGGAATCTAAAACCCTCCCTCCTGCACCAATTCTTAAGCCACATATTCATCTGTGCTACTCTCCTATTTCTGAGCTCGCTAGCACGTGGCACTGGAAGTAATCCAGAGATTACAACCCAAGAGGTCTAGCTTTTTAGTCTACTGCTTAACTCCCTGAATTTTTGATGCAAGACCTCATCCCTCTTTCTACCTATGTCATTGGTACCAACATTTACCATCACCTCTGCCTTATCACCCTCCCCCTTCAGGATGCCCTGCAGCCATTCAGTGACATCCCGGACCCTGGCACCAGGGAGGCAACACACCATCCTGGAGTCACGTTGATGGCCACAGTAGCACCTGTCTGTTCCCCTGACTATAGAATCCCCTATTACTATTGCTCTTCCTCCCTTCCTCCCCTCCTGTTCAGACAGGCTGCTTGTGGTGCCAGAAGCTTGGCTCTGTCTGCACTCCCTGGAGGAACCAGCACCCTCATCAGCCTCCAAAATGGAATACTGATTTGTGAGCAGGACCCCAGGGGACTCCTGAACTACCTGCCTGTTTCTCTTGGACTGTCTGGTGGTCACCCATTCCCTTCCTTCCTCAAGTCCCTTCAGCTGCGGTGTGACCACTTCTCTAAATGTGCTATCCACGATGCTCTCAGGCTCGCAGATGCTCCACAGTGTCCCCAGCTGCCATTCCAGCTCTGAATTCCGAGCTTCCAGAAGCTGCAGCTGGATACACTTCCTGCACACATGCTGGTCCCGGGCACTGGAAATGTCCCCGGCTTCCTACATGGATCACGAGGAGCACAACACAGCTAAGGGCGCTCCTGCCATGACTTATCCCTTTAAATTAAACATTTTATGTCAATTACTCTAGGGCCCTTCTTTCCTGATCCTCATTACTGCAGAGTATAGAAACTGTAAACCACAAAAAGACCTTAAACTATAAGCGATTAAAGTAGTAAATACCTTACCCACTACTTACTAGCGATTCCTTTCCCTTGTAGCCTCTCCTGCTGCAGCACGCTCTGAAGATTTAAGAAGTTCGATAGCAAGGAAAAATGCAAAAAGCAACTCGTCCCCTATGCACCAAATTCCTGCTTTGCACCAAATTCCAAAGACCCACTCTGGCTGTGCCCCACTCAGGATGTGCTCGCTCTCCTGTTCCTGTGCAAGCACACTGTAGCATGCTTCCAGATAGTCCCTTTCTTAAATAGAGCTGACTTGACTCACCACTAGTTAAGCTACAAATACTTATTAACCCCTATTCAGGCCCTAATCAGGCTTCAGGTGGTTGACAGTTAACTGTCGCACAGTCAGCTGAGTCAGCTACCTTACCAACCTTTTAATTAGACTATAGAACTATAGATTCATGGAACCATAGAACACTGCAGCACAGAAAACAGGCCATTCGGCCCTTCTAGTCTGTGTCGAAATATTATTCCACTAGCCCCATTGACCTGCACCTAGTCCATAACCCTCCAGACCTCTCCCATCCATGTATCTATCTAATTTATTCTTAAAACTTAAGAGTGAGCCCGCGTTTACCATGTCAGATGTTAGCTTGTTCCACACTCTCACCACTCTCTGAGGGAAGAAGTTCCCCCTAATGTTCCCCTAAACCTTTCCCCTTTCACCCTAAAAGCATGTCCTCTTGTGTTTATTTAATCTAAGTGGAAAGAGCCTACTCGCATTTACTCTGTCTATACCCCTCATAATTTTGTAAACTTCAATCATATCTCCCCTCATTCTTCTAAGCTCCAAGGAATAAAGTCCTAACCTGTTTAATCTTTCCCTGTAACTCAACTCTTGAAGACCTGGCAACATCCTAGTAAATCTTCTCTGCACTCTCTCAATCTTACTGATATCCTTCCTGTAGTTAGGCGACCAGAACTGCACACAACTACTGAACTTACAAAAAATTGAAGAGAAATTAAAGAGAAAGACTTACCAGTTCAATTCCCGCTTTGCACCAAATTCCGAATACCCACTCTGGCTGTTCCCCACTCAGGATGTGCTCGCTCTCCTGTTCCTGTGCAAGCACACTGCCATCCCAAAAGAAGAAAAATTCACCCTTCTGGAGGACTTTAATGCCAGGATTGACTTTGACTTGAATGTCTGAAGAGGAACTATTGAAAAAACATTGGACTGTCCAAACAGAAAGGAGGAATTCCAAATGTAGCAATCTGGAAAATCTTCACACATCTAACTCAATTTCAAAACAGTAGGATCAGATAAAATCAGCTCTGCTGAACTCTCTTGTCCAGACCAATAGTTTTCAGCATCGTGGCCATTAGGACTGGGTGAAAGAAAACAATGCTGAAATTCATGACCAGCTGGAACAGAAGTGAGCAGCCTTCATTGCCTGGCAGAACAGCCAAAGCTTACAAGTCAAGAAGGCAGCATTCCAACAGCTCCTAGCTGATGCCCAAAGACAAATCCGAAAGATAAAGGGCATGTGGTGAGAAGAGAAAGGCCTGAGAGATCCAACAGTATGCTGACCATCATGATATGCAAAGCTTTTTTGAAGCCAGCAGGATCAAGGTCAAATGGACAAAATCACCTTCACTCAGAATGGTGCCTCTCTTCTTAAGGATGACATGGCCGTCCATCAGTGTCTCAGCCATGGATCCGTAGTGGCAGCTGACACTCTCCAGGCTGAAAACCAGTACCCTATGATAGAATCCATGGGTGAACAACCATCAGTGGGAGAGCTGCAATGAGCAATGAAATGAATGGAAAACAACAAAGCCTGTGGCCCCAATGGTGTACAAGTTGAGTTCTGGTGGGCTTTTGCTCACATCAAGACTTCATGGACTCCTCCTATGAATTTTGGAGGAAAAAGAACGCCCAACACACCCCCACACACACACCCCCACCACCAACAACTTCAGGAATGCGACAAGTAATATTTGTGCCACACAAGTACCAGAAAATGACCATCTCCAACAAAAGAGACTCTAACCATTGCCTCTTGACATTCAATGGAATTACCATCACTGAATCCCTCACTACCAACATCCTGGGGTGACCACTGACCAGAAACTGAACTGGACTAGCCATAGAAGTACTGTGGCTAAAAGAGCAGATCACAGCGGCGAGCAACTCACCTCCTTACTCCCCAATGTCTGTCTACCATCTACAAGGCTACAGAACTATGGAAGGCCACCCAATGCTATCAAATATTTAGTCGGAAAGATGGTGGTGTTGTGGGAATGTCACTTGACTCATAATCCAGAAACTCAAGTTAATGCTCTGGGGATATGGGTACAAATCTCCAATGGCAGCTGTTTGAATTTAGATTCAATTAATAAATCTGGAATTAAAAGCTAGGCTCAATTATTGTGACCATAAAATTAATAAGGGGAGGTAGTAGTAATATCACAGGATTACCAGCCCAGCCTAATACCCTGGAGACTTAACTCAAATCCCACCAGTGAAGGCTGGGCATTTAAATTTAATGGGAGATAGTGGTAATGTCACTGGACTAGTAATCCAGAGGCCTAGGGTAATGGGTTCAAATAGCAACTGGTGTAATTTAAATTCACGTCATAAATCTGGAATATAAAGTTTGTCTTTGATAACTATTGAAGATTTACCTGGGAATAATTAATTTGGGGATTTGTTTAAAAGTTATTACGGTAGTAATTTGTAGACATATTTAATTTGTGCATTATTTGTTGGGGAGGCAGTAGCAAAGTGGTATTGTCACTGGACTGGTAATCTAACAACCCAAGATAATGCTCTAAGGGCCAAGGTTCAAATCCCACCATGGTAGAATTTGAGTTCAATAAAAATCTGGTTTCATGAAGCTATTAATGTTACTGGAAATTATTTTGGGGAGGCGATGGCATAATGATATTATCCCTGGATTAGTAATCCAGAGACCCAGGGTTACATTCTGAGGACCTGGGTTTGAATCCTGCCATGGCAGATAGTGGAATTTGAATTCAATAAAAATCTAGAAATAAAAGTGTAATGATGACCATGAAACCATTGCTGATTTTTAGGGGAGACAGTAGCATATTGATAATGTCACTCAGCGAGTAATCCAAAAGCTCAGACTAATTCCCTGGGGACACATGTTCAAATCCCACCATGCTAGATGGCAGAATTTCAACTCAATTATTTTTTTAAATTATGAGGGGCATAGATAGGGTAGACAGGAAAGAACTTTTCCCCTTGGTGGAGGGATCAATAACCAGGGGGCAAAGATTGAAGGTAAAGGAGCAGAAGGTTTAGAGGGGATGTGAGGAAGAATTTTTTTTCACCCAGAGGGTGGTGGGAATCTGGAACTCACTGCCTGAAAGGGTGGTGGAGGCAGAGGCCCTCACAGCATTTAAGAAGTATTTGGATATAACTCCCTTAGTAGCTCAGTTGGTAGCACTCTCACTTCTGAGTCAGAAGATTGCAGGCTGAGGACTTGAGTACAAAAATCAAGGTTGACTGTCCAGTGCATTACTGAGATAATGTTGGGGCTGCTTTCTTTGCACTTGTGATGCCATGGCATACAAGGCTATGGGCCTAGTGCTGGAAAATGGGACTAGAATAGTTAGGTACTTGTTTGACTGGCACAGACTCGATAGGCTGAAGGGCCTTTTTCTGTGCTGTAAACTTCTATGATTCTAAGGTACAATTCAGGAGTGTGATGGAATACTCTCCACTTGCCCGAATGAGTGCAGCTCCAACAACAATCAAGAAGTTTGACACCATCCAGGACAAAGCAGCCCATTTGCTTGGTACCTCATCCACAAACATTCACTCCAACCACTACCAACTCACAGTGGCAGCAGTGTGTACCATCTACAAAATGCACTGCAGGAACTCACTAAGGGTCCTTAGACAGCACCTTCCAAATCCATGACTGCTACCATCTAGAAGGACAAGGACAGCAGTCACATGGGAACACCACCACCTAGAAGTTCTCCTCCAAGCCACCCACCATCCTGACTTGGAAATATATTGCCTTTCCTTAACTGCCATTGGGTCAAAATCCTGGAACTCCCTCCCTAACACACTGAGGGTGTACCTACACCACATGGACTGCAGCAGTTCAAGGTGGCAGCTCACCATCACCTTCTCAAGAGCAATTAGGGATGGGCAATAAATGCTGGCCTAGCCAACGACACCCACATCCCATGAATGAATTAAAATAAAATTGTAACTATCTTCAAGAAGGGAGATATATCAGGATATTTCCCTCTTGGGGAAATTCCAGACACACATTCTCCTGAATCACCAACTTCCAGTGGCTGAGGAAATCCTCCTGGAGACATAGCGTGCCTTTAGCCCTTCTAGAGAAACCTCTGACATGGTCTTTGTTGCCAGGCAAATCCAAGGAAAATGTTGAGAACAACACCAGGATTTCTTCATTGTATTTATTGACCTGACCAAAACATCAGACTCTAAATCACAAGGCTCTCTGGATTGTGTTCCAAATATTTGAATGTCCAAGAAACTTCATCACAATCCTATAACTGCTTCATGGTGATATGACTGCAACTGTCTTGAGTGGGAGTTCTGAAACAGATGCCTTTAAAATTTGCACCAGTGTTAAGGAGGGCTATGTGATAGTCCCCCACCCATGCTATTTACAATCTACCCGACAGTGCCTATTCACCCATAAAAGATGAAAGAATATTAAATATCGCCTGGATAGAAAACTCTTTAATCTCAGTCTCTCTCTGCCAAAAGCAAACTGGCCCTTATAGTCATAAATGATCTAAAATTTTTGGATGACTTGCCCACTCTACACCAAATTTGCAAGCCACTCTCGATCTCCAATTCTGCATACAAGAGACTCAGCCTGTCCTTGAATGCTGCCAAAACAAAACTCATGTATCAACTCACACCTGGTCAAATATTCCACCTCCCATATACATTGAAGGAGAGACTCTGAAAATTATGGAGCACTTCCAGTACCTTGGCAGCCACCTTCCTCAAAAGGCCATCATTGATGAGGAGATCCAACATTGGATCAGCTATATCAATTCAACCTTCTACAAACAGGCAGCAAGTGTTTGACAATGAAGACCTCCACAAATCAACAAAAGTCCTAGTGTACAGAGCAGTTTTCACCATACTCTTATATTGCAGTGAGACTTGGACTGTGTATCAGTGACACAGAGTGCCAGAGAAGTTCCATCAAGAACATCTCCGCTGCATCCTCTGGATTCAATGGAAAGATCATTACACAATTGTTAGTGTCCTTCTAGAAGCCAATTCCACAAGCATTCAGATAAAATTCTTGCAAAATCAACCATGATGGACTGGGCACTGTATCCAGCAGTCGAAAAGTATCTCCCCTGTCAGGTGCTGTTTTCTCAACTCTTTCATGGCCAGTGTTCCAGGGAGGACAAAGAAAATACTTCAAAGACACTTTGAAACTCTCTTTGAAGTGAGCTATCATTGACATTAATGACTGGGAGGAGCTTTTGACATTAATGACTGGGAGGAGCTTACCACCAATTGTTCAAAATTGCCCGTCAAGCTGCAACACATTTTGTGTCCAAATGATTTAATGATGAGGCAGAGCAGGGGTGGAGAAGGAAACAAAAGAAATCAAATCCTGCACTTCAGATTCCATTACCTTATGGGACACCCTGCCTCAAGTGTTCAAAGATCTGCGGGTCGAGAATCGGCCTGTTCAGTCATATGAAGGCCCATGGCAGAAACTCACAATCCTGAGTAAGCATCATCTTCAAATTGAGGGACAGTTGACAAGTCAATAACAACTTAACAAACTACTTCACAAAATTGAGACCCATAGATTAAAGGAGTAGTGACAGTGTGGACATGTCATTGGCCAAGGAGTAGAAAACAGAAGATAGATGTTGTAATTTAGCCCGGAGTGAATTATACAGTGGTGTTCCCCAGGGGTCGGTATTAGGACCACTGCTCTTTTTTGATACATATTAATGACATAGACTTATATATAAAGGGCATGACTTCAATGTTTTTAGATGACACAAAACTCAAATGTAATAAACAGTGAAGAGGATAGTCATAGACATCAGGAGGACCTAGACAGGCTAGCGAAATGAGCAATCATGTGCCAGATAAAAATTTAATGTAGAGAATTGTGATAGATGCATTTGGAAGGAATAATAAACTGAGAAAATATAAACTAGATGGCCCAATGTTCAAGGGGGTGCAGCGACAGACGAGTGAACTTATACAAGCCTTTGGAACTGGTCAGTCAAATTGATTTAATTGTTCGAAAAAAAATCGTGCAGATTATTTGACTGTATGAATAAATAGCAATAAACTCAGAGAATGAGTTAAAATGGTTGAGTTTAAGGCAAACAAGAGTGAACAGTAATTATATTCTGAATGTGATCATCTCAGTGGCTTGGAAAAGAAGAGGGACTTGGTATGCAGGTTCACAGTAAATCAAGAGGTTGGATCCCAGATTGGTTAGTCTATAAAGATCTGGTGATAAGATGCATAAACTATAAAAAGCAAGAGGTAATGTTCAGGCTATAAAACCCTTCATAACATTTCAGTTACATCACTGTTACAATCGCCGTGGGGAAACGATAAATCAAAATAACTAAATTTATCAAATGACCCCCCCAAAGAAGACATTACCAACAAGATTTCACTTTTTGTCACTTTTAGTTTCACACAAATAAGAACTAATGCAAATTAAACTTGAATTAACAGGCAAATAATACTTCAAATAAAATGGTAAATTTCACTATAGTCGACACAACAAAGGTATATCTTACACAAATACATCACTCATCACTCCCTGCATCACTCCCTGCAGACATGTGGCACTATGTAGCTACAAATTTCACAATATGCTGTTCTTTATTCATGTAGCGTAGGTCAGGAGTCCTATCGTCCAACAGCTTTCACCTTCAATATGTTTCACAGATATGATTATCATCGGTAGGTAATGCATATGAACATTCTCTCCCTCAGGTCACAGTAGTCCTGATGGCGTACCTTTCCAGAATTCCTTTACAACTGACCAACAATTAACATCCTGATTCACAGTTTGGCCAATTCTGGGAAAACACCCAGTTCTTATGGTCTCTGAGCTATTCACACAGCTTTCTTGACTTCAGGCCTTTTTAGCCAGCTCACACAATGTCTCCAAGAGCTACTGTCTCATTTTCTGCAAATAGTAAAACTGACCTTTTCCTCAGAGTAATTTGCTTCTTCTCCTCAAAGGAATTCTCTGAGTTCCTCTTTCTGTCTCTGTCTGCTTTCTCTTTGTGTCAACATCTATGCTTTGATCACCTTTATCCTCCAACTCATCAGCTTATAGCTCTCTTTTGTTTCTGCAGCTCTCTTGCGTGTCTGCCAGCCACAGGGGTTTTGGTCTTAAACTCCTTCCTCTTGATATTGCTTCTTCCAGGTTAAGGGTTGGCAGGTCACATGGACCAGTATTTCTTACAAGCCAAAAAAGTTACTTTCAAAATTCTTAAAAACAATTACAGATTCCACAGACCTTTTAACAAAAGTACAAATTTTCCTTACTGTATTGCTTCCACATCAAAGGTCATCATAGTACTGTGTGCTGTATTGGACCCCACATTTTAGACATATGTTGAGGCTTTAGGGAGGGCAAAATGCAGATTCAGTAGGATGCTGCCTAAAATGAGGAGTTACATTTGAAGTATTGAGGGTCTTTTATTAGGTCAACACAGATTAGAGGACAATATAATTGAAGTATTTGCAATTATGAAAGAATCAAACACAGTAGATAAAAGGAATCTGTTTCCAGTCATTAAGGAGTCTATATCCATAGTTATTAAAGCAGAGAGCAGGAGAAACCTTTTCATTCAGATAGTTGTGAATTTAGCTCTAATGTTGCTGGTTGAGTGAGAAATTACATTAACATTAGATTGGATAGATGGAGAAGGAAAAGGGGATGAAGTGATATGGAAGTGGGCAGATAAATGTCATTAGGTCGGAGGGTAGCTGTTTGGAGGATAAACATTAACATGGTTGATAGACTGAATGATCTGTTACCATGTTGGAACTTCTCAGTATTCTTGTATCCTTCTCTTTGAGATTCAATAGAGAATCCAAGTCTACATATTGAACATAGGCAAAATTGTTCTTTCTTGTGCTAAATAAGACCCAACAGTATTATAGTGACTTGATAGAAAAAAATAACTGTGAACTTGCTAGAAATTCAGCACTTCAAAATGACTATCTGATGGAACATTTGCAGTACAGCTATAATTTCGGTAAAAATTAGTTTTAATTGAATTGATGATGCCAAGTCTTTATGACGTAATGCTGAAGTGAGGGTCCAATGTTACAGTTGTCAGGCAAATGCAGCCTCAATCATCTGCTAGCCCGAAGAGGGCCATGGATGGATTTAACATCCTTCACACTGATCAAGATTGTCAGAAAGTCATTGAACTCGATACATCAGCCATGTAAGCTGGGCACTGGCATGCAGACAATTGAACAATAATTGGGTAAGCAAAGGATAGGCTTGATTATGTCCAAGAATGGGACAACAAGTGAAAAAAAAATAACTTTATAGGGGTTCTTCTGACAACCTTGATTGCTACCTTGAGGTCAGCACACAAATTGGAACTTGTAATTTTGTTAGAAAATTATTCCATTTTTGTCCTTTGCTCTCTGGACTATGACAAGGACTAAAGAAATTGTTAGAGATTGATGGGGGAAGGGAAGTGTGCTATACCATTTACAATAAATATATCGGTTAGATTCTGTGATTATTTCATCTAAATTGCCTTGAGTAATGAAGCAGTCTCTGTCTCACTCTGTGCAGTTGTTAATCAGGATCTAATGTGACCTTTCCTGTCTAGCCTTCCTCTGGAAGGTAGACTTCATTACAACATGATAAATCTCTCTGTGACACTAACCTAGCAACTTATATGTTTTGAACTCATTAGTGGATTATGGTCAGTTTCACTTGTGATGTTATTCCTCCTAACGCATTCCTTGCCATACCAAGTACTCTATTATTTTCACTGTGTAGCTTCGTCATGAAAACTAAACCTAGTGAATCTTACATCCTTTCTGTTTTTAGCAAATTTCTCATCAGTGGAGTTGACAATCATTGTTCAGGTAATTATGTTTCAAAATGGAATTAATAAGGTGTTATAAATTATTGTGTCACTGTTGACCAATTGAAAGCAATGTTTGTCAGTATGGGAAATGGAGATAAGTCAATATCCAGTGTCCAACCTGCAATCTTAAAGAACTGAATATATAGCCTGGATGGGAGCAGTTGCACATTATATTACCTGTAAATCCACAGACACACTTGGAGTCTGAGAGAATAAATATTATACTTTAAAGGTTTCAGCTTCAGCTTCTGAAGTGTAAAATATCTCCGCAAAGTCAATCTCTATAGCATTGTGTCAGACAAGAAATACTGATGTCTTCCCTCACCAAACTGCTACGATTAATGCATCTCAAATGGGTTACTGCCTCTGTGAAATGATCACAGATAGGAATTTGACACAGAAACAATTTAGCCAGTAAGCTAAAAATAGCACACAGGTCTCTCTTACTTGGATATTAGTGAATTGAAATTGTACTGTGAAAGCACTTGTAGCCACAAGGACACCAGGCCAGCAAGGTTGCCCATGTTATTGTTAATGGAGCCCAGGGTCCAAAAGACCCTGTTCACCTACCACGAGAGAAAGGAGCAGGGGAGGGTGGGGGGTGTTAACCCACTGCAGCATCGTTACCTCAATGTAGCAGTACATATTACTGCTCACCTCCACTAAACTCTTGCATATGCTCTCATAATAAATTGTTCCCCTGGATTGTTAGAGGGATTCTTTCAATTTTGAAAAGTTGACCCTTGGATTCCTTATGCTTGATTGAGTCACTCCAGTTCCTCAGATTTCTGAAGATTAAATTTACAAAATATGTAGTATTAGGGTGTTCAGGATTGTAGGGGTTAATGTGGAACTGAGGAAACAGCACAGCCCATATTATGATGCAGAGAGTCAGAGAAGTAGAGTGTAGGAGTGAGTCTGGTAGAAGTCGGCATGGAGATAACGCCTATTCAGGACTGTATCCTATATATATGTGTATAGTCATGTATTATTAATAAACAGTTATTGTTCAACCATACAAGCCTCTAAACCTCTTCATGGGAACATACAAACTTACAATATGGTCCCAAAATCCCTAAGAGTGAAGAAGTAAAGAAACTGCAGTTGGGATGAGAGAAGTATGCCTAAATTGAAGACCTTGAATACCCAGCTTGAAATGGCCGAATAAGCTCCATTACAGGTGTGGAGGTTTAAGGGAAGAAGAAAGATTCACTTTGTAGCAAGCCATTGGGTGACGATTGGTCCACACCAAGCTGGAGCAGTGCCTGGCACCCACGGACCTACAGGTCATCAATGAGAGCCACATGCATGGAATACCCACAGGCTCAGAGACCCACTTAATAGTGGTGATGGTCAGCAAATGGTTTGAGGGAGTGCCCCTACTCCAGTGGCATTGGATGGTCAATGAGGACCTAAAGCAGGAGTTGGAGACCAGGGTGCATGCCCTGTCCATCCAGGCCAAGGCCCCTCGGCAGTGGGGAACAGAGCTGCACGTTGACGGGAGCCCGGCCTGTCAGGGTAGATCCAAACATGACTGGCATATGCGGTCATAGAACATAGAAACATAGAAAAATAGGAGCATGAGTAGGCCATTTGGCCCTTCGAGCCTGCTCCACCATTCATTATGATCGTGGCTGATCATCCAACTCAATAGCCTGCTCCCTCTTTCTCCTCATATCCTTTGATGCATTTTGCCCCAAGAGAAATATCCAACTTCTTCTTGAAAACATACAATGTTTTGGCCTCAACTACATTTTGTGCTAACAAATTCCACAAGTTCACCACTCTCTGGGTGAAGAAATTTCTCCTCATTTCAGTCCTAAATGGTCTACTCGTATCGTCAATCTGTGACCCTTATTTCTGGACTCCCCCACCATCGGGAACATCCTTCCTGCATCTACGCTGTCTAGTCCTGTTAGAATTTTATAGGTTCCTATGAGATCCCTCCTCATTCTTCTGAACTCCAGTAAATATAATCCTAATCGACTCAATCTCCCCTCATATGTCAGTCCTGCTATCCCAGGAATCAGTCTGGTAAACCTTCATTGCACTCCCTCTATGGCAAGTACATCCTTCCTCAGATAAGGAGACCAAAACTGCACACAATATTCCAGGTGTGGTCTCACCAAGGCCCTGTATAATTGCAGCAAGACATCCTTGCTCCTGTACTCAAATCCTCTGGCTATGAAGGCCAACATACCATTTGCCTTCTTTACTGCCTGCTGCATCTGCATGCTTACCTTCAGTGACTGGTGTATGAGGACACCCAAGTCTCGTTGCACATTTCCCTCTCTCAATTTATAGCTATTCAGATAATAATCTGCCTTCCTGTTTTTGCTACCAAAGTTGATAACCTCACATTTATCCACATTATAATGCATCTGCCATGCATTTGCCCACTCACTCAACTTGTCCAAATCACACTGAAGCATTTCTACATCCTCCACACAGCTCACCCTCCCACTCAGCTTTGTGTCATCTGCAAATTTGGAGATATTACATTTAGTTCCCTCATCTAAATCATTAATATATATTGTGAATAGCTGGGGTCTCAGCACCGATCCCTGCGGTACCTCACTAGTCATTGCCTACCATTCAGAAAAAGACTCATTTATTCCTACTCCTTGTTTCCTGTCTGCCAATCAGTTTTCTATCCATCTCAATACATTACCCCCAATCCCATGTGCTTTAATTTTACATGCTAATCTCTTATGTGGGACTTTGTCGAAAATCTTCTGAAAGTCTAAATAAACCGCACCCACTGGTTCCCCCTCATCAATTCTACTAGCAATATCCTCGAAAAATTCCAATAGATTTGACAACCATGATTTCCCTTTCATAAATTCATGCTGACTCTGTCTGATTCTGCCACTGTTTTCCAAGTGCTCAGCTATTAAATCTTTTATAATGGACTCTAGAATTTTCCCCACTACCAATGTCAGGCTGACTGGTCTATAATTCCCTGTTTTCTCTCTATCTCCCTTTTTAAATAGTGGGGTTACATTAGCTACCCTCCAATCTGTAGGAACTGTTTCAGAGTCTATAGAATCTCGGAAGATGACCACCAATACATCCATTATTTCTAGGGCCACTTCCTTAATTATTCTGGGATGTAAATTATGAAGTCCTGTGGATTTATCGGCCTTCAATCCCATCAATTTCCCCAACACCATTTCCCTACTAATACTGATTTCTTTCAGGTCCCCCCTCTCAATAAACCCTGTGTTCCCCAACATTTCTGGTATGTTATTTGTGTCCTCCTCTGTGAAGACGGAACCAAAGTATGTATTTAGTTGGTCAGCCATTTCTTTTTGTTCCACCAATCAAACAGGGACACTTCCAAAAGACTGTGGGGTTCTGTGCTGGTTATGTAGCTGCTGGAGAACAACGTACAGAACAGAAAAAGACAGCGGGATTTATTGTCACATTACAAGCCTCTAGAATGTCTGACAAAAAAATAAATAAAAAGACTCTACCAGAGCATGGGGAGGTCCGTTGCAAGACCTAATCGAAAGAAGAGGCAAATGACCAAGCCAGATTGCAAAAGGGTGAGCAACTCTAAAAAAAGGCTGAAATAAGCTTTTCAATCTGGTACAATAATCAGGCAGCACTGGCAGACCAATTATTTTAATGAGCACGGCTTGAAGAATGCTGCAGCCTGGAGCCAGAGTCAGCACCATAACACCTGGTGATAAAAGCAAAAAACTGTGGATGCTGGAAATCCAAAACAAAAATAAAAATACCTTGAAAAACTCAGCAGGTCTGACAGCATCTGCGGAGAGGAACACAGTTAACGTTTCGAGTCCGTATGACTCTTCAGCAGAACTAAGAAAAAATAGAAGAGAGGTGAAACATAAGCTGGTTTAAGGGAGGGGGTGGGACAAGTAGAGCTGGATAGAGGGCCAGTGATAGGTGGAGATAGCCAAAGATGTCATAGACAAAAGGACAAAGAGTTGTTGAAGGTGGTGATTTTTATCTAAGGAATATGATAATAGGTGACATTAAGGATAGAAAGCAGGACAAGCAAGGTACAGATAGCCCAAGTGGGGGTGGGGTGGGGTGGCTGAAGGGATCGAAATAGGCTAAAAGGTAGAGATAAAATAATGGAAATAGGTGGGAAAAGCAAAATCTATATAAATTTTTGGAAAAAAGGGGGATCGGAAAGGGGGTGGGGATGGAGGAGAGAGTTCATGATCTAAAATTGTTGAACTCAATATTCAGTCCGGAAGGCGGTAAAGTGCCTACTCGGAAGATGAGATGCAGTTTCTCCAGTTTGCGTTGAGCATCACTAGAACATTGCAGCAGGCAAAGGACAGACATGTGGGCATGATAGCAGGGTAGTGTGTTGAAATGGCAAGCGACAGGGAGGTCTGGGTCATGTTTGTGGACAGACCAAAGGTGTTCCGCAAAGCGGTCACCCAGTCGGCGTTTAGTCTTTCCAATGTAGAGGAAACCGCATTGGGAGCAGCGAATGCAGTAGACTAAATTGAGCTAAATGAAATGCTGCTTCACTTGAAAGGAGTGTTTGGTCCCTTGGACAGTGAGGAGAGGGGAAGTAAAGGGGCAGGTGTTGTACCTTCTGCGGTTGCATGGGAAGGTGCTGTGGGAGGGGGTTAAGGTGTAGGGGGTGATGGAGGAGTGGACCAGGGTGTCCCGGAGGGAACGATCCCTGCAGAATGCTGCCGGGAGGGGTGAAGGGAAGATGTGTTTGGTGGTGGCATCATGCTGGAGTAGGCGGAAATGACGGAGGATGATCCTTTGAATGCGGAGGCTGATGGGGTGATAAGTGAGGACAAGGGGGACCCTATCATGGTTCTGGGAGGAAGAGGTAGGTGTGAGGGCGGATGCAAGGAAGATGGGCCGGACACGGTTGGGGGCCCTGTCAACCACCGTGGGTGAAAAACCTCAGTTAAGGAAGAAGAAAGACATGTCAGAGGAACTGTTTTTGAAAGTGGCATTAGCAGAACAGATGTGACAGAGGCGAAGGAACTGAGAGAATGGGATGGAATCCTTACAGGAAGCGGTGTGTGAGGACCTGTAGTCGAAGTAGCTGTGGGAGTTGGTAAGCTTGTAATAAATATTGGTGGACAGTCTATCACCAGAAATTGAGACAGAGAGGTCAAGGAAGGGAAGTGACAGAGATGGACCATGTGAAAATAATGGAGGGGTGGAAATTGGAAGCAAAATTAATAAATTTTTCCAGGTCCAGACGAGAGCATGAAGCAGCACCGAAGTAATCATCGATGTACCGGAGAAAGAGTTGTGGGAGGGGGCTGGAGTAGAACCGGAACAAGGAATGTTCCACATACCCCATAAAGAGACAGGCATAACTGGGGACCATGCGGGTACCCATTGCCACACCTTTTATTTGGAGGAAGTGAGAGGAGTTTAAGGAGAAATTGTTCAATGAGAGAACAAGTTCAGCCAGATGGAGGAGATTAGTGGTGGATGGGGATTGTTCGGGCCTCTGTTCAAGGAAGAAGCGGAGAGCCCTCAGACCATTCTGGTGGGGGATGGAGGTATAGAGGGATTGGACGTCCATGGTGAAGAGGAGGCGGTTGGGGCCAGGGAACTGGAAATTGTTGATATGATGTAGGGTGTCAGAGGAATCATGGAACTTTCAGCATCAGAGAGGGGAGGTCAGGGGGTATGGTGAATACACGACCAGGGCTGGGATTGGTAGACGGGCTGGGGACAGAGGGATGGGCAGGGATGGAGGATCCTGGATGGGCGTTGGTGTTGATGAGTTGTTGGAGCTTGCGTTCCTTTGCACCTAAAAGAAAGAGACAAAGTTTCTTGTTGAGGCATCGGATGAGGCGAAGAATAAAATGAAACTGGGGGCACAGGCAGCTTAGAAATAGGGTACGGCGGTGCTGCTGGAGGGAGAGGTCGAGTGTGTTCATTTGGCGGTGCATGGCACTGAGCGTGGATCTCAGGATGCAACGAGAACAGCAGTCCAAGGAGCGTTGTATGTCCCAGAGATACCTGTAATCCTGGGTGGATTCAAAACATGAGGTATGGAAATTCAGTTGAAATCCACGTGGGGTAAGTCAGAGATGGAGACAATCACTGAGGAAGGAAATATGGCTGTGAAGGAAACCTTTTGAGAAAAGTAATTGCTCCTCACCTCTGATTTAAATCTACCACCCCTAGGGCTAAAAATATGGCCTCTCATTCTAGAATGCCCCACAAGGGGAAACATTTGCTCCACGTCTACTTTGTCTATCGCCTTTAGCATCTTATATATTTCAATTAGATCTTCTCTGATCCTTCTAAACTCTAGTGAGTGTAGGCCTAAACTGCTCAATCTCTCCTCATAAGACAAGCCCCGCAGCTCTGGAATCAATCTAGTGAACCTCCTCTGAACCGCCTCCAATGCAGCTACATCCTTCCTCAAGTAAGGGGACTAAAACTGTGCATAGTACTCCAGATGTGGTCTCACCAATGCCTTGTGCAGTTGCAACAACACTTCCCTATTTTTATACTCTATTCCTTTTGCAATAAATGCCAAAATTCAATTTGCCTTCCTTATTACCTGCTGTACCTGCACACTCGCTTTCAACGATTCATACATGAGGACACCCAGATCCCTCTGCACTGAAGCATTCTGAAATTTCTCTCCATTTAATTATTCTCTCCATTTAAATAATAAGTTGCCTTTTTATTCTTCCAATCAAAATGGATCACCTCATATTTATCCACGCTAAAATCCATCTGCCAAATTTTGGCCCATTCACCTAACCTGTCCATATCCAACTGTAAATTTCTTATTTCTTCATTGCAACTTACTTTCCCACCTATTTTGGTGTCATCTGCAAATTTAGCTATAGTACCTTCTATCCCTGAATCCAAGTCATTAATATAGATTGTAAATGATTGGGGCCCAAGGACAGAACCCTGTGGTACCCCACTAGTTACAGCTTGCCATCCAGAAAAAGGTCCACTTATCCTGACTCTGCTTTCTGTTGGTTAGCCAATCCTCTACCCAAGCTAATATATTGCCCCTAACTCCATGTGATCTAATCTTGTGCATTAATCTTTTGTGCGTCATCTTATCAAAGGCCTCCTGGAAGTCCAGATATGTTACATCTACAGGATCCCCATTATACACTTTGCTTGTCACATCTTCAAACAACTCTAGCAAATTAGTCAAACACGATTTACTCTTCATACAACCATGATGACTCTGATAGATTGCATTTTGACTTTCCAAATGCCCCATTGCCACTTCCTTAATAATGGATTCCAACAATTTCCCAATGACAGACATTAAACTAACTGCCCTATAGTTTCCTGTTTTCTGCCTCCCCCCACCTAACTTCTTTTGAATAGCACTTTTCCAATCCACTGGAACATTTCCAGAATCCAGGGAATTTTGGAATATTATAGCCAATGCATCTCCGCTGCCACTTCCTTTAAGAGCCTGGGATGTAGGCCATCAGGTCCTGGGGATTGTCAACCTTTAATCCCAATACTTTGCTCAGTACATTTTCTCTAGTAACGGAGATTGTTCTAAGTTCCTTCTTCTCTATATCCTCTGCACTACTGGTTACTATTTGGGTGGTACTAGTGTCCTCCACTATGAATACTGAGGCAAAATACTGATTAAGCGTCACTGCCATTTCTGCATTCCCCACTATTAACTCCCCAGTCTCGTCCTCCAAGCGACCAACATTCACTTTAGCTACTCTCTTTCCTTTTATATATTTGTGTAAGCTCTTGCTCTCAGTTTTTACATTTTGCGATAATTTTCTTTCACAATTTACCTTTGCCTTTTAAATTATTTTTTTAGTAACCCTTTGTTGATCTTTAAAAGTTTCCCAATCTTCCAGCCTGCCACTGACCTTTGCAATTTGGTATGCCTTAGTTTTTTGCCTTTTTGTTATCTTTAACTTCTGTGCTTAGCCATGGATGCTTTACCCCCTCTTACCATCTTTCTTCCTCTTTGGAATATATTTTGCTTGGGAAGAATTGTATATCTCTTTAAATATCTGCCACTGTTCATCAACAGTCCTACCTTGTAGCCTTCCTGCCCAGTCCACTAGAGCCAAATCTGTCCTCATGCCTACGTAGTTACCTTTGTTTAACTCCAAAACAATAGTGTGGGACTCAAGTTTCTCACTCTCAAACTGAACTTGAAATTCTAGCAAGCTATGATCACTCTTCCCTAAAGGATCCTTTACTATGAGATCATTAATTAATCCCATCTCATTACACAAAACTAAATCCAGAATAGCCTGCTCCCCGATTGGTTCCACAACATATTGCCCCAAGAAACAATCTGTAATACACTCTATGAACTCTCCCTCGAGGCTCCCCTTGCCAATTTGATTACTCCAGTCTATATGGATATTAAAATCACCCGTGATTATTGCTGTGCCAGTATTTCCTGGTTTATACTGTGCCCGACTGCTGCACTACTTTTTGGTGACTTATCGATTACTCCCACCAGGGACTTCTTTCCCTTGCTATTTCTTATTTCTACCAGACTGACTCTACGTCTTTCTCTACAGTGCCTATATCATTCCTCACTATAGCACTGATCTCTTCCATTACTAACAAAGCAACACCACCTCCTTTTCTTTTCTACTTATCCTTCCGAAACACTGAGTACCCTTGGATATTCAACTGTCAAACCTGTTCTCCTTGTAATCACGTCTCAGTAATCACCACCATATCATACCTATTTATCTCTATTTGCACTGTTATCTCATTAATTTTATTCCAAATGCTATGCACATTCAGATACAAAGCCTTTAAGTTTGCCCTATTGTCAATTTTCCCTACTCTTATATGATTCTTTGGTGCAATATGACGTTCATACACTCTGTCCCTTCCTTTCACTTTATGGTAACAATCAGCCTCATCACTAACCTGCACTCTTACCCTCTCCTTAAACTTTGATTTTTTATATTTCCATGCTACTGAACCCTCCACCCCACTATTTGGTTTAAAGCCCTGTCTACAACCCTAGTTATGCAATTCGCCAGGACACTGGTCCCAGCATGATTCAAGTGGAGCCTGTCTGAATGGAAGAACTCCCTCTTTCCCCAGTACTGGTGCCAATGTCCCATGAATTTGAACGCATTTCTCCCACACCAATCTTTGAGCCATGCATTTACCTCTTTAATCTTATTGACCCTGCGCCAATGAACTCGTGGCTCAGGTAGTAATCTGGAGATTATTACCTTTTTGGTTCTGCTTTTTAATTTAACTCCTAGCTGCTCGTATTTCCTCAGCAGAACCTCTTTCCTCGTTCTACCTATATTGTTGATACTTACGTGGACCACGACGATTGGATCTTTCCCCTCCCACTCCAAGTTCCTCTGCAGCCCGATGAGATATCTTTAACCCTGGCACCAGGTAGGGAACACAGCCTTCGGGACTCTCGAGCCTGGCTACATGGAACAGTATCTATTCCCCTAACTATACTATCCCTGATTACAATTACATTTCTCTTTTGTCCCCCTACTTGAATGGCTCCCTGTACCAGTGTGCTATGGTCAGTTTGCTCATCCTTACTACAGTCTCCGCTCTCGTCCACACAAGGAGCAAGAATCTCCAATCTGTTGGATAAGAGCAATGGCTGAGGCTCCTGAAGTGCTACTTCCTGGATCCCTCTGCCTGCCTCACTCATAGTCATACCCTACTGTCCCTGACCACTGGCCAAATTTAAGGTACTTAATCTAAGGGGTGTGACTGTCTCCTGAAACACAGTGTCCAGGTAACTCTCCCCTTCTCTGATGTGTCACAGTGTCCGTAACTCAGACACCAGCTCATCAACTCTTAGCCCGAGTTCCTCGAGCAACCAACATTTGTTATAGATGTGGTCACTAGGAACCACAATGGGGTCCACCAGCTTCCACATCGTGCAGCTACAACACATCGCCTGGCCCTGCATCTCTATTTTATTTAAATAGTTTTTCAATTTGTTTTTAAATTTCCTGCTGGTCTTTAGTTTATCAATCTGTGAAATATTTCTCCTATTTACCTTTAATCTGAAAGCAAGTTACAATAGAGATTCAAAACACACTTTATAAAATCAACTGGAACTCGCTCTCTCTGCTTAGTTGAAGCTGAAGTGTTAGGCCTCCGATCCTGGTTCCTAGTAGTCACCTTTAATCTGAAATCAACTTAGAATATGTAGTTCAAATTAGCAGTTACTTACCAACCAATGAACTTGTGGTTTTCCTGTGATGTCACTCTTTGTTTTTTTCACTCGGCAACAGTGACTGCAGAGGACACTCTTCCCAGACTGCTTCACGGTGGCGGTGACTACAGATGTTGCCTTTGACCTCCTCAAAATAGCAGAAGACGTCAAAACAACCACTGAATTGGAGGGTCCCAGGAGGTCCACCAGTGCTGATGATCTCAACTGCGACTTCAGTTCAGAATTGTCCTTAATCTTCATAGAGGCAGTTATTCTAGCTCCTTTGCAGATAACAGAAAATACCTTTCTTTGGCCAGACCAGCCAAACCTCCAGATCAGCACCAACATACTTAAAACTGAAGACACAGAGGAGAAGGAGCAGCAGCAGGGGGTTGAGCTAGACCTTCAGTCAAGCAGTTGCTGTCACAGAACCAAGAAGAACTACAGCTAAAAAGCTGGAGCTTCAAGCTCACATGCACAACATGAAGTCGATCCTGGAGCAGCAGAGAAGCAATCACCAACTGACCAAGATAAAACTCAGGGAGGCACAAGTGCAAATGAAGAAACAGGGCATGGCATTAGAAGCCAAACTTCAAGTTGAGCTCAAGGATGAGGAACATACAAACATAAGAGATGCAAACCTTCAACTTCCAGGAAGAACATGGCAGACGCCACAGAGAAATAAAACCCAAGTCCACTCTATGAATGAATGGAGTAAACATTTCCTCCAGAACGAGAGGGATAAGCCTATCGTATCTGATCAAGGGAGATAGATTGTTGACAAAGAAAACTGCAACACTAAGGAGCACAAGGAGCGAATGAGAGTTCACACCTGAGTATTTGAAACACTAAGCACTACATCTTAAACTGCAGACTGCCAATGCAATTGAAGAACCACTTCTCCAAACTTGAAAAGAACAAGATCTAGAAGAGTTGTAAAGCCTCCAGACTGCCTGAATCTGTAAAGTCAGAGACTTGCTGGGGGAAGGGGGTGCGGTTGGGGGGGGCGTGATTGGAGAAGGGGTAGCATGTAAATATTATTGTAAAAGCATTTGGGTAAAGACTTGGGGGAGGTATAGTATTAAGTATTATAGTAATATAGTATTATAGTATTAAGGTGGGACGAAGGAAACAGAACCACCCACATTATGATGTACAGAGTCACCTGGGAGTAGTAGAGTGTAGGACTGTGTTTGGTAGTAGTTGGCATGGAGATAGCACCTAGTCAAGACTGTATCCTATATGTTTGTGCGTAGTTATGTGTTACTAATAAACATAGAAACATAGAAAATAGGAGCAGGAGTAGGTCATTCATCCTTTCGAACCTACTCTGCCATTCAATATGGTCATGGCTGATCCTCTATTCAACACCATACGCCCGCTCTCTATCCATACCCTTTGACACCTTTAGAGTCTAGAAATCTATCTATTTCCTTCTTAAATATATTCAGTGACTTGGCCTCCATAGCCTTCTGTCAAAGAGAATTCCACAGGGTCACCACCCTTTGAGTGAAGAAATTTCTCGTCATCTCAGTCCTGAATGGCCAACCCCATATCCTGACAGTTATTGTTTAACCATACAAGCCTCTTCATGAGTCAACATACAACCTTACAACAAAACTCTCTGAAACCAAGGCCAGAGTTTTCCAGTTGTCGGGTGAGCATGGCGGGTGGCCCCAGGAGTGACCAGGAACCAGCCCGCCTCCCATGATCGGCCCTGATCACGATGTCAAGCAGGCAGACCAATTAACGGCCAGCCAGCGTGAAAAGCGCTGAGGAGCTCAGCGCTGCCAGGGTGAGGGCAGGGGGAGTGAAAGCACAAAGGTTTGCGGATGTGTGCAGGTGCACGTACTGAAAGCTCCCTGAGAGCACAGAGCTGAAGAGTTGTGGAAACAAAAATAAAGATTTTAAAAATGAGAGAAATGTGTCCCCACATTTGACTCAGTCACATGAACAGGGACAGCGGCAGGAGAGAGAGTGGCCCTGGGTGAAAACAGTGCAGAGAGAGAGTGAATAAAGAGCGAGGACGACAGAGGCCCCACTATCAGCGGCAGGAGCAAGAGCAGCCCTCGATGAAAACAGCACGGAGAGAGAGTGAATAAAGAGTGAGGGAAAGAGACAGAGGCCCCGTAATCAGCGGCAGGAGCGAGAGCAGCCCTAGGTGAAAACAGCATAGAGGGAGAGTGAATAAAGAGCGAGGGAGAGAAACAGAGGACCCACTATTAGTGGCAGTAGTGAGAGCGGATCTTAGGGGAAAACAGTGCGGAGAGAGAGTGAATAAAGAGTGAGGGAGAGAGACAGAGGCCCCACTATCAGTGGCAGGAGAGTGAGCGGCCCTGGGTGAAAACAGTGTGGAGAGAGAGTGAATAAAGATTGAGGTAGAGAGACAGAGGCCCCCCAAACAGCGATTCAAACCAACACTGAAAAAACATAGAATGACATCACAGGAGAGCAGGCAGGTGATTGACTGGTGAGTATTTCAGCATTTAGCTTTGTTTTAGATTTAAACTAGCATCTGAGTAACTATCACTTGTTGATTATTATTAACTTAGTAACTTAAGGATAGGGGGAAATTAAATAAATAATAAAGTTAAAACAACAAAAAAGAGTGGGAGTTTACCTGTGAGGGAGCTGAGCAGCTGTATAAAGAGCCGTAGCGGAGCGGCTCCGTAAAGAGTGAGAGTTTAGCTGTGAGGGAGCAGAGTGGCTATATGAAGAACCGGAGTGGAGTGGCTGTGTGAAGAACGAGAGTTTAGCTGTAAGGGAGCAGAATGGCTGTATAAAGAGCGGGAGTTTACCTGCAAGGGAGTAGAATGGCTGTATAAAGAGCCGGAGTGGATTGGCTCTATAAAGAGCGAGAGTTTACCTGTGAAGGAGTGGAGTGGCTGTATAAAGAGTAGGATTTTAACGGTGAGGGAGCAGAGCGGCTGTGTAAAGAGCAGGGGTTTACTTGTGAGGGAACGGAGCGGCTGTATAAAGAGTCGGAGCGCAGCAGCTCTATAAAGAGCGGGAGTTTAGCTATGAAGTAACTGAGCGGCTGTATAAAGAGCCAGAGTGGAGCAGCTCTGTAAAGAACGGGAGTTTAGCTATGAGGGAGCTGAGCAGCTGCATAAAGAGCCAGAGTGGAGCAGTTCTATCAAGAGTGAGAGTTTAGCTGCGAGGGAGCTGAGAGGCTGTATAAAGAGCCCGAGCATAGTTTATCTGTGAGGGAGCCGGTTTTCAACCAGAACTCGGCAACGCTGGAATTCAAAAGGAGTGACATCAGGACAAAGGACAGAGCTGATTGGTAGGTAGTGGGTAAGTTGTTTCTTTCCACTTTAAAGAGATGTTACAGAAGGTAAGAGTCTCTATTTGTTTTTTTTAAGAAAAACTAAATAATTTTTTACTAGGCTTAAATTTAAGGGAATACTCTTTTAATTAAAAGCAAAGAAAAAGTGTGGCAAGGGAGCTCAGTCCCACATGTTGTACGGCCTGCAGCATGTGGGAATTTTTAGACACTCCTTGCAGTCTGGATGACCACATGTGCAGGAATTGCCACTGGCTTGACCAGATTGAGCAACGGGATTCGGGGATTGAGCATCAGCTGGAGACACAGCAGTGCATCCAAGAGGCTGAGGGCTATGTGGATAGCATATTTTTAGATGTGGTCATTCTGCAGCTTAAGGAAGTACAGTCAGAGAGGGAATGAGTGACTATCAGTCATAAGAAGGGAGGCAGGCAGTCAGAAAAGTGCATCTCACTCAAGAACTGTTTTTTCTGTGTTGGAAAACAGTGAGGGTGAAGGTTTCTCTGGAGAGTGCAACCAGAGCAGGTTCACGGCACTTTTGCTGGCTCAGCTGCACAAGCGGGGGAGGGGTAAGAGTGCAAGATCAATAGTGCTAGGACACTCAATAGTGAGGGGTGCAAACAGACGCTTCTGTGGTCATAGAAGTGACTCCAGGATGGTGAGTTGCCTCGTTGGTGCCAGGGTCAAGGGTGTCACAGAACGGCTGTGGGGCATTCTGAAGGGGGAGGATGAACAGTCAGAAGTCATGGTTCACATTGGTGCCAACGACATCGGTAGAAAGAGGGATGAGGTCCTGCAATAAGATTTTAGGGAGCTAGGTAGCAGATTAAAAAACAGGACCTCAAATGTTGTAATCTTTGGATTACTCCCTGTGCCACATGCTAGTGAGTTTAGGAATAGAAGGATGGAGAGGATGAATGCATGGTTGGAGAGATGGTGCTGGAGAGAGGGCTTTAGTTTCCTGGATCACTGGGTCTGTTTCTGGCGAAGGTGGGGCCCATACAAGTTGGACGGTTTGCACCTGAACCGGAATGAGACCGACATCCTTGTGGGAAGGTTTGCTAGTGCTGTTGGGAGGGTTTTAAACTAATTTGGCAGGGGGATGGAATACAGAGTGGAGGTACAGTAAGGGGTGATACACTGCCAAATGTGGAAGAGAAACTAAGTCAGTCTGGAAGGCAGAGCAAATATATACCTGTTAAGGCACAAGGGAATAATGCAAGGCTGGATTGTGTCTATTTTAACACAAGGAGTCTTACAAGTAAGGCAGGTGAATTGAGGGCATTGATTAACACATGGGAATATGATATTGTTGCTATCACAGAGCCATGGTTGAGGGAAGGGCAGGATGGGGGTGGCAGGGGGTGGGGCATAAAGGAGGAGGTGGCATTCCACCACTGATCAAGGTGTCAATTACTGCAGTAAGGAAGGATGCTGTCTTAGAAAGTTCCACAAATGAGGCCTTATGGATAGAACTTAAAAACAAAAAGCTGGCAATCATTTTGCTAGGAATGTAGGCTTCCAAACAGTCAGAGGGAGATAGAGGAGCAGATATGTAGGCAAATCTCAGAGAAGTGTAAAAATAATAGGGTAATAATAGTAGGGGATTTCAACTTCCCCAATATTAACTGGGATAGTCCTAGTGTGAAATGTTTACATGGGCCAGAATTCTTAAAGTGCATCCAGGAGGGCTTTTTGAGCCAGCACGTAGAAAGTCCTGCAAGAGAAGGGGCAGTACTGGACCTATTCTTAGGGAAGTAGGGCAAGTGATAGAAGTGTCAGTGGGGAGCATTTCAGGGATAGTGACCATATGCTAGGAAGACGGAAAGGATGAATGCATGGCTGAAGAGATGGTGCTGGAGCAAGGGCTTTAGTTTCCTTGATCACTGGGTCTGTTTCTGGCGAAGGTCGGGCCTGTACAAATGTGCACCTGAACCGGAACGGGACCAACATCCTTACGGATGTAATATCTGTAATATTTAAGGTAGTAATGGAAAAGGACAAAGATGGACCGGAAATAATGGTCCTGAATTGGGGGAAGGCCGATTTCAATATGATAAGACATGATCTGGCCAAATTGGACTAGGAGCAGCTACTTATAAGAAAGTCTAATCAGACTAGTGGGAGTTATTCAAAAAGGAAATAGTAAGAGTTCAGGGCCAACATGTTCCCATAAAGGTGAAGGGTAGGACCAACAAATTCAGGGAACTCTGGATGTCAAGGGATACAGACGATTGGATCAGGAAAAAAAAAAGGCTTATGGAAGATACAGAAGGCTGAAAACAATGGAAGCCCTAGAGGGGTATAGAAAGTGTAGAGGGGTACTTAAAAAATTAATTAGGAGAGCAAAGAGGGGGAATGAAAATACACTGGCGGGCAAGATGAAGGAAGATTCCAAGGCATTTTATAAATATATTAAGGGCAAGGGCATAACCAGGAAAAGAGTAGGGCCCATTAGGGACCAAAGTGACAATCTGTGCATGGAGCCCGAGGATTGCTTTTCATCTGTGTTCACATAGAGAAGGACAATGTAGGTGTAGAGGTCAGGGAGGGGAACTGTGATATACTTGAACAAATTAGCATTGAAAAGGAGGAGGTATTAGCGGTTTTAGCGGGCTTAAAAGTGGATAAATCCCCAGGCCCAGATCAGATGTATCCCAGGCTGCTATGTGAGGCAAGGGAGGAGATTGCCGGGGCTCTGACACTAATTTTCTATTCCTCTCTGGCCACAGGAAAGGTGCCAGAGGACTGGAGGACAGAGAACATGGTACCATTATTTAAAAAGGGTGGTTGGGATAAAGCAGGTAATTACAGGCCAGTGAGTCTATCATCAGTGGTAGGGAAACTATTGGAAAAGATTTTGAGGGACAGGATTAATCTCCACTTCGAGAGGCAGAGATTAATCATGAATAGTCAGCATGGCTTTGTTAGGGGGAGATCATGCCCAACAAATTAGATTGGATTTTTCGAGGAGCTGACTAGTTGTGTAGATGAGGGTAGTGCAGTTGATGTAGCCTACATAGATTTCAGTAAGGCTTTTGGCAAGGTCCCACATGGGAGAATGGTCAAGAAGGTAAGGGCCCATGGGATGTAGGGCAATTTAGCAAATTAGATCCAAAATTGGCCTAGTGGCAGGAGGCAGAGTGTGATGGTTGAAGGTTGTTTTTGCAATTGGAAGCCTGTGATGAGTGGTGTACCGCAGGGATCGGTGCTGGGACCCTTGCTGTTTGTAGTGTACATTAATGATTTAGACGTGGAGACAGGAGGTATGATCAGAAAGTTTGCAGATGACACAAAAATTGGTGGTGTCGTAAATAGTGAGGAGATTACAAGACAATATAAATGGGCTGGTAAGATGGGCAGAGCTGTGGCAAATGGAATTTAATCCTGAGAGGTGTGAGGTGATGCATTTTGGGAGCACTAACATGGCAAGAGAATACACAAAGAATGGCAGGACCCTAGGAAGTACAGAGGATCAGAGGGACATTGGTGTACATGTCCATAAGTCCTTGATGGCACAGGTAGATAAGGTGGTTAAGAAGCCATACGGGATACCTGCCTTCATGAGCCGAGACATAGAATATAAGAGCAGGGAAGTTATGTTGGAGCTGTACAAAATGCTAGTTAGGCCACAGCCAGAGTACTGTGTGCATTTCTGGTCTCCACAGTATAGGAAGGATGTGATTGCACTGGAGAGGAGATTCACCAAGATCACAGAATCACAGAATCACACAGTGCAGAAGAGATCCTTCATCACGGTCCATCAAGTCTGCACCGACATGTGAGCAACACCTGACCTACCTACCTAATCCCATTTACTAGCACTTGGCCTATAACCTTGAATGTTATGATGTGCCAAGTGCTCAGCCAGGTGCTTTTTAAGCAACCCACCTCCAGCGCCCTCCCAGGCAGCACATTCCAGAACCTCTGGCTAAAGAAGTTTTTCCTCACATCCCCCCTAAACCTCCTGCCCCTCACCTTGAACTTATGTCCCCTCTTGGCTGACCCTTCAACTAAGGGGAACAGCTGCTCCCTATCCACCCTGTCCATGCCCCTCATAATCTTGTACACCTCGATCAGGTCGCCCCTCAGTCTTCTCTGCTCCAATGAAATCAACTCAAGTCCATCCAACCTCTCTTCATAACTTAAATGTTTCATCCCAGGCAACATCCTGGTAAATCTTCTCTACATCCCCTCCAGTGCAATCACATCCTTCCTATAATGTGGCGACCAGAACTGCACACAGTACTCCAACTGTGGCCTCACCAAGGTTCTATACAACTCCAACATGACTTCCCTACTTTTGTAATCTATGCCTCGATTGATAAAGGCAAGTGTCTCATATGCCTTTTTCACCACCCCACTAACATGCCCCTCCGCCTACAGAGATCTATGGACACTTACGCCAAGGTCCCTTTGTTCCTCAGAACTCCTCAGATGTTGCCGGGGCTGGAGCTTTTCAACTATGAAGAGAGACTGGATAGGCTAAGGTTGTTTTCCTTAGAGCATAGAAGGCTGAGGGTGTACCTGATAGAGGTATGCAAAAGTATGAGGGGCATAGATAGGTTAGATAGGAAGAAACTCTTCCCCTTTGTGGGGGTGTCAATAACCAGGGGGCATAGATTTAAGTTAGGGGCAGGAGGTTTAGAGGGGATTTGAAGAATATTTTTTCCACCCAGGGGGTGGAATGCATGAGTGGGTGGTAGAGGCAGGATCCCTCACAACATTTAAGAAGTATTTAGATGAGCACTTGAAACGCCATAGCATTCAGGGCTACGGGCCATTGCTGGATTAGAATAGATAGGTGCTGGATGGCCAGCATGGACATGATGGGCCGAAGGGTCTGTTTCTGTGCTGTATAACTCTATGACTCTATGACATATTAAAAATGATGTGTCTTTTTTTAAATTACAGCTGGAAATCTCATCCCACCTATGGATGAGGTTTCATAAAAATTCCAAAGGCCATCTTGCCAATTCACCCGCCCACCAACCGAAAGGTTGGGCAGGTAGTGAAAAATAGCATCCAATTATTTGATTAAGGGCCTTAATAGGCCTCTTAATTGCTACCGACTCTCATGCGTACCCGTACCTGAAATATCACGCAAGTGCATGATGACATCGGGATTTTACACCCAATGAGGTCAGGCACATGCCCAACTACGGGACGTAAAATCCTACCCCACCAAAGATAGATCAGTGCAGTAAAGAAATTTTGCAAAAGTGCCACAAGATAAATGTTAGATCGGTGTATTTTGATCATAATTTCTATGTGCCTGAAAGGCGCAGAACAAAAGCTGAAATTTATTCTAGCTGCATTCGATACTTTAGACCAATGCTAGGAATACTTAATGTCCAGAATTTCAATCATTATTCCAACGGATGTTGGAGATAATCTTTTGACGAGAGTAAGAAATCGGTTATGAAAGAGGAGACAGAAAGTAGGGGTAATGGATAATGTACTGCATTTGGCAGGGTGTGTCTAATGGTGGTTCCCCCCACTCCCGCCCCCATCCCAGGGGTCTTTATTGGGGCCTCAGCTTTTCACCATGTTTCCCAATGAGTTTGATGAAGGAATAAAGAGCCATAAATTCAAGTTTGCTGATACACAAATTTAGGCGGTGCAGTAAATAATGTAGGTGAGAGCAGAAAGTTGCAAAGGGTAATTGATAGATTAAGTGAGTGATCAAAACTTTTGCAGCTGAAGTTCAGTGTGGGCATATGTGAAGCCATCCACATTGGACCTATAAATGATGGATCAAAGATTTTTCTATATGGTAAGAAACTAGGAGCTGTGGAGGAGCAGAGAGATTTAGGGGTCAATGTACAAAAATCACTAAAAATGAGTGGAAGGGTCCAAAATAATTAAAATGATCAACAGAATGCTACCATTCATCTCAAAAGGGCTGATTAAAAAGGGGTGGAAGTTATGCTATTGTAATACAGAGCTCTGGTTAGACCAATACCTGGAATACTGTGTTCAGTTCTGTGCACTGCGACTCAGGAACATTAAATTGCCCTTGGGGGAGGAATGATACCGGGGCTTAGGGAGTTAAATTGTGATGCCAGGTTGCATAGATTAGACTTGTATTCTCTCACACATAGAAAAATAAAGGGCAAAATTGTCCCAGATATGCATGAATTGCAGTAGTGGCAGGCAAAAGGACGTTTTCCCCTTTTGCCGCAATGGTGGCTTTTCACGTTGTATCATCCTAATCATGTATTACAGGGAAACACCCCAGATTACTGGCCTCTCATTTGGGGCCTTCACTAAATATGGAGCGCCATATTTAAAGGCTGCTCCTGCAAAGAGCTAGCAGTCTTCAATGGATTGAAAGCTGTTGCAAGGCTGCCAATAGGAGAAAACACATTGCCCCCATATTTACCGACACCTTCCCCAAGCACCTACTGGATGCTGTGGAGAACCACCACGATATCCTCTGCCCCTGCACTGGGTGAAGGCTAGCAAGCAAGGTGACAAATCCAGCATGGTGGCAGGGATGGTCAGCGCCAAAACAACTGCATAAGAGGACAGCCACCCAGTGCCAAAAGAGGATGAATGATCTCCCCTGTTCCACTATGGTAAGTCATTCTTCTCATCACTCTCAACTCACACACACACACAAATCCATCACACATCCATGGGGATCTCAATCATCGCTAGTTCAAGGGACATCATCATTCACTCTTTCACACATGCCTTCATTGTCCTCATCCTTTCAATGGCACCACTCACCACCCACACATGTCAGGCAGACTTATTATCTGGCCTGATAGGCATCTTGCTTACACTTTCCCCATCCGTATTCATGCAGGGCAATCTGACACACAACAAAAGAGGAATCTGCTGAAACAGATGTGTGCACTCACCTACACCCTCCACCAGTCCAAAGACACACACCTCGGTGGGTCTTAGCTGTAGAATAGCCTTGGGGTCATAATCTGGTGAGCACATCACACATCAAACTGTCCAATCCACAGCAGGCGGTGGCAGGGACTTTCAGGTTTCAGGCACTCAGAGGACTGCTGGAGGTCAGAATTCTGCTGAGTCTCAGTCAGATGATGAGCCTCTGGACTCAGTCATACCGTAGTTACTGGAGATGAAAAGGCAAGCTTGGGAATATCAGGAAGGGATGCCCGCTGCAAGGTATGATGGAGGAATCCATCTGCCTTCATTCTGAGGTGATAGTGCTAGCATGCCCCAACACACTGAAGTCAACACTGTGTATGGACAGCCGATGGTAAATACTGAGTTGTTCAAATCCCAGAGGGAAAATTGAAACCACTGCCACAACTTGTTTTGCAATTTGTATAAATTTTGAGATACATGCTTTGAATTCAGTAGTAATAAACCACCAAGTCTTACAGGTTTCTAACAAAACTAAATTAAACATTTATTAATAGAAGAAATATTTTTAAATACATACAGAGATCTACAAATTGCTACTATGATAATTTCTAAATTCCCTAATTAAACTAACTCCCAGTTACACTTTTCTAAAGGCAAAAGTAAGACACATGGATTTTAAAAGACCCAGGCAAAGAAACACAATGCCCTGAACAACCCAACTCAAAGTGAGTTTTCTCAACTTCAGTTCTTTGTAGACAGCAACTTGAGGCTTAGATGCTAGAGGTTTCACACTTGGTAGATCTTAGAATACCTGTCCTTACACACAACCTTCATTCCTTTAGACACAATTTCCCCTTTGAAAGTAAATTCCCATTGTTTCACTATGTCTTTGGACTTTACCTCTCTGATAACAAAAATCTTTCATCATACTTATTTTACCAGTAATCTTTGGGAAAAATAACATACTTTTTCTGAAAATCACCTGGCTAGGTGACACATTTCAGCCCTCCTTTGAAATCAATCTAGTCTGGTTTATTTCAAAATGCAAATGTTCCCTTTTTACCTATGTCTACTTACTTAACATTTCAAACCCAGCTTATCTGCTAATACATCCTGTATTCAGACCAACTGCTTTTAATTCAATTAAGTCACACACACACACACACACACACACACACACACGTAGACAGATAGACACAGACCCCTCTTTTACTCTACAATAAATCCCAATAACATTATGAGAATTATCATATCTTACTGACAACTGGTAGGATAGCAACCACCATGGAGACCTTGGACCAGGACATTGGTCCTGCACTCCTGTGCAGGCTGAACTCAATCGCTGATGCCATAGTTGGTCTCCAACATTGTCAACTTGAAAGGGGTACAAGGCAGCTCAATCTCACTCCAGCTTCCTCTTCTCCTCAAGGACTTAGCCAGCCACCCTCGGGCACTCATAGGGAGGAGGATCAGCAGGTGCACAGCCCTGGGCCATTCACCCAGGTAACTTGGGGAGTGTCCGGCCCATCCAAATCCACTCTTCCTATGACGCCCAGCAAATCCAGCTTCACAGGCTAAGGAGGGTGCAACTTGCACACAGCGGTACACCAAAAGCAGGCCAGAGTCCTACAGGCCTCGGCCCTCCAGAGGACGCCCATCAAGGCCATCACAGACATCAGACTGCCTCCACCTCCGCTATGGATGTTGGGGAAGCACCAAGATGTAGCTGCAGGGTTAGGAAGGTTAAGAAGTTGCTGTTGCACAGCCTGGGCACGTGTGTTAATCACTTGTACATAATCGCTTTATGTTAATGTTAAGTTAACTTAGCTTATGTTAAGTTAATCACTTTGTTAATAAACTCTCAAGAATGTCTCCTTGCCTATGGCTCCTTGCTCTGATGAGCCATGTTCATGTCACTCAGGTGTGAAACCTTGGTCCCTGCACAAGATAAAGGCATGTGTCTCAGTTCAGTGGCTCTTCCCTATGCTTTATGCAACCTTCCCAGTATACTGGTGGTGTATATTCACTGTCACTGGTCACATCAGTAAAGCCTAAACCTTGATGGGGCTTATCATTGCTGCCAGAATGTCCTGGGCCAGCAGCACAGAGTCCCATCATTCTCTCTGTGTGCTCCCAGCACCTTTGAGGTGCAGCTGGGTCCCCGTCTCATCAGCATCTTTCTCTAGTGACAATGTGGTCCTAAAGGGTTCAGCTCATGAAGGATGCCATAGGATCAGGATAAGTCAAAGTTTCCCTGCTGCATCTCCACAATATGACCCTGTTCAGAGTACAAGCGAGCTGCCATCACCCAGACATGAGTCAGATATTCACAGAAGCTATGTGAGGATCTATGGAGTGTCCCCACTGCATGTCGTCATTATCCTGCTGGAATGTAGGGACAATGGGCATCCGCTGTGTCTCCATGACAGGAGCCTTATCACAGAGGATATGTGCACTGCCATCAGCCAGACAGGAGTCAAATGTTCACAGATACAATGGGAGGATCTATGGAGTGTCTTCACTGCATGTCGTCATCATCCTCCATGAATCTAGCCACTATGAGGGGCACCCAAACGCGCCTGCCCCATCTGGACAACATGATAGCCTCATCGCCATCAACCTTGCCTTCGAATATTTCCTCACCCTCATCCCCATTGATGTCCTCCTCATTGGAGGAGACATGCAGCTCCTCCATTTCCTCCTCATAAGAACATAAGAAATAGGAACAGAAGTAGACCACTCAGCCCCTCGAGACTGCTCCACCACTCAATATGATCATAGCTGATCTTCTTGTATTTCAATTTCCACTTTGTCATTTACCCCGGTAACCTTTGATTCCCTAGCCTAATAAGAATCTATCCACCTCTGCCTTAAAAATATTCTGTGACACCACCTCTACCATTTTCTGAGGCAGAGTTCCAAAGCTGCACAATCCTCTGAGAGAAAAAAATTCTCTTCATCTCTGTCCTAAAAGAGCAAGCCCTAATTTTAAAACAGTGCCCCCTACTTCTGGACTCACCCGCAAGAGGAAACATTGTTTCGATGTCCACCTTGTCAAGGCTGTTCAGGATCTTGTATACTTCAATCAAATCACCTCTAGCTCTTCTAAACTCCAGTGAAAACAAACCCAGTCTGTCCAACCTTTCCTCATAAGACAGCTCACTCATTCCAGGTATCAATCTACTAACACAAAAACAAAAACACCTGGAAAAACTCAGCAGGTCTGGCAGCATCTGCGGAGAGGAGCATTGTTAACATTTCGAGTCCGAATGACCCTTCAACAGAACTAAGTAAAAATAGAAGAGAGGTGAAATATAAGCTGGTTTAAGGGGTGAGGGGTAAGGGAGGGTGGGGGGGTGTTGGTGGTGACAAGAAGAGCTGGATAGAGGGCCATTGATAGGTGGAGATAACTAAAAGATGTCCAAAATAAAAGGACAAAGAGGTGTGGAAGGTGGTGTCTGGGACATCTTTTGGTTATCTCCACCTATCACTGGCCCTCTATCCAGCTCTTCTTGCCACCCCCCCACCCCAAACCAGATTATACTTCACCTCTCTTCTATTTTTACATAGTTCTGTTGAAGGGTCATTCGGACTTGAAACATTAACTGTGCTCCTCTCCGCAGATGCTGCCAGACCTGCTGAGTTTTTCCAGGTATTTTTATTTTTGGTTTTGTTTTGGATTTCCAGCATCTACGGTTTTCTGCTTTTATCAATCTACTAAACCTCCTTTGAACCACCTCCAATGCATTTACCTCCTTCCTTAAATAAGGAGACCAAAACTGCAGACAGTATTTGAGGTGCAGTCTCACCAACCCCCTGTATAACTGAAGCATAAAATCCTTATTTTTATGTTCAACACTCCTCATAATAAAGGATAGCATTCCATTAGCCTTCTTAATTACTTGCTGTACTTGCATACGAACTTCTTGAGACTCATACTAGAACACCTAGATCCCTCTCACCTCAGAATTATGCAGCCTTTCTCCATTTAAGTAGCACTCTGCTTTTTTGTTCTTCCTGTCAAAGTGAATAACTTCACATTTTCCTACATTAAACTCCATTTGCCAGATCTTCCCCCACTCACTCAACATCCTCAGGCAACTCCTCTCCCGGTTACGGCACCAGGATGTGTCGGGCATTGCAGGCAATGATGATGCATGACACCTTCTGCGGACTGTATTGCAGGGCTCCACCAGTCCAGGCACTAAAACCTCACTTTCAACATTCCAATGGTTTGTTCCACCAAGGTGCAAATTGCAGCATAAGCCTCATTATACCTTCTCTCTGCTACACTCTGAGGTTCCTGCATGGGCATCATCAGCCACATCCTCTGTGGATGGCCCTTGTCCCTGAGGAGCCAACTCTGCAGTCTCTATGGACCCTGAGGGATGTCAGGGATCTGAGATCTACTGAGAATGTAGGAGTCATAGTTACTCCCTGGGAATCGTGCTCAGACCTGCATGTGTTTGCTGTGGTCGCAGATCTGTTGAACATTTTTCGAGTGGAAGCCCTTGCAGTTCACATCCTGCATTGCTTGTTGCAAGGGAGATCTACGCACCGTGTGAGTGCAGTCAACTGAATCTGTCGAAAACCAGAGATCTGCACAAATCCTAGCTTTCTCATTTGCCTGATCCTGGTCAAAATGCACAAAGTTGTGTGTCTTGGCAAATATGGCATCCATGATCTCCCGGATGTACCTGTGTATGGTGGCTTGTGAGATCCCGCAGACATCACATGTTGAGCCCTGGAAGGAATCACTGCTGTAAAAATTGGCAATGGATGCCCTCCATGACCCCGTGATGACAAACCCTGCAATGGGTGGCATATGTGGCCAAGCTGCTCCCTGGACATGTGCAGTCTTAGGCGACACTTTTCTCGCTCATCTGCAGGAATGACAAGGACTATCTGTAGACCCTGGGTCTAGCTAGGTGCTGACCCACGATGGCTTGCTGTGGCTCTTCAGTGGCATGTGCAGGAGTCTCAGCTGCCCATTCTTCTTCAGGGTGCTGTTCTTCCCTTTGCACAGCCATGTGCATGCGTTGCTCTCTTCTTCATCTCTGCTCCCTGTAAACCATGAGGCCTACAGCTAAGTCACCAGCCTGCAGTGCTCCTGATGTACTCCTCTTGCAGGATGAAAGAGAGAAACACATGGGTTAGCATTGGTCTCCTAGGGACCTCTCATGGTAATATATGTGGCTCGGGCTCTGTGTCAAGGTCCTTAAAGCATCCGGAGAGTGCCGGTGGAAAACGTGGCCCACCATCGACAAACTGAGTGAAAGATCGCAAACTGATTTCATGACGGCATGAAACCGATTTTTGGCCTTCCTACCATATTGTCCGCTCACGCCCGCCATAATGCCCGATGGCAACGGGCACAGAAAACTCTGCCCAAGGTGTTAGCTAATTGAGGCATGTGAGGTAAGTAAGTGATATGATAGGGTAAATAGAGAGAAACTATATCTTCTGATGGGGAGTCCAAAACAAACAAGCATAATCATACAATTGGAATTAAGCTGTTCAAATGTGATGTCCAGGAGCACTCCTTCATGCAAAGGGTGGTAAAAGCCTGGAACTGCCTTCCCCCAATTAAACTTTCGAAACCAGATCAGTACAAAGTTTTAAAAATAAGATTGATAGATTTTTGTTAACAAAGGGTTTTAAGGTAGAATATAGAATAATGGTAGGTAAGGTAAATTAAGATACAGATTAGCCACAATCTAATTGGATGGCAAAATAGGCTTGAGGGGCTAAATGGACTATTCCTGCTTTTATGCTCCTGTATTCCTATTAAAATCATAGAAATATCGGCAAATAATGCTGAAAATTTGGTTCTTTTCAGCTTATTTTTTTACAGACATCTGAATCTCAGGTTTTCATTAAACTCTCCCTTTGTGGACAGATCCACAAACATCTTTTGAATAAATAAAAAAATCCTCCTCTTCAATAGGGGAGGAGAGGAAGTGTTTTGTTTCATTGCAGGGAGATAAAAGCAAGCAATTTCCTAATTATTTGATGGATAATGCCAGTCTCCATCATAAAGTGTGAAAGATGTTAAGTTGTAACCACATATTATTATTCAGAATGATAAGTTGGCCATTGTGTGCTAAGTGTCAAATATCATGTTAAAATAGTCCATAAATTAATTTAAAGAGCAGGTAATGACATCTTAAAACTTCACAACATCCCAAAGTAATATTGAAATATTTTGATTGTAGTCACTTCTGTAAAGCAAGGAAATGTAGCACCAACATTACAGTGAGCAAAGTAAAGAACAGTTAGATAAATCACCAAAAATTCTGCTTCTGTTGGTGTTTGCTGATAAACCATGCTCTTCTTTGAACATTCTGCAGGATCACTTACATCCACTTGAGAGGGCCAATGGGTTTCGGTTTAATGCCACATCAAAAAGACAGTAATTCCAACAGTGCAGCACTCCCTCACTATGAGATATTACTATAGATCATGCGCTCAAGTCTCTGGAGTGAACTTGAACTCAGGAGCTCCTCATTCAGAGAGACAAATGCTGCCACTGAGCTAAAATTGGCAGCTTGCTTACACATCGAAATGTCAGCTTGAATTGCATGTAGCTTTTCATTTTCATTCTCCATGATGAGGTATTTTTGAAGAAAAGCTGTGAAGCATACACTTGAGGATTTTGAAGGCCTGTTAGTGGTTGTATTCTGAGGACTCCTGTAATTGTTCCAAATATCTGAAGTGATGCTTCAAGATCCAATCGTATGCTCAATGAAAACCCGTATACTAGCAGGAGTCCCATTATAACTACTTTTCCATGTTTCAGTTACTTCGCTGTTACCAACACAAGGAACAGAGCAACATTTCAACTTAGGAAAAACAGCAAGACATTCTCAAAGATCACCCCAAGTTGACCAATTAAATAATAAATTTTCGATGGCTCCTGATTGTCTGATTCATCAAGTGAGGCTCTGCGCCCAGCATAAACCAGGTAATTGTATTCAGACATCACAATGCACCCAATTTTCCATTGATCGATATGGGAGAATTCAGTAGAGTCCAACAGGGACAAAACAGGCACAGTTTGCAAGATACAATTCGAGATGAGGAGTAGGTCTTGAAGATTAGATGAATTACTGGACTAATCTAAGACGTGAGTAGGTAACAGTTCAGCTGTTTGACATAATTCCAGGATATTGAAGGGCTACATGTAAATGTATAAATATTATATATAAATAGCAGTTTAAAATTTAGTCATTGGTTTTGAATTAGTTTGAGATTTCTTGAGGATAAAAGGCTATATAAAAACATGTTCTTCCTTACTATCCAAATCAGATAATCCAAACACATTCTTTTTTCCAGGCATCTATCAATCCATTCAACTATATTCCCTATAAATCATGAGCTGAATTTTAGGCTGAAGGCAAAGGCTAGTGTGGCAGTTTTGGAAGCGAGTGCTGTTTCTGTTTACTTGTCAAGAGCCAGTCGCACACAATCTTGCCAGCCAACCAATAAAGGGGCACTCAATAAAGGGCCATCCAATTCTGGGAAGAGAGATGATGAGGTCTGCTGATGCAGCCATAAGACTTCCTGTTGTTGTCTCTCTACTCATTGAAGATTCAACAAACAAACAGCCACCACTACACTCAGGGAGTGCATTCCACTAACCAATCACTGTGTAAGGCAAGTTTTCTCATATTGCCTTTTGTTCTTTGACCAATCATCTTAAGTCTATGTACTCTGGTTTTCAACCGGTCCACCAAAGGGAATAGTTTTACCCTATCTGCTCTGTTTAGAACTCTCATAATTTTAATGCCTCTGTCAAATCTCCTCTGAACCTTCCCTTCTCTAAGATAAATCAATCCCAGGTCTCTAATCTATCCTTGTAATTGAAGTTTCTCATCCTGGAACCGTTCTTGTTAATCTTTCCTGCATCCTGTCTAAAGCCTTCACATACTTCCTAAAGTATGGTGCCCAGAATTGGGAATGTGCCTTCACAGTACGCAAGTCATCTCTTCACGGTTTTGTTACTATTTTGTCTGCAAATCTTTCATTCAACATATCTGGGACAGGTTGATTCTCACCCCACTGAAATTGGCTCTCATCCAATTAAGGATCACTCCTTGTCCTTTTCCTTAGCTAATCTAAACTTTATGATACTATGATCACTGTGCCCCTTCTGACACGTGATCCGGTTGACCCACCACATTTCCCAGAACTAGATCCAGCAAGGCTTTCTTCCTTTTTGGATCAGTGGTTGACTCTTAAATGCCCTCTGAAATGGCCTAGCAAGTCACTCAGTTGTATCAAACTGCTAAAAAGTCTAAAAGGAATGAAACCTGGCATTGACCCAGGCACCAGAAATGACAACAGTAAACTCAGCCCGGTCGACCCTGCAAAGTCCTCCTTACTAAGATCTGGGAACTTGTGCCAACATTGGGAGAGCTGTCTCACAGACTAGTCAAGCAACAGCCTGACATAGTCATCCTCATGGAATCAACACCATCAGCAGCCCTGGGTATGTCCCAGGGACAGACCCAGCAGAGCTGGCGGCACAGTGGTTTACAGTGGGGAATCATCGACTTCAACTCAGGACCCCATGAAGTCTCATGACATCAGGTCAAACATGGGCAAGGAAACCTTCACATACCTCTACTCCTCCCCACCCCCACCCCACTCTCCCCAAGTTACAGCTGATGAATCAGTGCTTCTCCATGTTGGACACCAGTTGGAGGAAGCACTGAAGACGGCTAAGGCACAGAATGTATTCTGGGTGGGGGAATTCAATGACCATCACCAAGAGTGGCTCAGTAGCAACACTAAACCAAGCTGGCCAAGTCTGAAAGGACACAACTGCTAGTCTGGGACTGCAGCAGGTGGCAAGGGAATCAACAAGAGGGAAAAACATACCTGGCCTCATCCTCACCTACCTGCCTGCCGCAGATGCATCTGTCCATGACAGTCTGGGTAGGACTGACCACAACACAGTCCTTGTGGAGTCAAAGCCCCATCTTTGCATTGAGGATACCCACTATCATGTTGTGTGGCACTAAGACCGTGCCAAGTGGGATAGATTTTGAACAGATCTAGCAACTCAAGACTGGGCAACCATGAGGCACTGTAGGCCATCTGCAGCAGAAGTATTGCACTCAGCCGCAATCTGTAACCCCATGTCCTACCATTAACACAAACCCTGGTTCAATGAAGAGTGCAGGAGGGCATGTCAGGAATAGCACCAGGAATACCTAAAAATGACATGTCAACCTGCTGAAGATACAACACAGGACTACGTGTGTGCCAAACAGCATAGGCAGCAAGCGATAGACAGATCTGAGCGATTCCACAACCAACAGAGCAGGTCTAAGCTCTGCAGTCCTGCCATATCCATACATGAGTGGTCGTGGGCAATTAAACAACTCACTGGAGGGGAAGGATCCTCATATATTCCCATCCTTAATGATGGGGGTGCCCAGCACATCAATGCTAAAGATAAGGCATTTGCAACAATCTTCAGCCAGAAGTGCCAAGTGGATGATCCATCTCAGCCTTCTCTGGAGGTCCCAAGCATCACAAGTGCCAGTCTTCAGCCAATTTGCTTCACTCTACATGATATCAAGAAAAGATTGAAGGTACTGGATACTGGACCTTGACAATATTCTGTAATAGTGCTGAATAACTGTGCTCCAGAACTTTCCATGCTCCTCATCAAGCTATTCCAGTACAGTTATGTCTACTGGTATCTACCCAGCAATGTGGAAAATTATCAACATATGTCTTGTGCACAAAAAGCAGGATAAATCCAACTGGATATTACTGTTCCATCAGTGTACTTTCATTCATGAGTAATGTGATGGAAGGGGTCATCAACAATGCTATCAAATGGCATTTCCTTAGCAATAACCTGCTCATTGATGCTCAGTTTGGGTTCTGCCAGCGCCACTCAGCTTCTGACCTCATTACAGTCTTAGTTCAAATACAGACAAAAAAGCTAAACTCCCAAGGTGAGTCTTTTTGCATTTCAGGGCCATGTCTTCTCTGCTGCAGTCTGGAAGCACAGAGGTGTGCGCGTGGCTGGACTTTAAATATGGTGCCCTGCATGGTGACGCAGCAAGGTGATGAAGTGGAGGGCGAATAAGAAACGTCATGGAAACGGTGTTTTTCCTGAGAATACATAGTTAATGTGCCGGATTTGGATGATACTGGTGTGAAAAACCGCCATTGCGGCCAATAGGTAAACCATCATGGGCGGAATCATCCCAGGTTTGCATTATCATTAATATTATCATTAACCGCCTTGGTAAACCTTTTCCTCTGTCATTTTATTTTTCAACAGCATGTTTTTTTGTTGAATATTTTGAACTGCTTCCCTAAGGGCAAACCTTTTACCCCGGCGGGTGCGTGCCCAACCCGCTCGAGCATAAAATGACATGCATTGATGTTGGGCTAGCGTCCCGACATCACCATGCAGTCACACAAAATCTCTGTCGGCAAGTGCACGTGGAAATCAGCAGCACACCCGCTGACGATTAAAAGGCCTGTTAAGGCCATCAAAGTCTCAATTAACTGACATTTTTTGCTGCCTGTCCAACCTTACGGCCTTTGCATTTTTTAGGAAACCTCATCCACGGGTGGGATCAGGTTTCCAAAAGCAAATAAAAGTAAAGTAAAAAATTTAAATTTAATTAACAGCATGTCCCTGCTCATGTCACACGAGGGGACATGTTTTATAACATTTTTCAATTTTTAATTTTTTTTGAAAACTCTTCATCTCCCTGAGGCAGCTCTGTGCCTCAGGGAGATTCTCAAGCGTATACTTGCATGCATGTGCAAAGTTTGCACTCACCCTCCTCCCCCTGACCTCACAGGCAGCACTGAGCGCTGCAGCTCATGTTTCATGCTGGGCGGACCTCAACTGGCCCACCAGCTTGAAATCACCTTTCAGCCCCGATCACGACCGACAGTTGGCTTCCCGCCTGCCCCTGCTGAGCCCACCCAACAAGGGCTAAATTTTGCCCTAAATGTTTCCTACAGTTGATTTACCACCATATCTTATAGTCTATTTATTCAATCAATCTTAGCCAGCTCTCTGCTCATACTTCTGTATTTAGTTATGTTTAAGCCTAAGTATCTTGTTGTAATTGGAAAATGTCATTTTGAAGCGTAAAGTGGAATTCAAATGCCTCATTGAACAATACTAGATCTAAAATAGCTTTATTGCAATTGGTCCCACAAAAAATTGCTCCAGGAAATTGTCACAAAAGCATTTTACAATGCTTTGTCACCTTCTGGACCACCTTTGCCAATTTGATTGGTCCAAACTAATTGAAGGCTAGAATTCCCCACAAGTATTACAGTGCTTTTATGACAAGCTCCCAATAATGTCTTGTTTATTGCTCTGCTCAGTAGTATAAATAATATTTGGGGTGGGTGGGGGGTGTGGAGGCTTTGCTATAAATCACTCTCACCAGTCTTTTCTGAACCTTGCCATTCTCAATCTCCAACCATACTGATTCTAGTTCCTGCTTTTCTGAGCCAAGATCCTTTCTCACTAATGTACCCATGTCGTCCTTTATTATCAGAGCCTTTCCTCTATTTCCATTCTCCGCCCTTTTTAAATGTAGTGTATTATGGAATATTATTTGTGCCACCCGTTCATCTTTCTCATTGCGGATGCTTTGCACAGATAAAGTGACTTCAATTTTGTTTTAAACTACTATTCCCTACTCTTTACTGCTATTCTATACTATTCCCTGTTAGGACCTTACTACTTGAAGCATATTTTACCATAAGCTCCTGTCCCACTCAGCTAATATTTGCCTACATAGATATACTTTTCTACTGCCTCAACTTTTATCTTTGGATTTCTAAATCTCCCTTCACCTGAAAATTCCTCATACTCTGTCAGTTTAAAGCCATTTTTCCTACTGTGACCATATTTCTTGGTGCACATTTATTATTAACCTGCACTATTTCACTGTCTTTTCTCTTTAACTTCTTAAATTACCCCTCATGTGACCTCTTTCCCCATGTCCTGCCACCATTATTTAGTTCAAAGCCCTCACTACAGCTCTAATTATACGTTTTGCCAAGCACTAATCCCAGAGCAGTTCACGTGAAGAACATCCCTATGGTACAGCTCTCTCTTTCCCCAGTACTGCTGCCAGTGCCCCATGAGTCAAAATCCATTTCTCCCGCACCATACTTTCAGCCATACCTTGAATTCTTTGATCTTATTTGCCCTATACCAATTTGCTCATGCCTCAGGTAGTAATCCAGAGATTATTACCTTTATGGTTCAAACTACTTACAGATCCCAGGTATGGTCATGTATGGTGCTGTTATCTCCATGCAGGCTGGGTCCAGGGTGTTCTCTCTAGACTGTTCTCTCAGTCTATTACCATGTAATTCTATACATCATATCTTGGGTGGTGCTATTCTCCAGTCCCACATTAAGGCTTGCTCTGCCGAGCACCTTTACATTAGAGTGGCATGCAGGCACATACAACATCATTCAACATCCCCCTTTCTTCACCAAAGAAAGCTTTCCTTTACCTGTCTGCAACAGAACTTTGCCCTCGTCCGTCATTTTGGTTTCACCGTTGGCCAGGTATGTCTTAACTTGTTTCAGTTCTGTAATTGTGCAACTCATGGCTTCATTATCTGTTCACAGTTTGAAAAGTTTGACAGCTTTTCCTTTCAATACCTCCTCATTCAACTGCTTCATCAGCTTTTCATTCCGTTTCTTCTGGCTTTCAGCTTCTTCCTGGGATATAGAACATTGCTGAGACTTCTCTGTCAAATGGTTCTTCAGTTCATTCATGGTGATGTTAAATTCATTCTCCTTCTCTTCGTAAACTTTGTCCCAAGGGATTCTGGTAACGTGAAGGTCTGCCAACAGGTTTTCCTTTTCTTTGCAAAGGTCACTTGCTCATCTTGAGTTTTACTGTAATTCAGCAAAGTCTCTTTGAGTTTCTTCTGCTAAGCTTCCATTTTGCTTTTTAGACAGTCTGCATTTCTCCACATTGCTGGTTACGTAGTCCTTTTGCATTTGATCTTGAAGGACAATCAATTGTTCTTTCAACTGCTCATTTTATTGTTGACCTCTTGCCAACTCACTCTGGACTTCAGTGCATCATTTCATTGCTACTGATAATTTCAATGCAGCTTTTTCTAAAATAATATTCAACATCCTTTTTAGCTCCTCGTGTTTTTTTCCCTAGCTACATATTGATTCTTCAAGGAGTCTGTCGTGGTCACAACCTTGTGTGCCTTTTCTGCCTGCTGTTTGCCTGGCTATACATCTGGTTAAGATTTTCCAATTCCTTCTGTGATTTGCCAACTGAGGAATTGAGGGCCATTATTTCCTTCTTATACTTTTGTGTTGCCTCTGAAATTCACTCAGATTTCAAACAACTTAGTTCATTGAAGACTTCAGGTAATCATGCATTTTCAAAGGTTTATACTCAGCTTGAATCTTGCACTTCAAATCTTACAGTTTAGCTCTGAGGTGAACATTTTCCTGTAGAACAGCTTAATTTACCTTTACACATTTTGCGTCTTTTGAGTTACCTCAGATAGCTTCCCTTTATTCATAGCCATCTGCTCACTCTGCACTGCTATCTGTCTCCCTCCCTCTGGAGTCTTTTGGCTCCCTCTCTCCAGGATTGCTTGCTCTGAAGTTTCTTGCTGCCTTCTCTTTGAGGTCTTTTGTTGCCCTTGCTCTGGCCTTTTGTTGCACTTGGCACTTTATTGGAAGTTGCCCTCTCTCTGGGCTCTCTTGTTGCCCTCAGTGAAGTTGTCCTCCCTCTGGGGTCTCTTGTTGCCGTTGGCAAAGTTGCGCTCTCTTTGGGATCTCTTCTTACCCTCAGTGAAGTTGCCCTCTCTTTCTGGGGTCTCTCGTTGCCCTTGGCTCTTAGAGGAGTTGCCCTCTCTCTGGGGTCTCTTCCAATTTTCTGTCCATGGCTGTTTTCTTTTCTTGTAGTCACAGCTTTAAATGTTACTACCGCTTTAAAGAGCTGTCAGTGCAGCAACTGTTTTGTTTTCGCTCAGGCTGTCTCTGCAGCTGCCGGCTCCCTTTATTGCGAGTTCCCCAGGTTTTTGTGCTTTTGGCCTGCCCTTCAAATGGTCATCGCTGATTTTTTAAAACAAACCTTTTTTAAATTTCCAAGTTCTGGGCAATTCTTTCTTTGTTTCTTCCGTTACCATGGCAGGTCTGTTTTTTTTTAATGTCCCACGCTTTGTGATTTTGGCGGGTTCTCAGTTGTTCTTTGTTTAAGGCTTTTGAACTTTCAAACAGCATCAATTCTTTTCTGGGTGATTCTTTCTTTTGTTCTTTGACTTCTGCATTTCCTTGTTGTTTTTTGAACTTTGTACTTCAGGAGTTTTGTCAACCGCACTTTTTTTTAAATTTGCAAGTCGTCAACTCTGTAGTAATATGTTTTTTTCAATTTATTTTCTCTTACTGTGCACTGCAGCCTTCTCTACTTAACTCTGGCAGCCTTTTTTTCCACAGTGTTTTTTGTTCAACCTTTGTTTTTTACCTGGAGCTCTCTTTCAGCTGCCGAGCCCTTGGGACTGCCACCTATTCTAAAATGCAAGTACAGCTTCTTTTTTATACTTTTCTCACCATGTTGTGGATGTTGTGACCCTGTGCCACTCCAGGTCTTGCAATTTTTGTAGTGTTGCTTACCATCTTGTTATCTAAGTGTCTTAACTCAGCGTCAGTCAGGGGTTTCGCGATGAACTTCCACTCACTTTGGTGGATTCCTCAACTTCCAAGTCTGTAGTGAGGATTCTTCAACTTGTCTTCTTAGGTGCGCATCTTGCTAATTAGGCTTCAGCTGCTTTTAATGTTTCATACCTCGGGATGCTGTTCGGACATCATGGATTTAGCTTCTACCTTTCACATCATTGTGTCTCACTATGTCTGACTATGGTACTATCTCTGATATGATTCCTTGTAGAAGCGACCACTGCTGCCACCCGTGTTGTACAATGCTAATTGTGCTGATATCCCACCACTACCAATCATGTTGTATTATGGTGTGTTGCGGTGTCTCAATGATGAGATCTTGTGACTTGTATATTTAAACAAATAATTTATTGTTAACCTTTAACTATTTATAGATCCCAGGTATGGTCATGCTGTTGGCTCCACACAGGTGGTTCTAGAGTGTTCTCTCTAGATTGTTTTCTCAGTCTATTACAATGTGGCTCTGTACATCATACCATGGGCAATACTATTCTCCAGTCCACATTAACCCTTGTTCTGCTGAGCACCTTTACAATGACAGTTGGCATGCAGGCACATATAACATCATACAACACTGCTAACTGATCATACTCCCTTAGCAGAACCTCTTCCTTTATCCGACCTGTGTCATTGGTACCTATAGGCACCATGGCAATTTGATCCTTTCTCTCCCACTCCAAGCTCACTGCCAGCTTTGAGAAGATGTCCTTAACTCTTGTGACAGGTAAAAAACACAGGGTTTGGGACTCATGCTTTTGGCTACAGAGAACAGTATCTGTACTCTTAACTATGCTGTCTCCTACTATAACTGTATTCATTTTTACTTGCTCCCTCCCTCACACTTGAATGCCTCCCTGCACCAGGTTGCCATCATCTTTTTGCCCACCCTCCCTTTAGACCCTGCTCTTATTCACACAAGCTGTAAGAACATCAAATCTTTTGGACAGGTTCAAAGGCTAAGGATCCTTCATTGCTAGCTTTGCTACATTAATAATAGCATGATAACATTTCATATCCAGGTTGAGGGTGAGAAGTGAGGGTCTGAGACTAATGTCTGAAACTTAGAGGCAATTACAAGGGCATGAAAGGCTGGGAAAATAAGTTAAAACGTAGGACAGTAGAGAACCAGTGGCAGATTTTTAAGGAGATATTTTGTAACTCTTAGCAAAAATATATTCCATTAAGAAAGGAAGATTTTATGAGGAGAATGCACCATCAATGGCTAACTAAGGGAGTAAAGGGTACTATCAGATTGAAAGAAAAAGTGCACAATAGTGCCAAGATTAGTGGTAAGTCAGAAGATTGGGCAGATTTTACACACCAACAAAGAAGGACCAAAAAGAAATGAGGGAGAAATCAGAGTGAGAGGGAAAACTAGCTAAAAATATAAAAACAGATTGTCAGGGTTTCTATACGTATTTTAAAAGGAAAAGGGAAGCTAAAGTGAGCATTGGTCCCTTAGATGGTGAGACTGGGGAATTAATGATGGGAAACAAGGAAACTATGGAAGCAATGAGCAGATAATTTGTGTCAGTTTTTTTCTGTAGAAGACGCAAAAAAATATCCCAAGAATACTTGAAAATCAAGGAAGGAAAGACAATCACAACCTCTAGGACAACAGTATTGGGAAAGCTATTAGAACTAAACGCTGACAAGGTATTAAAGAGGTAATAACCTGGACATTTAGAAAATCAGAATAGAATCAATCTGAGTCAACATGGTTTTGTGAAAGTAAAATCATGTTTGATTAATTTATTAGAGTTCTTTGAGGAAGTATTAAGCAAGGTTGATAAAGGGGAACCTATGGATGTGGTTAATTTGGATTTCCAAAAGGCATTCAATAAAGTGCCATGTCAAAGCTAGCTTCACAAAGTAAGAGTTCATGGTATAGGTGGTAACATATTAGCATGGATAGAGTATTGGTTGGCTAATATGAAGCAGAGAATAGGATAAGTGGAGTGCCACTGGGATCAGAATTGAGGCCTCAAATATTTTTGATCCATTTTAATGATTTGGATGATGAAACCAAATGTATGGCTAACTTTGCTGATGACACAAAGAAAGGTAGGCAAGTAAGTTGTCAAAAGAACATAAAACGACCTACAAAGGGATGTAGATAGGTTAAGTGAGTGGTCAAAAATTTGACAGATAGAGTATAATGTCAGAAATTATGAACTTATCCACTTTGGCAAGAAAAATAGAAAAGCAGTATATTAGTTAAATAGAGAGACACTGCAGAACTCTACAGTGCATAGGGATGTGGGTGTCCTAGTACATGAATCACAAAAACTAAATATGCAGTGATTAGGAAGGCAAATAGAATGTTGGCATTTATTGCAAGGGGAATCGAGTATAAAAGTAGAGAAGTTTTGGTGCAGCTTAGTGAGGCCACATCTGGAATACTATGCACAGTTTTGGTCTCTTTACTTAAGAAAGAGTATAATTGCATTATAAGCTATTCAGAGAAGGTCCATTCAACTGATTTTTGGGATGAACGGATTATCTTATGAGGAAAGGTTGAGCAGGTCAGACCTATACCCATTAGAGATTAGAAGAATGAGGTCTGATCTTATTGAAACATATAAGATCTTGAGGGAGCTTAGCAGGGTGGTTGCTGAGAAGATGTTTGCCCTAGCTGGAGAGTCTACCACTAGGGGACACAATATAAAGATTAGGGGCTTCCATTTAAGACTGAGATGAGGATAATTTTTTTCTCACCGAGCGTTGTTAGTTTGTGGAATTCTCTTCCTCAGAGACTGTGTCATTGAATATATTCAAGAACAAGTTAGATAGATTTTTGATCGAGAAAGAAGTCAAGGCTTATGAGGGCAGACAGTAAGGTGGAGTTGATACCACAGTCATATCAGCTACGATCTTATCGAATGACGGAGCAAGCAAGAGAGGCTGAATGTCCTACTCCAAATTATTGTGTTCCGAAGAAGGGTCATACGGACTTGAAATGTTAACTGTCTTTCTCTTTCCACAGGGGCTGCTAGACCTGCTGAGTTTTTCCAGCATTTTCTGTTTTGTTTCAGATTTCCAGTATCCGTAATACTTTGCTTTTATATTGCATTGTGTTCTTGTGCTCTGGATTCCCACACTTGCCTCACCATCAGTCACACTCTCCTGTCCCTGGTCATGGATCAAATTTGAAATATATAAGCGAAGGAGTGTGACTGCTTCCTGGAACAGTATGTCTAGGTAACCTTCCCCCTCCCTGATCCATCACAGTGTCCAAAGATCTGACACCAGCTCATCAACTCTAAGCCAAAGTTCCTCCAGCTAAAGTTACTTACTGCAGATATAGTTGCCATTGATCACATTGATGTCCACCAGCTCCCACATGCTCCAGTAACACTACAACACCTGCTCTGCCATCTTTATTGTGTTTTATTTAACTAATTAGGCTCCAATGTTAGAAATATCACTCAATAATTATTTGCTATTTTAAGTAGTTTAACTAATTAAACTATACATTTAATACAATATTTATAACGTTCCATACCAGATAGACCTAATTACCTGTAAATTAATGTCTTTAGACCAGCTCCATTGCTTAAACTTTTCTTGTACTCTTATTCATACTTCCTGTTATAGTCATACAATTGAAATTTTTAATTCCTTAGCTTAGAGTTTAGACAGAAAAGTGGAAAAATACTCATCAAACAATCACTACCTGCTTCTCTCTGATATCACAATAAAATTATTTTTTTGAGTGTGGTCAGTGGGCTCTGAACCATAAAACTCCACACTGGTTTCACTCTGTTCTGGCTCATGCTGATGCCACTGCTCTTTTATGGTCTCTCAATATTTGCTTTGTGACATTTGCACTCTAACCTTACCACCTGGGTTCGGAGATTTACTCTGGATATCAATGACCCAAAAACTTGAGACTTCGGCCAAAACAACTGCATTTTATTATTTGATTTCTGTTACAGACAGTTCAATAATACTTATGTCAGTGACTACTCACCCAGTGCTTTAATTGCTTGGTTTCCTCAAGAAACAGGTGAGATCGGATGGTCGATCTATCCTTATCTGTTCTCTGTTCACATAGCTGACCAGGCCAATCCCGCTTCCTTGTTCGGCTGCAGCAATGGCTTCGAGCTTAACAAACACCATTCTTAAATAGGCCTCTGCTTCTCGCCCTGCCACATACACACTTTCTGATTGGCTCCTTTCTGAGAGCAATGGTCCATTTGTCTCCTTTCTCTAATAGTGGTGGTCCATGATTGGCTCATTTCCACCCCCAACAACCCTCCCTGGAGCAGGATTGTCCCGACAGCAAGTTTGGCCAATCTCCTCCTAGATTTGCTTCCTTCAGCACCTTCCCCATAAGTCCCCAGTTCCACCAAGCAACCATTGCAGAAGGAAGATTACAAACTGTCAAATTTCTACTTATTCGATGATATTCTAAGCAAACAGCAATCATCAGTTGCACTCGATTAAGACAATACCCTTTGATCTTACTTTGAGTTTTAAGCAAACAACCTTACATGATATTTGTAATCAAAAAGGTCATAAACCGAGATAAAAGAGCAATTGTTGCCTAGCTTTTAACCATTTGTTGCCTGGTCTTTAACAAGTCGTCTTCTTAATATTAGCACAACACCATAAACATAGCATAAAGACTCTCCGTTAACTCATTTGCAGAAGTTAGCATTACATGTAATGTTAATTGTAAGCTTAGCTTTACTCTTTCATGAAAAGCTTCCACAATGTAATAACCCTTTTATTATATTCGAAATGCAGCTGCTGCCCATGCATTCCAGGTGGAAGTATGGTGCAAATTATAACCACTCTGTCCACACACGTGGTCAGATTGTAGAGAAGAATCATGAGCCAGATACAGAGCATGTAGCCTTTTCCCATCAAATAGCTAGCCTCTAGTTCATTGCGATGGCCAAACATGGTCAGTAGGCCTTGTTGGTGGAGGATGAATGCATCATGGCTGTTAGTAGGATAGTGACCATTCATTGACAGGTTGTTCAGTGCAATCTTGCAGTCCAGCTGCACATTCAAGGGGAGTTAGTCTTCTGATTGCAGTACATCTCTCTGATAATATGTCAGGCCTGCAGAGCCATGTATGTGTAGTCAATGGCACTCTGTACGATGAGGTATACAGGTAGCCTAGCAAAACCAAGTTCTTTTCTCTGATAAGAGAAAAGCCAATGAAGTCTCCTCTCCTAGCATACAGGGCCTCTGTCACCTTCCTGATGCAGCGATGCATAGTGAGTTATGAAATGTTGTCACTGTCACTTTCTCCCACTTGGAAAAATCTGCTGATGTAGAAATTGAGGGCCAAGGTGATCTTTACACCACTGGCAGCACTAATCTTTCCCTGCTTGTAGCTGTAGCTCCAGTTAGAGGAAATGGCAGTTCTGTGACTGCCTCCTTGGTGAAATATAGCCAGCTCAGATATTGAGGTGAGGTTGAAGATCTTAAGTGGGTATGGTCTTCTAATCAGAACCCACCTCCTCCTCCGCCTGCACACAATTATCCTCTCTGCTACCTGTGCTCCATATCCCTACCATGTTGCAGACCAACCAGGGCTGCCAACTATTGCCCCCATCATTGAAAGCAGGATTTCTCCAACTCCCCTGAGCTGCTTGTCAAAGTCCAGCACCACTTCCTTGCAAATTCAAAAAAATGTCCAAACCTGTCCAATATCACTGCACACGGTACTTCCACTCAATTTGCAGCAACAAAAGGAATTCAAAAGCAACCCTCCTGTAATTTCTAATGGATGTCCTTTTAAATAGCATTAGTGAGGGAGTTGCACATGCAGCTGAATACATGTTCAGTTTGGAGTGATTCATAGGAGGCATTGACAGGACCAAAGAGGTACAAAATGGCAGTTCATGCACCAATTCTACATTAGATGTTGTTTGATGTCACCTTCTGACCACTCTGCAAACATCCAACACTATCATGGTACATAGCATGCGGTGCACTGGGAGCCGTCCTCTGTTCTTGAAATTTTGGACTTCCATAGTGTAGATACCAGTGGCATGATGAAGCCAAATTTTATGCCATTATCTTTAAGTGGCTGTATCATAATATGTTCTTGGATCTGTTCAGGCATTCAAGGTGCAATTTTGAAAAATTAACAATAAGCTGTATCATGGTCCTGGTAGGTGCATAAGCATTGATTTATGTACCCATGGCTTATGCAACAACCTCATTGTCAATCTTTGAGTCTGCCTTTGTCTTCAAATAAGTTTGGCACAGGAAATTACTACAGAACAATCTACATTTAAGGGGAGCTAGACATGTTTATGAAGGAGAAAGAAATAGAAGTATATGATACATTGGGTTTGATGAAGAGTATGGGGCTCATGTACAGATAGAACAATTGGACCAAATGGCCTGCTTCTTTGCTGAACATTCTATATGACCACTGAGCAGAATGTTAACATATCAGTGGAATATTTTTGTCACCTCCACAAATGGATGGGAAAAACACTAGTTCAGTGATAAGTCTTTATCCACTGAATGGCATTAACCTGCACTGGACAAGCCATGCTCCAGGACATTCAAATCCATTTTCAACACTGAATTCATAATTCAAAACATGCGCAAGGTTTTAACATGATTTGTACAGCACAAAAAGAGGTCATTTGGACCATAGCTTCTGTGTTAAACTACCCACTTTCTCCAGCTATCCCCATATGGCCTGTTTGGGTTTTTTCAGATGTTCGTTCATTTCCCTTTCAAAAGCTATTCTGAATTCTGCTTCCAATACTGTTTCTGTTTGGAATTCTAGGGACACAACTTCCGTAACAGGTTTGCTGTGGAGTAATGTTATAGTCATATAATGGGGCAACCAATATGATTGACAAGTAAAGCGTGAAAGGGGTCAGTTTGAATTATTAACTATTAGGAACATTGCAGGGTGAAAGGAAAGAATCTGGTGCCCAATATTAGATAAGCATGTACTAGAAGACTGAGACACAGGGGCATGTGAATGCAGTAAACCCAACAGTGAAGTGAAAGATATGTTCCTGGCAATCCAAACAGTTATTGAAAAAATCCTACTGTGCAAGTCCTTGTTAGGAATGAACAATGGAATACATTTAAATGAGGCTAGGAAGAGTTTTAAAGCAAGTGAAAACCTGTGGTAAAACTTATCTATTTTAGGAGCAAAGCAATAGCCAGAAAACTAAGTGGAGAAATCAATCTGGAATTTGCTAAATTACCCTTAACAAATAAAAAAGTGAAAGCAATGCCAAGGTAGCTGTACAAAAGGTTCCTTATTAAACACTGGAGGAAAAAATTAAACAGAACTTTTGCCACTCTCTTCCCCTCCACCCACCTCACCCCACCCTGCCCAACTACTGTAGTGAAAAGAGAATTATATAAAGCTTTTAAAATATTAGTAAGTTAATGAAAAAAGGCTTGATAAACCTTATTGGGACAGTAGAAATTAATAGCACAACAGAAAGATGTTCATCTGGTTCTACATCATTCTTGTCACAATCATTCCATGCAAGACATGAAGCTGTGTTTGACGACTCATGTCACGTGTAGTGCTGTAGGTATAACCTTTCCTACTGCCTTTAGAGGTCACGTGATTGCATTGATGAATGAGACCTAAGCGCAGGTAATCTTCAGGGTGGAGCTTTCTAGTGGTGGACCTGGTTCAAGCACATAGCTCCAAAAACGTGCTCTGTAATAAAGTTATCCGTTTGAAGTAAGAAATTTGGCTGGTACATCAAGTTTATTACAATTGGCGACAGGGATAAATAGCTCTGACACTGCACCTTGCCTTCTGAATGTGAGTACATCAATTTTTAAGGAAAGAAAGAAAAGTATACTCACCAGTCATGCCATATTTCAGCAGAATCGACCCTTATAACTCGTCCATGGAATATTGGAGCCAGTACATAGACCGCCTAGGTTTTTATTTCGTAGTGAATGAAATAACAGTGAGGAGAATCAGAAAGCAATTCCTTTATGTGTCTCTGGTAGCAACATGTATAATCTCATCCGTAGTCTGATGGCCCTGAACATGCCCAGTCCTACATCTTTTTACGAGCTGGCAGATCTCGTGAAGACACATTTTTAGCTGAAGCCATCAGTAATAATGCAGAGATTTAAGTTCAACTCCAGAGTAAAAGCCCTGGGTGAGTCCATCGGAACCTTCATCTCAAAGTTGAAACAGTTAACTGAGCACTGTGACTTCAGATATACACTCAATGACATGTTGCGGGACTGGTTGGTTTGTGGCATTCATGACAGTGCCATTCAGCGCCGTTTACTTGCAGAAGTTAACACTGATCTGAAGCACGCCATGGAAATAACACTGATAATAGGGAGTGTTCAGAGGGACTCGCAGGCTTTGCTGAGTGTGCAACATGTCGTTGTTCTTCAGTAGAGGCGGGAACCTACCGGCGGACATGGTGCAGAAACCAGGGAGACAGCCGCGGAGTGGGAGACAGGCTCTACTGCTTGAAAAACGAAAAGGTATACTGGAAGCATTTCAACAGTGTTTCAGAAGTGAATCTGTTACTGATGTGGGGGTAACCATGTACCTGCAGATTTAAGGAGACAGAATGTCATTACTTACACAAAAAAGGGCACATTATAAAGCAATGCAGGGTGAAATGGAGACAGCCAATCAGACAGCAGACAAAGATGATCGAAGTACACGATATAACAGAACCAGAAGCTACTGATACTGATATCTATTCCCTATTCAGTATCAGAGCAGTAAAAGCTGAACCAATAACAATCAACCTTCAAGTGAACGGGAAGCCATGAGTCATGGAGGTAGATACAGGAGCATCGACCACAGTGGTGGGAGAGCACACGTTTAAAATCCTAAATGAAGGTACCCAGCCACTAAATCTGGAGCAAACCACAGCTCAGCTGAAGACATACACTGGAGAGTCAATACAAGTAAAGGGCATCGTCACAGTACCTGTGTTCGAAAGGCAACAGACAGCCCAACTTCCAGTGATCTTAGTAACAGGTGAAGGGCCTAGTCTTGGTGACAAAAAATTAAACCCAACTGGTTTGAAATATTTCAAGTGAGAGCAGGAGGAATTCCTGAGCTGTCAAAAAAGTATGACAGTGTATTTCTTGATGAATTGGGAAAGATAAAAGGCCTACAAGCAAAAATATATGTAGATTCAGAGGCGAAACACCAATTCTTTAAGGCCAAACCTGTGCCTTATGCGTTAAAGGAGAAAGTGGATGCAGAATAGTGCCACTTAGAGAAGCTAGGTATAATCTAGCCAGTCCAATTTTCAGAATGGGCAGCGCCCATAGTCCCTATGGTGAAACCAGATCAAACCATTCACATTTGCGGAGGTTACAAGTTAACTGTGAACAAGGCTGCTAAATTAGATAAATATCCTATCCCGAGGATTGAAGATCCATACACTAAGCTAGCTGGAGAAAAATCCTACACCAAACTGAACATGAGCCATGCATACCAACAGCTAGAGCTGGACAGCATGTCTAGAGGGAGTGTAACCATCAACATGCACAGGGGCCTGTACCAATATAATTGCCCAACCTTGGTGCATCATCTGCCTGTGTGATTTTCCAATGGACCATGAAAATTCTATTGCAAGGACTCCCCTGAGTAGTAGTGTACCAGGATGATGTCCTGATCACAGGATCAACGGAAGCCAAACTTTTGGCCAACTTAGTAGAGGTTTTAAGGAGACTTTTGGAAGCTGGTGTACGATTGAAAAAAGAGAAATGTACTTTCTAAGCGACTGAAGTCACTTACCTGGGCCACCGAATGGATGCTAAGGGGTTGCATCCAGTAGAGGAGAAAGTCAGGGCAATCAAGGAGGTGCTCTCCCCTACTAGTGTCACTGAACTCTAGTCTTTTTTATGCATGATAAATTATTATGTTTGCTTCTTGCCAAACTTGTCAATGGCGTTAGCACCTTTACACTTATTTTTTAAAAAGAACCATCGATGGTATGCATAACAAGAAGAAGCCTTCATAAAAGTCAAGAAGTTATTACACTCATCATGACTACTATTACATTATAACCCATCAAAATAATCAATATTAACCTGTGATACATCTCTTTATAGTGTGGGAACTGTGTTGGTACACAGGGTGGAAGATGGTTCTAAAAAGCCAATAGGCTATGTCTTCAGAACCCTCTCTGCAGCTGAGAAGGGTTACTTACAACTTGAAAATGAAGGGTTATCAGTAATATTTGGAGCCAAGAAATTCCATCAGTATCTGTATGGACGCCATTTCACTATAGTGTCGGACCATAAACCACTAATGGGTTCATTTAGTGAAGATAAAGCCATTCTGCTGATAACCTCAGCAAGAATTCAACATTGGGCTTTGATTTTATTGGTGTATGTGTACACTCTTATATACCATCATGGTGTGCATATTGCAAATGCAGTGCACTCAGTTGTCTTCTGTTACCAGATAGCAACATACATGCTCCAGTGCCAAAAGAAGTTGTGTTTGTGCTAAATTTCTTGGACTCCTCGCTTGTCTGTGTGAAGCAAATAAAGAACTGGATTCAATTTTGTCAAAAGTCTGAGACCAGGTATTGCAAGGATGATCAAATTCACCAGTGTATGAAGAGATAAGACATTCTGTGCCCGTAAAACAGAGTTAAATTGTTGTGGGGATCAAGGGTCGTCGTCCCTTCGCAAGGAAGAAAACCACCCATGACAGAGCTTCACAGTGCATATCCAGGCGTTTCGAAAATGAAAATGCTTGCGCAAAGCTTTGGCTTGTGGTCAGGCATAGACAGTGACATAGAAAGAATGTTCAAGCACTGTGTCTAGTGTCATAACAACAGATGTTTCCCAATTCAGCTCCACTGCATCCTTGGGAGTGGTCTGATCGACCCTGGGTTAGACTACATATAGACTATGTAGGTCCATTTTTAGGTACCATGTTTTTATTGATCATCGATGCGAATTCTAAGTGGATGGATGTGTATGAAGTTAGATGACCGACATCGTGTGCAACTATTGAAAAGCTGTGCCAATGTTTTAGTGCACATTGTCTACTAGATGTCATTGTTTCGGATAATGGTACTGCTTTCACTAGTACAGAATTCTAGAGATTCATGAGTTTAAATAGAAAAAAGCATATTAAAACAGCACCATATCATCCCTCATCAAATGGGTTAGCAGAAGGAGCAGTGCAAACTTTCAAATCAGGGATGAAGAGATTATCCGAAGGTACATTAGAAACTCAAATTTCATGTTTTCTTCTCAATTATTGTACTTTATGCAACTATGCTTTCAACACCATCTGACTTACTCATGAAATGCTGGCTTCATGCAAGGTTAAGTCTGGTGTTTCCAAACATAGAGGGGAAGGTAGAGAAGAACCAGAGTATTTGGAAATTGAATCACAATATTCATGCCAAAGCTCGAAAATTTACGGTGGAAGATACAGTTTTCGTGCTTAATTTTGGAAATGGTCCTAGTTGGATTCCTGGTTAGATTGTCTTTGAAACTGGTCCCTTGTCATTCTGAGTGGAAGTGATGGACTGAATTGTTGGAAAACATGTGTATCATCTAAGGAACAGGGGGACATTTCAACAACCAGTTATTCCACCTATAATTAATGTCGAACCTGTAATCCCCGAGATGATAGGTCGACCTAGAATAGACACACCTGATGTATTGTTGAATTACCTAATACTGAACTGCCACTGTCTAAGGATATCCTTGATGCTGCAATTCCTGATCATGTTGATCCATTGGGAGATTCTCAAGTTGTAGAGCTATGCTGCTCTAACCGAATTAGCAAACCATCTCAGAGACATGACCTGTGTATATATGTATCTACTGTGATAAAGATATTCTTTGTAAATGAGAAATGTAAAAAAAAATTAAAGAGGGAGGAAATGTAGTGATTGTAGGTATAGCCTTTCCTAATGCGTTTAGGGGTCATGTGATTGTACTGATAAATGAGCCCTAAGAGCGGGCAATCTTAGGGATGGAGCTTTCTAGTTGTGGATCTGGTTCAAGCATGTTCAATAGAAGAGGTATGTGGATAGGGAGGCAAAGTGGCATTAATGTAAAAGTAATGTAAAAGATATTTATTAAATGGTGGAGCAGGCTCAAGGGTTGACATGGCTTATCCCTGCTCCTATTTTGTATGTTCTTAAGGCACCAGTTGTACAAGCATGTTACAAAAATGAACTCTCTAATAAGGTTACCTGTTTCAAGTAAGAAACCTGTCCGATACATCAAGTTTATTACATCACGAACATCATTGTTTATCAACAAAACATTGAAAAACTGAGCTGTTGAAATTTTAAGAGAATTGACTCACTTGAAGTAACAGTTTTTTTGGGGTATTTAAACATGGCTTTAATGTTAATAGTCAAACATTGTTTAATTTGGAGTATTATTTCTCAAGACCAGACAGTAGCATATAAAATATGATGTACAACTGGTGCCGTAAGAACATACAAAATAGGAGCAGGGATAAGCCATGTCAACCCTTGAGCCTGCTCCACCATTTAATAAATATCTTTTACATTACTTTTACATTAATGCCACTTTGCCTCCCTATCCACATACCTCTTCTATTGTAAGTGTCTAAAAATATATTGAACTCAGTCTTGGAAATACTCAACAACAGAGCAGCCACAAGCTTCTAGAGACAAGAATTACAAAGAGTTCACATCCCACTGAGTTAAAAAAAATTCTCCTAATCTCACTCCTAAATAGCCAACATATCCTGATACTATGACACCAAGGTCTAGACTCTCCAGCCCGAATACATGCTTTTATGTCCTTCCAAAATATTTCTATTTAATCACAGGATGTGGACATCGCTAGCAAGGCCAACATTTATCGTCCATCTCTGATTGCCCTTGAGAAGCTGCAGTCCGTACGGTGAAGGTACTCTCTGCTGCCATGTATGAAGTTCCATAATTGTGGCCAAGCGATGATGAAATAATGGAAATTCAAGATGGTGTGTGACTTGGAGGGGAACGTGCAGATGGTGATGTTCCCATTTGCCTGCTGCCCTTGTCCTTCCAGACAGTAACGTATGGGTTAGTGCACCTTGGGGGTTTTTTACGAAAACAGCAACTGTGTACACCTGTGTGATCTCTACATAAGAACATAAGAACTTAAGAACTAGGAGCAGGAATAGGCAATTCAGCCCCTCGAGCCTGCCCCACCATTCAATACAATCATGGCTGATCTCATTTCGGTCTCAACTCCAATTTCCCGCCCTCTCTCCAGAACCTTCAAACCTGTTACTAATTAAAAATCTCTCTATCTCCTCCTTAAATGAATTCAGCGTCCCAGCATCCACTGCATTCTGAGATGGTGAATTCCACAGATTCACAGCCCTTTGAGAAAAGTAATTCCTCCTCATCTCTGATTTAAATGTACCACCCCTTAGCCTAAAACTATGGCCTCTCATTCTAGAGTGCCCCACAAGGGAAACATTTGCTCCACGTCTACTTTGTCTATCCCCTTTAGCATCTTAGATACCTCAATTAGATCTCGTCTCATCCTTCTAAACTCTAGCGAGTATGGGCCTAAACTGCTCAATCTCTCCTCATAAGACAAGCCCTGCAGCTCTGGAATCAATCTAGTGAACCTCCTCTGAACCGCCTCCAATGCAACTACAATATTGCCTTCCTCAAGTAAGGGGGCCAAAACTGTGCACAGTACTCCAGGTGCGTTCTCACCAATGCCTTGTACAGTTGCAACAACACTTCCCTATTTTTATATTCTATTCCATTTACAATAAATGCCAAAATTCCATTTGCCTTCCTTATTACCTGCTGTACCTGCATTCTAGCTTTCAGCGATTGATGCACAAGGACACCCAGATCCCTCTGCACTGAAGCATTCTGAAGTTTCTCTCCATTTAAATAATAAGTTGCCTTTATATTCTTCCAACCAAAATCGATAACCCCACACTTATACAGACTTAAACTCCATCTGCCAAATTTTGGCCCATTCACCTAACCTGTCCATATCCATTTCTAAATTTCTTATTTCTTCATTGCAACTTACTTTCCCACCTATTTTGGCATCATCTGCAAATTTAGCTATAGTACCTTCTATCCCTGAATCCAACTTATTAATATAGATTGTACAATAGTTGGGGCCCAAGGACTGAACTCTGTGGCACCCCACTAGTTACAGCTTGCCATCCAGAAAAAGACCCATTTATCCCGACTCTCTGCTTTCTGTTGGTTAGCCAATCCTCTATCCAAGCTAATATATTACCCCTAACTCCGTGTGATCTTATCTTGTGCATTAATCTTTTGTGTGACATCTTATCAAAGGCCTTCTGGAAGTCCAGATATACTACATCTACAGGATCCCCATTATCCACTTTGTTTGTCACATCTTCAAACAACTCTAGCAAATTAGTCAAACATGATTTACTCTTCATAGAACCATGCTGACTCTGATGGATTGCATTTTGACTTTCCAAATGCCCCATTACCACTTTCTTAATAATGGATTCTAACAATTTCCCAACGACAGATGTTAAACTAATTGGTATATAGTTTCCTACTTTCTACCTCCCCCCTTTTTGAATAAGGGTATTATATTAGCATTTTCCCAATCCACTGGAACCTTTCCAGAATCCAGGGAATTTTGGAATATTTTAGTCAATGCATCCACTATCTCCGCTGCCACTTCCTTTAAGTCCCTGGGATGTAGGCCATCAGGTCCTGAGGACTTGTCAGCCTTTAACCCCAATAGTTTACTCAGTACTTTTTCTCTAGTGATGATGATTGTTCTAAGTTCCTCCTTCTCTATACCCTCAGCACTGCCTGTTTCTATTGGGCTGGTACTAGTGTCCTCCACCGTGAAAACTGAGGCAAAATATTGATTAAGCGTTTCTGCCATTTCTGCATTCCCTACTATTAACTCTCCAGACTCATCCTCCAAGGGACCAACATTCACTTTAGCTACTCTCTTTCCTTTTATATACTTGTAGAAGCTTTTGCTATCAGTTTTTACGTTTTGCGCTAGTTTTCTTTTATAATTTACCTTTGATCATTTTATTATTTTTTTAGTAACTCTTTTTTGATCTTTAAAAGTTTCCCAATCTTCCAGCCTGCCACTGACCTTTGCAATTTGGTCTGCCTTAGTTTTTGCCTTTATGTTATCTTTAGCTTCCTTGCTTAGCCATGGATGCTTTTTCCCCTTCTTACCATCTTTCTTCCTCTTTGGAATATATTTTGCTTGGGAGGAATTGAATATCTCTTTAAATATTTGCCATAGTTCATCAACTGTCCTACTGTCCAGTCCACTAGGGCCAAATCTGCCCTCATGCTTATGTAGTTATGTTTGTTTAACACCAGTACACTAGTATGGGAATCAGGTTTCTCGTTCTCAAACTTAACTTGAAATTCTAGCATGCTATGATCACTCTTCCTTAGAGGATCCTTTACTGTGAGATCATTAATTAATCCCATCTCATTACACAAAAACAAATCCAGAATATCCTGCTCCCTGGTTGGTTCCACAACATATTGCTCCAAGAAACAATCTCTAATACACTCTATGAACTCTCCCTCGAGGCTACCCTTGCCAATTTGATTACTCCAGTCCATATGAGTATTAAAATCACCCATGATTATTGCCATGCCTTTCTTACAGGCTCCCAGTATTTCCTGGTTTATACTGTGCCCTACTGCTGAACTACTGTTCGTGGACCTATAGATTACACCCACCAGGGACTTCTTTCCCTTGCTATTTTGTATTTCTATCCAGACTAACTCTACATCTTAAACAAAAACAGAATTACCTGGAAAAACTCAGCAGGTCTGGCAGCATCGGCGGAGAAGAAAAGAGTTGACGTTTCAAGTCCTCATGACCCTTCGACAGAACTTGCCAACATCTTGCTCTGCAGTGACTATACCATTCTTCACTATAGCACTGATCTCTTCCTTTACTAACAAAGCGACACCACCTCCTTTTCCTTCCTGCCTAGCCTTCTGAAACACTGAGTACCCTTGGATATTCAACTCTCAAACCTTTTTTCCCTGTAACCATGTCTCAGTAATCGCCACCAAATCATACCTATTTATCTCTATTTGTGCTGTTAACTCATTAGTTTTATTCCAAGTGCTACACGCATTCAGATACAAAGCCTTTAAGTTTGCCCTATTGTCAATTTTTCCTACTCTTATATGATTCTTTGGTGTAATATGGCATTCACACACTCTGTCCCTTCCTTTCACTTTTTGGTAACAATCAGCCTCGTCACTAACCTGCACTCTTACCCTCTCAAACTTTGATTTTTTATATTTCCATGCAACTGAACCGTCCCCCCAACTATTTAGTTTAAAGCCCTATCTACAAACCAAGTTATGCGATTCACCAGGACACTGGTCCCAGCATGATTCAAGTGGAGCCTGTCTGAATGGATTAGCTCCATTTTTTCCCCATACTGGTGCCAATTTCCCATGAATTCGAATCCATTTCTCCCACACCATTCTTTGAGCCACACATTTACCTTTTTAATATTTTTGATCCTGCGCCAATTAGCTCGTGGCTCAGGTAGTAATCCGGAGATTATTACCTTTTTGGTTCTGCTTTTTAATTTAGCCCCTACTGCTCATATTCCCTCAGCAGAACCTTTTTCCCTGTTTTACCTATATCATTGGTATCTATGTGGACCACGACAACTGGATCTTTCCCCTCCCACTCCAAGTTCCTCTGCAGCCCAGATGAGATATCATTAACCCTGGCACCAGGTAGGCAACACAGCCTCTGGGACTCTCGAGCCTGGCTACAGGGAACAGTATCTATTCCCCTAACTATACTATCCCCGATTACAATTACATTTCTCTTTTCTCCCCCTACTTGACCATACTTGATCCCTGTACCACAGTGCTATGATCAGTTTGCTCATCTTCACTACATTCCCTGCTCTTGTCCACACAGAGAGCAAGAATCTCAAACCTGTTGGATAAGGGCAAGGGCTGAGGCTCCTGCAGTGCTACTCCCTGGATCCCTCTACCTGCCTCACTCATAGTCACATACCCCTATCCCTGACCACTGGCCAAATTTAAGGTAGTTAATCTAAGGGGTGTGACTGTCTCCTGAAACACAGCGTCCAGGTAACTCTCCCCCTCCCTAATATGTCCAAAGCTCAGACTCCAACTCATCAACTCTGAGCAGGAGTTCCTCGAGCAACGAACATTTGCTATAGATGTGGTCACTAGGAACCACAATGGGGTCCACCAGCTCCCACATCGTGCAGCTACAACACATCACCTGGCCCTTCATCTCTATTTTATTTAATTAGTTTTTCAATTTGTTTTTAAATTTCCTACTGATTTTTAGTTTAATAATCTGTAAAATATTTCTCCTATTTACCTTTAATCTGAAAGCAGGTTAGAATAGACATTCAAAATACACTTTTTAAAATCAACTGGATCTCACTCACTCTTCTGAGTTGAAGCTGAAGTGTTAGGACTCCGATCCTGGGCTCCAGTAGTCACTGGTAAACAGAAATCAACTTAGAATATGTAGTTCAAACTCATTTGGATCTCTAGTTTGGATTTAATAGCATATCAATGCTTTCAAAGAGCATTAACTGACCAGCACAGTGGTCATCTTCTCTGGCCAAGATGCTTCCAGGTCCACTCAAGTCATTAACCAAAATCACTACTTTATTTCTATACAAGATATTTGTAAAAAGCTGACTAAATGATACCAGCTCCAGGTGGAATTTTAATGATAGACGTTCAGAAAACTGAACCATCAGATTCTCTGTAGCAGATTGACCTAATTGGAAGTTAAGATACAATTAAATGTATTATTTGAATGACAAGAGAGAATGCATTAGAATTAAAGTGTTGGTGTTCATCCTGATGGAACAAGAGACAAAGATATCACATTATGGCTCATATTGTTCCTTGTGATATAAATTATCTCAGTTTGCTCCAGAATGCAATGCTATCTATATGTAAATTTGTGTCATTTTGTGCTGCGGGTCGAGCCCAAAAGCTGTTAATAAGAAGTTGTGCACTTAGTTGGAGGCAGTTGGAGGCAGTGTAGGCATGGCTTGAATAGAACCAGTTCAGGTTTAACTTATTAAAAAAAATAATTCGCAAACTGTATACTAAGATTGATGATTCAATGTTTATCTGTGAAATTAAGGGCAAAGCTTTCTAGATGTAAGAAATTACAAGACTATCACTGGGTATTGATTGATGATGTTTTAACCTTCAAACAACATGCTGAATATGTTGAGAAAAAAGGAAATGTCAGAGGTTATATCTGTTTGATTAGATAAGGCGCTACCTCCCTCTCAGTTAGACAAAGATCTTCTCTAATACACATGTGTCATCCATCTTCACATACAACATATCTACGTAAGGGATCTTCAGCAACATACAACTTAAAGAACACCAGGGGTCCTGGTGCTGTACAATACAGATATAAATCACCAACACTTTGAAATGTTTACACAATGTTTGAGGCAATATTTGACCATGGGGAAAGTGCTGAAGTCTGACTTTGTTTAGAAAATGCCATCAAAACAGGCCATGACAATAAGGAAACAACACTGCAAAATCTAAGCATCGAACATGAAGCCAATCATATGTCTGAACATGTAGTGCTGAAGTTCAGATCAAAATTAGAACACATTAATTTCTCTAAGGGTAAATTCATACTACAACTGCAGCTTCTGCACAAAACAATTTTGCACCTCATCAGTGCTGCATTTGGAGTCTAAATAAAGCCTGGATCCTGAGTCAGGACCCATCCTAACACTGAAACTCCCTACGTTGATCACTGAAGGGAGTTTAAAACTACTTTATACAGAAGTATAATAGTGTGAATGCCTCATATGTTATGAATGATGAACTTTATGAGGTAGTTATGTTTTAAAATGTCTCCTTTTAATTTATCATGTCTCCTTATAGAAAGGGTGATGGTGAGATCATTCTAAATACCTCCTCTCAGAAACAGGCTTATGAGAAAAGCTCCAACAGAAACTTACTAAAATACTAAGTAAAGGTTTCCACACCTTTCCACAGTGACTGACAGGAACAAGACAGCTGCTTTGTGAGACACAGGGGGAGAGAGAGAGACAAATCAACTATTGACGTGTGGAGAAAAAGAGCAGCTAATGCTGTGAAGGTAGGGAAGGACTGTTTTGTGTTAACAAACAAGCAGGATGCTGGTGAGAGTTTTTTTTCTATTCAAAAGGAAGGGAGAAGAACAGATGGGGCTCTTGGAGTCTTAAGGAACAGGAAGGTGTCATGGTGGGTCTTGCTCAGTCTCTGACAACTGCTATTACGACTGTAAAGTGCTGGCACCAGTATGTGGATGTCTTAGAGCCAAGTTGCGCATACCCACTGTCTCTGTACTGGTGCTAGGTGCTGCACAGGGATGTGATGCGAAACCCACTAAGGCTCCATCCTCCTCTTCCTCAGAGGTTAACGTTGCTCCCTCAGAGCTGGTGGCTGCAGCTGACAATGATTCACCTGTGGGAGAAGCAAACAAGGAGAATGAAGACCACCATCCTCATTTGAGATGACTTCAGGTAGACATGATTCCTAAAAACACACACTCGTGGCATTGGGAGATGGTAATCAGGCTTTGAACCCTAGGATTTCAACACTGAAGCACAAATCCTCCCTGAATTCTGCAAGCCTCTAACGTCAAAAGCAATCAGCGTTACCCCAGCCACCTGCCCCAGTTTCCAACTCCCCCAATCCCACCCCTTCCTTCGGCACTGTTTGCAGGAGAGAGCTATGCACTCTTGGAATCTTACCATCCTGGGGCTGTCATCCAACTTTGCCTAGCCCAGTGGTGCCACTGCACTGATTCGCTGCCAACTCCAGCACTTCCTCCTATTGGGGGGTGAAAATTTCCAATTTAGATTGATCAAATTGGGTCCTGATCCTCTCTCTGACAAAGTGTGCCCTCTTCTGCTCTTCTCCTACAAATAAAAAGAGACGTAATAAATCGCCAGTGCAAAAATAAAGCTTTCAAATGTGTGGCCAAATGTGCTGCCATGCACTAATTATCTCTGCTTTGGTTCACTGGGAGCTCTGCCAAATGACTGACTCCCTCAGCTAACCAATCCCTCAGCTCCATCCAGGTCCTCACCTCCAGCAAAAAGGACACTTCCTCCATTGAAGAGCTGGAAATAATGAGCCTGAAAGACCCATCACAGCGCTTACCCACACCCTCCACCAGCACAGAGACATGCACCTTGGTGGGACCTAGCCTATAGCAGGTTTGGATTCACAAACCTGGTAGTTAGTATACTGCTAAGTGTCCACAGCAGAAGGAGGCAGGTTCAGCCTAGCTACCTGGACATTGAAGGACTGCTGGGGAAGAGGCATCTGTGAGGTTCGCATCAGATGATGAGCTCTGGATTCGGCCTTCCAGCTCATCGTGGAGAGTCAGCAGAAGGCTAGGGAACATCAGACAGAGCAGTTGGAAGCCCTCAATAAAGTGGCATGTGAGTCGGAGGAGCCCATACGCCTGCTCTCTGATGAAGTGGTGCCCACATGTGCTCATATAGAATCTCCATGGGGAGGATGGCAGATGCCATGGAGATCCTGACCCTGCAGAACATAAGATGCCCGCAGACCTGCACTCCATGGTGTTAGCCATGGGTGAGTTCCTACAGTGGCAAAGTGATGAAGAAATGAGGCACCCCGATATCCCTCAAGGTGCTCCTTCTCCTCAAGGAGTCAAGTCAGGGCCCTCGGGCACCAGAAGTGAGGAGGAGCAGCAGCTGGGCACCCCCTAGGTCTTTCACTCAGGAATCTCAGAGATTATCCAGTATCTCCGAGTCCCCTTTGCCTGTGACCCCCTCAACATCCTCCTCTGTCACCACAGAGGGAGCAACTGGCCCACAAGAGGACAGCCAAAGCAAGCTAGGATCCTTAAGACCTCAGGTCTCCAGAGCACACACGCTAAAGTCATCGGAAGCAACAGGGCCAACCACTATTCAGGCTATCTCCACCCTTGCTGCAGATGTCAGGGCAGCACCTAGAAGACATGGTAGGCCTAGAAAAATTAAGAAATTTTGATCACAAGTGGTTGCACAGGTGAACATATTTTGTTACTTTATAATCTGAAAACATATTCATTAATGAATAATGTGTAATGTTGTCTTTCATTTACAAGCTTTGCGTGTCTTTTCCCTGCATCCCCGTCCCCCCATGCTAGCAGTTCACCTGCATGCAGCCAGACCAGGATTGAATGTGGAGGGAGAATTGTGTGTGCGGCGGGGCTTTTCGGAACCTCATACAAGCATTCTCCCAAGCACGCAGAGCCTTCCTCCATCACGCTGATCTCAATGCCCAAACATTTTCGATGCTGCCTGCTGGGGTTCTCTTTCAGTTGTCCCTCTGAGCTGAGCTGCATCTCCGCCCACCCACTGATCACACTCCCATGCAGCACCTTGGTCTGTCCAACATGAGGCTCCGCTCACTTATGATTTCTGCGAAATGGTAGTTGTCAATTCTGAGATAAGCTCCCCTGTCCTTTTTCCTCCCCCAGTCGCCCATGTCTTTTCCCCCATCACAGTGCACCACCCATCATCACCTTTGACCTCCCCGGTATTACCCTATATTCCAAACCCTTCTCCTTCACGAATATCCAGGTAAACATGCATGTTCCCTTCCTTTCTGAACATCCCAACCGCATTACATTAACCTCCCCGACCTCCTCCTTCCCACCCATAGTGTCCACATTTGCCTCTGTGTCCTCACCACCCCTTTTACCGGAGCTGATGCACCATCATGCTTCCACCCTACTGGCTCCCTCTGCCCCCTCTCACACTCTCAATTCCATCCTACCACATCCAGCCTGAGTTGGCTCCCCAGGAGGCAGTCATTTACTCTACAGACCCCTCACTTGCACATTCACCTGGACATTCCACCCCACGCCCAATAACTTCCTCAATCCTTACTCCTTCTTGCCCTGTACTCCATCCTCTCTCCAGACACCTTCCACCCTCCAGACTCCTTCATCCCCCAGACACTTTGCCACCTCCGGACTTCTTCCTCCCTGCTGACACTTTGCCACCTCTGGACTCTCTCCTCCCCCAGGACAACTTCCTCCCCTCTGAACGCTCTCCTCTCCCCGGATACCTTCCCACACTCTGAACACCCACCCTTGCATGTTCCTCCCCTCTTACACCTACCTCCCCAGTTGCACCAATCTCTCCCATTACACCATCCTCACCCTGTACTCCCTCCTGCCTTGACACTCTCTGAAGCATCAACGGAGGCCATGGAAAATGGTGCGAGCCAATGGCGAAGTCTGTGAAGCTCCAAAGCCTCAGTGAAGTCAAAACTGGAGACCTCCCACCTTCCGAGAACAGCTCCGAGGTGGAGCCATGTCCATGATGATCTGCCCAGCATGCAATGCATGTGTTCCTCCAGGGTCTGGTAGCTATAGGCCTCCAGCATCTTCTTCTCCTTGGATGTCTGCAATCTGAACAAGGCCCTAAAGCTAAGTCCCGACTGCTGCATGTTATGCTTGTCCAGATGTGTTCTGCACTGGTGAGTTTTCCCGCCAGTGTATCAGTAAATCGGGCATGGGGGGGATGATTCTGGTTGGGCCTAAGACTACATCCTATTAGTGGGATGCAAATTTGGTTCACACCGGCCTCCAGGGGAATTTGGACAGCATCAGGTGATCCCGCTGAGATTTCATACTGGCGTGAAATGAATTTCTGCCCCTCCCACCAAATTCTTCCCCCCCTGCCCGCCATGAGGCCCGTCACAAACAGGAGTGGATGATTCCATCCAAACCCTTCATCCCAGGAATCAGCCTAGTGAACTTAATAGAAAGATCTGGTGCATACAGTGTTAAAGTGAGACTGAATACAGTACAATCTACACAGTGATGCAAGAAGTGCCTGTGTGGTGTTGGCCAGAAACGTGGTAAGACCTACAGTATAGTTGTATATAGTTGCAGGTAGTTAATAAAGACTTGGTGTTAACATACAGAAGACTATGAAGACCTCTAACAGGCATGTTCTGCAACCAACACGATCCCAACATGAACCTCCTCTGAACTGCTTTCAATGCAACTATATCCATCCTTAAGTAAGGAGACCAAAACTGTACACACTACTCCAGGTGTAGTCTCACCAATATCCTGTACAGTTGTAGCAAAATTTCCTTACTTTTATGCTCCATCTCCCTTGAAAGGCCAAAATTCATCTTCCTGATCACTTGCTTACCTCTATGCAAACTTCTTTAATTCATGTACAAGGACATCCAGGTCCCTTTGTGCTGCAGCATTCTATAGTCTCTCTCTTTCTATGTAAATAATTTAATTTAATTTAAATAATTTAAATAATGTGCTGCTTTACCATTCATCCTACATTTTCCTACATTATATCCCATCTGCCAAATTTTTGTCCACTCACCTAACCTATCTATATCCCTTTGTTGACTCTTTGTATCCCCTTCACACCTTGCTTTCCTACCTATCTTTGTAACATCAGTACATCTGGCTACAATACAGTTGGTCCCTTCATCTAATCCATTAATATAGATCATAAATAGTTGCAGGCCCCCACAAAGGGTTAACATCAGAAGCATACATGATGCTGATGTAATAATGATGTCAGATCACATGACTGAGAAGTAAGAGAGATTTAGAAGGAGGAGAAACTCCAAGTGTGTAAATAGCTGTTGTAAATAAAAAGTAACGGGTTTGAGAAACTACAGATTTGAGCAGCATACTTTGGGAGAATAGACAATCACCAAATCCCCCGTCCAGACCCCAACCACAAAATAAGACATGGTGGAAGCGATTAAACGACACAGCAGACCTTAAAAAGATACAGGGCTGGCAAGCAAAGAGATCCTCAAAGGAAGGACAAAAGAAACAAAAAATTAAGACTCAACAAGATGTTGGAATATCGCAGGAACAACAGATACAAGTTCAGACCACAGACTCAGAAACCGGAGAGCACTGAGCACAGACCCAAAGCAGCAAGCAAGAGGTCAACTCCAGGGCTCAGCAGAAGCACCAATCCAAACTACCGCCTCCCAAAACATTTCAGATTGCAGAAGGCGCGCAACAGGACCAGAACTGGGACAACAGGAGAGAGCAGATCATAAGGCATGGAACTGCTTCAGGGCTACACAAAAAAGATCAAAAAGACCAGATTGGTACACTACTTTATGCAGTAGGGTCTATTGCTGATAATACGATAGCAAGGCAGAGGGTTGACAAGATATTAACCTCTTATAAAGAAGTCCTACAGACTTTTGACTCTTACGAGCATACAGATATACAAAATAGGAGCAGAAGCAGCCATTTGGCCCCTCAAGCCTGCTCTGCCTTTCAATTAGATCATGGCTGATCTGTTTGTGTTTTGAATTCCACATTCCTATATACACCCTGGAACCTTTGATTCTCTTGCCACCGAGAATGTATTTCCCTCTGCCTTAAAAATATTCAATGACCCTGCCTCTACCTGCTTCTGAGGCAGAATGTTCGAAAGTCACACAACCCCCAAGAGAAAAGAATTTTCCTCATCTCTGTCCTACAATGGCAATCCCAAATTTTAAAAGAGTGCCCATTAGTTCTGGACTCACCCACAAGAGGAAACATCCTTTCCACATCCACCTTGTCAAGACCGTTCAGGACCTTATCAACTTTAATCAAGCTATCCCTCACTCTTCTAAACTCCAGTGGAAACAAGCCCAGACTGTCCAACCTATCCTCATAGGATAACCTGCTCAATCCAGGTATCAATCTAGTAAACCTCCTTTGATCCACCTCCAACGCATTTACATCCTTCCCTAAATAAGGAGACCAAAATTGTCCAAAGCATTCGAGGTATGGTCTCACCAAAGCCCTGTATAACTGAAGCATAACATTCTTACTTTTATGTTCAATTCCTCTCATAATAAAGGATAGCATTCCATTAGCCTTCTTGATTATATGGTGTACCTGCATACTAACTTTTTGTGACTTATGCGCTGGAGCACCTTGATCTCTCTGCATTTTTATTCTTCTTGCCAAAGTGAACAAATTCACATTTTCCCACATTATATTTTATCTGCTAGATCTTTGCCCACTCACTATAGGCAGTGAGGTGCTCATAGAACACCTACATCCATCTGCAAACTCCTTATGTCTACTTCACAGTATACTTTCCTACCTATCTTTGTGTCATCTGCAAATTTAGCTACCATAACTTCATTCCCATCATCTAAGTCATTGGTGTAAATTGTAAAAAGTTGAGGTCCTAGTAGAGGCCCTTGAGGGCCTCCTCTTGTCACATTTTGCCAATCAGAGAAAGAGTCATTTATGCATCTTCCCTGTTTTCTGCCAGCCAGCCAATCTTCTATCCATGCTAATATAATATCCCCAACATCATGAGCTTTTATTTTCCGCAATAACCTTTGATGTGGCACCTTACCAAATGTCTTCTGGAAATCTAAGTACAGTACATCTAGGCTCCCTTTTACTCCTTTAATGAACCCCAATAAATTAGTTAAACATGATTTCCCTTTCACAAAACCATGCTGACTCCTCCGGATTACCGTTAGTTTTTTCTAAGTGCCCAGCTATAGCCTGACAGACATCAAGCTAACTGACCTATAATTTCCTGTTTTCTGACTCCCTCCCTTCTTGAATAGAGGAGTTATATTTGCTACCTTCCAGTCTGATGGAACTTTTCCAGAATCTAGCAAATTTTGGAAAATTAACACTAACACATATGTAACCTCATTAGCCACCTCTTTTAAAACTCTATGATGTAGTCCATCAGGCCCAGGAGACATGTCAGGCCACAGCTCCTTCAGTTTTCTCAGTACTGCTTCACTAGTGCTTGTAATTTCACCAAGTTTCCCTCTCCCTGATTTACAGCTATTAATGTTTTTTGTATCCTTTCTGGTGAAGACAGAAGCAAAATGCTTCTTCATTTCATCCACCATTTCTTTATCTACTATTAACTGTCCATTCTCATTATCTAGAGGACCAACACTCACTTTAGTTACTATTTTCCTTTTTAAATACCTGTAGAAACTCTTGCTATCCGTCTTTATATTTCTAGTTGGCTTTTTCTCCTACTCTTATTTCTTTCTCCTGATTAACCTTTTTGTTATTCTCTGCCATTCATTATATTCTGACCAATCATCTGATCTGCCACTCATCTTTGCGCAGTTATATGGTTTTTCCTTAAATTTAATGCTCTCCCTAATTTCTTTAGTTAACCATCGTTGGTGGGTCCTCTCTTTAGAATTCTTCTTCATGGTAGAAATATACTTATCCTGTGTATTATGAAATATCGCCTTAAACGTCTGCCACTGTGTATCTATTGATCACATAGTTGCACTTATTTAAGTTTAAAATACTAGACTTACACCCACTGTTCTCCCTTTCATACTAGATGTAAAATTCAAACATATTGTGGTCACTGCTGCCTAGGGGGTACCTTTACTCTGAGGTCATTAATTAATCCTGTCACATTACACAATACCAAGTCTAATATAACCTGCTCTCTGGTTGGTTCCAGAATGTGCTGCTCTAAGAAACTATCTTGAAAGAATTCAATGAACTCCCCATCCAGACAACGACCATAAATCTTTTTTCAGCTTGTATGTAAATTAAAATCACCCATGATTATTGCTGTCCCTCTATCACAGGCACCCAATATTTATTCTTGTATACTTTGTCTTATATTGTGGTTACTATTAGGGGGCTTATAGGCCAATACCACTAGTGGCTTCTTTTCCCTCCTATTTCTCATCTCCACCCAAACCGATTGTACATCCTCATCTCATGAACTAAGGTCATCACTAATTATTGCACCAATGCCATCCTTAATGAACAGTGCTACCCCTCCACATTTACCTAGCTTCCTATTCTTCTTGAATGTCATATACCCATCAATATTCAGGACCCAATCCTTGTCATCCTGCAGCCATGTCTCTGTAATGGCTATCAGCTCATATTAACTTACTTCAACGCGTGCTATCAATTTGTTTACTTTTTTGTGAATGCTAATTACATTCAAATACAGAGCCTTTAGTTTTGTATTTTTGTTACATATGTAACATCTAGTCAATCAGAATTTAATTATAGAGTTGACTAAATCTAATAAAAGAGCAGAGGCCAGGTGAAAGCATGGAATCGTTCATCAATGATCTCTTTAGGCTGGCAGGGAACTGCAATTATGGAGCCTTAAAGGATGAGCTGATTCACAACAGAATCATAATCGATGTCCTAGGCAAAGCACTATCAGATCTCTTACAGGCAAGAGAGGATTTAACACTAGTAAAAACAGTGCAGATTGCAAGGTAAATGGATCTAAGGAAACTGAGTCAGGCATTTCTTCACAGGGAAGGGGAGATCCTGTGGAGAAGATTGAGTGAAACCATTCACTTTGTAGTCCATAAAACAGAAAGTGTGCCAAAGCCTAAGTCAGACAAAACAGGGATAAGCATAGAAACTGCAATTTTGAAATATCTTCATTGTGGCGGGAACAAACTGCATGAGTGAGAAGAACGTCCAGCAGGCGTGGGCCGGGGGGAAGACTGCGACAACTGTGGAAAAATAGGCAAACTTCAAAACTGTTTCTCACTTGAAAACAGTGACAACCTGTGAAAAGAGGGAGAAAATTTTAAAACAGAGCCACATTCAAGTGCACAGCCACAAGCAAAGGAGCCTCGGGGAGGTAAATGATACAAAAACAACTATTGGAGTATTAAGCTCCAAGTGGATGGGCACCCCAGAGAGTTTAAAACTAGAAACAGGAGCAGGGGTTTCTGTTTTATCAGATGAAGTCAAAAGGCTCAGACAAATTATCTTGTAACCCTCATCTATCAAATTACAAGTTCCTGGTGGGGCAACTTTAGAAGTGAAAGACCCATTCATGGCAAAGCTGAAATATAACAATTGAGAAATCTTCAAACCTCTCTGTGTCTTTCAAGATCAAGGGTGCTCTCTACTAAGCAGAAACATATGCATAAAACTGAAAGTAATCTATAAAGTGGATGAAGTTGTTGATGAGAATGATAGCAGTACATTTCAAAATGAATTTCCAATATTGTTTACAGGCCTAGGGAAACTAAAGACTGAGTACTACAACACCCTGTGAGCTGATGCGAAACCAATTTGCCTCTTTACACCAAGGAAAGTCCCTCAACCACTCCTGGACAAATCCAAGGGTGAAATTTAAAAGATTTAGAGCACAGGGTTATCTCATCAGGCACCATGCCAATAAAATTATGTTCAGGAATGGTCACAGTCCCAAAGTCAAATGGTTGCATAATAATCTACGTGCATTTAACTCAACTAAACTTATCAGTTGAACATGGGATCCATGCAATGTCCTCTGTGGATGCGAGCCTTGTCAAACTAGCCAAGAGTACTTTTTTACTGAATTCAATTTGAACAGTGGATTTTGGAAGTTGCCTCTAGCCAACGAATCCAGATTGCTGACCACATTTATAATGCAATTCAATCACTGATTCAATAGATATCCCTTTGGCGTAATGTTTGCTCCAAAAACTTTCCAGAGAACCATGTCTCCCACTCTAGAAGGCATAGAAGGACTGAGATACGATATGGATGACACACTTATGCATAGATCTATGAGAGAAGAACATGATCACAGGTTCAATGCAGCCATGAGAGTCTTACAGGATGCAGGCCTGACATTGAATGAAAAATGGGAGTTCTCGAAACCTATGATCAAGTTTCTAGGTCACATAGAACAAGCCACTGGAATCACAGTAGATCCACAAAAAACAAAAGTAATCAGAGGGTTTCCACAACCCAGGAACATACAACTTTAAAGGTTCCTCAGGATGGTCTACCAAGCAGAGACCCATGAGCTCTTGAGACAGTTGTTGGGACAGTGTTTTAATAGTGGTGTTGGAATGTGGACCAGCAAAATGCTTTCAAAAGGTTAAACAACTTTTAATCTCTTCTGATATCTTGGCACATTACGAACCAGAATTAGCAGCAGATGTATTGTCTATAGGTCTGGAGATAATTTTATTTCAAGTGCAGAGAGACAGCCAGCACTGACCAGTTTAACATGGGCTGAATTTTACGAGTTGGTGAGTGGGGGCGGGGTGCGCTCGCTGACACATAAAACAACGTGTGGTGACATCGGGGGGAACTAAAATTTTCAGGAAGGCGGGAGAGCAGCAAAATCAGCTGTGCGCCCCCCGACCTGTCAATGGCCAATTGAGGCCATTGACAGGGTTAATTAAGTAATTAAAGGACCTGCCTGTCCAACCTTAAGGTTGGTGGGCAGGCCAGGAGCCCCATGGGAAGTAGAAAAAACATGAAACCTCATCCATGGGCGGGATGAGGTTTCATGTAGGCTTTAAAACAGTTTAATAAAGATTTTGTAAAAATTATGGACATGTCCCAACTCATGTGACAAAGTCACATGAGGGGATATGTAAGGGAATTTTTTTATTTCTATTTTTAATTTTTATGAAAATTGAGCCGATCTCCCTGAGGTAGCACTTAGGGAGATGAGTGCGCTCTTTCGTGCACATGCACAAAAGAGCGCCCTCTCGATTTTAGGGATCATCCCCTGCCTGCACAGGGAGCGCATAGCACTCCCTGTGCAGACGTCACGCTGGGTGGGCCTTAATTGGAAGCACGCCCATACACACCCGCCCATCAACTTCCCCTCCAATGTGAGGAAAATTCAGCCCTATGTCTCTAGGGCACTAACAGAAACAGAACAACAATACAGCAAGATAGAAAAAGAAGCAATGCGGGCATGCAAAAATTTTCAAACTCTTGTCAGATTGCTCTTCAAAATCAAAACACACCATAAGCCACTAGTCACTCTTCTGAACACAAAATACTTTGTGAAGATGCTGCCTAAAATCTAGTGGGCCAGAATATTGCCGTCGGCGTGCGGGTGCTGGCCCGACACACCGATGCACAAAATGACGCACGATGACGTCGGGCGTGCATGCCAACATCATCGCGTGTCATTTGGATATTTCGCTCGGCAGGTGTGCAACAGAGGCAGCTGCGTGCCACCGACCTGTCAAAGGCCTTTAAAGGCCATTAGGAAAGTAACTTATATAAGTAACAGTGTTTCCCGTCCAATCTTAAGGTTGGCAGGCAGGCAAAGTGCCCAAGCGCCTTCACGTTTTTCAGGAAACCTCATCCATGGGCGGGATGTGCTTTCCTGAAGGTTTAATAAAATCAATAAATAAATTTTGATAAATTGACAAACATGTCCCAGTCACATGAAGGGACATGTGTAAATAATTTTTCCCTTTTATTTAAAAAATTCAATATGATGTGCCTCAGGGAGATTACTGCGCTCTTTCATGCGTGCACGCATGATTCTCCCTCCTCCCCCCGCCCGCACAGGTAATGCTGAGTGCTACGGAACGCATTTTACGCTGGGCGGGCCTTAATTGGCCCACCCATGTAAAATGGCAACACACCTCCGATTGCAGGCAGCGATCGGCTCCATGCCTGCCCTGCCCACTCCCGCCTGGCCCACCCGACATAGGTAAGTTTCTGGCCATGGTTCAGATAACAGTTGATGAGATATGAATTCATTGCATACAAAGATACTAATTAGGAGCAGGAATAGGCTACTCAGCCCCTTGAGTCTACTCTGCCATTCAGTAAGATCATGGTTGATCTGACTTTAACCTCAACTCCACATTTCCGCCTACCCCCGATAACCTTTTACCCCCTTGCTCATTAAGAATGTATCTAGCTCTGCCTTAAAAATATTCACAGGCTCTACTTCCATTGCCTTTTGAGGAAGGGTTGCAAAGACTCACGATCCTCCGAGACAAAAAATTCTCCCCATCTCTGTCTTAAATGGGCAACCCCTTATTTTTAAATAGTGACCCTTAGTTTTAGGGGTCTAGTTATAGATTCTCCCACAAGGGGAAACGTCCTTTCCACATACACCCTGTCAAGGCCCCTCAAGATCTTACATGTTTCAATCAAGTCACCTCCTACTCTTCTAAACTCCAACAGATATAAGCCTAACCTGTCCAACCTTTCATCATAAGACAATTCTAGTTCTAGGTATTATCCTAGTAAGCCCTCTTTGAACTGCTTTCAATGCATTTACATCCTTCTTTAAATAAGGAGTTCAATACTGGACACAGTGCTCCAGATTTGGCCCCACCAATGTCATGTATAGCTGAAACGAATGATGAGTGGAACGTCTTTTTGGCCAGCATCCTGTTAGTGGTGAATACCACTCATGTTGTTCCTGCATGGTAGCAGTATGAAACAGTTAGCCTCACCTTTTGCTCAAACTTTTGAGATGCCTTGCCGTTCCAGGGTAATCTGAGCTAGACTGGGCACTTTTCAGGGCCGAAAGTGGCAGTCTTAGACATGTTCATGAATTTGCGTGATATACAAAGCAAAATGATATGATCATGGTAGCCATTGTCCTGCAGGATTTGTATTCAATTCTCCTCACAATAACCGATAACATTCTATTAGCTTTCCTAATTACTTGCTGCACCTGCATATTAACCTTTTGCAATTCTTGCACTATTAATGAACCAAACAAGAGGTTTTGCACTTCATCGAAGAGGTGAAGCAGATGCATCCCTGATTACTCAGCACTTACCAGCTACTGCAAAAAAGTTGCAGAAAATAAAAGAAGGCCAGCAACAAAATGAAGAATGTCTCCAAATCCAAGAACATTGTCTGGAAGGATGGCCAGAATATATCTTCACTAATCTGGTACCATGGCAGCTCAAGCACCTCATAGTCATTGATGACTTACTACACTTCAACGAGAGAGCAGTCATACTGAGAACACTTCAGCTTGATATTCTTTAAAGATTTCACCAAGGTCATCTAGGAATAACAAAATGTTATGCATGAGCACAGCAATCAGTCTGCTGGCCAGCCATTACTCAATCTATGGAAGAAATGCTTTCTAACTGTCTTTCTTCTGCCATAAACAGCCAAGAACAAAAAGAATCACTCTTATCTTCTACTTTTCCATCAAGGCCAAGGGAGCGCCTAAGACTTATTTGAATTTAGGGGCAAAACCTTCCTCATTGTCATTGATGACTCTCATGATGGATTGAAGTAAACAGATTGCATAGTATCACAGCAGAAGCAGTCATCCAATCCCGCAAGAGAATTTATGCAACACATAGCATGCCAGACATCGTAGCACCTGACAATGAGCTGCAATTTGCTACTGAGCTATTCCACAATTTCACAAATATTCATGTAACCAGTTCACCTTGCTATCCTCAAGCAAATGGAAAAGCTGAGAGTTTCGAACCATCAGAAATTTATTCAAGGAAAATAAAGACCTAAGGTCTTTATTTTCTAAGCTCGTTCTGACTTATTGAACTCACCACTACAAAACAGTTCGCGCCATTAAAGTTATTAATGGGTAAGAGATTGAGAACACAGTTTCTGTCTCTTACACAAAAACTCAAACCCAATATCACCACGAATGACCACAGCGGGTAAAATGCATGAGGAAGAGCAGAGAAGCAGACAGGCTTGGAATTTTAATCAAAGGCATAGAGCATGTGAGTTTCTAGTACTGTAGCCTGGAAAGAGAGTATGGTTCTGAGATCAACAGAAGGAAGGCACAATCATTGAAAAACTCCATAACCAAGATTGTACAGGACTGAGATAGACCCTGATATCAAAAGGAGAAACTGCAGAACCTTAATATCCTTGCAGAGGAAGCCAATAGGGACTTGGGCTTACTACTCAGATCCTGATGAAGAAGGAGAAAGGCTTTCTACAAACTCTACAGTCACCCAGGAGAAGGACATTCACATTGACAGAAGGGACAGTACGCAATATCCTTGACTTCAAAAGGAGATCAAAATGAGATCATGGAGATTGGTCGAGGCACCTCAGAGATGAACCCTGTGAAGTCTGAGACTTTGTCATGGAGATGTAGAGTTAAGAGTTAACATCAAAAGTATGCATGATGCTGTAGAATAATGATGTCATATCACATGACTAAGAAGTAAGAGAAATCTGGTAGGAGGAAAAACTCCAACCTCCTGTAGAGGTCCAAATGTGTAAATAATTGTTGTAAATAAAGAGTAATGGTTTTGAGAAACTACAGACTCAAGCAGCATACTTTGGGAGAACAGATAATCCTCAAAATTCCCATCTAGACCTTGACCACACAACGAAACAAGCATTGATCCTTGCGGCACTCCACTAGTTACAGTTTGCCAACCTGAATACATCCCAACTATATATTTCATGTTAGTTAGCCAGTCCTACATCCATGCCAACATATTGTCCCCAACATCAGGAGCTCTTAACTTCTGCAGTAACCTTATATGTGGCACTTTATCAGATACCTTTTGGAAATCCAAATACACTACATTTATTGTTACCCCTTTATCCACCCTGTGTGTTATAGTCTCAAAGAACTCTAATTAATTTGTCAAATATGATTTCCCTTTCACAAAATCCTGTTGATTCTGCCTGATGGTATATGATTTTATCGTTGTCCTACTACTACCTCCTTAATAATGGATTCTAGCATTTTCCCACTGACAGATGTTAGGCTAACTGTCCTATAGTTTCCTCCTTTCTGTCCATCTCTTTTCTTGAACAGAGGTGTTTTATTTGCAGTCTTCCAATCTGCTAGGACCTTTCCAGAATCAAGAGAATTTTGGAAGATTACAGCTAATGCATCTATCTCTGCAGTCACTTCCTTAAAAACCCTAGGATGCAGGCCATCAGGTCTAGGGACTTGTCAACCTTTAGTCTCATTAGTTTTTCTCTAGTGATGGTGATTGTTTTAAGTTCCTCTCATCCTTTTGCCCACAGCTTTCCTACTATTCTAGGGATGTTTTTTGTGTCTTCTACTGTGAGAACAGATATGAAATATTTCTTCAATGTTTGCTGTTTCATTGTCCGATGAACTCTGAGATAGCTGACAAGTCCAATACTCGATCTGCAGTTCTACAGACAATAAGTAATGGGTGCAGCACAAGCAAGTTCTCCGGGAACAAACTCGTTCATGAGCTCATACAATCTTGAGCTCTTTTTTCAAGCTTTCCAGCCAGTGAAAGTTGTAACCTTTGTGCTAATTTAAGGTTGGAATATGACCCTGAGTTTGCTCGTATTTAAAATAAAAACCTCCTAATAACTCATGACTAAAGCTAAGGAGCATTGAGCAAAAAAAAGGACAAAACTGCTTTATTCTTTCTTGCATAACTTATAGCCTTTGTGTGAATAACAAAGAAGTAAGCTATTTGTTTTTCCCTTACTTATGGCATTTAACATAAAGAGCAGGGCCATTATCCCTATTGCGTGGCAGTTAACGTGCATCGATTACAATTCTTCTTGTACATGCATTGTATTCTTTTACATCAGCAAGCTTGATTTATTGTACAATGTTGTAGCTCACAATGAGTCACCTACTTTAAGCAATGACAATTTCCTGACTGTGAAATTCCCATCAAACAATTCCATTGTACTGTCACACTTTTTACTTTCCTCATCTATCTGGTTGAAAATATAGGACAATCCTCTGCTCTATCATCCATACCGTAAATCAATGTATGTACTAGTCCAATATTAGCTCTGTTAGAGCTGATGCTTTTCAATAATATTGAGTATTTCTTTTCAAATTTAATCATCCCTCAGATTTAGAAACCTTAAGTTTCACATTCCAGTACCAGTTTATGTCATACTTAATTTATTAACTCAGTGTGAAACATTCTGCCAATGTTCTGCCTGCAGCTCTCCTAAAATAGATGTTGTTATTTGATAGTCACATAGACTTTTACTTGTTTTTCCCTCTCCACTGGCAATATTTCAGCAGCATTAATTAACAGCTTTTTTCATTTTCCGTGGTGACGAAAAGCATCATCTAAAGTTTCAGTGATACACACAGTCATGCTTATTGCAAATTATATTGCAACAGGAAGTTCCTAACTTTATTTGAAAGGAAACAAATTGACGACAGAATTAGATAAAATGAGCAGATCAGAGGCACAGATTCAAAAATAGAGATCCCTTCTTAACAGCACTGTAGGTATAACTACACCAGATGGAGTGCAGCGGTTCAAGAAGGCTGTTACCAATACCTTCGCAAAGGCAATTAGGGATCAGTAACAAATGCTGGCCTTGCCTATAAAAGAAAAAACTCCTTGAAGGTTCTAACTGGAAGAAACTCCAAGGCTCCCTTCATCTGCAGCCTGAATTCCATTGAAAACCCTACTCCCATCCAAACTCTATGAGCCAAAGTTTAAGAAGATGGTTCAGTCTGACTGAATGAGCCCTATTTGAGGCTAAACTAACACACGGCTTCAAAAACTGGTTCGTGTTCTTGGGAATTTCTAAAAATGAGTAATGTCGTCAACAGCACATCCATATTGGTTGGCATTCAACAGTACACTCTCCAACCAAATAGCTCCTATAAGAAACAATGCCATTCCTAAAGCAAACTTTAGGACAGAGAAAAAGGGAAGTCAGGAAAACTAAATGGGAGGATATGCAAAATAAAACATTCTCTTTTTACAAACAATTTACAGACAACTAATGGTCAGAAAATTAATAAAATCTGTATTTTTTTATTGTTTAATGGGATGTAGGCTTCACTGGCTGGGCCAGCATTTATTGCTCAGTCCTAGTTGCCTTTGAGAAGGTGGTGGTGAGCTGTCTTCTCGAACTGCTGCAGTCCTTGTGGTGTAGATACACCCAAAGTGCTGTTAGGGAGGGAGCTCCAGGATTTTGACCCAGTGACAGTGAAGGAACGGCGATATATTTCCAAGTCAGAATGGTGGTGACTGGAGGGGAACTTCCAGGTGGAGATGTTCTCATCTATCTGTAGCCCTTGTCCTTCTAGATGGCCGTAGGTGCTGGAAGGTGCTGTCTAAGGAGCCTTGGTGAATTCCTGCAGTACATCTTGTAGATGGTACACACTGCTGCTAACGTGTGTCAGTGGTGGAGGGAGTGAATGGTTGTGGATGTGGTAACAATCAAGTGGGCTGCTTTGTCCTGGACAGTTCTTGAGTGTTGTGGGAGCTGCACTCATCCAGACAAGTGGGGAATATTCCAACACACACCTGACTTGTGCCTTGTAGATGGTAGACAGGCTGTTGGGAGTCAGGAGGTGAGTTACTTGTCACAGGATTCCTAACCTCTGACCTGTTCTTGTAACCGCAGCATTTATATGGCTCATCCAATTCAGTTTCTGGTCAATGATAACCCCCACGATGTTGATAATGGGGGAATCAGTGATGGTAATGCCATTGAACATCAAGGGGCAATGGTTAGATTCTCTTTAGTTGGAGGAGGTAATTGCCTGGCACTTGCGTGGCATAAATGTCACTTGCCACTTGTCAGCCGAAGCCTAGATATTGTCCAGGTCTTACTACATTTGGACATGGGCTGCTTCAATGTCTGAGGAGTCGCGAATGGCACTGAACATTGTACAATCATCAATAAACAACTCCACTTCTAGCCTTATGATGAAGGAAGGTCATTGATGAAGCAGCTAAAGATGGTTGGGTCTAGGACACTACCCTGAGTAACTCCTGCTGTGATGTCCTGGAGCTGAGCTGATTGACCTCCAACAACCACAATTATTTTCCTTTGTGCTAGGTATGACTCCAACCAATGGAGAGTTTTGCCCTTGATTCCTGTTGACCCCAGTTTTGCTAGTGCTCCTTGATGCCACACTCCGTCAAGTGAGGCCTTGATGTCAAGGGTAGTCACTCTCACATCACCTCGGGAGTTTAGCTCTTTTGTCCATGTTTGAACCAAAGCTGTAATGGGGTCAGGAGCTGAGTAGCCCTTGCAGAACCCAAACTGGGTGTCAGTGAGCAGGCCATTGCTAAGCAAGTGCCACCATTGATGACTCCTTCCATTACTTCACTGATGATCGAGAGTAGACTGATGTGACAGTAATTGGCCAGGTTGGATTTGTCCTTTTTTTTGTGTACAGGACATACATGGACAATTTTCCACATAGACCATAAGACATAGGAGCAGAAGTAGGCCATTTAGCCCATCGAGTCTGCTCCGACAGTCAATGAAATCATGGATGATCTGATAATCCTCAACTCCACTTTCCTGCCTTTTCCCCATAACCCTTGATTCCCTTTCTAATTATAAACCTGTCTATCTCAACCTTGAATATACTGAATGACGCAGGCTGTACAGCCCTCTGCAGTAAAGAATTCCACAGATTGACCACCCTCTGAGAGAAGAAATTCCGCCTCATCTCTGTTTTAAATAGGCACTCCCTTACTCTGAGATTATGCCCTCTGGTCCTAGATTCTCCCACAAGTGAAAACAACTTCCCAGCAACCTCTCAGTCAAGCCCCCTAAAAGTCTTAAATGTTTCAATAAGGTCGCCTCTCATTCTTCTAAACTCCAAAGAGTACAGGCCCAACCTACTCAACCTCTCCTCATTAGAAAATCCCTCCATCCCTGGGATCAACCTAGTGAACCTTCTCTGCTCTGCCTCCAATGCCAATGTATCTTTCCTTAGATAAAGGGACCAAAATTGTTCACAATACATAGTTGGGTTGATGCCAGTGTCGTAGCAGCACTGGAACAGCTTGGCTAGGGGCATGGCAAGTTCCAGAGCACAAGCCTTCAGTACTATTGCCGGAATGTTGTCAAGGCCTATAGCCTTTGCAGTATCCAGTGCTTTCAGCCGTTTCTTGATAGCACATGGAGTGAATTGAATTGGCTGAAGACTGACATTGGTGATGCTAGGGCCCTCTGGAGAATCTCGAGGTGGATCATCCACTCGGCACTTCTGGCTGAAGATTGTAGCAAATACTTCAGCTTTATCTTTGCACTGATGTGCTGGGCTCCCCTATCATTGAGGATGGCGATCTGTGTGGAGACTCCTCCTCCAATGAGTTGTTTAATTGTCCGCCACCATTCATGGTTGAATGTAGCAGGACTACAGAGCTTAGATCTGATCCATTGGTTGTGGGATCGCTTGGCTCTGTCTATCACTTGCTGCTTATGCTGTTTGGCATACAAGTCGTCCTGTGTTGTAGCTTCAGCAGGTTGACACCTCATTTTTAAGTATGCCTGGTGCTGCTCCTGGCATGCCCTCTTGTACTCTTTATTGAACCGAGGTTGATCTCCTGGCTAGATGGTAATGGTAGAGTAGGGGATATGCTGGGCCATCAGGTTATACATCGTGCTCAAGTACAACTCTGCTGCTGCTGATGACCCACAGTGCCTCATAAATGCCCAGTCTTCAGCTGTTTGATCTGTTCAAAATCTATCCCATTTAGCACAGTAATAGTACTACACCTCACTGTTGTGTATAAAATTGTAAAACTGTAAAAATTGTTTAATATCTGCCAAAAATCTTATATATCCAAAAAGAGTGGGCTGGATTTTAGCAACCTTCTCGGAACAGGCTGGGAAGCATGTTGGTCCTTGCAAAATGGCAAAGGAATGTGGGAGTGTTAAGTGCCCCTCAATTCCTGCCATCATGGCACTTTACCAACGGTGGAGAAGAGTGCAATTGCACCACTTAAATGGCCAATTAAGGACCTCTTCATGCTGCCACTTGCAGGGGGTGGGCTCTCCGCCAAGTGGAGAGACTACCTAATGAGCCCCCCCAGCAGGATTTTGGGGATGGGTGAGGAGGCCCCCTAACAGGGAATTCTGTAGCCCATGAGTTGTCAGAAAATGTGCCCAGGGGTCCCAACTCCACCAAGATGAAGTTACCCTGGCTTTTGGACTCATCATTTGGGACCCTCCACACTGTCAAAATTCTGGTCAGTGTAACCAAAACATAATTGCAGGGGAAAAAAAAAAACATAAAACAAATTTTGCATCTATAACAAATTAATTTGTGTGTAAATTTTGAAATGTTTTGGTCAGTATTCAAACTAGTAAAACCTTTAATTTGGTGAAACATGAAGTAATAGTTTAACTTTTAAAAGTTCTTCCCTCGCAGTGAGGAGGCTGGCTAGATGGGATTATAGATCGTAGACAGGGTAAGAACACTTTAGGGATTTTTGTTAGAACTCAATTCAAAATATGATCATTGGCTTCAGTTATTTGAATATCAAATACTGTGTGAAAGATAGCCTCATAATGTTGGGGGCGGGCCTATAAATATTCATGCTGGGGCTTATATTTATGCCTGTTTAAATTAATAAGATTTGACATTAACTTTTCCAAAAATGGACGAGTGAAGTGGATCCATACACAAAGTCAACAACATGCAAAAATCACAAGCACAATATACTAGACTTTCACTATTGCCAGTGTGTTCTCAAACAATGGCTCCCATAAAGCAGAAGAGTTGGTTAGCTGGAATTTCCACATGGGTCCTTCAACAGGAAATGGGCAGAATCTCTGGAAAAACATTGTCAATGGTGAAAACAAGCCATTCTGTTAGGGAGGGAGTTCCAGGATTTTGATCCCGTGACAGTGAAGGAACGGCGATATATTTCCAAGTCAGGATGATGAGTAGCTTGGGGGTGATCTTCCAAGTGCTGGTGTTCCAATGTGTCTGTTGCCCTTGTCCTTCTATATGGTAGCAGTCGTGGGTTTGGAAGGTGCTGTCTAAGAGCCTTGGTGAGTTCCTGCAGTGCATCTTGTAGACCGTGCACACTGCTGCCACTGCACATCGGTGGTAGAGGGAGTGAATGTTTGTGAATGAAGTGCCAATCAAGCTTTGTCCTGGACGGTGGAAAACTTCTTGACTGTTTTTGGAGCTGCACTCATCCAGGCAAGTGGCAAGTACTCCTGACTTGTGCGTTATAGATGGTGGACAGGCTCTGGAGAGTCGGGAGATGAGTTACGCAACACAGGGTTCTTAGCCTCTGACTTACTTTTGTAGCCTCTGACTTACTTTTGTAGCTACAGTATTTATATGGCTAGTCCAGTTCAGTTCCTGGTCAATGGTAACCCCCAGGATGTTGATAGTGGGGAATTCAGCAATGGTAATGCCATTTAATGTCAAGGGGCAATGGTTATATTCTCTCCTGCTGGATATGGTCATTGCCTGACACTTGTGTGGCATGGATGTTACTTGCCACTTGTCAGCCCAAGCCTGGATATTGTCCAGGTCTTGCTGCATTTGAACATGGACTGCTTCGGTACCTGAGGAGTCGCGAATGGTGCTGAATATTGTACAATCATCAGCGAACATCTCCACTTCTGACCTTATGATGGAAGGAAGGTCATTGATGAAGCAGCTGAAGATGGTTGGGCCTCAGACACTACCCTGAGGAACTCCTGCAGTGATGTCCTGGAGCTGAACTGATTGACCTCCAACAACCACAACCATCTTCCTTTGTGCTAGATATGACTCTAACAAACAGAGCATTTTTCCCTGATTCACAATGACTCCAGCTTTGCTTGGGCTCCTTGATGCCACACACAATCAAATGCAGCTTTGATGTCAAGGGCAGCCACTCTCACTTTACCTCTGGAGTTAAGCTCGTTTGTCCATGTTTGAACCAAGGCTGTGATGAGGTCAGGAGCTGAGTGGCCCTGGTGCAAGCCAAACTGAGTATCAGTGAGCAAGTTATTGCTGAGCAAGTGCGGTTTAATAGCACTGCTGATGACTCCTTCCATCACTTTACTGATGATCAAGAGTAGACTGATGGGGTGGTAATTGGCCAGGTTGGATTTGTCCTGCTTTTTGTGTACAGGACACACTTGGACCATCTTCCACACTGTTGGGTACATGCCAGTGTTGTGGATGTAGGGAAACATCTTGAATAGGGGTGTGGCTAGTTCTGGAGCATAAGTCTTCAATACTATTTGCTGAAATATTGTCAGGGCCCATAGCCTTTGAAATAAAGTGCCTTCAGCCATTTCTTGATATCTTGATATCTGTCATGTTGCTCTGTTGAAGTTACATGGAAGATGAGGAATGATAGAAGTGTGTTGCTTGGAATGCGGGGGGAAACTTTTTATATGCTAGTCACACAAAACAGGCTGATAGCAAATTGACAGACGGTTTTACAGTGCTCTAGATTTTCTTTTATAAATAATAATGAATTGGGCCAGGAGAAGTCACCCAATGCATGAGAAGAGATGTGGGAGTCAGGCATTGATCCCCTTAGCAGGACCTCTGTTGGGCTAGAAGCCCAAAGTGCTTTCTCATCAAATGTACAAATGTTTCATTTTAATATGTTAATAGATTTTAATCAACCCCTAGCATGACTTCTCTATTTATGTCATAATCATGCTGTGCACTCTGCTTGCCCATATGGAGAAAGTAAAATTTTATGTTCCATGTGTAAAGCAGCATTTACAAGAGCAGGATTTTTGTTTTTGTTTTCTTTATTTGAATTTTGTATTTCTTCAATGTTTTTCAAACACTGGTTTGTGTTTTTCTTTATTAAGCAAATAGGAAATGTTCATGTTGAAAGAAACACAAGTGATTATTGTTTGACACATTTACAAGAATGTGGAACACAAAGAGGAAGGGAGTTTGGCAGTTCCTATTTTCCATGAATACAAAGCTCACAGTGAACCAAGTCCACACCAAGAATGAAGAACAGAACAACTACTTCACTCTACTTCAGGGGTCAACTTCATTAGAAGGGCTGTGGAAGCCCCAGAAAATTGTACTAAGATGGATCCTTGGATAAGATGGATATCTTGGACTTAAGGCATGGGATTTGGTTCTTAGACTGCAGACATACTCTGGTATCTGTTTAACATTTGTTAATTAGTACAACAGGTTACATAGTAGGCATGTTGTTCTTAGATTTGGTTCCAACCTCTCTCTGAAGAACTTAACTCATGACTGACTGATGTCAGTGGTACATCATCATCTACGTCATACATTAGCACACTCCATCTGTTAACCATTTACACTACGAAAATCATTTTAAACATCTGTGTTCAGGATTTTCATAATTTTCCTATAAAAATTCACAAGAGATGAGCAGGAAAATCTTTATAGCAATTAATTCCCACAACACCAGACTAGAATTGACCATTGATGAAAAATGAAGAAACATTTAATACACATGCATGACATTCCCCTGTCCCTATATTAACAGAAGAACTAGCCTGTTTATTTTATATAGGTTGATTTTGCTGTTGAAATAGGGATATTGGACAAATATATTGAGGTTTGCCTGCTGTCTTCACCATCAATTATTTCTAGCCTCTTGGCCAATTTTTTGCCTTCAGTTAAATGTTGAACCTCAGAATAGCATACAAACATAGCAACGGTAATAGGCTATTCAGCACCTTGAGCCAGCTCCAACGTTCAAGTAGGTCATCACTAATCTGCACCTTTAATTTACCATCTTTAATCCAATTCCCTTAATATCCATACATTCAAAAAATCTATCAATCTGAGCCTTGAAAATTCCAATTGACCAAGCATTCAGAGCCTTTTCACAGAGCCCAGAAGGAGGTAAGTTGGTCCATCATGGCTGTGACTGCTCTGCATAGGAGCAAGTTACCTACTGCCACTCCCCCATATTCTTCCATTAACCCTGAACATTCTGCCTTTTGAGATGACAATCCAATTCCCTTTCAAATACCTTGATTGAACCTGCCTTCATCATGCTCTCAGTCAGTGCATTCTCAACATTAACCACTTGCTGCATCAAAACGTTGTTCCTCATGTCGCTATTACCTCTTTGGCTGATTACCCTAAATCTGTGTTCTCCTATCCTCAATCCTTCCACCAATGAGAACATTTTATTTTCCTATCTACTCTGTTCAGATTCTTTGCGCTTTTGAATATCCCTATCAAATATCCTCTCAAACTTCTTTTCTCCAAGGAAAGCAGTCTCAACTTCTCCAAACGATCTACGTAATGGAAGTTCTTCATCCCTGGGACCATTCTTGTGAATCTTTTCTGCATTCTCTCCATTGCCTTTGCATCTTTCTTGAAGTTGGCTCCCAGGACTGGACACAATTCTCCAGCTGAAGCTGAAAAGTGCTACATACAAGTTTAATATAGCTTCCTCTCTTATAAACCCAAAGTCTATATTAATAAAGCCCTGAATGCTCTCTAAACCCATCCTGCCACCTTCAATGATGTATGCGCATATGCACCCAGGTTCATCTGCTCCTGCACCCCCTTTAGAATTGTACTCTTTATATTGTCTCTCAGTGTTCCTCCTACCAAAATGAATCATTTAACACTCTCTGCATTAAATTTCATCTGTTAGTTGTCCACCCATTCTACCAACCTGCTTGGGTCCTTTTGAAGTTCTGCACTATCCTCCTCACAGTTCAAAATGCTTCTAAGTTTTGCATCATCTGAAAATTTTGAAATTGTGTCCTGTACACTAATGTATATATCAGGAAGAGCAAGGCTCCCAAAAATTGCACTGGGGGAACTCCACTACAAAGCTTCCTCCAGTCCGAAACATATCCGTTAACCACGACGCTCTGTTTCCTGTCACTCAGCCAATTTCTTATCCATGTTGCTGCTGTCCCTTTTATTCCATGAGCTATAACTTTGCTCACAAGTCTGTTGAGCAGTATTCCATCTAACTCCTTCTGGAAGCCCATTTACACCACATCAACAGCTTTATTCTTATCAACCCCCTCTGTTATCTCACCAGAAAACTCAAGAAAGTTCCGAACATACGAACATAGAAATTAGGAGCAGGAGTAAGCAACTTGGCCCCTTGAGCCTGTTTCGCCATTTAATAAGATAATGGCTGATCTGATTGTAACCTCGACTCCGCATTTCCACCTATCCACGATAGCCTTTCACCCCCTTATTAATCAAGAATCTATCTAGCTCTGCCTTAAAAATATTCAAAGACTCTGTTTCCACTGCCTTTTGAGGGGAAGAGAGGTCAAAGGACTCACGACCCTCTGAGAGAAAACATTTCTCCTCATCTCTGTTTTAAATGAGCGACCCCTTATTTTCAAACAGTAACCCCTAGTTCTAGATTCTCCCACAATAGGAAACATCCTGCCCACATCCACCCTGTCAAGACCCCTCAGGATATAATGTGTTTCAATCAAGTCACCTCTTACTCTCCTAAACTCCAGCGGATACAAGCCTAGCCTGTTCAAACTTTTGTCATAAGATAGCCCTCCCATTCCAGGTATTCATCGAGTAAACCTTCTCTGAACTGCTTCCAACGTATTTACATCCTCTTTAAATGAGGGGACCAATACTGTACACAGTTCTCCAGATGTGGTCTCACTAATCCTTGTACAACTGAAGCATAACCTCTTTACTTTTGCATTCAAAATTAGTTAAACATGATTTGCTCTTAACAAATCGGCCCTGACTTTCCCTACCTAACCCACATTTGCCCAAGTAACTATTAATTTTGTCCCAAATTATTGTTTCTAGAAGCTTTCTCACCACAGAGTTTAAACTGAATGGCCTGTGGGTGCTGAGCTTATCACCCTTTTTTTTTAACATGGGTGTAACATTTGAAATTCTCCAGCCTTCTGGCACCACGCCCGAGTCTAAGGAAGACTAAGGAAGAATTCAACATCTGCACTGCAGCAGGTGAATTGCAAAGTTAAACTACATTTGATTTAATTTACAAACTTTCACAAATTCCTGAGCAGTGCAAGAAATGTGACAAATAAGACAGAGATGTTCCTTCTGATTTTTGCTACTCTGTATTTTGTTATCCCAAAGACTGATTAACTTATTCATCAGTGTTTAGCTACAGAAATGGAAGACAACTTTTAATTGATCAAGATTTTTGCACAGATTACCTATTCTGATGTAGATGGCCATCATTTATAATACAAACGCAAAAAGCTCAGAGAACTGCAGAATTTAATCCCTTGTGTTATGAAATTAAATGGTTATGCATTGCAGGGATGTCTATTTAATGCTTGAATTAAATGACCATTATCATTTTTAACTGATAGACACTGAAGGACACTGTGAAATGACTCTTTATAATCAACATTTCCAAGCAGGTGACACACACAGCTGAAATTTGCAGTGTTTTGGGCATCCACATAAAAGATTGGGGAACAATCAGTTTATACCAAGCACAAGCAAGTCTGCCATGAATTGTTTGGCACTTTTATTTCCATTTATAAACAAATACCTTTTTACAGTTCAAAGTATCTTCAGAACTATTTGCTCCAGGATCAAATGGTTTAAATGTGAGCTTGTGTTTAATAAAGGTGAATTACGAAACACTAGTGTAGGAAAATCACACTCTCAACACTTTTCCTTTGTACAATTTTCTTTATTGAAATTAAAACTATAATTTCACAGCAAATATTCAAGGTGGTGGCACAATCCAACCATGGTATGCAGTTAAACATTGAGTCAACGTCAGGGATGATAAGGCTCAATTTGGGCCAGATTTCCTTCTTTGAGATGGGAATTGCGGGATGAACCATTCCACTTCCTGCCCGACAGTGCCCTCCCGCGCTATCTTCATGGCGGGCTGGCTGGACGTACTGGAGTCGGGGGGCCACTGCCTCCTGAAGCAGGCCTGAGGCAGAAACAGAGATGGGTGGATCCTAAGGTGGACAGTTTGGAAAGCTCGCCTTCATTCTCTGGGACATCAGCGTAATTTGGTAGATGGGTTTGAGGCCCCTAACCCTTAGCCCCTACTCATACATCCCTGACCCATTCTCCATACCCCAAAACCACCCATGCCCCCAACCTCATGCCTCCCTTCCCTCATATCCCCCTCACTCCATCAACCACCCCATACACCCCATTCCTCACGTACCCAACATAACCCCTCATCCACATATCCCCTCACGACGATGCCCACTCACCCAGTATCCAATATATACATAACCCATAAACACACAATATTATTGGGAATTCTTTGAGATGTTTATGAAACTGGATGCACATGACACTTGGAAAAAACATAATCCTATTAGATTCCCATAAAACTGTCAAAATAACCATGCTCAAAGTCCTTGTGACATCTGTGTCAACAACCCCTGGTGAACTGTATCCATTAGAGGATTTGGAGCTCAAAGCATTCATAATGAATTCTACTGGGTGGCTATATTAATAACCGCTGGTGAACTGAACTCATTAGTGGGTTTGAAGTTCAGCCAAGCATTCATAATGAGATTCCATTGCACAACTATGTCAACAAAACTTATGAGCTGAATGGATTAAAGCCACTGGAGACATTCAAAGAGCTCAACCATCTTTTTAAGCTTTGAAGCAATGAAACAGATGTCAGTCAATTAGTTCAGTCATTTTTTCAGGCTTTGTAACAGGGAAACAGATGTTTGAGCTACCAATAAATGAAAATATTAAAACACTGGATACACTTAACACAGTCAAATATGAATTTCAATATTGTTTAACGCGTAAGAGCACTTTATCCAGTGGATAATGCACTCTAATATATCTGAAAACTTTCCCACTTTCATTTTAATGCTGGTCAATTTAATGGTCGCTTACCTTTTAAGAACAAAGCCCTATCATCAATCATTGCATTCAAAACATATTTAACTTGTTATACCACATTTCACTTGACACGCAAAGTTAGCAGCACTTTTTGAACTTACCTGTCAAAAGATTCCAAGCTCCAGAACAGGGCTCCCCCATGGTTCATGATACCTTTGAGCTGGTGTGAACCACATTGCCTTCAGAAGCCAGCCCGGCTCTGTCAAAATGTTGTGGGTCTGAAATACCTACTCCCACAATGGTGCCAGCGACATTAGGACTGCTGGATGCAGGCTTGTTGCCTACATCCTTATCCAATACTGCTGAAAATTGCCAGCAACAGAAGTGGGGGCTGGAATCCTGGAATCTGGTCATACCCACCAATTAAAAAGCTCACCTGACATGGGTTGGCTCAATAGTAGGATGGGAAAATCCAGCTCAATATCTCAGATTTTATCGTGTTAGTGATGGCAAATCTGTCAGAGGCTGCTACCATTACTTGATAGCAACTTTGGGAGCTTAGACACATGCAGAATAATGCAGAAAGACAGAAGTCTATGTTGATGACCCTATACTCCACCATGCAGCATGCTGTAGAGATTCCCACAGACTGCAGTCTCCCTTGCAATAATGAATTGATAAGAATTTCTGCCTAATGCTGTTAGCATTGCTGTGAAAAAACATGGATAAAGCTATACCTTGTTTAATGAGGTGTAACTGGGTTCTCAACAGTGTACTAACAAAACAATTACTGCTAAACACCATTCCTGGCCAAGAAAAGCTGATTTTAAAGCCTTGTAAAACCAAATTTCCCACAATTATTAAAAATTCTACATATTTTTAAAAACTTTTTCTTCAGATTCTATATTAATACAGTTATTTCACCAACTGAAAATTTTAATTAAAAGTGAAAGATTTGTAAGTGCTTTCTGGCATGCTGTGCGTGAATACTTCAATTTAATTGGTTGCCTACCTGCTTGCTGACATCACTGCTGCTGTGCTCCAAGACATCCCTTTGATTTTCGGCCAGAGTAAAACTGCTCTGGGTAAATTCCTGCCACACAGATCACTAGATCTTTATAAGCAGTTTTCATCAAGGTTAGAGACAGCACCCTTGCATCATCATTGAATGCAAATTCCAGGTCCCTAAAAAATGATGTTTGATCACATCCTAAAATGATACTTTTCCCCACATTAAAAACATTTTCATGTATCAGTGAATTCACCTGCATGCGAAAAGTTGAAGGAGATAACAAAACAATTACATGACATTTTTGTAATCACACTGGGGTCTCCAGTTTGTCTCCTAAACATTTTAAGCAAAATGAGTTTTAACCTGTTGGTGGAGAAAGCGGTGAGGCAAAAAAAGACAAATGCTACAAATTTGTAAACACATTTCTTTGTTCTCTGACACTGGAAAAACCACATTTGTTGTCCTTCCCTGGTTGCCCTGAGAGGTGGACATTCTTCTTGAATCACTGAAGTTCTTGTAGTGATGGTGCTGTCACGATGGCATTAACCAGGATATCAACCTAGTGACAATAAAGAAAAGCAATGTATACGCAAGTGTGTAACTTGGAAGTGGTAATATTCCAAAACATTGCTGTTCCTGTTCTCAGTGGTACAGGATGTGAAGGGGAGAGCTGTATGCTGTAGATCATACATAATGCAGCCACAATGGGTGAGTGATGAAGTGGGTGAATACTGAGTTCAGTCGAGAGGGCAACAATTAAGTGAAATAATCTATCCTACATAATGTTGAGCTTCTTTAGTGTTGTTATGGTAGTACCTACCAGATGAGCACTCATAATTTAACTACATCCCTGAAAAATTTAGTCCGAACAATCAAACAATAGGAATGGAAACAGGCCTTTGGGCCTCTAATGTGTTATGTTTCACATGAACTTCCTCGCACTCACCTTCATCTAACACTACCAGTAGAACCTTCTATTTCTTTCTCCCTTATCTGTTTAGTTGGTTTCCCTTAAATAATAATGGTGATCCCAAAAAATGCAGATATTGCCTGTTGTTATTATAATTATAGTATTCATTTAAAAAGGAACCTAATATAAATGGAATACTTTATTATCTACACCACACTCGAGGGACTGAGATGACTTGCCTTCAACAGCCACAACTGTCTTCATTTGTGCTGGATATGACCACAACCAGTGCAGAGTTTTGTGTGATTCCCATTGACTTTAATTTTGTTAGGTCTCCTTAATGCCACACTCGTCATGTGCTGCCATGATATCAACAGCAGTCATTCTCATCTCACTTCTGCAATTCAACTCTTATGTCCATGTTTGGACCAAAGTTATAATAAGGCCTGGAGCTGAGTTGCCCTTGCAGGACCCAATGTGAGATTATTGGTGCGAAAGTGTTGCTTTATAGCAGTATCAATGACACATTCTATCACTTTGCTGATAATTGAGGATAGACTGATGGGAATAGACTGATTAATTAGCCGAAATTGATTTGTGTTGCTCTTTTTTGGACAGGGCATGCCTGGGCAATTTTACAGATTGTCGTGGAGGTGCCAAAGTTACAGCTGTTCTGGAACAACTGGGCTAAGGGCATGGCTAGCTCTGGAGTACTAGTCTTCAGTAATACAGCTGGCATATTGTCAAGACCTATAGCCTTTATTATATCCAGTGCTTTCAGCCATTTCTTGATATTATGTGGAGTGAATTAAATTTTCTGACGACTGGTATCTGCGATGCTGGGGACCTCAGTGGGAGGCTGAGGTACATTACTCAATCAGAACTTCTGGCTGAAGATAGTTGCAAATGCTTCAGTCTTTTCTTTTGCAATAATATACTGGACATTGATGATGGGGATGGCTGTGAAGCCTCCTCCTCCAGTTAATTGTTTAATTGTCCACTACCAGTCATGACTGCAGAACTTTTTGCAGATCAATTGATTGTGGGATTGCTTGCCTCTATCACTTGCTGCTTTCACTGTTAAATATGCAAAAAGTCCTGTGTTGTAGCTTCACCAGATTGGAACCTAATTTTTAGATATGCCTTATGCATGGAAGGTGGAAGATTGGTGGGGAGGGTTTTAGAATCATCAATCTTCCAGGCAACAAAGTTATGAATGAAGGTTTCGGCAGCAGATAAACTGAGGTTGGGGAAGTGTTGAGTGATGCTATGGAGGTGGAAATATCCAAATATTCGTTATTCATTTCAAGTTTCTGGCAGTCACAACATTTTAATCCTGCAATAATAAGTGTGCATATTATTGTGCAATATCATCTATTGTGGGTTCATTCCTCTCACAATACAAAACAGAGGTATTTAGAGGCCTAAGGAGATCATATCAGAACAGTCACTCTTCTGGTTAAAAACTTTCAGGGTTCATTTTATTGGTCATGATTTGATTGGTTAGGGTTGGATGAGAAGTTAAAATTTAAAAAATTTTAATCCACCTTGAACCCACTCATGTCTGGTTCAAATGGAGGAAGGATATGGAGCAAGAGGGTTGGGTGTGTGACTAATCCACTTTCAGGAGGTGGATCAGTTGGTAGCAGGTTTTCGGGAGCTGTGTGTGCCCAGTTTAATTGAATTTTGATTGAAACTCATTTTAGCTGGGACTAGCAGGTAAAAGGAGGTCAGAAGGGCTGGATCCATAAGGCAAGTATCTTTATAGCAATGCTTGTAGGCCAAGAGAAACAGGAATGTTTTCTCTCAGCCCAGCAAATATACCTGTTTCCAGCTCCAGGATCACTAATCCCTCTGATTTCCACCTCACCTTCATGATCTTTCCTTATCCCCTACAATGTCACCCACCTGCTGCCCCCCACATCTGTCCACAAGACCCAGCATTACTCCCACCCTTCCACAATTAAACTTCATCCCTAGTTCCCGATCTGTTCTCTGCTTCTTAGCTGCAGCCTTCTGCCACAGACAAGCAGCCAGTCTGTCATTAAGGGTGGCTGTTGAGTGGGAAACTTACAGAAAAAAAATTAAAAGCCGTCCTGCTGTGAGCATATATTACTCTGAATTTCCTGTCCAGAACTCCACCTCCCACCTCTGTCTCTCCCCTGTAAATATAGAGCCATTATGATTCTTTCCAGTTTCTCTGAAAGTGCTCCTCATGATAGAGGGGTGGTCATATAAATTGTTCAAGTTCTCACAGGAAGTGTGAAGGCTGAAAAGTGATATGATGTTTAGGGTTCTAAAGTAACTAAATGAAAAAGTATACTGCTATTGCTTGTCCAGAACGTAGAACAGGAGGACATAGCATGCACTGAAACACGGGCAAATTCAAAGCAAATCTGTGGGAACATAGCAATTAATTCAAAAAAATCTGTGAAAGAGGCTGCCTCAAAGGATGGTAGAAGCAGAAAGTATTTATTCAATTAATTGTAAATTTGATAGATTTCTCTCAGAGAATAACACTTTAGGATACAGTACATGATTAATATCAGACATGACATTTGTTTACTATAGTATGCTTGAGAAGTGACTTTGACTCCATGGTTTCCAAACCTTTCCACCACTGAAGTATTTTTCTCTTATATCTGGGGGTTTTGTAAATTAATTGATAGAGATTGATTGCCATGATTAGTCAACAGCTCCATTATTATTGTATCCTGTGGCTACCTGGAAGGTAGAAGGTGAGCTAAAGTAAGTGAGTAAAGCTAGGGCTGGAATTTTCCACTCCCCTTGGCAGCGGGCTTTATTGCTTGCGGTGGGGGAGGGGTGTGGTGGGGAAGAATGTGGTGGGACATGCAGCAATCAGTTTCACACTGGCATGAAATCACAGTGGGATCATCCGATGGTGCCCGCCATGGTGTATCGCGAATCCCGCTGAAGCCAGCGTGAACCTGATTTGCATCTTGGTAATGAGATGCAAACTAAGGCCCAACCGGAATCTTCCCCCCAGGCCTGATTAACCCTTATGCCAGCGGTAAAACACACAAGCCCAGAACAAGCGTGATGCGCTGAAGTTGGGACTTACCTTTAGGACCTTGCTTGGATCACAGACACCCAAGGAGCAGAAGATGCTGGAGCCCTACAGCTAGCTACTGGACCCTGGGGGATCATGTGTATCGCATACTGAATGGAACCTCATGCACACGGCTCCACTGCAAAGCAGTTCTCGGAAGGTGGGAGGTCTCCACACAGCAGCTTTGACTTTGCTGAGGCTTTGGAACTTCACGACTTTGCCAAGGGCTGTTGCCGATGATCAGTGAGAGAGTGGGGAGAGGAAGGTCTAGGTGTGAACAGGAAAGGAAGGCATACCTGGGGTTGGGGATGATGAGGTTGGAAGGGCATGGTGCAAAGGTGTCAGAGGGCGGTGAGGTTGGGGGGTGTGAAGGTGTTGGGGAAGGTGAGATTCGGGGATTCAAAAGTGTCAGAGGGGGTGAGATTGGGGCAGTGGTCAAAATGGCCGAGGTGATGCGGCTGGGAGTTGGGTGGGCGAAGGTGCTAGGGGTTAAGGTTGGGAGTGAGGTGGGCATAGGCGTCAAGGGAGGTGAGGTTGGGAGGGTGAAGAAAGGTGACCAGAGGGAGGTGGGAGTATGGGGCGGCAAGGGTGTAACAGGGGAGAATGGTGCAAGTAGAGAGGTAGGTGTAAAAGGGGAGGAATGTGTAAAGGAGTGAGTTCAGAGGAGGAAAGGTGTCCGGGGGAGGGGGGAGTTCAGATGGGGAAAGGTGTCCAGGGGGCAGGAGTGTGTTTGGAGGGGGGAAGGTGTCCAGGGGTACGAGAGTGTTTGGAGGGGGGGATGGAGTATGGGGAGGTGGATGGAGGGAGTAAGGATGGAGGAATGAATAAGGGTGGAGGAAGGAATGAGGGTGGCGGAAGAGGTAAGGGTAGAGGAAGAAGTAAGGATGGAGGGAGGTTTAAGAGTGGAGGAAGGTCCTGGGGAGGTGGAATGTCCAGGTGAACGTGCAAGGGAGGGATTTCTGGAGTCAATGACTGCCTCCTGGGTAGCAAACTAAGGGTGGTGGGGTAGGAGGGAATGGTGAGTGTGAGAGGGGGCAGAGGGAGCCAGTAGGGTGGGAGTGTGAGGGTGCGTCGGCACTAGTAGAAGGATTGGCAAAGATGATTGATAGGGACACAGAAGCAATCATGGACCCCATGGGGGTGGGAAGGAGGAGGTCAAGGAGGCCAGTGTGGTTGGATGTTGGATTTTCAGCAAGGTAGGGATTGTGCACGTTCAGTTGGACAATGTGGAATGACAAGGGCTGTACAGTAATGGTGGGGAGGTAGAAGGTGATGACAGCGGGGTGGACTGTGATGGCGGAAAGAAGCTCGTGACTGAGGGAGGGGAAAGGACAGGGCTGCTCATCAAGAACTTAATGACTACCATGGCTGTGCAAATAGAAAATGAGGAGAGTTTTATGGTCACAGGTGCTATATGGGAGTGTGATCAGTGGGTGGGCGGAGGTGCAGCTCAGCTCAGATGGACAAGTAAAAGAGAACCCCAGCAGGCAGCCTCGAAAATACTCAGGACATTGAGATCAGTGTGATGCATGAAGGCTCCACGTGCATGGGAGGGTGCTTGCACGAGCGCCAAAAGGCCTTGCCACACACACAAATTCTCCCTCCAGATTCAATCCTGGTCTGCCTGCATGCAGCTGAACTGCTAGTGGGTGGGTTAGGGTGAGGGGGATGCAGAGCACTTGAAAAACTGTAAATGAAGCTAAAAGACAACATTACACATTATTCAGTGAAAGTGAGTATATTTTCAGATTACAGAGTAACAAAATGTGTTCACCTGTGCAAACACTTGTGATCAGAATTTCTTAACTTTTCTAGGCCTACCACTTCTTCTAGGTGCTGCCCTGACATTTGCAGCAGGGCTAGAGACAGCCTGTGAAATGGTTAGCCCTGTTGCCTCTGATGCCTTTGGCGTGCATCCTCTGAAGAGCCAAGGCCTTGTGGGTCCCGGCTTGCTTTGGCTGTCCTCCTGTGGGCCAGCTCCTCCCTCTGTGGCGATAGACGCTGAGGTTGAGGGGATCACAGGAAAAGGGGATTCAGAGGGAGTGGACAGCCTCTGAAATTACTGAGTGGATTACCCTTGGGTGCCCAGCTGCCGCTCCTCCTCCCTTCAGGTGCCTGAGGGCCCCAGCCTGACTCCTTGAGGGGAAGGAGCACCTGGAAGAACATGGAGGTGCCCTGTTTCCCTGCTGCATAGCCACTGCAGGAACACACCCATGGCTACTGCGATGGACTGCAGGTCTGTGTGCATGTGTGTGGTTTGAACTTCATGGAAAATTATGAAAAAACTGAAAAAAAAGGAGAGCGCAGGAGAGGCTATTAAAGTCTCCAGAACACAAAATAGGACAGAGTGTTTGGAAAGGGCTAGGAATCTAACTTCAAGCACATCAGATAAAGGGACGACAATGAGAAAGGGGACGGGAAATACAGGACTGAAGGTGTTGTATCTGAATGCACGCAGTATACAAAATAAGGTAAATGAGCTTGTGGCACAGATTGAAATTGGCAGGTAAGATGTGGTGGGCATCACGGAGACATGGCTGCAAGGGGATCAGGACTGGGAGCTAAATATCCAAGGATATACATCCTATTGAAAAGATAGGCAGGTTGGCAGAAGGGCTGGGGTTGCTTTGTTAGTAAGAAATGAAATTAAATCGATAACAAGAAATGACGTAGGGTCAGATGATGAAGAATCTGTGTGGGTAGAGTTGAGGAACCGCAAAAGTAAAAAAACCATAATGGGAGTTATGTACAGGCCTCCGAATAGTAGTCAGGATGTGGGGCACAAGTTACACCAGGAGATAGAAAAGGCGTGTAAGAAAGGCAAGATTACAGTGATCATGGGGGATTTCAATATGCAGGTAGACTGGGAAAATCAGGTTGGTAGTGGATCCCAAGAAAAGGAATTTGTGTAATGTCTATGAAATGGCTTTTTGGAGCAGCTTGTGGTGGAGCCCACTAGGGAACAGGCAATTCTAGATTTAGTGATGTGTAATGAGGCAGATTTGATAAGGGAGCTTAAGGTGAAGGAACCCTTAGGAGGAAGTGACCATAGTATGATAGAATTTATCCTGCAATTTGAGAGGAAAAAGCTGGAGTCAGATGTAACGGTATTACGGTTGAATAAAGGCAACTACAGAGGCATGAGGGAGGAGCTGGCCAGAATTGACTGGGAGATGAGCCTAGCAGGAAAGACAGTGGAACAGCAATGGCAGGAGTTTCTGGGAGTAATTTGAGAGACACAGCAAAAATTCATCCCTAGGAAGAAGAAGCATACTAAAGGGAGGACGAGGCAACCATGACTGACAAGGGAAGTCAGGGACAGCATAAAAGCTAAAGAGAAAGCATACAATGTGGCGAAGAGCAGTGGGAAACCAGGGGATTGGGAAGCCAACAAAGACCAACAGAGGACAACTAAAAAAGAAATAAGGTGGGAGAAGATTAAATATGAGGGTAAACTAGCCAGTAATATAAAAGAAGATTGCAAGAGTTTTTTTTAGATATATAAAGGGTAAGAGAGAGGCAAAAGTGGACATTGGGCCGCTGGAAAATGTTGCTGGAGAAGTAGTAGTGGGGAACAAAGAAATGGCGGAGGAACTGAATAGGTACTTTGCATCAGTCTTCACGGTGGAAGACACAAGTAACATCCCCAAAGTTCAAGAGAGTCGGGGACAGAGGTGAGTATGGTGGCCATTACCAAGGAAAAGGTGCTAGGAAAACTGAAAGGTCTGAAGGTGAATAAATCACCTAGACCAGATGGATTACACACCAGAGCTCTGAAGGAGATAGCTGAAGAGATAGTGAAGGCGTTAGTGGTGATCTTTCAGGAAACACTCAGGTCAGGGAGGGTCCCAGAGGACTGGAAAATCGCTAATGTAATCCCCCTGTTTAAGAAGGGAGTGAGGCAAAAGACAGGAAATTACAGGTCGATTAGCCTGACTTTGGTCGTTGGTAAGATTTTAGAGTCCATTATTAAGGATGAGATTTCAGAATACTTGGAAGTGCATGGTAAAATCAGGCAAAGTCAGCATGGTTTCATCAAGGGGAGGTCATGCCTGACAAATCTGTTAGAATTCTTTGAGGAAGTAACGAGTAGGTTAGACAGAGAGCCAATGGATGTTATCTACTTGGACTTCCAGAAAGCCTTTGACAAGGTGCCGCAAAGGAGGCTGCTCAGTAAGATAAGAGCCCATGGTGTGAGAAGCAAGGTACTAGCATGGATAGAAGATTGGCTGTCTGGCAGCAGGCAGAGAGTGGGGATAAAGGGGTCCTTCTCAGGATGGTGGCCGGTGACTAGTGGAGTTCCGCAGGGGTCAGTGTTGGGACCACAACTTTTCACTTTATACACTAATGATCTAGATGAAGTAACTGAGGCCATTCTGGCTTGGTTTGCAGATGATACAAAGATAGTGGAGGGACAAGTAGTATTGGGAGGTGGGGAGGCGCAGAAAGATTTGGACAGGTTATGAGAATGGGCAAAGAAGTGTCAGATGGAACACAATGTGGGGAAGTGTGAGGTCATGCACTTTGGTAGGAAGAATAGAGGCATAGACTATTTTGTAAATGGAGAGAGAATTCAGAAATCTGGAGTGCAAAGGGACTTGGGAGTCCTAGTCCAGGATCCTCTTAAGGTTAACTTGCAGGTTGAGTCGATAGTTAGGAAGGCAAATGCAATGTTGGCATTTATTTTGAGAGGACTAGAATATAAAAGCAGGAATGTGCTGCTGAAGCTTTATAAGGCTATGGTCAGACCACATTTAGAATCTTGTGAGCAACTTTGGGCCCCGTATCTCAGGAAGGATGTTCTGGCCCTGGAGAGGGTCCAGAGGAGGTTCTTGTGAACGATCCCAGGAATGAAAGGCTTAACATATGAGGAACGTTTGAGGACTCTGGGTCTATACTTGATGGAGTTTAGAAGGATGAGGGGGGATCTGATTGAAACTTACAGAATACTGAAAGGCCTGGATAGAGTGGACGAGGGGAATATGTTTCCATTAGTAGGAGAGACTAGGACCTGAGGGCACAGTCTCAGAGTAAAGGGAAGACCTTTTAGAACAGAGATGAGGAGAAACTTCTTTAGCCAGAGAGTGGTGAATCTATAGAATTCATTGCCACAGAAGGCTGTGGAGGCCAAGTCATTGAGTGTATTTAAGACCGAGATAGATAGGTTCTTGATTGGTAATGGGATCAAAGGTTACGAGGAGAAGGCGGGAGAATGGGGTTGAGAAACTTATCAGCCATGATTGAATGGTGGAGCAGACTTGATGGGCTGAATGGCCTAATTTATGCTCCTATGTCTTCTGGTCTTATCTCTGCATTCTGCTGGACCAGGGTCTCCATGGCATCTGTCATCCTTCCCATGGAGACCTCCATGCGCAGACATGTGGGCACCACTTCATCAGAGAGCAGGCAGAGGCACTCCTCTGACTCACATGCCACTTTATTGAGGGCTTCCAACAGCTCTGCCTGATGTTCTCCAGCCTTCTGCTGATTCTCCATGAAGAGTTGGAAGGCCGAATCCAGAGGTTCATCACCTGACTTGAATCTCACAGATGCCTATTCCCCAGCATTCCTCCAAGTGCCGGGGAGCTCGGCTGAACCTGCCTCCTCCTGCTTCCAACACGTGTCCATGCGGTGACCACTAGACTCTGAACCCAAGCCTGCACTAGATATACAGCACCTGGGTATGTGTCTCTGAACTAGTGGAAGGTGTAGGTAAGCACTGTGATAGGTCTTCCAGGCTGATTATTTCCAGCTCTTCAACGGGGGGCATACATGTCTTCTTGGCTGTTCTTGGTGAGAACTTAGATGGAGCTGAGGGATTGGCTTGCTGAGGGCGTCGGACACTTGGCAGAGTTCACGGTGAACAAAAGTAGAGATAACTGGTGGATGGCAGCAGAGGCAAATGAAGGAGAGAGAGCACTCATGCTTGCGTTGAGAGAGGGATAATGTGGTGCAGGATTCACATGTGGGGGTTTGCTGCCCACCTTGGCATCGCCGCAGGCACAGTCCCCATCTTCACCTGCCAACGTGATGGCATGTTCTTCAAAATGAGTGAGGGACCTATTGCGGGCCATTCTGGAACCTCTACTTGCTGATGTGAGCCAGCTTCCCCTGCATGAAAACTGATGAAGTGAGTGTGAGCAGGACACATGCCACTGCATGGAATGTTGGTGTGGTGAGTGGAGCCATGGATGAGATGAGGACATGAGCTCCAGAGGGTATGAGTCTGACTGAGATGTGAGGGTGGGTGTGAGAGTTAGTGGTGTTGTCCTTTGAGGTGTGAGATCCTTGTGGATGTGTGATGGGTTTGTGAGTGTCTGAGTTCCGAGTGTTGAGATGGTTGACTTACCCTGGCGGAATGGATGAGATCATTCATCCTCTTCCTGTGCTGGATGGCTGACCTCCTCTGTGCTCCTGTGGTGCTGAACGCCACTGCAACTACCCCCCAGTCTGGATTGGTGACTCTGGTGGACCTTCTGCGGCCCAAGCTGGGGTAGAGGAGTTCACGGTGGCCCTCCATTGCATCCAGCATGCACCCAAGAGACCCCTCACTAAATTTGGGGGCTGCCATCACCATTGCTTTTGGGGCCACCTGTTGCCTGGAGCAGTCCTGGTCTGTAGACATGCAGTAGGCTGTGCTCTAGTGGCCTTTAAATATGGCGCATAAAGTGAGGAAGTGCTGAGGTTACGGCTTGGTGGGCAAATCCGAGCCTGCCCACCAGTGATCCGGCATGTTTCCCATGAATGTATTATTAATGAGGCTGGGAAGGGGACAGTACAGTGTGAAAACCTGCCATTGCGGGCAGCAGGTAAAACATCGTTTTTCATGCTCACTACCGCGCTTAGCACAAATCTGGAGCGATTCCGCTCTAGATTTTTTTATATCTAGAAATTCTTGTGCACTTAGCAGGTCATAGGGTTATAGCATCATTATGACACAGAAGGAAGCCTTTCAGCCCATCAAGCCCATGCCAACACTCTGCAGATAAATCTAATCAGTCCCATTCTCCTGCTCTACCCCTGTAGCCATGTAGCTTTATTTCACTCAAGTGCCCATGCCATGTTCATTCAAAAGCTGCTGAATCACTTACCTCAGAAGTGGGTTGTGATCACAGTTTTACTGACAGCTTTAAGAGATTATTGAAGGATTATCTGTCTTTAATGTGGTATTTGAGTAAGTGTTTGTTTGTTTTTGCAACAGGTTGGCTATTTGGAGGGGATTTGAATTTTTTGAATTGCTTTTATGAATAAGAGATTTTTTTCAGCATGAAGCGTGCTTGAATGACAGCTCTATTAGATTGTTAGAAGTCACTTGTTTTAAAAATGTCAGTTTTCAAAGACACCCTGAGGTCTGCTGACAGTGGGTTCTGGATGAGTGACTATGAAGGATACATGGGGGGCATGGCAGAGCCTGGGGGCTATGAGGGGGCATGGGGAGTATGAGGGGTCATAGGATTTGGGTGGGGGTGAAATTTAGGGGCATAGGAATGATGTTGGGAAGTGGGTGGGGGTGAGGTTTAGGGGCACAGGAATGATGTTGGGGGTTGTGTGGGGTTGAGATTTAGGGGCATAGGAATGATGTTGGGAGTTGGGTGGGGATGAGATTTAGGGGCATAGGAATGATGTTGGGAGTTGGGTGAGGGTGAGATTTAGGGGCATAGGAATGATGTTGGGAGTTGGGTTGCTGTCCTTGAGAACTGAGGCGATCCTTCTAACCAGACCACCTCTGCATCCTCACTCCTCCAACATTGCACCCGGCTTGCAAAACCTGAGTCTACATCTCTCGGAGACAAAAATATGGCAGGAATGGGATTTAGAGGTGGCTACTCACTGGAGGGAGTGGTCTAAGTCAATAATTTGAATGTATTTAAGGGGAAACTAGAGATGCATGTGAGAACGGAGGGAATAGATGGTTACAACAGTACATTTCAATGAGAAAAGGTCAGAGGAGGCTTGAGTGGAGCATGATCTTGATGGGCTGAATGCCCTATTTCTGAGCTGTATATCCCATGTAAGCCTATGTAAAAAGCTAATGGTAGCAGCGAAGTGGTCAAGTAGTCTCAGTCCATTTTCATTTATCTTTTCCATGCCACAATACCGAAGCAAGTGGGCATGCTTCATGGTCTGTGCCTATTCTTGCACTGAAATCTCCTAGTAGGTTAAGTATTCTGTCTTAGGTATTTTGTGGTTAGCAATGTCAGTCTTCTTGCAGAACTGGTTTTTCAACTCTTTAGTGGAATGCAGTTTTGGCGTATAGATGCTCATGAGGTTAGCTGCCATGTTTGAGTTGGAGGCAGATAGAGAGAACATGTTCTGAATTATTCGTTGGGTGTTCTTTCATCAAGAGCAGCAAGTTTCTTACAGTGAAGCTTACACCATGCTCATGCTTCCTCTGAACTCTTCCCCTGCCAGATGAATGTGTAATGTTTTTATTTCAGTGATCCACTCAGTCTTCTCTCACCCTGCCAAATCTGATCTGGGAACAAGTGAAGGTTCCATTTCCTGGCACTACATCTATCATCTTGATGGGGGCAACTTTATTTTAAAGAAGCCCTTGTGAATTTGATTTTACTGCATTATGTTATATGGTGTTTAAATTAAAGTCTTGGGAGCTTAAGTACTCCATTTTGACTTGAGGCTAATTTCACAGCAATGAATCAAATAATTCCATAATTCCTCTTGAGTATTGTCATGCTGCTTATCATTTCTTTAAAAAACAAAATACCACAGTACATGTAGCGTATAACATGTGTTTTCACTCTAATGACTATCAGTTTTCCGTAAAATCATATTGCTGAGTGAAATGAATTTCTATAAATATACATAAAATAATTGAGGGGCTTTTGACACCTCAAGAAAAACTTTGCACCAACTTATCCGGCAAAATAAAAGCTAAAACTCAAGGTGTACAAAATAATCAAATTATATAAATAACAAATGTTATAAAGTGAATGAGAAATGAGATCAATGTTTATGCATCGTATATTACCTGACTCTCACAATGTAGAAAATTGAAAGTTATTTAAAGCACCTGTCTCTGTGCAACACTTCCTGCACTTCATAGGTATTTATCTTTATTTGAATCAATTGCAATTTGTTTTATTCTTTAAAAACTGATGTAATTTGTCACATTTCCTTAAATGTCAACTGGGAATTGTGCATTGACAATGTGTTAAATCAAGGCTGGATTTCTGTTGCAAAATGGGTCATCTTTTTCCTGACCTAAACCTGTCCCGACAACCTTAATCAGGAATATAAACAGGTTTCACTTGGAACAATCAACAGCTTTTGGGTTCCATTGGAGGCAGTCACAAGTGTTCAACTCAAAGTATGAAAAAGTCCATCGAAAACTACTTTTAGGTCAGGTTCTCAACATTTTCATCATGTTCCTTGTATCTCTGTGTGTAAGTTCTTTAAGTTATATGAGCAAAACTGTTAAGAAAATGTCTATGTTCTCCATTTGAAAACAACAAGTGGAGGGCAGCCAAGGTGGAAAGAGTGCTTATGGTCACTGAGAAGTGTATGGCTCAATTATCGAGTCGGGAAAGGGTTGCCAAACATGAGATAGGAGCCATTTCCAAGGTTCTGGTATGTGTTTCTCAATTTATTGGTCTCTTTAAAATGTGTAAGAAAATCACAGAATCATTGAATGATGCAGCACAGACGGAAGCCTTTTGTGCCTCTGCCAGCTCTTTGGAACAGCTACTCAATTAGTCCCATACCCCTGCTCTTTTTCCATAGCCATGAAATTGTTCCCCTTTAAGGATTCATCTAATTTTTTTTAAAAGGTTTTTATCCAATCTCCTTCTACTTCAATTTTAGCTAGTGCATTCTAGATCATATCAGCTAACTGTATAAAACATATTCCTCATGTTACCTCTGGTTCTTTTGACGGTGTTCTGTAAAGTAATACAGTATAACATGGCTATATTATTTATTATCTGACACAGTAACCATCAGTAAACATAACTCTTTTTTATGTCTGTTCAGACACATAAAAAGGGAGATTACAAGACTTGTTTTCCACGCAGAGTTATTGGAATATGGAATGCTTTGTTATGAATAATGATTAATACCGAATCCATTAACACATTCAAAAAGGTTTCGGATAATTCGCTTGACAAGGAACAGGTTCAATTTCCTTAAGGCTTGCCTCGATTTTTTAAAGTAAGTTCCACAGATACAGTGACCCTGAACATAATGTTCAAATGGATCTCTGCAGTTTCTGAAGATGTTCTGCTCAAGTCATACCAGGTGATTGGGAGACCCATGTGGAATGATAGAAGAATACTAAAGGCTATGGGAAGAAAGTAGGAGACCGAGACTGTGGGAAAATCAGCCACAAGATGGTCCAACATTCAGAACAGGAAAAAGTAATTTGCTGTTGCTATGGTAACAAAGCTGGAGTGAGATCTTCTGAGTCAAATTTCTTTCTCCATATATGTTGATGGTCTGGAAATTTCAAAAAATTCAATAGAAAGCAAAGCTTGATACCAGAATAGAGAATGTAACTCCTGCAGCAAGAAACTCTAAAACATTGCCATCATGAGAACACTTCATTGGTACAGAGGCCATGATATCAGCAAGGGAAAAAGACAAAACTGTAAAGTCATTCAAACAAAATGGATTGAGAGAATGGGGTGATGGACTAGATTTACTATTAGACTAAACTGAAAAATATATTTTAAAAACTGGGTTGCATGTTCATATTTGACAACATATGATGTGTTGAGTAAATTTAAACACTTTTCGCTTGATCACTCCGTTCATCTCCAATACGATGAATTGCTGAAAAGAGACATTTTTTGTCAAATTGTCCTGATGAGTCTTGCATTCATTAGGCCAATTCACAAGAACATACCAATGTCAGGGGAAACAACATATTTATATTATATGAGAAGAGAGTGCTGATTGGTTGGCAAGTGGATTTTGGTTGGTAGAGGCACTGCCATGGATAATGCATCAGTTGAAGGTGACTGACAATTAACTGTCACGCATTGTTTGAAATTCAAAACAGGCAGCTTGACTTTTATTGGTCAAGGCTTTGCCCTGGGGAATGAACCAGTGAGTGGCTGTCACAATTTTTTTTAGCTGAAACAGACATAATGTGTGTACATGTTCTTTCTGACTGCAAGGAACAGGGCCCTGTCCATTAAGATACGTAGCTTACAGTACATGTAAATGTGCAATGCTGTGAACCCAACTGACAATCTTAAATTGGTTGTTAGCATAATGTGGTAATTGCAAGTAAATCCTGTCATACTGTTATGGGGATCATGTGACTGTACAGATGAATCAGCCCTAAGTGCGGGTAATATTAGGCGTGGAACTTTCTAGCCTTGGTCTTGGTACAAGTATGTAGCTTCATCAGGAACTCTGTAAAAAAAGTTACTGTTTCTTACAAGAAACCTGCACTGTACTCCAAGTTTACTACAATTGGCGAAGAGGAGAAATAGTTACAATGCCACACCTCAGCTCTTGGATGTGGATATTTCAATTTTTAAGCGAATAAAGAAAATAATACTCACCAGTCACACCATTCTTTGGCAAAATTGACCCGTACAACTCATCCATCGAGGACTGGAGTCAATACATAGAGCACCTCAGTTTCTGCTTTGTGGTGAACAAAATAACGGTGGAGGAGAAACAAAAGGCAATTCTTCTATGTGTCTGTGGGAGCAAGATGTATAATCTAATCCATAGACTGACAGCTCCGAATGAGGCAAATTCCAGATCCTTCAATGACCTAGTAGACCTCATGAATGCACATTTTCAGCCTAAACCATTGGTGATCATGCAAAGATTCAAGTTTAACTCTAGAGCAAGGGCCCCTGGTGAGTCGATCGCATTGCACATTGCGAAGTTAAAATGGAGCACTGTAACTTTGGTGATATTTAAACATGTTGCAAGATTGTTTGATTTGCGACATACATGCCGATGCCATTCAGCGCCGTTTACTTGCAGAAGCTCATAAAAACCTGAAGCGTGCCATGGCACTAGCAATGGAGAGTGCTGAGAGGGGCTTGCAGGCTTTGCAGAGTTTGCAACATGGCATTATTCTTCAGTTAGGGCGGGAACCTACCGCCAGTGTGGTGCGAAAAGCAGGGAGATAACTGTGAAGTGGGACACAGTACCAACCACTCGAAAAGCAAAAGAAAACTTTGGAAGCATCTCACCAGCGATTCAGAAATTAGTTTGTTACCGATGTGGGGGTAACCATGCACCAGAAACCTGTAGATTTAAAGAGGCAGAATGTCACTACTGTCACAAAGAAGGGCATGTTATAAAACAATGCAGTGCAAGGTCATGTCAATCATTCAGACAGCAGACCATGTTGAATGAAGTGCACAATATTAAAGAACCAGAAGCTGCTGATACTGATATCTATTCCTTTTGCAATCTTAAGGCCAAGAAAACTGAACCAATCACCGTTACCCTTCAAATATATGGGAAGCCTCTAGTCATGGAGGTTGACACAGGAGCATCAACCGCAGTGGTGGGAGAGCACATCTTTAAGTACCACAGTGAAGGTACCCAGCCATTGAGTTTGGAGAAAACCACAGCACAGCTAAAAACATATACTGGAAAGGCAATATAGGTGAAAGGTGTTACCTTTGTACCTGTATCCTACAGGCAACAGACAGCCCAGCTGTCAATAATTGTTATAACAGGTAAAGGACCAAGCCTTCTGGGCCATGATTGCTTGAAACAAATTAAACTGAACTGGTCAGGAATTTTTCAAGTCAGACCAGGAGGAATTCCTGAATTGTTAAAAAATTATGACAGAGTATTCTGAGATGTGTTGGGAAAATTAAAGGCCTACAAGCTAAAATATACATGGATTCTGAAGCAATGCCTCAGTTTTTTTAAGGCAAGAACTGTGCCTAATGCCCTAAAGGGGAAGGCGGATGCAGAATTCTGCCGCTTGGAGAAGTTAGGAATGATCCAGCCAGTCCAATTTTCAGCACAGTTCCAATTTCCAGCCCATAGTACCTGTGATGAAACTATATCAAACCATTCACATCTGCGAAGATTATAAAAGTAACTGTGAACAAGACTGTGAAATTAGACAAATACCTAATCCCAAGGATTGACGATCTGTATAATAAACTTGTGGGAGGAAGATCTGACACTAAAATGGACATAAGCCAAAAGTAACAACACATCAAGAGGGTATGTCATCATAAACATGCATGAAGGCCTGTACTAATGTACATGCCTACCCTTTGGTGTGCCATCTGCCTGTGCGATTTTTCAAAGAACCATGGAAAACCCACTACAAAGACTTCCCCGAGTTATAGTGTACCTGGATGACATCCTGACCACAGGGTCAACAGAAGCCGAACATTTGGCCAACCTGGAAGAGGTTCTGAAGAGATTTTTGGAGGCTGGATTATGTTTGAAAAGCGTACTTTCCAAGCGACTGAAGGCACATATTTGTGACATCGAGTGGATGCCCAATTATTGCATCCAGTAGAAGAGAAAGTCAGAGCAATCAAGGAAACACCCTCTCCTACCAGTATCACTGAGCTCAAGTTTTTTTTTTGGGCATGGTAAATTATTACAGTTGATTTTTGCCTAACCACTCTACAGTGTTAGCCCCTCTATACTTACTATTGAAGAAGAAGCACATGGTAAAAACATGGTACCTAAAAATGGACTACATAATCTATATGTAGTCTAACCAGGGTCCTGGAAGTCATAGCAAGAAGAAGCCTATAAAAGTCAAGAAACTTTTGCACTCGTCATGTCTGCTAGTACACTATGACTCATCAAAGGAATTAATACTAAATTATGATGCATCTCCCTAAAGAGTGGGAGCAGTATTGTCACACAAGATGGCGGGTGGATCTGAAAGGCCAATAGGACATGTCTCCAGAACCCTCTCTGCAGCCGAGAAAGGTCACTCACAAATTGAAAAAGGAGGTTTATCTGTAATATTTGGAGTAAAGAAGTTCCACTGATATTTCCATGGTCGACACTTCACCATTGTGTCAGACACAAGCCACTGTTGGGTTTGTTTAGTGAAGATAAGGCCACCAATAGGCTCTGCTAGAATTCAAAGATGGGCTTTAATTTTATCAGCATATGAGTACACTTTTTATGCACCGTCCGGGTGTGCATATAGCAAATGCGGACACCCTCCGACATCTTCTTTTTGCCAAATAGCATTACACATGCTCCTGTACCTCAAGGAGTTGTACTTGTGTTGAATTTCCTGGAATCCTCACCGGTCTGTGCAAAACAGACAAAGAATTGGACAAACTGGGATCCAATTTTAATCAAGAGTCCAAGGTCCGAGAACAGGTATTGCAAGGATCATTGAATGTACAAGTCTCTTAAGAGATAAAACCATTCTATGCTTGTAAATGTGAAATAAATTGTCAAAATGGCATCTTGAGTTGGCGAGCAAGAGTCGTTGTTCCTCCTCATGGAAGAGAACCACTCTTGACATTGTTTCACAATGCGTATCCAGGCATTTCGAAAAATGAAGATGTTCACATGACGTTTTATCTGGTGGCCAGGTATAGACAGTGATATAGAGAAAAAAGTTAAACACTGTCTCCAGTGTCAGCAACAGCAGAAGTTGCCCGTTTCAACCCTATTGCATCTGTGGGAGTGGCCTGGTTGACCCTGGGTTAGACTACATATTGACTATGTAGGTCCATTTTTAGGTACCATGTTTTTATTGATCATCGACACGCATTCTAATGGATGGATGTGTATGAAGTGAAATCACTTGCATCGTGTGCAACTATTGAAAAACTGCGCCAATGTTTTAGTGTACATGCCTATCAGAAACTGAACTGGACTAGCCATATAAATGCTGTGGCTACAAGAGCAGGTCAGAGGCTAGGAATCCTGTGATGAGTAACCCATCTCCTGACCCCCCCAAAGCCTGTTCACCATCTACAAGGCACAAGTCAGGAGTACTCCCCATTTGCCTGGATGAATGCAGCTCCCTTAACACTCAAGAAGCCTGATACCATCCACGACAAAGCAGCCTGCTTGATTAGCACCATATCCACAAACATTCACTCTCTCCACCACCGACGCACAGTAGCTGCAGTGTGTACCATCGACAAGATGCACTACAGGAATTCACCAAGGCTCCTTCGACAGCAGCTTCCAAACCCACGACCGCTACCATCTAGAAGGACAAGGGTAGCAGATAGATGGGAACACCATTACCTAGAGGTTCACTTCCAAGTCACTCACCATCCTGACTTGGAAATATGTCGCCATTCCTTCACTGTCGCTGGGTCAAAATCCTGGAACTCCCTTCCTAACAGCACTGTGGATGTACCTACACCACATGGACTGCAGTGATTTAAGAAGGCAACTCACCACCAGGGGCAACTAGGGATGGGCAATAAATGCTGGCCCAGCCAGCGAAGTCCACATCCCGTGAATGAATAAAAAAAAAAGTAATTGTGTCAGATAACAGTACTGCTTTCACTAGTGTAGAATTCTAGAGATACATGAAACCAAATGGGATTAAATGTGTCAAAACAACACCGTATCATCCCTCTTTTAATGAGTTAGCAGAAAGTTCAGTACAAACTTTTAAAATAGTGATGAAGAAATAATCTGAAGGAACATTACAAATACAAATTTCAAGATTTCTTTTCCAACTATTGCACAACTCCACATGCAACTATGGGTTCAACACCTTATGAATTGCTAAGGAAACGCCACCTTCGTACAAGATTGAACCTTGTATTCCCTAATTTAGAGGGTGAGGTGGAAAAGAACCAGTGTATCATGATGTTCACGGTGGAGATTGGAAATTTCCTATGGGAGAGACAGTTTTTGTGTGAAATTTTGCAACTGGACCAAGATAGATCCTGGTACAATCATCTCTGAAACAGGACATTTGCCATATCAAGTGGAAGTGGAAAGCAGGATTTTGGGAAACACGTGGATCCTCACAGAAGTAAAAAGACACTCCAACAACCAGTTAATCCACCTGAAATTGAAGTCAAACCTTTGATCCTTGAGGTGCCAAATCAACAAGAAAATAGACATGCCTGATGTCTCTGTTGCAGTAAATAATTCTGAACTGCCATTGCCTAAGGATGTCCCTGATGCTACAGTTCCTGGTCAAGTGGATCCAGTGGAAGAACCTCAGGTTGTAGAGTTGCGTTGCTCAATCCAAATCAAAAAACTGGCTCAAAGACTATATCTATAATTGCATGAACTGTATATATTTGTATATGATATGGGTCAAGATATTTTTGTAAATACGAGAGGTAAACAAAATTAAATATGGAGGAATGTAGTAATTGTAAGTAAAACCTTTCATACTGTTTTGGGGTCATGTGACTGTACAGCCCTAAGCACAGATAATCTTAGGGGCAGAGTTTTCTAGCCTTGGTCTTGGTACAGGCATGTAGCTTCATCAGGAGCTGTGTAAATAAAGTTTACTGTTTCTTACCAAAACCTGCCTGGTACTCCAAGTTTATTACAGTAATTCTTATCACACTGAGGATTATTTAGCAAATGTTGTCCAATTGCGGAATCACATCTAACATTGGATACTGTGTTTTGAATTTTGCAAGCATGAGCTGGTTGAGCACAGCCTGTACCCTGCCCATTGCAAACAGTGGCTGGGATGTGCTGTTTGATATAATCTGCCAATCTTTGAGATGTACGACCTAAATACCTAGCATCACACTGGCACTGAAATTCATATACCATATTACTCACTTGCGTGATGGGCAGAAGGTCTTTTTGGCTTGACGGCAATACCATTGCTGGACAATACCATTCATATTGCTACTGCACAGTAGCAGCATGAAACAGCTCTCTTCACCTGTTGCTCAAATTTTTGAGATGTCTTGCCCTTATAGGGTAATCTGAGGTAGACTGGGCACTTTTCAGGGCTGAAAGTGATTGCTTCAGGCACGTTTATAAGTTTGCATGATATACTGCATGAAATGATCTGATCAAGCTAGTCACTATCCCACTGGGTGTCTTTGTTGCGCCGTATTTCAGTTTCATGCTTGCATGGTGAGCAAATGGCTCATGCTCTATTTACGTGGTTGCCGATAAGGCCAATCTTATAGCGTGTGGAACTGTAAGAGTCACAACTCTTGTATTGAACAGTGAAGGTAGGCTTATGGTAGAACTTGGTAGAGAACCCCTTGGCAGATTTCTCAACTAGTACATCAAGGAAAGGGAGTTCATTTGACTGCTCCATTTCAAAAATGAATTTGAGCGAAGGATGGAGCCCATTAAGACATGCAAGGAAATTATTTCATGCATATGTTATCTGCATTTCAGAAATATGCAAGGGATAGGAGGTTGGGCATCGTTCCAATGAAGACACATTTCTCATGGAACCCAACAAAGATGTTTGTGAGAGCTGGACCTGGAGGTGGTCTCATGGTAACACCATCTACTTATTCATACATGGTGTCATTAAAGCTGAACGCAACTGCATGAGTTGCCTAGTTCACAAGCTCAATGAATAGTGATTCACGCGATTGTGGCGGGTCTAGATTGCCATGATAAAGTGCTGCAGCACAAATATCTATGGCTTCCTTAAGTGGGACATTGGTGAACAGGCTAGCAATGTCAAATGAGCACATGTTCACAGTATTGCTATTAATATGCAAGTCCTGCATGGTCTTCGCAGATGTGAAGGAATCCTTCACTGTGTATCTGGAAAAGTTGTTCAAAACTGGTTGTAACAATTCACTTAATCATTTGGCCAATTCATGCTCTGCAGAACCAGTCATAGATAAGATAGGGCATAAAATGACTTCATCCTAGTGTGCTTTGGGCAGCCCAGACATACGCGCATGCAGCAGGTTGTGAGGACGAGCCCTGTCATATATATCATGTGGCAGCTCATCACTCTTACACAAGTCCAGCAAGCATTTTCTTTTAACTTACTTAAGTGGCAGGTCCAATGGATACAAATCTGGACCTGTCATTAAGAATGGTTGCACTTTGTTAACTGTCAGTCACCATTAACTAATGCATTCTCCATGGCAATGCCTCTCCAATCAGCACTCTCTTCCACTACAATATAACTATGTTGTTTCCCCTAAAATTGGTATTTTCTTGTGGAATGTCCTGATGAGTACAAGATGAAAAGCTTCAATAAAAAATGTCTCTTTTTCAGCAATGCTCAAATTCTGCACTACTAAACGACTCTCCAATACTATGTGAAATGTCTCCTTCTACATCTATTGATGATGATTGAAATTATGATCATCAAATCTAATCCTTTGAGACCCAGAATAAACCCAGACACATAATGTTCTGTGCAGTGGTATAAATACGAATACAGTGGTAATAGCAAGGTGGGAAAAGCTTAATCAATTCCTGAAATAATCAGCATGCTTAATATTTCATAAGTGGTGCCTATGGTGATGGCAAATGGTTAGCAACATTAGCACAATATGGGTGGCTGCCTATCTAAGTGTTGACACTATGGCCTGAATTTCTGTAAAGCCAGAAGGGCTCTGCACTTTAGCCAAATTGGTGACAGAGCCCAGAATCCAGATGTCTCACCCCCAAACCTGGCACCCATCATTTTCATGGGGGGATGGGAGAAGGAGGTGGGGGGGACATGGAGTTGGGAGGTATTTCACACAGCCACAGTTCATGGAGGCAACAGCAGATTTTGAAATACAGATGCCTTCAAACAGAAGCAATTTTGGTCCTTGAAGTTTCAGTAACACAACTTGTAGGCTTTAACTTTTGAAGAAAATGTCTAAACCCACTGGAATTCTTTGGAGAGGTAAGATACACCCCTGGGAGGGGTCAAAGTACCCATTTGGAAGAGGTCAGGTACACCTTTGGGGTTTTTAAACGTAGACATAAATATGTGTAAAGAATGGATAAGCTCTGTGTAAGTGTCACGCTGTCAAGTATTTAATTCTCTCATCCTTTAAGTTTTGAACAATAAAACAACCAGCCGGCAGTTGAAAAAAAAGTTGGCACTTGAAATTTCACTACATATTTGTTGACACAAGTCTGAATGCTATCAATATAGCATTATTTCTGCTTTACTGCCTCCATTGCTTATCATTATCACAGTGGGGGTCTGTAAGCTGATTGACAGTTCCAAGTGGTTAGAAAGAGATTGGTTGTCTTTGATGCGGGGCTATGAAAACAAATGTTTGTTTTCACAATGAATTAAATATTTGAAGAAAATGTTTATTTTTTTAGATGGGATTAAATACTTGCAGTGATTCAAATGCATTGAATGGTCTTTTAAGACTTGAGAGTTTGTTTTTTTAATAAAGTGAAGTCTATAATAGATACTTTATTTTATTTCATCTCAGGGCTACTGAGGTCTGCCCTGAGTGAATACTGGGTAAGGTGGCATGGAGGGTGTAAGGGCAAAAGATGGTGGGTGGGGGGCCATGGCTTGGGATGAAGTTGGTACTAAGTTGACATAGGGGCTATAAAGAGGGTGGATAGAGGGGCACAGGTTGACATTGGTAGGAACTATATATAGTTTAAATAAGTTGTGTTTGTATTTGTGGGTGTTAGTAATAAGCTATGCCATAAGCTTTTGCTTTAGGTTTAGGTAGGTTATATGTTTTACTTGTGCGTTAAAAGAGTGAAACCTGAGTTTTTGTTTTACTTTAAACTATGCCTCAAGTCTGTGGGTTTGTGTGTATACCTGCATCTTTAATGAGGTTTTATGACCCTTGTAGTAGAAAAACTGGGTTGTTGCCTAGCAACAGAAGACCCACAGACCACAGGGAGAAACAGAACAGCAGTTTTTGAGTTCAGTTGGTGATTATGCTCTCAGGTGAAGGAAGCAGTTTATGTCTCTCTGTTGATGGACATACAAATTTATTGCAGAGGAAAATAAATCTAAGAATCTTAGACGAATTGCTCTAAAGTTGAAGTAACAGTGAATGAGTAACAGTTGAGTGAGTTCTGGATCTCAAGGGAGATACCAAGTTGTCAACAGTCTACTGGGAGGGAGCTGCAGGAAGCAGATTTCCCAAAAGATCAGAAAAAAGGGGTCCCAAGAAGACCTCCTAGTCAAAAGAAAAGATCAGGAATCTGGAAAAGGTCCTCTTAAGTGACATTAAGAGTAAGGAGCAGAAAAAGGCTCCAAGTTTAAAGGGGGAAAGCTGCAGGATGCAGACGTAAAGCAAAATAGGCTTGCAAGAAGCCAGAAGATTCAAGGACACAGCCAAAGATTGGTGACTCCTTACTATGGGCATGTGAAGCAATGGTCTTCTGTTGGCATGGTTGAGTATCTGAGAGACAGTGCATGAAAAGTGAAGCTTGAATGCATTTGGTGATCCAGGGGAGAGGAACATTGGAAGGAAGTGCCTCCCAAACAGATGTTGTGGATCTAACATCCACTCATCCCAGACGCTTGCCACACCATGAGCCAGTCAGTCTCATGGATCTCTGTCTTTCATATGAGAGTTTCCAATCTCCACTCTCGAGTACATGATAGGGCATTGGATAGCTTTTGTAACTTGTGTCATCCTTACGAATCTGTACATATTTTAAAAGATATAGCTGTGGGTGAAGGAGTATTGCAATATAGTTAATATTTTCTTGTTTAATAAATGTATTACTCTTTTGTTAAAAGTTCAGCAGCTGACTCCCATAACTCTGTTCAGTAGCCACTCTCCACGATTCTAAACAAAAAAATAAAAGTTAGGATCTATCAAACTAGGTTCCACCCTGGGATATGGCTTGTCCAGTACCAACATCAACTGGGATTATCATTATAAGGTGGGATCTCTTGTGTGATTGGAAATCCTTCACTTTTGGTAGGGCATGTGAATCCTTAAAATATGAATATTATGGAGGAACTTGGGTACTGGACATAGGAATTGGAGTTGGTGTGAGGTATATGACACAGGTTGGAATTTGAAAAGACTTTGGAGATTGCTAACATCTTTTTATAGATGAAAGATGTAACCCTGACTGGTTTACAGAAATTAACCAAGAGTAAGCTAACGGAATTGATGGATAAGCTGGAGTTTGAATTAACTGTAGGGGTGAGGAAAGTGGATTTAGCTGAGATAATAGTGCAGCATCTGAAACAGGAAGTGAAAGAACCAGAGGAAGCTATAGAATCAGAAGGAGACAAGTTTACATGGGCATTATTTCAATTAGAATAGAAGAAGATGGAACTAGAATTTTGGGGCAAAGGAAAAGGTAAGGGAATGAGAGGAAAAGGAAAAAGAGAGAGCATTTCAAAGGGAGCAAGCAGAAAGGCAGGGCTGAGATAAGGCAGGAGAAAGAGAATTGGAAATGCGAAATCTTGACCTCCAGAGGGAGAAGTTAGCAATGGATGAAAGAGAGAAGGAACATGGCATGGAATACTGGCTTAAAAGGCTGGACTTTAAAAAAGAGGACTCAGATGTAGAAGAAGGTTCTGATGATGAAAAACATCACCCCCAACCCAAAGCCCAGTGGAGAGATGTTTAAATTTCTACATGCTCTCCCAAAGTTTGAGGAAAAGGATGTAGAGGCATTCTTTATTTCATTTGAGAAGGTGTCTAAGCAAATTAAATGGTCAACGCAAACGTAGACATTACTCTTACAGAGTAGGTTGGTGGGTAGAGCTTATGAGGTATATGCATCGCTGGCAGAAGAGGTAATTGTGGATTATGGTGCAGTAAAAATGATTATGCTTATTGCATATAAGTTGGCCCCTGAGGTGTACAGGCAGAAATTTCAGAATATAAGGAAATAGCCTGGGCAGTCCTATATTGAATATGAGAGAGTAAAGCAAAGTAATTTTGACTGTTGGATGTGGACATTAAAAGTAGAGATAAGATATGAAGCTCTTAGGGAAATAATTCTCTTGCAAGAATTTAAAGATTCCCTTCATCTGGTAGTTAAAACCCATGTTGAAGACCTGAGGGTTAAGATGGCTAGACAGGTAGCAGAAATGGTTGATGATTATGAGCTGGCCCATAGATCCAAACCCTTTTTCCATCGCCCCCATAAATTCGGGAAGGGTAGAAGATGGGAAGGTGAAAGGAAGGCAAATAGCCAGGGAAAAGAAGGGACAGTTGGGAATTCTCAGGAAATTTCTCCTCAAACCAGAAAGGAAGATATTGAGAGTGAAAGTGACATTTGAAGGCCTAGGTGTTTCCATTGTAACAAGGTGGACACATTTGGGCAGATTGCTGGAAACTAAATGGTAGACCTATTGCAGTAGCAGAAATGCCTAAGGAATCCTCAGGAAAGGTTGCTTCAAGAAAGGAAATGGTTGTTAAAACTGTAGCAGTGGTACAGGTGAATTGTGTTTTATGAAGTAAAAGGTTTTAATAAGAGGTATTAAAACGGGTTATTAATGGAATTTATGAACCTGCTTCTTTGTGTAAAGTCAACTAACAAAGTCATTTCATACACAGAATTGTTACAGTGGGTATTATTTCTAAATCCCCTATTGAAGGGATATGATTTGGAAGGTGAAGACAGTAATGTGGCAAATACTATACTGCAGCAGGCGACTGGTCATACTGATCTTAACCAACTTCCAAAAGGTACCGTGGCCAAAAATGAATCACTTAATATTGATAACAACCAATTGAAGGAAAACTTGATTAACGTGGAAAACCAACTTTCATGCATAAAAGAGGAGTTTGCTAATGAAAAACGAGAATTGGTGAGAGCAATTAAGAATCAGTCAGAGAGAACACTTGACTGAGGACTTGAAATGTCTAAATGGTAAACTCTTAGAAGAAAATTTAACAAAGGTTAATCTTCAGTTACAACTTGATGAACTTCAAGCATCAGAAGTCATTGTGAAATACATGGAAAATGCCTTGAACAAGAAAAGGAATTGTTAATAAATCAGAATAATTGGTTGAATGCAGAATTTAAAACCAAAACTAATGAACTGTTAGAACTTTGTCAGGAAAATAATAATGAGATTTTTGAACTTCAATGCAATTTTGAGAAAATGAAAGGGAAGATGTGTGCTATCGCGCATTTACAGTTCTGAAGTTGCTCCCGTGAATAAACACTCCTTGTTAAATTGTGGTCCAGTTGAGCAAACAACTGATCCAAATGGCATCACTGATTTATCAATTTCAGTAGTGGACAATAAGAAAACAACTGAAGTGCCTGCAGAATGGGAACTTAAGAACTGTCAATAAAAAGGACTGAAAGTGTAAAATGACCCTTCCAGGTTAATGACCAGAGACACTGATTTACAAATGCTTGCCGTTGCTAATACACAAAATACAGCAGTTGGAATCCAGCTTGCAAAAGAGCATTCAAAACCTGTAGAGGAGAACCATGATATAGTTCATGGATTATGCAAAAAAGTTGAAGGGTTAGAACAATCTATGAAACTCCAAAGGGAGAAAATAATTGACGCTGCTCAAAGTGAAGTGGCAATGACCTGTTTAAAATGGGATTGGAAGAAACAACAAGATCACAAAAAGTTTAAAGATCAAACCAAGCGCTAGTATGAAATCCTTTTGTATGAACATGAAAAGTATCTCAACAACATATTTGAAACATCGAATAGAGATTTTTATCAGATAAGAAATTAGATGTTAATGCACAAAAATGCCATTTTGACTCTGCTGAATGGAAATGAGAATTTTACCATCTTTGAGTTTGGAAAACGAGCTTGAAGATGGAATTCCACCTACAGCTAATGGAAAGTCTGTGGGCTTGAATGAAACATTATTTGCTGAATTAAAGACTCGGAATAAGAGGAAGAAGGAATGCAAGGGTTGAGTTATGATAATGCTATAATGTACAAATTCTACTAATCTTGTTTTATGTGTTTACTTTGTTTCACTTAAATCTTTACAAGTGCACGATATAATGTGCAGTTGTGAAATGAGACGGAAAATTTATTTGTGTAGTATATAATAAGCTATTGTTAGAGGTTTATGATGTTAAGTTTATGTGAGGCAGATGTAAAGACATTGCAAAGAAACCTTCACTGTTGTGAAACTTTCTTTTTTCAAGAAGTAAGGTGTTAGGAACTAGATATAGCTGAAGTTAGTTGTGTTTGTACTTGTGGGTGTAAGGAATAAGCTATAGCTTTAAGTTTAAGTAAGTTATTTGTTTTATTTGTGAGTTAAAAAAGTGAAACCTGAGCTTTAGTTTCACTTTAAATCTATGCCTGCAAGTCTATGGGTTTGTGTGTATACCTGCATTTTTAAGTAGGTTTGATGACTCTTGAAGTAGAAAAACTGGGCTGTTGGTTAGCAACAGGGGACCCACTGACACAGGGAGAAGCAGAACAGCAGTTTTTGAATTCAGTTGCTAATTATCTTCTAAGGTGAAGGAAGCAGATTAAATCTCTCTCTCATTGGATATACTAGCAGGTTGCTGAGGAAAATAAGTTTAAGAATCTTAGATGAGTTGCTCTAAAGCTAAAGTAACAAAGAATGCTGAGTGAGTTCAAGATCTCAAGGAAGGTACCAAGTTGTCTGCAGTCCACTGGGAGGGATCTGCATGAAGCAGATTTCCCAAAAGAACAGAAGAAAGAGGGTCCCAAGAAGACCTTCAAGTCAAAGGAAAAGAACAGGAACCTGGAAAAGGTCCTCTTAAATGAAGTTAAGAGTGAGGAACAGAGGAAGTCTCCAAGTTTAAAGAGGGAAAGCTGCAGGATGCAGACCTAAAGCAAAATAGGCTTGCGAGAAGCCAGAAGATTCAAGGAAACAGCCAAAGATTGGTGATTCCTTACTGTGGGCATATGAAGCAGCAGTGTTCTGTTGGCATGGCTGAGTAGTTAAGTGAGAGTGCATGAAAAGTGAAGCTTTAATGCACATGACAACCCAGAGCAGAAGAAAATCGGCAAGAGAGTTCAAAACCCTGTGGGTGGACCCTTGTGGAAGGTGTCCGAGAAAAAGTGTCATTTGGGAGAATATTCAAAAACGGGTTCTTCGAGAGTGGAGATTGGAAACTTTCTCATGAAAGGTGGAGTTCAGTGAGACTGGTTGGCTCATGGTGTGACAAGTGTCTGGGGGGAGTTGATGAGGGATCCATAGCATCTGTTTGGCATCTGTTACTTGGTTTCAGAGTGTGGTGCGCCTGACCACAGGTTGCCGATTAGTTTACATGGACTGTATACTAACTGTGAATATTAGAGTACAAGATGGCTTTTGAAACTTGCATTATCCTTACAAATCTGTATATATCTGTGAAGGTTTAGTCGTGGCTGTAAAAGTATCATAATATAATTAATATTTTCTTGTGTAGTAAATGTTTTATTCTTTTGTTAACTCCTGTGACTCTGTTCAGTAGCCACTCTCCACGTACCCAAACAAAAAAATAAAAGTTAGGAAAATAAATAAATAAATCAATAAAAATTGAAAAAATAAAAATATTAGTTGGGTTCCACCCTGGGATCTGGCTTGTCCAGTAGTAACATCAGCTGGAATCATAACAACATGCAGTTTATGAGTGACGATGGGGAGTGGGTAGAGGGACATAGGTTTGCATGGAGGGTATGAGGGACTTTGGGAGGTGGGTGGAGGCATGAGGTGGCAAGACTTGCTAAGGATAGGGTACGTAGATAGTGTGGAGGATGGGGGCATGGGGATTATTTTTGCTTTTACTGCTTTTATTACAACAGGAAATTCCAGAGCACCAAGCTGGGCCTTTTAACCAGCAGCACCTGGTGACCTCTGAATTCTTTCTGGCGTCAGAAGACCCGACTCCAGTTAGTAGACACTAGTCCCCTCCCGTACTTTCTCCAGAGTCGGGTTTGTGCAGTCGGGAATTTTCCCAACTCTGTGCTCTTGACTTGGAAGTTAAAATTCGGCCCTGTTTGTGGTCAGTTCTGTACTATTCAGGGGTGAAGAAATATTGAAGGCTTCTTCTACGAATTTTATGCGATGCTGGACAATGCAAACTGTCCATATTTTAAACTTTTGAGGTAACATCAGTCAATAGGGGCTAGAATTAAATCTGCAATATCTACACAGAAACAATGTCATAGTTTGACATTGTATAAATGAATAAGTGATTTTGATAATTGTGCTCATTTGCATTCTTTCCCTTAAAACGTAGTTGTTGGCATCCAGCTTTATCAGTGCATGATCTCTAAATTTTTGCACAATATTTGTTCCAGAGGAGGCTGCTGTGTGGCTGCACACTCATGCCGTTTAGTGGGAACATTTCTTTCGATACCACTCTGGAGAAGTGTTTGCTAAAAAACATAAAATTATTGTAGAGTCTGGATTTATGTTTATTACTGAACAAAATAATCAGGTTGGAGAGCCAATAGATGTAATATATAAAATGAAATATAAACAAATACAAGTCTTAAAGTCCTATAATGACTTCACTCAAAAGCAATATACAGCCAATTTACAAGTCTTTGAAGTGTAGTTACTCTTGTAATATAGGACTGGGATTTCTAGTCAGCAACATGGGCAACCCAGGTTCAGCTGGTCCCTGGACCTGCCACTTCAGGGTCATGGCCAGGCAGCTGTGGCATATTAAAACATATACAAAAAGAAACTTAAATTACCTTGGCCCTCACAGTTTCCATCTTCAGATTAGCACCTTCCACCTCATGGTGTGGGGTTGCCAATCTCTGAGTGCTAGAGGGCCTCTCATTGGCCCTCCAGCATTGGGAACTGGCCTGTCAGCCCTGATTATAGATGGTGACCCCATTCCCTGACTTTTAAATGGCTGAAGATTTCAAAATCCTCATGGCTCTGCTTAAAGTATGCAGTACAGGGTCGGGACTTGGAACTAGCCCCTATTTCCACTTCCCAATCCTGGATTGGAAATCTAACTCAGTGTCTTGGTTTAACATGTCATCTGAAACACAATACCTGCCTCCCCTCCCCACACCCTCAGGACCACTATACTTTCTCAGTACTGTATTGGAATGTTAGTCTAGACTTCAATCTTGAGTTTCTGAAGTAGAGCTTGATCCAATAACCTTCAGCCTCTGATACAAGTGTGCTGCCACTGAGCCACAGCTGACACCAGATATATTAGAAATACATTCTGTCCTGTTTTAGTCATCAATGCACTGAACTAAGTTCTAAGCCATATTAGTAGCTTTGTTATTGCAAAGGAATGATCTGATGGACAAATGGAATCGATATAAACACAACAGGAAAAGTGGTCCAACCATGGCTAATAAAATAAATTAAGGATAGTAATAGATCCAAAGAGAAGTCATATAAAGTTGTTAGAAAAAGTAGCAAGCCTGAGAATTGGGAGCATTTTAGAATTCAGTAAAGGAGGACCAAGTGATTGATTAAGAGGGGAAAAATACAATAAATGAGAGTAAGCCTGCAATGAACATATAAGACAACTGTAAAAGCTTTTATAACAAAAAAAAAACACAAATGCAGTATAACGTGGATAAGTGTGATGTTATCCACTTTGGTTAGAAAAACAGAATGGCGGAGTTTTATTCAAATGGTGATAGATTGGGAAATGTTCATGTACAAAGGGACCAGGGTGCCCTTGTACACCAATCATGGAATGTAAGCATGCAGGTGCAGCAAGCAGTTAAGAAGACAAATAATATGTTGGCCTTCATTGCAAGAGGATTTGATTATAGGGGCAAGGATGTCTTACTGCAGCTGTACAGGGCCTTGGTGAGACTACACCTGGGGCTGAAGCTTTGGCTCGGTGAGCGGGGGCGGGGCCCGCTCGCCGAGACGTAAAATAACGCATGGTGACGGGCGTGCATCTCGACGTGACGGGGACGTCATTCAGACTTTCAGTTCAGCGGGCGTGCACTCGAGTTGGCTGCACACCCGCCTAACTTTCAAAGGCCGATTTAGGCCATGTAACTTACGATTAAAATAATTAATGGAGCTGCCCATCCAACCTTAAGGTTGTCGGGCAGGCGAAAAGTCCAGGCAGCCTTCGCATTTTTCATGGGACCTCATCCACAGGTGGGATGAGGTTTCATGAATGATTTTAAATTTTGACAAAAATTTTTATCGAAATTAATGCACATGTCCCAGCTCATGTGACAGTTTCACATGAGGGGACAAATCCTAAAAATTTTATCGCCACTCTATGAAATTTTTTGGACTTAAAACTAATCTCCCTGAGGTACCTCTGTGAGTATTCTCCCTGAGGCACTCCTGACTCAGGCAACCCCTGCCCCACCCATACAGGGAGCGCACAGCGCTTCCAGGTGCACTTCATGCTCGGCAGGCCTTAATTGGACCGCCCACGTAAAACGACAGTGCGGACACAATTAGGGACGCCGATCAGGCCCACGCCTGCCTGTGCCCGCTCCTGCTCCGCCCGTCCGACAGGCAGGAAGTTCTGCCCCTAGAGTATTATGTGCAGTTTTTGTCTCCTTACCTAAGAAAGGATATACTTGCCATAAAGGGAGTGCAGCAAAGGTTCACCAGACTGATTCCTGGGATGGCAGGATTGTCGTGTGTGGAGAGATTGGGTCGACTAGGCCTGTATTCACTGGAGTTTAGAAGAATGAGAGGGGATCTCATTGAAACGTATAAAATTCTGACAGGGCTGAACAGACTGGATGCAGGGATGATGTTTCCTATGGCTGCAGGATGGGGGAAGGGGTCTAGAACAAGGGATCACAATCTCAGGATACAGGGTAGGCCACTTAGAATTGAGATGAGGAGAAACTTCTTCACTCAGAGGATGGTGAACTCTACCACAAAGGGCTGTGGAGGCCAAGTCAATGAATATATTTAAGAAGGAAATAGATAGATTCCTAGACTCTAAAAGCATCAAGGGGTATGGGGAGAGAGCAGGAATGTGAGGATCATATTGAATGGCAGAGCAGGCTCAAAGGCCCGAATGGCCTACTCCTGCTTCTATTTTCTATGTTTCTATAGAATGGATAGCAAATCAAACATTTCTGGAACTAGTTCAGCTGCCAGCACTCAGCAGTTACATCTCCATTTAACAAGTTCGCTTATCTACTAATGGTTATAATGTATATTTCAACATTGTTACGCTGAAATAGCAAACTTCAGGAAAATTAAAGCACCTAACAATGCCTTATTCTGTAATAACTTCTCATAAATATCATAATGAATTTATCACTATATTTTATCCCAGATTAGCTTGATTAAAGTGACTCGTTTTGGTAGGAAGAACAAGAAGAGTCAATATAAAATAAAAGATACAATTCTAAAGGGGTTACAGCAGCAGAACGAACTGTAAGTTTATGTGCACATATTGTTGAAGGGGGCTGGGCATGTTGAGAGAACGGTTAATAAAGCATAAAGGATCCTCAGCTTTGTAAATAGGACCACAGAGTACAAAAACAAGGCTAGGTGACATCCTTCCATCTGCTAGAGATGGTAGGAATGCAGCCCCAGAATTTAATGAGGTCAAATGTGATCATCTGCTGCATTTTTTTACGGCTGAACAAGCTGATTCTGGAAAGGCAAAGTGTGCCATAAGTGCCACACATAAAGTTGTTGCTTTAAGGTGGTGTGGAATAATATCTGCTGGCACCCTGTTTGCAAGGCTTGTTTCTGCTTTGGAGTTCCTGAAACATGTCACTGTGTGGTGAATACCTGCCCATAGCTGGTGTTGCCATTTGCATCAATCATCAGCAAGAGTTTCCTAGTTGTTATCATTGGTGCTGAGAGCTTTCATGTCTCATTTTGACCGCACCTTGAATCGGAGCTTTGGGGAGCTTGCTGGTGTCTTAACCTGGGCTGCCTCCCTGTATGGAATATCCTTGGGGATGCAGCCATTTTCCATTCTGGCCACATACGCAAGTCAGTGCAGCCTTCTTTGCTTGATTAGAGTTATCATGCTTGTCATGTTTGCCTAGAATGGACTGCATCATTCATGACTTTGTCTTTCCATGTGATGTCAAGGTTTCAAAGATGTATCATGGACACCAGTGATGAAAGTTATTGAGCTTTTTTGTCATGGTAGGTGTAGGTTGTTCAGGCTTTGCTGCCATACAACAACGTGCTATGGATGTGTGGAGGTACAATCCTTCCAGTTTGACAGGGAAAGTATAGAGAGTTGGACAGGGAAAATTATACTAAATAGAATAGGGACTAAGACAAAGCCTGTTTCACCCAATTCTTGATCTCAAAACTGTCAGGGTTGGAGCTGTCAAATTGAATGGTGCTGTGCGTGTTATTAGGGAAGGACCATATGAGGCTGTGAAGCTTGGGAGGACAGCTGATTTTCTCTAGTATCTGGTAGAAACCCATGCTATGAAATCCATAAAAGCAAGATAGAGTATGTTTCCTGCCCTCTGCCCTTCTCTTGAAGCTAACGTGGGGAGAAGGTCCTGTCTCCCATGGATCTGCCTGCTCGGAGCCCACATTTTGCCTCCGGGTATATTCTGTTGGCCATTCAATGGAGCCTTGGGGTGACTCTGGCAAAGGCCTTGCTGAGGAGTGAGATGTCCTGATAGTTTGTTACAGTCCTCTCGATTGCCTTTGTTCTTGTATAATGTGATGATGTTTGTGTCATACATTCCCTGTGGGACAAAGCCTTCTCTCCAGCAGAGGAGGAGGAGGATGTCATGGAGGTAAGGCAGCAGGTGGGGCTTTCCATACTTGAGCAGCTCAGCTGGTATTGTATCGTTTCTAGGTACTTTCCTTGATACTAGGGACTCAATGTTTTTTTCAAGCTCAAGCTATGAGGATCCTTTGAATGTGGAGGCTGGTCCCTGGGTGCCCCTTGACCTCACTTTTCATCCCACCATGCTTTGCATTCAAAGGGTCATCCTTTGCCATTTCTGCCAACTCCAGCATGATGCCGTCACCAAACACATTTTCCCCTCACCACCCTGTCAGCATTCCGTAGGGACTGTTCGACTGTGACACCCTGGTCCACTCCTCCATCACACCCAACTCCTCATCCCTTTCCCAAGGCATCTTCCCATGCAATTGCAGAAGGTGCAACACCCACCCCTTTATCTCCTCCCCCTTATTGTCCAAGGCCCCAACACTCCTTACAGGTAGAGCAGCGTTTCACTTGCATCTACTTCAATTCGGTTTACCGCATTCACTGCTCCCAATGCGGTCTCCTCTACACTGGGAAGTCTAAATGCAGACTGGGTGACCGCTTTGCAGAACACCTTCACTCAGTCCACAAGCATGACCCAGACCTCCCTGTCGCTTGCCATTTAACCACACCATCGCTCTCATGCCCACATGTCTGTCCTTGGCTTGCTGCAATGTTCCAGTGAAGCCCAATGCAAACTGGAGGAATAGCACTTCATCTTCCGACTAGGCACTTTACAGCCTTCCAGACTTAACATTGAGTTTAACAACTTTAGACCATGAACTCGCTCCTCCATCTTTACCCCTTTTTAAATCCATTTTAAAATTTTTACTTTACTTTCATTTTTTGTTGATCTTTATTTATTTCTTATTTCTTCATGTTTTATCCTTTCATCCCCACCCCCACAGAGCCATGCTTTCACAGAGCGCTGACCCTTGTTCCACTATTAGCACATTCTATCTTACATTTATGCCACTATCAACACCTTCTTTAGTCTTTAACACTACCATAAACACCCCATTTGTCTTGTGTTCATGACATCTTTGTCAACCTCTCCTGAACTCCCACCTATCCTTGACCTTCTAATTTGCTCCGCCCCCTCTTAAACAGTATAAAATCCATCACATTTCTACTTCTCTTTGGTCGTGAAGAAGAGTCATATGGACCGGAAACATTAACTCTGTTTCTCTCTCCACAGAAGCTGCCAGACCTGTTGAATTTTTCCAGAATTTTCTGTTTTTATTTCAAATTCCCAGCATCTGCAGTGTTTAATTCACTGCCACTTCTCTTCCAGAAATGCCAATCTTGGAGAAGTACTACTCTTTTCTCCAACAGGATTTCCATTTGTCTCTTTCACCCTGTTCACCTTCATTGCTTTCCATTTCCCTCCTGGTGTTTGACAAGGTGTTTACCAAAACTCGCTTTCGGGGCCAAATTTCCTTCCTCAGCGAATATCTCTGTATCCAACCTACCCTACGTGGATTCCAAATGAACTTCCATCCTTCATCTTTCAAAACCACCCAGGATTACAGGTATCTCTGGAACATACAATGTTCCTCAGGCTGCTGTTAACACTCAGTGCCATGTGCCACCTTTTGTATACATTTGACCTCTGTCCCGTGCAGCACTGACTCACCCTATCTCAAAGCTCTCCTTGTCCCCAGTTTCATTTTATTCTTCGTCTCATCTGATGCCTCAACAAGAAACTTTTTCTCTTCCTTCCAGTTGTTAAGGAACACAAGCTCCAACAATTTATTGATGCCAACATCAATCCGGGACCCTCAAGTCTTTCCTTTATCGCTGACCCCATCCCTTCTTCTAATCCCGACCTTTGTTGTGCATTCATTCTACACACTGACATTACCCTCTATGATGCTGAATGTTCTGTACTCAGCATGGACTCAGTTTCATACACTTATGCCCTCACCTCAGTGAATTTTGGGCTCGGCATGATGCTGAACTCTTCTTTCGTTGACGTTGTCTCCATGCTCACTTCTTTAGGCAGGAGTCCTACCCCCATTCAATGGATCCTTTCACCCATCTCCAGTATTCTTCCTCAAGTTGTGCCCTTCCCTCTGGCCTCTTGGTTGATCTTTCCATCGAGAACAGTCAGCATGACACCGGACGTCTTTATTCCTCTGCTCCTCTCACCCACTCCAACGTATTTCCTTCTGAACTTGCTGCACTTCATTCTCTCAGGTCCAACCCTGACTTTGCTATCAATCCTGCTGACAAAGGTGGTGCTGTTGTTGTCTGGCATACTGACCTCTACATTGCAGAGGCTGAGCACCAACTCTCAGACACTTCTTCCTACCTCCTCCTGGACTGCCAAACATCAGGCAATTGTTTCCAGGACTGTCACTGACCTCATCTGCACTGGAGATCTTCCCTCCACAGCTTCCAACTTCATAGTCTCCCAACTCTGGACAGCCCACTTCTACTTCCTTCCCAAAATCCATAAACAGGACTGCCCTGGCAGACCCATTACTTCAGCCAGTAACTGCCCCATGAAACTCATTTCTTCCTATATTGACTCAATTCTCTCTCCCCTTGTCCATTCTCCTCCCACCTACGTTCACCATTCCTCTGATGGATGCTCTATGTCATATCAACAATTTTCTAACCGCCTCCTCTTCACCATGCACATCCACTCCCTCTACACCTACATCTCCCAACAGGACGTTCTGAAGGGTCTCCACTGCTTCTTTGAAAAGAGGCCCAAACAATCCCCATCCACCACCACTCTCCTCTGTCAGTCTGAACTTATTCTCTCACTGAACAATTTCTCCTTTAACTTGTCTCATTTCTTCCAAATAAAAGGTGTGGCTATAGGTAGCCACATGGGCCCCAGTTATGCCTGTCTTTTTGTGGGGTACGTGGAACATTCCTTATTCCAGTCCTAATCAGGCCCCCTCCTGCAACTCCTTTTTTGGTACACCAATGACTGTTTCGGTGCCACTTCATGGTCTCATCTGGATCTGGAAAACTATCACTTTTGCTTCCAATTTCTACCCCTCTCTCATCTTCACATGGTCCATCTCTGACACTTCCCTTCCCTTCCTTGACATCTCTGCATCCATTTCTGGTGATAGGCTGTCTAACAATATTATAAGCCTGACTCCTACAGCTACCTCAAAAACAGCTCCTCACACTGTGCTTCCTGTAGGGACTCCATGCCAGTTCCTCTGTCTCCGTTGTATCTGTTCAGATGATGGTACCTTCCAAAATGACACTTCTGACATGTCTTCCTTTCTCCTAAACCAAAAGCTCCCCCCCACGGTTATTGACAAGGCCCTCAGCCATGTCCGACCTATCTGCCACACCTTTGCCCTCACCCCTCCCCTCTCACCCAGAACTATGATAGGATCCCCCATGTCCTAACTTTTAACCTCAGCAGCCTCCACCTTCAAAGGATCATCCTCCGCCATCTCCAGCATGATGCCACCACATCTTGCCCTCACCACCTCTGTCAGCATTCCATAGGAACCATTCCCTCCTTGATACTCTAGTCCACTCCTCCATACCTCGAACTCCTCATCATCTTCCCACAACACCTTCTCATGCAACCACAGAAGATGCAATGCCTGCTCCTTTACCTCCTCCCTCCTCACCATACAAGGCAGAGCTTCACTTGCACCTCCTTCAATTTGGTCTACTGCGTTTGCTGTTCCCAATGCAGTTGCCTCTACATTGGGAAGAATAAACGTAGACTGGGTGACCACTTTGCGGAACATCTTCGCTAAGACTGCAAGCATGACCCAGGCCTTCCTGTCACTTGCCATTTCAACATACCATCCTGCTTTCATGCCTACACGTCCGTCCTTGGCCTGCTGCAATGTTCCAGTGAAGCCCAAGGCAAACTGGAGGAACAGCACCTCATCTCCTGATTAGGCACTTCACAGCCTCCCGGATGTAACACTGGGCTGAATTTCCCCCCACCGGGGGCGAAGTTGAACGGCTGATGCGCACAGAAGCACTTCCAATTGGCGCCATTTTATGTGGGTGGACCAATTAAAGCCTGCCCAGCGAGTCATCCGCACAGGGAGTGCTATGAGTGGGCAGGGGGGTGGAGTGGGGAGGGGGGGGGAATCCCAAAATCAAGAGTGCACTCTTTCATGCATGCGCACGAAAGAGCTAAGTGCAGCCTCAACGAGATCAGCTGTAAATATGAAAAACCTAAAAATAGAAAAATAAAATTTCCCTTATATGTCCCCTCATGTGACAATGTCACATGAGTTGGGACATGTCCATAATTTTCACATAAACTTTATTAATTTTTTTAAAAACCTACATGAAACCTCATCCCGCCTATGGATGAGGTTTCATGCTTTTTCTAATTCGCACTGGGGCTCCTGGCCTGCCTGCCAACATTAAGGTTGGAAGGGCAGGTCCTTTGAATACTTAATTGCCTCTGTCAATGGCCTCAATTGGCCGTCGACAGGTCGGCGGGCACACAGCTGATTTCACTGCACGCTGCCTTTCTGAAGATTTAAATGGGGGTGGGGGGTGACATCGGGAGTTCCCCCGATGTCACCGCGTGTCATTTTACTCGCCGACAAGTAATATCCTGCCCACTGAGTTTAACAACTTCAGACCATGAACTCTCTCCTCCATCTTTATCCCTTTTTAATCCATTTCTTATTATTTTTTATCTATTTATTTTTATCTATTTATTCCTTTTTTTATCATTTTCCTTGACCCCCCATCCTCCACCGCGGCATCTATCACTTGTTTATATGTTATGCTTTCACTGAGCGGTGACCCTTGTTCTGCTATTAACACGTTCTGTTATCCTACCTTTATGCCGCTATCAGTACTTTCTTTAGTCTTTAATACTACCATTAACACTCCCTTTGTCTTGTGCCCATGATATCTTTGTTAATCTCTCCTGAGCTCTCATTTATCACTGACCTTCTATTTTGCTCCACCCCCTCTTAAACTGTATAAAGCCCTCAACATTTCTACTTCTCTTTAGCTCTGAAGAAGAGTCATACAGGCTCAAAATGTTAACTCTGCTTCTGTCTCCGCTGATGCTGCCAGATATGCTGAGTTTTTCCAGCATTTTCTGTTTTTATGTCAGATCTGACTCTTAAGTTAACATCCCCCAGGAGAAATAATTTTTCTCCTTGTAGCAGATACATTAGAATATCCTCTAGAGTGTCTTAGAGGCGATCTCAATTACAGCATTGCCATATAAGGTTGGTGCAGAAGCACAGATGATGGAGACAGAACCTCTATCTGGTGATAAACAAAGAGATATGAGTCATTCAGAGATCAAGAAAGGCACCTCAATGATTGGCGTCAATCTTGTTCACCGCAAAGACCATTTGATATTCAAGCTGGTCATCTGCACTTTTTCACGCCAGAAGAAGATGCAACCGCCCTCATGTATTGATCCAGTGTTAGCCAATATAGTCTCTAGGAGAGCAGCAATGTTGATGTTGAATTTGTCAATCAATGCTATATCATGTACATTGTCTGTTGATTGCAAATTCTCATGTATGCCAGGGCACACGATCTTGATGTTCCAGCTTCCCAGCTGGAAAATCCCCCCTTTTGTTTCATGGGTACTCTTTTACCATCTGCTTGCCAGGATAGGACCCCTAATCGTCACATACCCATAATGAAAGGTGGACATTGACGGATCAGTACCTAATGGCTGGGGATTGCCCAGTTTGAGTGAAGCATTAACTGACCAATAGAATACAATGATCCTTCCCACCTCAGAGGCAACCTGTGACGCTCTTCCCTTACACCAATCAAGCTGGTCTTATAAACTGTAAACTACTATTTCCAATGTTGGTTCCTTCATTGGTAAGAATAAGGATGCAGACAAAAACAAGGAAGTTATGATAAATCTGTGTAAAGCACTGGTTCAGCTTCAACTACAGTATTGTTTCCATTTCTAGAAACTGCACTTTAGGAAGGATGTGAAGGCAAAAGAGAGGGTGCAAAAAAGATTCTTGAGAATATTTCCAGGGATGAGGTTCTTCAGTTAACTGGCTAGATTGGAGAAGCTGGGTCTGTTCTCCTTAGAGAAGGGAATTTTAACAGAAGATTTGAAATCATGAGGGGCTTGGACAAAGAAGTTGGGGAGAAACTGTTCCCTGTTGGCAACAGGGTCAAGAACCAGAGTACATAGATTTAAGATGATGGGGAACAAAACCAATGAGAAAAATCAATTTTAATGCAGCGAAGTGTTAAGATCAAGACTGCACTGCCTGAGAGTATGGTGGAGGTAGGTTCAAATGAATTGGATAATTATCTAAAGAGAAAAAAAATGCAGGGCTATGGGAAAAGGTGGGGGAATTGGACTGGGTGATTTGCTGTTGCAGAGAGCTGGCATGGACACAAAAGACTGATTGGCCTCCTTCTGTGCTGTAATATTCTATGGGCAGAATTTTCTGCCTGCCAGGCGGGTGGGCCCAACCCAATCTCCGGTGGGTGGGGAGCCGATCCCCGCCAGAGAAGCAGGCCTCGTCGCCATTTTAAGTGGGCGGGCCAATTAAGGCCCGCCCAACTTGACGTCCGGCAGAAAGTGCTATGTGCTTCTTGTGCTGGCGGGGAGGGGTATTCCCCAAGTCCAAAAGAGCGCACATCTCCCTGAGGCTAAGTGCTGCCTCAGGAAGATCGCTGACAGTTGTATAAACATTAACAAGAGAAAAAAAAATCCTTAGCGTGTCCCCCTCATGTGATAATGCCACACAAGATGGGACAAGTAAATAAATTTCACTAAAACTTTATTCAACTTTTAAAATCTCTACATGAAACCTCATCCTGCCAGTGGATGGGCAGGTCCTTTAATTGTTTTAATGATCCTGTCAATGGCCTCAATTGGCCACTGACAGGTTGGCTGGCCCACATCTGATTTTGCTGCACCCCCGCCTTCCTGAAGATTTAAATGGGGCGGGATGACATCGGGGTTCCCCCCAACGACATGCCGTGACATTTTGTGTGTCGGCGAGGGTACCCCGCCCCCTGCTCACTGACGGCAAAATTCAGCCCTATGGTTCTATGATTTTAAAGTACCCAAATGTACTTCATACTTAAACCCCTTGTATTCTAGTATTAACATGCTATAGTGTTCATGTACATTTGATGTCACTGTAATTTTGTAGCTTGTATTCATAACTGTGAAACAACTTATAACTCTTTCAATTTTATTTGTTGTATTTGATGCTCATGATGGGGTCTCCTCTATGTTGGAGAGATCAAATGCAAATTGGGTGACTGCTTTGCGGAGAACCACCATTCAGTTCACATACACGATACTGAATTTCTGGTTGTCTGTCATTTTAATTCTTTCACTCTGACCCTCACTCTAACTCTTTGTCCTTGGCCTTCTATACATTCCTATAAGCCCAATGTAAGCTTAAAGAACTGTACCTCATCATTTAAAGAGAAAATTTACTGCCTTCCGAACTAAAAATGAACGATTTCTGATTATAGCCACTGCTCTGATTTTTTTTTTGAATAGCAGCTGTTGGTAATAATTCTGTTATTTCCCATTTACATCTCCTGTAGAAATATCTTCCATTTCTTCACGTCTTATTGCCATCCTTTTCGCCTTTCACCAACATCCTGTTTGTTATTTAATCTCTTTTATCAAGTACCTTCCTTGTTCAGTCCTCTTCTCTAACCTTACCCTGCCTCCATACTTGCTGAAAACTTGTTACCTCTCTAACTTACTCTAATTCTGATGAAAGGTCATCAACCTGATATTAACTTTGTTCGGTCTCTCCACAGGTGCTGCTGAGTATTTCTAGCATTTTCTGGTTTTATATCTGAAATTGACCTTGTCCTTCCTGTACTTGGATTGGCGACTTTTCAGTTATTGAATGAATAAACTTTAACATTTCATACTACACAGTGGGTACAGTTTCTGCTATGGGCACAGTTGGTAATCTGGGCACTAGTTAAGCTCATAATTATGTTTGTTTTCAGATGTGACGTTTTGCTCAAATTTCTCCTGAAATGATGAGTGTAAAATCTGCCTTGAACCAAATATATCAGGCACTGTTTGAGAATACAAATTTGGTTTTAAAATGGTTTTAAACTATTAGTTGATATATAAGAGTGGTATAATGATGCAGCATTATTAAATAGTTGGAAATAGATTTATCACAAAAATAAGCATTTTAATCAGAGTACATACTCTGGCATCTATGAGCTTCACAGTTTAACCACCTGAAAGTACTCTGCAGAATGTCATGAAGATATTAATGTATATAATGTTATTGGAAATTAGTTTAAATTGAACTTGAGGTAGGGTCTGTGTCTGTGAATGTGTGTGTGTCTTAATTGGATTAAATCCAGCTAGTCTGGGTTTTTTGATGTATAGTAGTTTTGAAATGTAAACAGTAAGGTAGAGGGTACATTTGCTTTTTGTTGAATAAACCATTCAAAGACTCTGGCACCTAGCTAGGAGACACCAAGCAACGTGTTTATATTTCTAATAAAATTGGTACTATGAAAGGGGTTTTATTGTTAGAAGAGATGGAGAAACAATGATAATTTACATTCAAAGGGAAGGCTAAGTTTTTATACAGCAAAAGAGTTTTGGATGTAAAACTCAGAGGCATATATTATCTAAGCAGCATAAGCCTTACCAATGTGTCTGCAAATGAACAAATTGAAAGGAACCTAATTTTGAATTCATAAGATAAAATGTGCTTTGCCTGGTGTCTGTTTAAGTCTATGTGTTATTGTTGCCTTAGGGAAGAATGGAGTGGTTAATTTAGGGATTTGTTTAATAGTTATTATGGTAGTAATTTGTAGACATGAGAATGTGTTTAATACCTTATTAAATTAATAAATGTTTAACTTAATTTATATAAAAACCCTTGAGGATTGATGGTTTTTATTCCTGAATTCAGAGCTGCATCTCAAACATATTAATTGAAAATATAGCTTATGATAGTTGTTTAAAGTTTCCCTCTGGGACTTTAATAACTGAGCTTGTACCAACTGCTGTGCCATAACAAAAGAGGTTTCATTGGTGTGCAGTTGTCAGTTTTTTTAGAAGGTATCTCTTGTCGTCCTCATGCCTAAAAAAAAGTTTAATTTTAAGACCCTTCTTGAAGTCCTAAAACTAGCACAATTAACAGTACCTTGCCATTGTTTCATAAAACACATCATAGGTTGGATACAGCATAGAAGGAGACATTCAGCGCATCAAGCCTGTGCTGGCTTTTTGTCAGAGCAATCTAGCTAGTTCCACTCCCCTAACCTTTCCCTGTAGCCATGCAAGCCATTTCCCTACAGGTGATTATCCAATTCCCTTTTGAAAGTTCCATTTGAATCTGCCTCCACCACCCTCTCAGGCATTGCATCCCAGATTATAACCACTTGCTGCACAAAACATTTTTCTTCCTCATTTTGCCATTTTTAAAAATTTTGTTCTTTTGACAATCACTGTAAATCAATGTCATCTGGTTTTCATTGTATTATAATGGCTCGTCATAACCACTTTTTTAACCTGCCCTGCCATCTTCAATGATTTGTACACATATTCTCCAAGGTCTCTCTGGTCCTTCATCCCCTTTAGAATAGTATCCTTTAGCTTATACTGTCTCTTGTCATTCTTTCAAACAAAACCACTTTGCAATTCTCTGCACACAATGTCATCTGTCCACGCATTCCACCAGCCTGCCTACATTATCTTCATATATGTCACTGTCCGCCTCACAGGTCACTGTACTTCCAAGTTTTGCATCATCTGCAAATTTTGATATTATCCTCTGTACACCTTTCTCTAATCTGAAAAATAACCATTCACTACTACTTTCTGTTTCCTGTCCTTCAGCCAATATTGTGTCCATGCTGCCATTAGCCCATTTATTCCATGGGTTTCAACTTTTCTGCCAAGGCTATTATGTGACAATTTATCTAATATCTTTTCAAAGTCCATGTACATCAATCTCATTACCTTCATGAACTGTCCTTGCTACAACATCAAAAAACTTAATCAAGTTAGTTAACAAAATTTGCCTTTAACAGATCCATGTTGATTTTCCTTAATTAATCCACACCTGTCCATGTGACTATTTTTATTCCAGGTTATCATTTCAAAAAGCTTTCTCCACACTGAGATTAAACTGACTGGCCTGTAGTTGTTGGATTTATCCTTACACTCTTTTTTTAAACAAAGGTGTAACATTTGCAATTCTCCAATCCTCTGGCCCCACCCCTATTCCTAAGGATGATTGGAAGATTATAGTCGGTGCCTTCACAATTTACACAGTTACTTCCCTCGGCATCCTTCAATGCATCACATCTGACCCTGGTGACTTATCAACTTTAAATACAAGCAAAGTTTCCAGTGCCTCCACTTTATCAATTTTTAGCTCGAGTATCTTCAATGAAAGAAAGATCCTATAGCCTGAGCTGCCTATTGCGCAGGGCTGTAGCTACAGCTTCTAGTGTATCCTCACCTGCTGCTTCCTCATTCCCTGAATGCCATAAGACTTAAAGGCTGTATGATGAATGAATTGGAGGGTGATGTCATTGCTTGCACATGAATAGATTACAGTGAGGGAGAGTTGCACCGCATCAACGTTACTGTCTCAGCAGGCACACCTGAGTCCAACAGCAAGACAAAGTCAAGCTGGCTGGACATGATTGTAGTTGCAGTGGATGCTCTTAGTATCTTGAATACCTGACCATGCTCTTAACATTCTACTATGTTTTGTTGATTTATCATTATGGCCATTGATTTCATGTTGACCTGTTCTGTCAACTCTGCCGAGTAAGACTTTGCATACGAGATAAACAAATCTTAACTCACCACTGGGGAAACACGTCAGCTACCCTCAACTGCTTTTGTCTGCTTGTTGAGGCAGTTTGCCAGGATGTGGCTGCTACTGCATGCAAACAACATTTTGGAGCCACAGATGAGAGCTAAATGTTGGTGAGGACCAACGAAACATGAACCACTCTGACGAATGCAACAGGTCCCCGCTATCCCAGATGTACCCTATATATCCTCAATGCTTTTTTTGGCAGATCACTCAGTTCTTCCATGCTACAGAGCTATTTTGTTTGTTCCATTCTTTCTCTAGGTTTGCAGATGGAAGCATATAAAATACATTACAGGATTAATCAGCAATCAAAGACCAGAAATTGAGCTGCAAATCTGTAGATCTAATTACCTGACTGTTGCCCTCTGCTAGAAGCACTGGATCTCAAAATTAATCTGTATATCAAAAGGGGAATAGCAAAATTCCATGATGTTCAGCACATTTATTAAGCGAGTAGCTGAACCATACAGACTAGGAAAATCCCAGATTGGTACCTAATCTGTGCTAAGGTTGCTGGCCTCAGCAAGACAGTGAAGAGGGCAGTACAATTGGCCTCACCACTCCATATTAAGAAAGGCACAATTGGGCAGAGTTTCACTCCAGATCACTATCAAATAGGCAATGTATCTGTGAACATAAGGTAAGTGCAGGATCAAGCTTGGTATGTTGAAGAGACTAATATAATTCACCAACAAAGCTTTGAAATAAATAATATCTACATGAATTAGATAATGAAGGAGAACTCTAACCTGTGGAATTCAAAATCACCAGAATGTCATACCTTGAGGAGTGATGAAAAGTAGAAGAAAACAGAAAACAAGGGAAGTAATAGAAATTAGAAGACATTTGCCAAACATCAGTTTTTTGCAATTTTGAATTTCAGACTCCCAAAGTTATTGATCCCAGGCATTGCAGGTATTTTAGTGGAAATGACATGCATTCTTAGAGTAGGAATGTTCGCTAGTTTTGATTAAGATCATTATCTGAACCACTTGCTAAAAATTCAAGCCCACAAAATCACCATCAGGCAACTGACAATGTTCTGACTTCAAACTTCTGACATGGACTTCATCTGCTGCAAGGACATACTGGAAATTTTAAATAGATGGATAAGCATTTGTGCAGCCCTATTTCCAAATATTGGCCCTTATATTAATTTTTAACACTAATATTTACACCATATTTACAGGTAGGACTATCTTTTTGTATACAATTCCCTCCATCTTCTCTTTGGATCATTCTTTTCATCTAAGAATTAACTGGGGATGGAGAGAACAGAAGGTTAGGAATTTATCACAGCTGTTGGAAAGAAAGGAGCTGCAGAATGATTATTACTTCAACTAGTAAGGACTTGTAGAAGAATTTAAGAAAGTAAAAGTGTAGATAATTGCCATCTTGTCCATTCTCAAATAGAGATGTACAAACATAGAGGTATAATAAAAGTATGCTTAGTGTCAGAAAGTGTCAAGTTAAAATTTCAATCTTCCATCTCTAGGGTATCCTTTGAAAATCTGCTGTGCTCACAGTTCTCACTCTGAATGAGACAGCTGTCAAATTTACTGCTACTTTATTGAATGGAAATCCATACACTTATATCGTTTATTAACAAATTGTGATCTATAACTTCAAAAGCTGGGAAAACGATTTCCTTGTTACTATTTTACTGAATCATTAAAATACTGTAAAATACATTTGAAAAAGATTAAAGCATTAATGTAGTAAAACCCAATTTTTAATGAAAAACTGTTCAATATATAAAGAGTAATTCTAACAGGCTTTGTGTCTTGGCCACTTTCATCTCTATGTTTTATATTCCCTGTGGGATTTCAATAAATGTATTGATGGCATTACTTTACCACATAATTTTAATGCAAAAGAAAAATGTTGGATTTTAAGTATGTGTAGCTGATTTAAACCTCGAACGTGCTGTCAGCATACATTTCCAGACTTGTAGTGATTGAACGTTACTGTGTGGTAATTTAGTGAACCCAGTCTTCTATCCAGATATTCCTGGTACATGCTGAGTTTGCTATGCATTCCAGCAGCTACAACATGCTTATTATTTCCAGGATTATTGCTTGCTAAAGAGGGAGATACAAAATTCAACTGTGTACACATCACAAGTGTGATAATGCATGCACTAATTCTGTCCATATGGACTTTCAACTCAAGGTATTTCACTAAGCCTCTTTTAATACCAAATTCATTCTAAGGAGGTCTGGCAATATCTATGGAGAGAGAAACAATGTTAGCATTTCAGGTCGATGTCCTTTTAGTTGACATGTTTATCAGTTCTGATGAAATGTCATTGACCTGAAATATTTACCAGACCTGTTGAGTGGTTCCAGAATTTCTTATTTTTATTTCATATCTTCAGGATCCTCGGTGCTTTACTCTTGTATCTCTACAAGGGAGGTTGCTTTCAGTATCTGTCAAAGACTTGATTTAGCAGTGGAGAATAAGCAGAAGCAAAACGGAGATGTCAGATCAGAAGGAGAGGCTATACCATCAGGTTGCTTTCAGTTCAGATCTGCTCAAATGCCACCCATTACACAGTTGGAAAGCTGGTATAGGATTTTGGTTTCATGTTCCTAGAATGCTTGGAACCCTTTTGGGAAAGGGAAGGCAGTGCAAATAGAATGGCCTTCACCTACCTGGAGAGATAACTATATTGTGCATTAAGGGCATATAGTGGGGAAATAGTTAAACTGGTTAATGGGATAGGAGGGCTTAAATCCAAACTGTAAGGCAAAAATTGTTACCCAGATAAGAGGTCTTTACATGAGTGCACATAGTATAAGAAACAAATGAGTTAGACGCACAACTTCAGATTATAGTGTATGATGTGGCAGCCAGAGGTCTTGTGGCTCAGTAGATAGCCCCAAGTGTCCGAAGTCTTGGGTTCAAGTCCCAGTCCAGGACTCCTTGGGCACTGATGGAGTGTTCATGATGTGGCCAAACAGGTTAATGTCAAACTGATAATTCCTCCAACACATCATGGCAGGTGGTAAGTATGAAGAAATTCCTAGACAGCCATGCTTGATGCAGAGTGGTGTCCCTCATTCCCCCATGCCTAATTACAACATTTCCATGCCCATTGACCCACTGTACACTGTGTAGAACCAATTAACCATATAGTGTATAATAATATGTAAAAAAATCTTTTTTAAAAAGTAATTTCTTCATAACCTTCTGCTATGCCAAAAAAGTAACAAAAAGCACAAAGCCTTGAAACTGCTTAATGTTGTGTGAACAAGCATTGTGAAATTGACAGCAAAGATCAGAGAGCCTGGGCTGTCAATCAAACAATGATTTCTCTTGGGCGCAAGTTTTTTAGGATTTTAATGGTTGTCTGGGTTTGGTTAAGAGCATGTATTGTTGTAATACCACCTTCGTATTTATGAGTCAGGCATTGAGTCGCTATGTGATCCATGGTCAGTTCTGAATGACCACAGTTGCACATCAGAAGGTTTTTAATTTTCCTTCACGAGGTGTTTGGTCATGATGTCTTGTGAGGACCATTCATTTTTCCAAGCTTCTTCAATGTTGAAATCGCATTGCTTGTGGATGTGTGCATGGGCTCAAAGGGCTTGTGTGACTTCAAGTGGAGGTGAGGTACATTGGTGAGATACTAGTGCAATGGGACATGTTTGTTTTCTTCGGCTCGCTAAGCTTCATGGAGGGTCACTGAGTTGCAGTGGATTGGTTGGGGGGAGTGGTGATATTCGCCAGCATGGGTAGCCAGGGTGTCAGTATCAACTTGAGGGTTCCAGTGATGCATCTCATTGCAATGTTCAGTTGAACATCAACCAGTCGAGTGTGGCTAATTCTGGTCCACACTAGTGCACAGTACTCAGCTACAGAGTACACAACGGCCATTGTTGAAGTCCATAGTACTGGTACTGAGGCTCCCCAACTGATGTTTGCCAGATTCTGGACTAAATTGATTCTTGACTTCATCTTCGTGACTACCTTCTTCAGGTGGTCGTGGAAGGTTAGGTTCACTCTGAAGTAAGTTGGACTGGGGTCATGTCGCACAAGGTTGTCGCAGAAGGTCACACTCAGGGTGTGTTTAGCATTCTTGTAATCAAAATTAAATGTGGTGATTGTTGTTTTGTGGGGTTTGGTTTGAGCTTCCATTTCTAGAAGTTCAGACATAATGTTGAAGTTATTGATGAAAGTAGCTGAAGGTGGTTGGGCCAAGGAAACAACCCTGAGGAACTCCTGCAGTGAGGACCGAGATGATTGACCTCCAAAAACCACAATCATCTTTCTTTGTGTTAGATATGACTCCAACCAATACCAATGCAGAGCCTTCTTCTTGATTCTCATTGACTTCAGTTTTGCTAGGGCTCCTTGGTGCCACACGTGGTCAACTGCTGCCTTGATGCCAAAGGCAGTCAGCAGTCAGTCTCACCTCACCTCTTGGGTTCAGCTCTTTTTTCCATGTTTGAACCAAAGCTATATTGAGGTCAGGAGCTGAGTGACCCTGGCGGAACAAAAACTGAGCGTCAGTGAGCAGGTTATTGTGTTAGTTTTGCTAGATAGAACTGTAAAGAACACCTTCCATCACTTTGCTGATAATCGACAGTAGAGTGATGGGGCTGGGTTGGATTTGCCCTGGTTTTTGTGTAAGAATATATTCATAACTATATTATATATACTATGTATTCATAACCTGGGTGATGGAATCGGGAGTTGCATATTTGTAGATGACATTATCATATGAGAACAGTACGGCGTGGTGTGGAATGAGAATGAGAAATTACAAAGGAACACTGCCAGAATAAATAAATCAGAAAAACTGGCAGGTAATGTTCAATATGGGGAAGTTTGAGGTCATCCACTTTGGATCTGAGATAGGTAAATTGGAAGAAGTTCTTAATGGTAAGACATGAAAAGCTATGAAGAAGCAAATAATTTAAGTGTCCTTGTAGGATGCATTTTTGAAGACTCCCCTTCCCTCATGACTAAAAGCGTGTTAAAAATCACCGAACTGAAGATAACCTGCCCTTTCACACTATACTCTTGTTGGAAAAATCTTTGGGAAAGTTAACTTCAATTTGAGCTCCAATGAAAAAAGTCCTGCCAAGGTTCTCTTCACAACTGGAAACCTTTATTTCTGACAACATCATGGGCAGAATTTTGCCCTTGGCAGGGGTGCTCGGCGAGGGCGGGCAGGAGCAGTCGGGAAACCGACTGCCGCCCGCGATCGGCACTGGACTGTGATTGGCAGTGCTGAGAACTGTCTATATGGGGGGATAGGAGGAGGGTGAGTGCACTGAGCACAAATTTTGTGCATGCGCACGAGTGGACACTTCATAATCTTCCTGAGGCACAGAGCTGCCTCGGGGAGATGAAGAGAAATGAGAAAAATAATAAAAAAATAAAAATATAATGAAACATGTCCCCTCATGTGACTCTGTCACATGAGCAGGGACATGTAATTAATGAAAAATTAAAGTTCTTATTTTATTTTTATTTGCTTTTGGAAACCTCATCCTGCCTGAGGATGAGGTTTCCAAAAAAAAAACAAAGGCCGTTTGGCCTTTTCGCCTGCCTTCCAACCGTTAGGTTGGACAGCAGCGAAATATTTAATTTAATTGATTATTTAATGGCCTTAACAGGCCTTTTAATTTTCAGCAGGCTCCCACCAACTAAACTATTGCACAACTGCGCATTGACATCAGCACGCTCAGCCAACGTCAAAGCGCTTCATTTCATGCTCGAGTGGGTCAGGCGTGCACCCGCCCACCGAGTGAAAATTTCTGCCGCTTGGTGGGTTTATCCTTCCTATAAAGGGGTGCTAAAAATTGTAGACAGTACCCATCTGACATACAGGATTCTGCTTAATGACAAAAGATAATGCTTCAGCTAGACTATGCCAAGTAACAGAACATTAAGAACATTTTTTGAAGAGGATGGAATCAGGCAGCTGTGAGCTGCACCACTCGGGCCAAGGAATGTAAGCTTCACACATGCATTTTTAAACAGAAAAACAAGACTCTACGCACTGGCTTTCTAAAATTAGATAAGAACTGGTGGAATAGAAAGCACACCACCAGGCAGCACGTATATGAGTGGCACAAGAACAAATTGTTTTCAGCTCAGATCATTATCATAGCCAAAATGCAAAACCAGAACCATTATTCTCTGCAATCAGAAGTGGGAGGGCAAACATTTATGAGCATATAAAAAAAATGCCATGAAATCTACAACATTCTTTTAAGAGGGAAGATAGGTAAGCAGTTTACTGGAAGCTAAGTTCAAAAACCCTGAACATGGGTTGCAAAGCAGAATTAACCCTCACAGGTTGCTTCAGAGCAGGTAACAGGCTAACTTTAGTCTGTTAATTTACATGATTGTAGCATGCAGCCAAGGCTAACCGTACTGTTTGAGGGCCCAAAATCGTGAAAGACTGGCATCAGTTAAAGCTAGCCTGCAGTTTTTAACAGTCAGCCTGCCCCTCTTAAAAGGGAGGTGCATTGTGTCTGGAGCATGTGCTGGAAGTCATTCTACAACTGATCCTGACCTGGAAAAGATAGAGGAATAGCACAACTTGTCATCTTTCGCTTTATCTGGAGGTCAGAAATGGATCCTTTTCGCAAGGCTACGGTATACAAACCTCTAGATAAAGGGGGAAAAAACATGCCCAACTTTTCCCTCATCCTGATGGCCACCTTGTGCGTGGTTGCATCAAGCTGTGCGTAGATCCTTAGTAAGCAAACACCAAGTGTCACTATATGCTGAGGTTCTACCCGTCCCCAGCGCTGCGAAGGATGGGTCTGACCATGCTGCTGCAGAACGCTCCAAAAGTTGGACCACCTGTTCCTTGTGGAAAAATCTATGCAGAGAAACACCTTTGACCACAAATCCATCAGGCAGTGGTCAGCACATAACGTCCTAGAGGCCCTGTGGAAAAAGGAGATGGTGGATCATGTCAGATGGTTCCCTGAGCAGACTGTCAAAGTCATTTGATAGAACGCCTCATCGCCAGAACTTTCCAACAAGTACCAAGATGTAGCTTAGCTGGTAGTGAGAAAGGCCCTCCCCATGAGATCCTTTCTACACTCCAGGAGTCTCACCCCCTCTGCACATTGCCCTCGAGGTGACTGTGATGGGGAGGAGACTGTTGTTCACCTCCTTGTGGATTGTGCCTTTGCAAAGAAGGTCTGGAGAGAGATGCAGCGGTTTTTGGTGAGGTTCATCCTGAACAGTTCTGTGACACAGGACTCTGTGCTCTATGGGCTGTTCCCAGGGACACACACCAAGACAAACATCAACTGCAGCTGGAGGATCATCAACTCGGTGAAAAACGCTCTTTGGTCAGCCCGAAACTTCTTGGTCTTCCAGTGCAAAGAATTGTCCCGGATCGAGTATTGCAGACTGGCACATTCCAAGGTCCAGGACGACATGCTGAGGGGTGCACTAAAGCTTGGGGCAGCTGCCGCAAAGGCGCAAAGGTCTCTGTCTAAAGACCTTTCAGCCATAGTGCAGCAAGGGACTGGGAATTGTATGGACCCCTCAGGCTGTATGACTCACATTGAGTGTATATAATGACTATTAATTACAAGAAGCACCTCAGAATGCAACATGATTTAGGTAGATAACTTAAATTCCATTGCACTATCTGACTGTAATGACCATTTTGAAATGTCAGTAATGTTCATTGATTGCATTGAAGCAACTCAGGGTGCGACATGATCTGTGTGGAAAACATGAATATGATTACACTTTTTGTGATGGCCATTTTGAAATGTGTTGTTATGTTCTTTCAGATATTTTATGAATAAAGCATATTTTTCCAAAAAAAAAGGCCTCTGCATGTGTAACTGAAATACCATTGCACTGTCTGTAATGATCGTTTTGAAATATCTGTAATGCTCATTGATTGTATTGAAGTACCTCAGGGTGTGACATGATATGTGTGGAAAACTGGAATATGATATCATTTTTTAAATGATGGCCATTTTGAAATGTTTTGTAATGTTCTTTCAGATATTTTATGAATATTGTATATTTCTCCAAATAAAAGACAACTTGGGGAGAGCAGGCTCCAACATCTTTCAACGCTGCATTGAAGGCCTTAGTTGAGGAGCAGCAGAGGAAGAGTGATGTGTTCCATTCAGAGGGGGCCAGAAGGCTCTCCTAACAAGCTCTTAGAAGGCAGTGGGACCAGATGGCCATGGTGGTCAATGCCTAGAGTCAAGTCTCGCCCGGGGACCTGGATGGAGTATCGCAATGACTTCAAATAAGTGATCAAGGTCAATGAATACATATGCAAATGCCATATCCTACAGTGTTCACCACTAGTCTCAGAAGGGGTCAACATAATAGACTCCCATCACTCTCTTACCAACAGTATTTATGGGCGGAATTGTTCGCGCTCGCTGGAGTCGGGCGTGCTCAGTGGCATGAGTGGATAATGTGAAGGCCAATATTGGGTTCCACAACATCATGAAACTAGTTTGCAATCGTCCGCTTAGCCCGTCGATGGTGGGTCGCTTGTCCCGCCATCTGACGTCGGGAACCTCATTGTAATACATCTGCATATCACTATAAGGTCAGTCCGCTGGAATCATCCACTCCGCCCCCCCCACCCCACCAACCACCCCCATTGGATTACCATCCATGCCAACCTGTTTCACAACAACATATATAAGGGGTGCACTTGGCGGGCTGCACTTTTGAGGGGAACTCGGATGTGAGTACACAATAATGTTGCACAGCGCTTGTTGGACTTCAAAGTTGAGGTGCGTTGGAGGTGGGGAGGGGCAAGGGCTGCCCTGCAGTTGAGGAGACTTGGGGAGGGGGGCAAGGGCTGCCCTGGCATTGAGATGACCTGTGGGGTGGGGGCAAGGGCTGCCTTGCGATTGAGGCGCATTGGAGTGGGGTGGGGGTGAGGGGGCAATGGCTGCCTTGCAGTTGAAGGTAGTGCAGAAGCACTGGGTTGAGGAGGGGAGGGGGGAAACAGTTACACAATAGGGAAACCTTGTATAAAGTGACCATTCTTCTGCAGCTGAGACAATTCAGAAGCAGCTACATTAAGATGAGTGGAGTTGGGTCTCTAGCTTATCTGCCCATTCAAACAACTCAGCAGCATGAAAGTGCCACCAAATGCTCCAGAGCATTTCACCCCTTGGGCACAGATTGCAAACTAATGAGCGTCTTAGTGGAAATTGGACAACTGAGCACATTGTACAATCTGCTTGCTAAAGTTGGCCATGAAGCAGTCACTGCTGGAGGCCCACACAGCTCCTTGCAATGTCATCTTCCCTGTTTGGCCCCGATTCCCCCATGGTTCAAGCTAACAGTGCAGCCTTGCAGTGCAGGTTAGGAGAATGCCTGTGCTTGAGCTGACAGCACAGCATGGAGTCCGGTGGGCAAGGCTGCCACCAAACAGTCAGGTGGAGTGGGGTGGAGGTTGGTGGGGTTTTGGGCAGCTGTGCAGCACACGAAACTCTGGCTATCAGCACTCTCCAGGATGCATTAAGGGGCCTTCAGACTTAGCCAAGAGAGGTTCTTAGTAAACCAAAGCTAACCCACCAGTCTCTCTCTTTCATCCTGCAGGAGGAGTACATTCGAAGCATGGAGTCTGGTGAACTAACTGCAAGCCTTGTGGTGTACGGAGAGCAGAGATGACGGAGAAGAGACCAACAGAGGCACCTGGCTGCGCAGAGGGAGGAGCAGCACCTTCAGGAAGAAGGGCTGGCTGGGACACCATCACAGACTGCTAAAGAGCCACAGCAAGTCATCGCTGGTCAGCAGCTAGCTAGACCCAGGGTCTGTAGATGCCGTCTTTCATTCCTGCGGAAGACTGCGCATGTCTAGGGAACTGGTCAGTCACATCTGTCAGCTACTGCAGGATTTGGCGCCCCAGGAACATGGAGGGCATCCGCTGCCAGTGGCAGTGAAAGTGACCATGGCACTCAATTTTTACGCCAATGGCTCCTTTCAGGGCTCCATAGGTGACCTCTGTGGGATTTCACAAGCCTCCTCATGCATCCATGAGGTCACAGATGTCATCTTCACGAGGGCACACAACTTTGTGCATTTTACCCTTGTGGTAATCTGATATGTAATATACCTTTAAGAAGAATATTATAATGGAAGATCACATGATCTTGGTATCCAATAACAGAGTAGCATGGGCTACCTCTGTACTCAGTAGTCTGCAGTCAGTAGTTAGTAGCAGCAGTAGTGTAGAGACAGAGTTTAAAGTGTAAGCACATGTTTAGTTGCTGCTGAGCACCTTTGTAAATAAACAGAGCGTTTCTACCTATGAAGTGTCTGCTACTCAACTCTATCATTAGTACCAAATTGACCACCCCTTACAACAGCATGCGAACAGGATCCAACAAACTGGTGACTAGGATCTAACAGCCCGGGACCAAGAAGCCAGGATGCAAGGGCAATTGGATTTGCTCAGATCTCAGGTTTCCCACAGGTGCAGGGTGCCATTAACTGCACACACGTGGCACTCAGATTTCCATCGCAACAAGGGGTCAACAATATCAACCCCAAGGGCTTCCATTCGCTGAATATGCAGCTGGTGTGCAACCACCACAAGCGTATCCTCCAGGTCTGTACACAGTTTCCAGGCAGTGTTCACGACTCCTACTTTCTCAGCTGGTCACAGATCCCTGATGTCTTCCAGTGTCTACAGAGGCTTTGGGGTTGGCTCCTCGGGGACGAGGGCTCAGGTGGCAGAGGATGTGGCTGATGACACCTATGCGGCGACCTCAGACTGTAGCAGAATTAAGATATAATGAGGCTCATGCTGCAAATCGCAACTTGGTGGAGCAAACAATCGGGATGCTGAAAATGAGGTTCTGGTGCCTGCACCAGTCTGGTGGAGCCCTGCAATACAGTCCATAGAGGGTGTCACACATCATCATCCTCTGCTGTGCCCTTTACAAACTGGTGCTGCAACAGGGAGAGGAGCTGGTTGAGGAGGACATGCAGGAGCTGAAGGTGTCCAGTGATGAGGAAGACACCAATGATGATGAGGGTGAGGGGGTCCTCGAAGGTGATGATGACGGGGTTGAGGCCCTCGCACTGGCCAGATGAGGCAGGCATGGGACGACATGCAGTGAGGAGACGCCATGGATCCTCACATTAGATTTATGAACTTTTGACTCCAATCTGGCTTATGGCAGCGCTCATACCCCCTCTGTGAAAAGCAGATGCAGTGGAGGCCCTAATCATTGCTCAATTGATAGTGACATGCAGTGAGGACTCTCCATAGATCTTCACATAGCCTCTGAGAATGTCTGACTCCAGTTTGGCTGAGGGCAGCTCACTTGCGCTCTGTGATTAGGGTCATAGCATGAAGACGCAGCCATGAAACATTGAAAGCATCTGACCTTTTGTCAACCTGACCCATTCAGGAGCACAGCATCACTGGTCACAGCTGCTGAAGAGATGGGGAGCCAGCCCGACCTCAAAAGGTGCTGAGAGCACACAGAGAGAATGATAGAATTCTGTGCTACCTGCCTACTACATTCTGCCAGCAAAGACAAGCAACTTTGAGGTGCAGGCATCACTAATGGGTCCATGGAGTATGAGGCTGGACCATCACCTTGGTCTGAAGATTGCACAAAGCACAGGCAAGAGACCGTGGACTGAGACACCTGCCTTTATCTTGTGCAGAAAGGTTTCACATCTGAGTGACATGAAAACTGTTCATCAGAACAAGGAGCCATAGGCAAGGGACATTGTTGAGAGTTTATTTACAATAGTGAACATTATGTACAAGTGATTAACACCCATGCCCAAGCAGTGTAACTACAGCTTCTTAACAGCTTGGCCTAAATAGCCATGTGGTTATGGTACTGGGTTTGTAACCCCAAGATCAAGAGTTCAAATCTCACAATGGCAAACTATGAAACAATGTAACTTCATCTGAAACAGATGGAAACGGGTTTGTACTCGAAAGAGTTACAGCTTCTTAACAGCTTGGCCTAAATAGCCAAGTGGTTATGGTACTGGGTTTGTAACCCCAAGATCAAGAGTTCAAATCTCACAATGGCAAAACTATGAAACAATGTAACTTCATCTGAAACAGATGGAAACGTGAAAGGCTTGGCCTAAATAGCCAAGTGGTTATGGTACTGGGTTTGTAACCCTAAGATCAAGAGTTCAGATCTCACAATGGCAAACTATGAAACAATGTAACTTCATCTGAATAGGAACAGATGGAAACGGGTTTGTACTCGAAAGAGTTACAGCTTAACTTTCCTAACCCTGCCGCTACATCTTGGTGCTTCCCAGGCACCCACAGCAGAGGTGGAGGCAGCCTGCTGACTGTTACGGCCTGTCTGTGATTACCTTGACGGGCGTCCCCTGGAGGGCCCCAGCCTGCTTTCAGGGTCCTGCTGTATGGCAATTGCATCCTCCTCGCCCTTTGGAGGTAGAGCTGTTGAGGTCACAGGAAGAGGGGATTCGGATCGGCCAGACACTCCGTTAGTCACCTGGATGGATGGCCCCAGAGTGTGCATCTCTGGGTGCCGAAATGGCCCTAGCTGACTCCTTGATGAGAAGGGGTAGCTGGAGTAAGATCGGGCTGCCCTACACCCCTCTCACTTACACACTGTTGAAGGCTAACTATGGCGTTGGCGATGGAGTTCAGTCCGCGCAACAGTGCAGGAGTGACATGCTGGACCAAGGTCTCCATGGCAACCACCACCTACCAGTGTTGATCTCAGTGCATTCGCATGCCAGTGCTATTGCCTCAGCCTGAAGGCAATCAGGCTCCTCCATCATGCCTTGCAATCTGAAGGGACATCCCTTCCTGATATTCCCGAGCTTGCTTTTGCAGCTCCAGCAACTGTGACATGACCAAGTCCAGAGGCTCATCATCTGACTCAGACTCTGCATATTTCTGGCCTCGAGCAGTCCTCCAAGTGACGGACACCTGGAAAGTCCCTGCTGCCACCTGCTGTGGATCAGGAAGTGTAATGTGCTCACATTGTGATCCTGAGATTACACTAAAGTGAGGTCCCACCAATGTGTGTTTCTCTGTGCTGGAGAAGGGTGTGGGTAAGTGCTGTGAGAGGACTTCAAGGAAGGTGCCTTCAGATTCTTCTTCAGAGGTTACTTCAGGCCTTGACTTCAGGCTCCTGGGTCATGGACTCTGTTGGCTGTTTTCCAGATCTGCCTACAATAGGAAGGGGAAATAATGAGTGCATGTGTTATGACCGATACAGTTGGTAAAGCGGAGTTATTTAAAAATCCCAGAGGGAAACTTTAAACAATTGCCATAACCTATAAGTGTTATATTTGAGATGCAACTCTAAATTCAGGAATCAGACCACCAGTTCTCAATGTTTTACATTAAACTAAATGAAACATTTTATTAATTTACACAGGTTAAAAATGTATGTACACATGGCTACAAATTACTACTATCATAACTTTTAACAAATTCACAAACTAATCTCCATTAAGGCAACAGCAACCCATAGACTGAACCAAACACCAGGGAAAGCATTTTCATCTTATGAATTTAAAATGAGGTTCTTGTTATTTTGATTTCTGTGGAGCCAGTTGGAGGCTTGCAGCTGCCTTTTGAACTCACATTACCTCTGCACACCCAAAAACTACTGAAGCGATACCTACCAGCCCCATAGAATGTTAATTCTCATTGTTTCAACAATCTCTGAACTAAACCTCTCTAACAAGAAAACCCCTTTATAATACCAATTTTATTAGTAATATAAACATGTTGCTTGATTGCTGCTAGAATGGTATCAGTTTTCACCCCACTACTTGAATGGTCTATTCAAAAAATGCAAATATGCACTAACTCTCTTAGATGTCAAAACTAGTACACATTAAAGCACCCAGGCTATTTGACTTTAATCCAATTAAGACACACCCGCAAACTCAACCTCTATTTTAAAATAAAAATATTTTCCAAAATATTATATGCATTAATAGCTTCATGACACATGGCAGTGGCCTATGAAACAGGATATATCACTCATGGTATGGTTGTCTGTTGGATGTTGTACTGCTGGATCCTCACTTGGTAGACCACTGCTGACCTCACCGTCAGCACAGGAAGGGTCCAGATCCTTGACAGTCAGCTGGATGGCTGTTTTCAAAGTTCATGAGGACCTTGATTTCAGGCATTCCTCTGTCAGTCTGCGACATCTCCCTCTTGTGTGCCAACTTGTCCTGCATGAATAGTGTGGCATCCATAAAGCGATGTAAGTGCAGTCAGTGGTGCCCTGCAACATACGAAGCATGCATCTGAGTAAAACCATGTGCTCCACTCCATCTGATTCTCTCTGGCATAAGAGAATGAAGCGTATTCATTTCTCTTCGAGTACAGGAGGTTTCATTGTGTAACTGTACTCAGCAAACTGGGAGGCGTGGCAATCTCCAGCTTGAAAGGAGGCCAACCCATAGAATTTAATGGTCACAGTCACTCTAACAGCTCTAGCATGCTGTCCTCACCTTAGCCTAAAGCTGTGGCATTGGCTGCAGCAGGTGGCAGATTTCAGAAGGAGGTCCTTAGTGAAGAGCAGATGTTTTACACCCTGTTCCTCTCTGAGGTTCAAGTAGGAGAAAAGCTCCCTGAACACACTTTGCAAACAGCCCTTTTTGACTTCCATTTCCTATTCTGCTTGGCCTCTGCTCATTCTCTAAGTCATGCTGTATTCCAAGTGGAATTCTTACGAGCATATCCATATCTGAGAGCAACTAGTTTGTGCAGAAGCCTTGAAGTCAAGACGAAGTCCATCTGCACTTGCCACACCACTCCGTGTAAACTTTAGCAACTTTAAAGAATTCTAGAAAATGCCAAAGACTTTTACAATCTTAATATCAGGCATTAGAAATCATTCAGTAACTAACCTGAAAATAGTTACTCCTTTTAAATAGTGCTGATGAGGAGTCCTTCCTGTTGCTGAACAAGTGCTCAGCCTTGCATGATTAAGACAATGTCAGCTGGAGTGTTCAGCTCCAAAATGCCAGGTCTAATGTCAAATCAGCATTCCATATTAACCTGCTCACTGCATGCAAGCTAATGACTCCAACATCGACACTGTTCACACCGGAGGTGTGCACCCATGTAGTGGACGGTATTTCGTATACCTCACACTATCTGTATAGACACAATGGGGAAAGAGCATCATCAAAGCCTTTTGGCCTTTCAGCCAAAGGGCTGGAAATGTGTAAAACTCCTTGGAATGTATTAACTGTATTGTAAATGGAGTGAGTAACAAAAAGCATTAGAAGAAACTGGTTTGCGATAAAAGCAAAAAACTGTGGATGCTGGAAATTCAAAACAAAAACAGAAACAGAAATACCTGGAAAAACTCAGCAGGTCTGGTAGCATCGGCAGAGGAGAGCAAGGTTGACGTTTCAAGTCCTCATGATTCTTCATGTTCTGTTGAAGGGTCACGAGGACTCGAAACATCAACTGTGCTCTCCTCCACCGATGCTGCCAGACCTGCTGAGTTTTTCCAGGTATTTCTGATTTGGTTTGCTCCTTATGTAATGCCACTTTGAATGGTCATATAACGTACTTATATACATTTTATGAATAATGTATATTTTTGGGAAAAAAAGTCAGTGATGCTTTCCCCTCCCCACCACCTCACCCCTCACCCTCCAACACACAACAGACACCAATGTACCAAACTTCCACCCCAATCCACTCAGCATGTGATTGCTGCCATCTCCCTCCCAACCAGCCCTACCTCTCCTTGGCCACTGCTACCCTCCCCAACCCATTTGGCTTCCTCTGTCACTTACCTGAGGGCTGCTGAAACACCAATGGTGGCCTAATCTTTCATCATCTTTCACCAGTGAGCTGTCCATTGCTCTCTACTGCTCTCTGGCTCTATAGAAAAATGATCTGAGCTCCAATATTAGAGGCACCTTTGTCCTCAACATTTGGGCACAAGGATAGATCCCTGCACCTTCTTCGGAATTTCTAAACCAGTGAATATCCAAAATGAGTCTTAATGAACAACCAGGCAATGCTAAATAATTTCGAGGTAATGATCAATTAATGTTGATGGCTTCTCAGGGATTACGTTGATGTGACACCAGCATTGATAAAGATGTTGGCATGACTTTTGTGGTACATCTTCAATTAAGTTAATAATGTAGGCTATGTGTTCTTAAGAATAGAATATTCATTACTGAGTTTGCAGTGCTATCTATCCCAGGTGGTTTAACTATGAAGGCAGATTCTCAAGAGTATTAGCATAAGTTAGAACAGCAAGAAACACTGGAAAAACTGCAAACATGATATCAATTTAAGTGTTAAGTGTCCTGAGAATTGTGAAGTTGTATGTTGCTTCTCCAAAGATTAAGAATGAACAGTTTCTCTGTGATGTACCCAGTTTAAAAAAAGTTGCCTTTTTCATAATTTTTATTTCATATATTAATGTGTAACTGTCTATAATGCTGGTTTGATTAATTAAAGGAAGGAAAATTAATTAATACCAAAGAAAGTTCACATCCCTGCATAAAGGCATAAGGAATGAGAGATGATAAAATTTTGGTCGATGCGAGTGTGTGTATAAAATATATATTTATACCTACATAAAAGATATAGTTAGATATAAATATAAAAATGACTTAATATTTCACCCAAGCAGCTTGATGGCTGTGAAATTGTAATTAGTATGACATTTGCATAGGATTGAGCAGCTTTGTATACTGCTATGTTTTAAATTGCAGCAAATGATCCAAAATTCTCAACAAAGAACCAACAACAGATGGCTTCTCCTTGCTATTAAAATTTAGTTAACACATGAATGTAGGTCATTAGCAGATGGAAAAATCTAAGTTTACTTTGCCAAAACTCTTTACAATATCTTTCTACAGTGAAATTTTTGTTAAGATTTCATACTGGTTCATAATAAGAAATCTTTTTTTTATCTGTTTTCTCAAAGAACACAGAGCACATAAGCTGAAGGAATGTTTGTTAAGTTGGACAAACCTTTGGTTAAACTGGAGAAAACATAAAGAGATAAAGTGCAGGTGTTAGTATGGTTTCTCTGCATGTACGACCTTTAAAAGCTTTTATTGCCCTCCATTCTCCTTGTCATTTGGGTCATGTGATACAAATGACTGAAGGATGACCACAAAAGTAAGCAAGACCAGCTTTAAATTGTGTAGAATTGCATCAGGTCTTAGGTTTGCAAAGGAGACTGTGTAAATTTTCCCTTGCCTGTCAAATACCTTTCTTTCCAGCCCCAACTCCTTTCTTCCCCCATGCCCCCAACACTTCTCACTACACAAAGTGGAGGTACAAACTCTTAATTTCATGCACCACCATTCCAGGATGGGCTCGACAACTTCTTCAATGTCTCTTGGCACTGAGCCACAAAGCACTTCAAATATTAAAAACTGCCCTAAAGTAAGAAAGAGAAATTCTTAAAAAAAAAATCAATGAGCTAGTTGTGACAGAAGCTTTCAAGTCAGTTGTATGTGCAACAGTCAGCAATGCAAACTGACTAGATGTTGATATGTTTCAATCAACACCAAAGAAAGGAAGTAGAATTATTTGCAGTGGAAGCACTCAATTATTGTCCTCCATGAAGGTTATTTCTAGGAGGATACAATTGAAAAGTAGAAATGTTATGTTAAACTTGTATTGAACCTCAGTTAGAGACCACACTTGGAGTACTCCTTTACAGTTCTAGTAACCATATTATGAAAAGAAAATATAGAGGCACTGGAGAGGGTGCAAGGAAAAAACTCATAAGGTTGTTACAAGAACTGTGAGATTATATCGGGAAAGGGTGAGCAGCCTGGGCTGCTCGCTGTGCCTGAGTCTGTTTTCCCTTGAAAAGACGAAGGCTGAGGGTTTTGTTAAAAACTATTCAATTATAGGATGTGGGTGTTGCTGGCTAGGCAGCATTTATTGCCCATTCCTAATTACCCTTGAGCAGGTGGTGGTGAGCTGTCTCCTTGAACTGGTGGCAGCCCATGTGTTGTAGGAACGTCCAGAGAGTGTTAGGAAGTGAGTTTCAGCATATGGACACAGCGACAGTGAAGGAACAGCAATACAGTTCCAAATCAAAATGACATGTTCTTGGAGGGGAACTTGCAGGTGGTGGTGTTCCCATGCATCTGCTGCCCTTGTCCTTCTAGGTGTTAGAGGTTACTGGTTTGAAAGGTGCTGTTGAAGGAACCTTGGTGAGTTGCTGCGGGGCATCTTGTAGACGGTACACACAGTTGCCACTGTGTGTCACTGTTGGAGTGAGTGAATGTTGAAGGTGGTGGATGATGTAATATGACTTTAAGGGATAGGAGCATGACATGGCTAGAAAGGAAGTGTGTTATGTGATCTAGTTCAGTTTCACTTTTGCTTTCAGCAGTGCACACAAACACAGTTCTGCAGCTCTGATGTCTTTAAGCTTTCTGTTCATGTCTATCTGTTCACATGCCTAGAATTAAGAAATGAACTCATATGTATACCTAATCCCTTATGAGTGATTTCTGCTTTTATATCATTATAAAAACACAAAATGATATGCAGCAGCGGTTCCTTCTAAACAACATGCTGCTCAGTCTGGCAGCAATATTCAGTACAGGTACAACATGATGAACAGTTTCAGATTATGCCACATGGCATGAAACGACCCTTGACATTTTGGTCAGACCCCAATGGAGTTGAAGCGTCGGAGAATGTTGAGAATGCAGTATGCTGACTGCACAGAAAATCTTTGAAGACACAATGCCAGGGCAGCGCTCAAATAAACAGCTGGTAAGCAGATGGATCCCTCGTGGTGAGATTGCAGCACATAGCAAGTCAGTCAGTGAGTGTGACATCATGTTGAGAGGACCAGCACGGGGTTAGCTCAGTTGGGAAAGGAGAGTGACCAGGGTGTGGGCCAGATTGGTAGTGAGCAAGGAAGAGTCAATAAAAAACAAACAAAACCATTGTAAAAATAGGGCCAGAGAAGGTTGCGATTATAACAGGCGGAGCTTCAGAAAAGCACGCGAAAGCAGCTGCAGCAACATTCGTCCCAGGTGCTATAGGAGAAGGAAGGTCAAAGGAATATTGTAAGAATGTCCACAAAATTCCCCAGTTTCATTTGGGATACAGCTGACCTCCTGTCCGAATTCAAAATGTTTAAACAGAGCTACGGTTTCTTGATTCAGGTGTGTCTGAACCAGACAAGCAAGCCATAAAAATTGGCCTAACAATTTAGAATGAAGGTGTACACAATCTGAACACATCAGGATTAACAGCAAGATCATTATGGATAACAGTCCACAATTTATTGGTAAGCCATTTCAAGATATCTGTGAGAAGTGAAATATTGATCACACTATTTCTTCTCCTCATTACCCTAAATCTAACAGCCTAGCTGAATAAATTATTTGTACAGTGAAATCCCTAATTCTCAAATGTAGACAGGCCACGCCAAATCTACAAGTTGCAAAGTTACAACTGAGAGCAACACCTTTAAGTGGATCTATTCCATCACCGGCACAGCTCATGTTTGGCAGACCAGTGTTTACCAATTTACTTACTCTCACCCATCCCAGTCTCCTAGAAACTAGAGAACAACTTTTGAAACTGCAAGAGAAGATGACAAATGTGCAATAATAAAAACGTGGGTACAGAATTGCCAAGTTTACAGTTGGGACAACAAGTTCGCATCTAGGATCCCACAGAAGGTACATGGCAACCAGCCAAGGTGACAAGGATTTGTTTGGAACCAAGATCCTCTGAAGTCATTACACACCAAGGCCCAATGGTGAGGCATAACACCATACAGTCCTATTGCATCGAGATCAAGGTGCCAAATGCAACCAGGAAAAACATCTGAGAATGCCAATCCCACAGATCACTGTGAGCAATTAAAGAAACCTCCAGACAAGGATACCGTTACAAGATCTGGATGTACCAGCAGCTTACCTTCACACTGTAGAGACTCATAGATTAATCTGTCCTATACACTTATGTAATGGTAACTAAACATGAACATGTATTGTAAATAGTTGTATTTCATTGGATAAGCGGAAAGTATCTTTAAAAAGAAAGGGGGTGGTGTAATATGGCTTTAAGTGATGGGAGAATGACATCAATGGAAAGGCAGTCTGTCATGCGATGCAGTTTTAGTTTCAATTTTGCTTTCTGCAGAGCACACACATATACACACAGCTCTGCAACTTTGATGTCTTCAAGCTTTCTATCCATTTATATTTGTTCATATTTGCCTAGAATTACTAGAACCCAGATCATGTTTACGTTATGAGTGATTAGTGCTTTTAGATCATTATAAAACATGATAGTGGATAGAGTACCAATCAAGCTGTTTTGTCCTGGATTTTGTCCAGCTTCTTGAGTGTTGTTGGAGCTGGACTCGTCCAGGCAAGTGGAGAGTACTCCATCACGCTCCTGACTTGAGCCTGGTAAATGGTGAACAGATGGGGAGATGGGGAGTCAGATGACCTATTTAAATTGTTAAAATTATGAAAGGTTTTGATAGAGTAGATACAGATAGAACAAAACTGTAGGCCAGCAAAATAAGATAGTAGCCAAGAAATCACATTTAAAAAATCAAAGATACTTCTTTAACCAAGGCGTGAGAATTTGAAACTGGCTAAAATGGAGTCGTTGAGGTGGTTAGTAATATTTTTAGATTACAGGCTTGAGTGGAACATAAACGCTGGCATGAACTGGTTGGGTTGTATGTTCTATAAGCAGAATATTACACTCGGAGTACGGGCATACACTCAAGTGTAAAATGACACGCGATGATGTCGGGTGATGTCATGATATCTCGTGATATTTTGTTCGGCGGGCACGTGCCAAAGTCAGCTGCACCTGCCAACAACTAAAAGGCCTATTAAGGTCATTAACAAGCTAATTAAAGTCAAATTTACGCTGCCCATCCAACATAACGGTTGGTGAGCAGGTGAAAAGGCCAAGCGGCATTTAAGTTTTTTAGCGAGCCTCATCCACAGGCAGGATGAGGTTTCCTAAGCAAATAACATCAAATAAAAAATGTATTTTTGAATTAAAAACATGTTCCAGCTCATGTGACTCTGGGCATGTTTTATGACATTTTTATTTTCTTTATTTTTTTTAAACAGCGCTTCATCTCCCTGAGGCAGCTCCCTGCTTCAGGGAGATTGAAGCGCTCTTTCACGCGCATGCACGAACTGCGCACTAGGCCTGCTCTCCCTCCTCCCCCTGCCTGCACAGGCAGCGCTGAGCATTGCCATTCGTGTTCCACGCTGGGTGGGCCTTAATTAGCCCACCAGCATGAAGTCGCGGTGTGGAGCTGATCGTGGGTGGTGGTCGGCATCCCGACCGCCCCCACCCACCTCCGCCGAGCACCCCTGCCAAGGGCAAAATTCTGCCCCATGTAATGGTCATTAAAACCTAAAATGGCAGGCCTCCATGGGACTGGAGAACAGATAACTTTCCTCCCTAGCTCTGTACTGAATTTCAGAAAATGCATAAGAATGAGTGAGATGTGGGAAGGCATTGTGTCTCTTGACCATTTAAAAAAAATAAGCAACTTGTTGTGTTTCTGCTTGTCACCAATCAGTGTTATGCTCCCAATTGCAATTGAGCAGCTCCCTATCTCCCCAACCCATCACACTATGATGTTATCCCTTGGTTCTACATTTTTAAAAATTTGTCAAATTGTTTGAGCCAGAAGTGATTTCTCTCTATTTAAAAATTGCAAATATTAATAACACTCAGCAAAGTGATGGAAGGTGTCATCAGCAGTACTATCAAGCGACACTTACTCAGCAATAACCTGATGCTCAGTTTGTGTTCCGCTGGGTCCACTCAGCTCATGACCTCGTTACAGCCTTGGTATAAACATGGAACAAGGAGGTGAACCCAAGAGGTGAGGTGAGAGTGATTGCCTGTTACATCAAAGCAGCATTCAACTGAGCATAGCATCAAGCAAAACGGAAGTGAATTGGAATCAGGGGGAAAATTCTCCACAGGTTGGAGTCATACCTAGCTTGAAGGAAGGTGGCTATGGTTGTTGGAGATGAATCGCCTCATATGTGGCAAGCAACATTCACACCACACAAGTGCCAGGCCATGATCATCTCCAACAAGAGAGAATTTAACTGTCACCCCTTGACATTCAATGGCATTGCCATCGCTGAATCCCCCACTATAAACATCCTGGGGGTTACCATTGACCAGAAACTGAACTGGACCAGCCATATGAATACAGTAGCTACAGGATCAGATCAGAGGTTGAGAATGCTGCAGACAGCAACTCACCTCCAGAATTCTCAAAGCTTCACCATCTACAAGGCACAAGTCAGGAGTGTAATTGAATAACTCCAAGAGTTGAGTGTAGCTCCAACAACACTCAAGAAGCTCGACACCACCCAGGACAAAGCAGTCCACTTGATTGGCACCCCTTCCGTTGCCTTAAACATTCACTCACTCCATCATAAATACATAGTGGCAGTGGTGTGTACCATGTATAAGATGCCCTCCAGCAACTCACTAAGGGTCCTTCGAAAACACCTACCAAACATGTGACCTCTACCACATAGAAGGGCAAGGGCAGTAAATGCATGGGAAAACCAACACCTGAAAGTTCCCCTTCAATTTGGAACTGACTTGGGAATACATTCACTGTTGCTGGGTCAAAACCCTGGAACTCCCTAACAACACTGTGGGTGTACCTATCCCACATGACTGCAGCGATTCAGGAAGGCAGCTCACCACCACCTTCTCAAGGCCAATTAGGGATGGGCAACAAATGCTGGCTTAACCAGCAATGCCCAAGTCCCATGAACAAATAAATAAAAAAGACATGCAGTATTTTCTGCCATTTGTTATAGAGTAATCCAACATGAAATGCTGCAACTTTTTAATCACCCCTGGCTGTATGACAGGCCATATATTCTAGGAAAGGCAACACTATTATAACTATTTAATATTCCGTAGGCCCAGGATGAAATCTTTTCAGGAAATCTGGTGCAATCTCTGGTTTATGCCGAGTAAGTTGATAACACCTGAAGCAGCAGTTAGTGTACTCCAATTTCTAGCAGTGCTCTTAAAGTTAGGCTGGCACAATCAGGCAGCTTCCTGGTAATATGCTAATGATTCTAATTGGAATATGTGCTTGTGTGGGATTCAGCTGAAGATAGGAACCCCCAACACAGTAATGGTTTCTACAGTCGAATTGCTTGTCAACTCAATAATTGATGATAACCATGAACAACAGAAACTTGTACAATGCATTGGAGAGTGATGGGCACCCATGGAACTGTACCCCAAACATCTTCAAGAGGGCCGAGAGTGCAAACAGAAGGAGGAAATAAAATCTTTTATTTCATTAATATACGTATAATGAGGCTAAGCATTGGAGAAGGATTTAGAGACAAAGCTGTCAACATTGAACTCATGCTTCACAGAATTCACTCCAGGGCAAAAAAATGACATTAAAAAAATAGGCCAATTTTCCAAGGCGACTTTCTTCACAGTTAGCAAGGGATTTCATATGTGTGAAATATTTACAAATTTGCAAATAGGATAAAGTTCCCCTTTGAAAGTGTGGGACAACATTTTAAAAACTATGTATAACATTAGTAAAGTTTAAAATCTCAGATCTGATGTTAAGCACATATTTTATAAAAGCCACAATAATTTCTTAACTTTCCAAGAAACAGACAGAAACATAAATAAATGTTTTAATGCAAACCTAACAGTAGTGTATAAATCCTAGGTGTTAGAATTTCAGTCACAAGTCAGCAGCATACCCCAGGAATCACCTTGTGCCAGGAGCATAAACATGATTAAAAGCGGCAAGTTACATCCATCACATGGATCACAGGGGATAGCCTGCCTATCCTTTAATCTCTGAGTTCATTGCTGATCTGGCTGCTCCAAGCCACTGATTTTCTTCCATTTTCATGAGAGCAAACTAGTCGTATCTCCCATTAACTACGAGAAGCACTTTCAACAAGTTATCAGGAGAAAACTGGAAGAGGTTGTCTCATGCTTGGAAGAATATCCAGGGACTGCAGTATAAAAGTAGAGAATGTAAAGTCTTTCTAGCAAAAAGGAAAACTTCTAAAGTTAAAAAAAACTTTGGTAACATGCTTTACTATTGATTACATTTTCATGACTTGAAACAAATAACTATCCTGCCAGCCATTTCTGAATATTAAGTATCATATAGCCAACCTAAGTACAAAGACTACAATTGGCCTCCACACCTCTAGATCTGAGAGGAGAAATCATTCAAACTTCACCCTCCCATGCTCGTCTATAAGCTGATCAAGATGGAGCTCAAATGTGACATTGTCCACTGTTGGACAGCATGCTGACATTCACTACCCAGCCTGAGCATGAAGAATGGTCACTTCGGTAAGATACTAGTGGGTATGCAACAAGGGTTCAATACGTATACGAGAGGAAGAAAGGAAAAGAATTTAGGAAGTTAACAGAAAAAGGAAGGGAAGAAATAAATACGAAAATTACAGTGCTCCATATGTGTTTTGTTAACATGTTGAGATCTGCCTTTCAAAGTATTCGATGTGACAATGGAGCTTTGGCATATCTGAAAGTCAAGAATTGTGGAGGTGCTGTGAGAAGGAGTGAGGTATAGGACCCTACACGGAAGAGATGGTCCAGAAGACCTGGGTGAAGCTGATATTGCACAAAGTTCCATCCAACATTCAGAGGAACTGTTTCTAGAAAATATGCTTGAAAATCTGACATGATCAGTCAAGGTAAGGCAAAGGAAAATCCACAGAATTCACAGAATTGTTACTGTGCAGAAAGAGGCCATTTGGCCCAGTTTGTCTGCATTAGCTCTCCAAGTGGGCAATTTACTTAGTGCTATTCTGCCGCTTTCTTCCAATAACTCTGCACGTTCTTCATTTTCAAATAACAGTCTAATTCCCTTTTGAATGCTTTGATTAAACATGCCTCTACCACACTCAGGCAGTGCATTCTAGACCTTGATCACTGTGCAAAAAAGGTCTTTTCCTCATGTTGTTTTTGCTTCTTTTGCCAATTATTTTAAATCTGTGCTCTCTAGTGCTCGATTCTTTCACAAGTAGGAACAGTTTCTTCCTATCTACTCTGTCCAGACCCATCATGATTTTGAATGCCTCTATCAAATCTCCTCTCAGACTTCTCTTCTCCAAGGAAAACAGCCCCAACTTCTCCATTCTATCTTCGTAACTGAAGTACATCATCAATGGAACCATTCTCATGATTTTTTTATGCACACTCCCCAATGCCTTTGCATCCTTCCCAAAGCACAGTGCCCAGAACTGGACTCAATACTCCAGCTGAGGCCAAACTAGTGTTTTGCACAAGGTCAACATAATTTCCTTGCTCTTGTACACTGTGACCCTATTAATAAAGCATTGGATACTGTATGCTTTATTAACCACTCTCTCATCTTGTCCTGACACCTTAAATGACTTGTGTGCATATACAACCAGGTCCCTCTGCTCCTGCATCTCCTTTAGAATTGTACCATTTATTTTATATTGTCTCCCCATGTTATTCCAAGCAAAACAAATTACTTCACATGTCTTTGCATTGATCTTATCTGCCACCTGTCTGCCCATTCCACCAAATTGTCTATGTACTTTTGCAGTTCTACACTATCTTCCCCACAGTTCACAATGCTTCCAAGCTTTTTATCATCTGCAAATTTTGAAATTGTGCCCTCTATGCCAAGGCCTTAGTCATTAATATATATCAGGAAGAGCAAGGGTCCCAACACTGACTCGATGACAAACCTTCCTTCTGCCTGAAAAACATACATTAATCACTACTCTCTGTCTTCTGTCACTCAGCCAATTTTGTATCCATGTTGCTATTTTCCGTTTCATTCCACGAACTATAACTATGCTCAAAAGTCTGTTATGCAGCACTGTATCAAAATGCCTTTTGGAAGTTGCTGTACACCACATCAACGGCATTGTCCTCATCAGCCCTCACTGCTACCTATTCAAAAAACTCCAACAAGCTAGCTAGACACAAATTTCCCTTAAGAAATCCATGCTGGCTTTCCTTAATTAACCCACATTTGCCCATGTGACTATTTTATCTGTCCCAGTTTATTGTTTCTAGAAGTTTCCCCACCGTCAAAGTTAAACTGTAGTTGCTGGACTTAATTGTCACCCTTCATTGAACAATAGTGTAACGTTTGTAATTCTCCAGTCCTCTGGCACCACCCCGAGTCTAAGAAACACTGAAAAATTATGGCCACCTCCTGATTCCCAAAGCCTATTCACCATCTGCAAGGCACAAGTCAGGAGTGTGATGGAATACTCTCCACTTGCCTGGATGAGTGCAGCTCCAACAACACTCAAGAATCTAGACACATTCCATGACAAAGGAGCCCACTTGATTAGCACCCTTCCTACTACCCTAAATATTCACCTCCTCCACCAACAACACAGTGGCAGCAGTGTGTACCATCTACAAGATGCAGTCCAGTAACTCACTAAGGCTCCTTCAGCAGCACCTTCCAAACCCGTGACTTCTATGCCCCCAGAAAACAAGGGCAGCAGACACGTGGGAACACTAACATCTGTAAGTTCCCCTCCGAGCCACATACCATCCTGGCTTAGAAATATATCACCGTTCCTTCACTGTCCCTGGGTCAAAATTCTCAAACTCCCTCCCAAACTGCACTGTGGGTGTATTTGCACCACATGCACTACAGATTCAAGAAGGCAGCTCACCATCACCTTCTCAAGGGCAAATAGAGATGGGCAATAAATGCTGACCTAGCAAAGATGCCTACTTTCTGTAAACAAATAAATAAAAAGAAAGGAGACTTGATATAGGCAGGAATGATCAGGCTTGCAATAGCTGTGTTTTTGTTGTCTATTTTCCCTTTCCTTTCTAAAAAAGCAAATGGAATGTCAGCCTTTATTTCAACAGTTTGGAATTCAAAAGTAAGGAATTGATGCTTCAGTTGTGAAATCCCATCTAAGCCTTGCATTTGGTTTTGGACAACACACCTCAGGAAAGATACAATGGAGGGGCGAGCAGCAGAATGATACCAGTGTTTAAATTATGACATTGCATAAATTTAGTTTATATTTCGTTGGCCAGAATTTTTGGCTTAGTGAATGGGGACGGGGCCCGCTCACCGAAACGTTAAATTACATGCGGTGATGTCAGGCGGGTGTCCCGACATCACAGCGCGTCATTTAGATTTTCAGTTCGGTGGGCGCGCAGCCAAGTCAGCTGTGCACCCGCTGAACTGTCAAAAGCCAATTTAAATAACAATTAAAGTAATAAACTGAGCTGCCCGTCCAACCTTCGCATAGACACGCAAAAGGGCGCAGGCCCAGACTCAGGGATCCCCTCCACCGCCGCCTGCCCGCACAGGGAGCAATCAGCACTTCCAGGCGCACTTACAATGGCGGCACACACCCAATCGGGGGCGGGTCAGTGCCCACCCCTGCACAACGCCCCCACCCCGCACCCCCTCACCCCGGCAACAGGGGGGAAATTCTCCCCATTGTGTTTGGAATATTGAGGGGTGATCTAACTTAGGTCCTTAAAATTATAAAAGAAATTGAAGGGTAGATACTGAGAAACTTGTTACTCTGGTAAGGGGATCCAGAACAAGAAAGAATAATCCTAACATTAAAGGCAGGCCATTTGGATGTGAAATCGGATGTACTCTTTTCACACAAGGTGAAGTGAAAATCTGGGAGTCATTCTCTGAAAAGGTTATGGAAGCTGACTCAATTGAAATTTTTAAGACAGAGATTGCTAGGTTTTTTGCTATATAATGTAAATTAACCTGATGAAAAAAAACTTTAAGAATTATTTCTTCTGACCCAATCCCAACCCAATAGAAACCTGGATTGAAGTAGTGCATCAAATTTAAACTAGAAACACTGAATAGCTTAAAATACCTCTACAGATTGCAGGCAGCACCTGAAAAAGCTCTCTCAACCATCAAGGCTAGAAAACCAGCAGGTCGAGCCACTCTGAACTCAAAAGATTTTTTTTTGTCTGGTACCAATCCACATAGGATAAAACAAGACCAAAGGGCTTCACAAACCATTAAAGATGGAGTGTGATAGCGGAGCAATTCATAAAGGTTTTTGCTCTTGTGATTGAATGTGTGTTTGCTTAGCATTATTGTATCATCAGGATTATAATGCACTACTGTTTATTAATGCTTACACTGGTGCTTTCAGGTGGAGAGTGATTTATGGTGCTCAGAATAAATACACTCCAAGTAGTTTGTGCAACGTGTAGAATGGGCGGTAATGAATCAGTCGTCCATCTTACATCTCTCGTTATTTTTTCTTTCAAACTGTGAGTTATAAAACAGAAGTGATATTAGGTAGACTGCTGATTTACTATCATCCATCTTACACTGTCACACACAAAGTCAAGCTCTATTACAATATGTTTATTGTTAATGCTTCCAATTCTATTTGGAATTTTATTCTGGATCTAACAAGCTTTGTCGATGAGTTACTAAAAGTGGGTGTGTTACATGGCATAAATGAAAAATCATTTCTGTGTTAACTTTGAGCAACTGTTACAAGAGATATTAACATCACAAAGATCCCCCCTATCCCTCCCCTCAACCTCCACATTGAATCATTCTACAGGCCTTTAATACTTTCAACAGCACTGGAAATCTTGGTGCTGGAAGTGAAAACATCTAATCATTGACAGATTACATGCTGAAAATTTTGCTGAAAATGTGCAATGTGACCTGCCCCCAGACGAGTTTTTGGGGTCAATAATGCACAACTCAAGCAGGTCCAAACTGAATATTCTTGCTTCCTATACAGTCAACTATGTAGCCAGCCCCATTGTGAATTTTCATTATCTTCAGTTGCGATGTATCAAAGCCATACAGATGCCGAAAGCCATGGCAAAATGCTGTTTTATTTTTAAATTATTTTAAGTTCCATTTCAAATTTACAGCAATATGTGTTTCTGCACGGGTTTTTTTCCTTAGCATCACAATGTTTAAGCTGTTTTTGAGCCATTTCTCAAACCTTCATTTTATAAATTTGAAATGGGTCTTTGCAAGTGTTCATCTTCTCTATAATTTATCAGAAGGAAGATTTGTGCATGAAAAAAGAGAAAGTGCTTGATATTGGATCTTGCAGCTAAAATATTGATGTAGAGCAACATGCCTGGAGGGTGATTAGATTGTGGAAATCTGTTATGATTTTAATGAACGATGAATGTACAGGGACCTTCCTGTAACGAACTAATTAAGTTAGGTGTTAGGGGGATATTTTTAGACTAATAACTTAGCAGGGTTGATTCGTAAATTTTACTCCAGCACAATAACCAGGTGCCTTCAAAGGATGCAGGCTGAAGGAACAAAAATGGATGTCAGGCACAGAAAAAGCACAAAGAAACAGGAAACATCGGAAATAGGAGCAGAAGTAGGCCATTTGGTCCCTCAAGCCTGCTCTGCCATTCAACTAGATCATGGCTGAACTTCTGCTTCAATGCCATTTTTCTGCATTATTCCACATCCCTTGATATCTTTAATATCTAGAAATCTATCCATCTCTGTCTTAAACATACCCAGTCACTGAGCTTCCGCAGTCCTCCAGGGTGGAGAATTCCAAAGATTTACCACACGCTGAGTGAAGAAATTGCTCATCTCATTTCTAAATGGCCTACCCATTAGGAGGCTGTGTCCCTTGATTCCAGACACCCCCAGCCAGGGGAAACATTCATTCAGGTTGGCAAGTCGTAACAAGTGGTGTGCCACAGCAATCATTGTTGGCACCTTGACTGTTTACAATTTATATAAATGAGTTGGATGAAGGGATGGATGGGATGGTTACCAAATGTGTTGATGACATAAAGATAGGTAGGAAAGTAAGTTGTGAAGAGGGCATAAGTGGGCTACAAAAAGCTATAGATAGGTTAAGTGAGTGGGCAAAGATCTGGTAAATGGGGTATAATGTGGGAAAATTTGAAATTGTACATTTTGGGCAGGAAGAATAAAAGAGAAGCATATTATCTAAATGAAGAGAGATTGCAGAGCTCTGAAATGCAGAGGGATCTGGATGTCTTAGTGCATAAATTGCAAAAGGCTAGTATGCAGGTACAGCAAGTAATTAGGAAAGCTAATAGAATTTTATCATATATTGCAAGGGGAATTGAGTACTAAAGTAGGGAGGTTATGCTTCAGTTATACAGAACACCAGTGAGACCACATCTGGAGTGCTGTGTACAGTATTAGTCTCCTTATTTAAGGAAGGATGTAATTGCATTGGAAGCAGTTCAGAGAAGGTTTAACAGACTAATACCTGGAATGGGAGGGTTGTCTTATGAGGAAAGGTTGGACAGGTTTGGCTTGTACCCACAGAGCTTAGAAGAGGCAGTTTGATTGAAACATATAAGATCCTGAGGGATCTTGACAGGGCAGATGTGAAGAGGATGTTTCCTCTTCTGGGAGAATCTAGAACAAGGGGTCACTGTTTAAAAATAAGAAATTGCCCACAAAGATGAGGTGAAATTTTTCCTCTTAGAGTATTGTGAGTTTTTGGAACTCTCTTCCTGAAAAGCAAGAGGGCGAAAGGCTATCAAGGATGAGTGGGATGCAGATTTGATGTTACTGTCAGATCAGCCATGATCTTATTGAATGGCGAAGCAGGCTCGAGGAGCCAAATGGCCTACTAATGCTCCTTGTTCATATGTTCCTGCATCAATCCTTTCGAGTCTTGAAAGCATGTTTCATACTTCAATGAGATCACCTCTCATTCTTCTAAACTTTAGATAATATAATCTCCTCAGTCTTCCCTCATAAGATAATCCCAGCATCCAGGGATCAGTCTGGTGAACCTACATTGCACTCCCTCTGTAGCAAATATATCCTTCCTTAAGTAAGGATACCAAAAATGTACACAATACCCCAGGTGCGGTCTCACCAAGGCTTTATAGAATTGCAGCAAAAACTCTTTACTCCTATACTCAAATCCTCTTGCAATAAAGACCAACATGCCATTTTCCTTCGTATGAAAGCTGAGAATAGAAAGGGCTAAAAGGAAAACAAGGAAAGACACTGAGGAAGGACTAAAGGTGGACAACAGTCAGAAAAAGGAAGAAATCAGGAATATGCAAAGAATGGGGTGATAGCAGAGGCCAGATATACTGGGAGGATAGTAGAGCAAGATATCCAGGGGAAAACGAAGTCACAGAAATTATGTGTGGCATGGTGTCAGCTGTGGCTCACCTTTGAGTCAGGAGGTTGTGGCTTTGACTCCAACTCCAGAAATATGAGTGTGAGTATCAGTTGGTATTCCAGGATGGTGCTAAAGGAGTGCTGCATGGTCAGAGGTGGGATGAGATATTAAACTGAAGCATCATACTGCTCTCTCAGGTAGACATAAAAGATCCCATGGCACTATTTTGAAGAAGAGAAAGGGAGTCACCACCAACGATCAGTCCAATATGCATCCCTCAATTAAAATCACTAAAGGCAAAAAAAAAATCTGGTCATTTATCACCTTGCTGATTGTGAGTGCTTGCTGTGCATTAATTGGCTGCTCATTTTTCTACATTACAATAGTGACTATACTTCAGAATTACTTCATTCATTGTAAAACTCTTTGGTATCTCTTGAGGTTATAAAAGGTGCAATATAAATGTAAATAATTTTATATAAGTTGTGAAGAGAGCATAAGTTGTCTATAAGGGGATATAGATAGGTTGAACGAGTGGGCAAAAATTTGGCAGGTGAAAAGTAATGTGGAAAAATGTAAACTTATCTACTTTGGCAGGAAAGATAGAAAAGCAGAATGCTACTTAAATGGAGAGAGAGTGAAGAACTCTGCGGTACAGAAGAATCAGGGTGTCCAACTCACGAATCACAAAAAGTTAGTATCCAGGTTTTACCCGCTGGCCAGAATGACAGCATTTCATGCCATATCATCCCAAACCTGCTACACTCATTATGCGTTCCCAGGAAACATCTCATTTCCATGGCAGGCGAGCTCTCATCCGCCAGCCACGCTATAACCTCACCACTTCAGCACACCATGTGCCATATTTAAGTGCAGCCATGTGCACACCTCTCAGTGCTTCCAGCCCATGACTGCTGCAAAGAAGACATTGCCCTGGAAGGCAAAAAGACTGCAGCCCCCAGGTTCAGTGACACATTCCATGAGCTCCTTTAGGGTACAGTGGAGGATCGCTGTGATGTCCAGAGTGGGGGTGCTCTGACAGCAAGATAGGCAGCAACCTCATTAATCCGGCTTGGGAGGTGGTGGCAGGTGGTGGTCAGTGCCAATGTCCTTCAAAAGTGGACAGCCACCCAGTGCCGCAAGAGGATGAATAATCTCCTCCGTTCTGCCAGGGTAAGTCACTCTTTTCATCAGTGTCAACTCACATACTCAAAAACCCATCACACATCCATAGGGCCCTCACTCACTGCCAGTTCAAGGGACGTCACACTCGCTCCCTAACAAACACCTTCATTGTCCTCATCATGTCCATGGGACCACTCACCACCCACACAGGCCAGGCATATTTATCATCTGGCCTGGCAGGTGTCCCACTTACACTCTCTCCATCTCTAATCATGCAGGACAAGTTGGCACACAACAATGGGGAGAGGCCGCAGACCAGTGGAGGAATGCCCGAAATCAAGGTCCTCATGGACTTTGAAACCAGAGCCATCCAGCTGGCCAGCAAGGATCTGCACCAGTCCTGTTCTGATGGTGAAGTCGGCAGTGCTCTGCCAAGCGAGGATCCAGCAGTGCAACATCCATCAGATAACCATGCTGTGAGTGATATGTCCTGTTTCACAGGCCACTGTCATGCACTCGTTATTTTGCCTTCCTACCACAGGAACATCTGGAAAACAGCCAGCAGAGTCCATGACCCAAGGCCTCCAATCAAGCCCCAAAGTAACCTCTGAAGAGGAATGTGAAGGCACCTTCTTTGAAGTCCCATCACAGCGCTCACCCACACCCTCTGCCAGCACAGAGACACACACTTTACACGCTTTACAGTAGCCTCGGGATCACAATCTGGTGATCACGTCACACAATTACAAGCAGTGGCAGGGACTTCCCAGGTGTTCAGCACTCAGAGGACTGCTGGAGGCCAGAGATTTTCTAAGTCCAAGTCAGATGACGAGCTTCTGGACTCGGTCACATCACAGTTGCTGGAGCTGCAAAGGCAAGCTCGGGAACATCAGGAAGGAATGTCCGCTGCACTCCTCAGATTGCAAGGCATGATGAAGGAGTCCATCTGCCTTCAGTCTGAGATTATTGCGCCGGCATACCAACACAGTAAAGTCAAAACTGTAGGATGGCAGCTGCCATGGAGACCTTGGTCCAGGACAACGCTCCTGCACTGCTGCATGGGCTCAAATCCACCGCTAATGCCATAGTTTGCCTCCAACAGTGTGTACACAAAAGGGGTGCAAGGTAGCTTGATCCCACTCCAGCTACCTCTTCTCAAGGATTCAGGCAGGAGCCCTTGGGCACCCATAGGGAGGAGGATCAGTAGACTCCAGAAGTATCTGATCCATCTGAATCCCCTCTTCCTGTGACCTCAGCAGCTCCAGCTCCAGCTCCACAGGCCGAGGAGGGTGCTACTGCCACACAGCAGGACCCTGAAAGCAGACCAGGGCCCTCCAGCTCTCAGATGTCCAGAGGATGCCTGCCAAAGTCATCACAGACAGGGCGTAGCAGACAGCAGGCTGCCCCCACCCCCACTGTGGATGGCCGGGGTGCACCAAGTCATAGCGGCAGGTTTAGGAAAGTTAAGGTTATGTAGGGCAGAACCATCCGTACCTGCTGGCGTTGGGTTTGTTTGATGGTGTGAATGGACAATATGGCGAGAAGGCCAAAAATAGGTTTCATGATGTGAAACCTATTTGCAATCGTCTGCACCGCCCGCCAATGGTGGGCTGCATTTCCTGTCATCGGACATCGGGAACCTCATTGTAATACATCTGTACATTATTATAAACCCAGCCCACAGAATCATCACCCCACCGCTGGATCATCCGCCCATGTTGGTGTGATTGCATACCGACATGTTTCACAACAGCATGTGCAAGGCGTGCACTTGATGGGCTGCACTTTGTGGTGGACTCGGAGGTGAGGTCGCCTGTTGGGTTTCAAGATTGAGTCGTGCGGGTGGCGGGGGGGCTCGGGCTGCCCTGTGGTTGAGGTGCACGGTGGAGGCGAATGGGGGGGTCAAGGGCTGCCCTGCAGTTGACGTAGCGCAGAAGCATGTGTGGGGTGAAGGGAGGTGGCGGGTGAGGGAGGCGGCCTCTTCCCTGTACTTTGTGCAGCCTTCAGACCAAACCAATGGTCCAGCCTCACTCTCCCTGGACACATGACTGATGCATGCATCAGAATAATATATAATAATTTAAGAATCAGGGTATTCATTAGGTATCAAATGACATCTTCACCCCCTTCATATATGTGAATGCCAAATATTTCAGCGAGGTACTAACTTAACAAAGCTTGTAAAAGAGCGGTGTAAATCAAATTCCACATTTTCCACGTTTAACTGTGCAAGCACTGACACTGGGACTTGGTGCCCTACTTACACCTTGCCGCTTTATCTCGCCAGGCGCCATATGTAAAGTGCAGCCATGCAAACACCTCTCAGTGCTTCCAGCCCAGGACTGCTTCAAAGAAGACATGGCCTTGAAAGGCAAGAAGACCAAAGCCACATCTGCCCCCCACCACCCCGCCAATTTAACGACATACCCTCGAGCACCTTTTGGATGAAGTAAAGGCCCGCCGTAATGACCTCTACCCCCACTCTGGCCACAGGAGGGGCACTATATCACCAATCCAGTGTGGGAGACGGTGGCAGCGGTGATCAGCGCCAACTTCCTGCAAAAGGGGACAGCCACCCAAGAGCATGAACGATCTCCTGCATTCCACCCGGATAAATCACTCTTCTCATCACTCTCAACTCACATGCTCTCAAACCCATCACACATCAACAGGGATCAAACTCATTGCCAGTCCAAGGGACACCACCATTCACTCTCTCACACACACCTTCATTGCTCTCACCCCATCAATGCCACCACCCACACATGCCAGTGATACTTATTATCTGGCCTGGCAGGCATCCTGCTTACAGTTTTTCTATCTCTATCTATGCAGGACAAGCTGGCACACAGCATGAGGGACCGGTCGCAGACTGGTGGAAGAATGCCTGAAATCAAGGTCCTCCAGGACTTTGAAGATAGAGTCATCCAGCTGGCTGTTTCACCATGCTGACGGTGAGGCCGGCGATGCTTTACAAAGTGAGGATCCAGCAGTGCAACATACCTCAGACATCTATGCTGTGAATGATGTGTCTTGTTATGCAGTCCCCTGCTATGCACTAATTATCTCTCCTTGCTTCCGCAGGCACATCTAAGAATCAGCAAACAGAATCCATGACCCAGGGCCTCCAATCAAGCGCCAAAAAATCTCTGAAGAGGAATCTGAAAGGACCTTCATTAAAGACTCATTATAGCGCTTATCCATGGCCTCCAGTAGCATAGATACACATCTCAGTGGGACCTAGCTTTAAAATAGCCTCAGGATCACAACCTGGTGAGCACATAGCACTGATTGATCCACAGCAGGTGGCGGTAGGGCCTTCCCAGGTCTCTGGCACTCAGAGGACTGCTAGAGGCCAGAAATCTGCTGAGTCTGAGTCAGATAACAAGCCTCTGGACTCGGTCATGTCACAGTTGCTGGAGCTGCAAAGGCAAGCTCGGGAACATCAGGAAGGGATGTCCACTGCATTCCTCAGATTGCAAGACATGATGGGGAAATCTGTCTGCCTTCAGGCTGAGGTGATAGCGCTGGCATTGCAATGCACCAAGGTCAACAATAGTAGGATGGCAGCTGCCATGGAGACCTTGGCCTAGGACTTTGCTCCTACACTGCTGTGTAGGCTGAACTGCATCACTGATTCCATAGTTGGCCTCCAACAGTGTCTACACAAAGTGGTGGGGGGGCAGCCCAATCTCACCCCATCTAGCCCTTCTCCTCCAGGAGTCAGCCAGTGGCCCCTGGGCACCCGTAAGGAGGATCAGCAGGCACAAACCTCGGAACCATCTACACAGATGACTCCAGGAATGTCTGGCCCATCTGAATCCCCTCTTCCTGTGACCCCAGCAGCTCCACAGGCCAAGGAGGGTGGCACTGCCACACAGCAGGACCCCAAAAACAGGCTGGGGCCCTCCAGAGGACGCCCGCAAGGTCATCACAGACAGGGCATAGCCGTCAGCAGTCCACCTCCACTGTGGATGTCCGGGGAGCACCAAGACATAGCAGCAGGGTTAGGAAGGTTAAAAAGATGTAGCTGCACAGCCTGGGCATGGGTGTCAATCACTTGTACATAATGTTCATAATTGTAAATAAACTCCCAATAATGTCCCCCTGCCTATGGCACCTTGTTCTGATGAGCAGTGTCCATGTCACTCTGATGTGAAACCTTTCTGCTCAAGATAAAGGCAGGTGTGTCAGTCCAGGGCCTCTTCCAGGTTGCTTTGTGCAACCTTCAGAACAAAGCAATGGTCCGGCCTCACACTCACTGGACACATTACTGATGCCTGCGCCTCGATGGTGCTTGTCATTGCTGCCAAAATGTCATTTGCTCTGTGTGGTCGCAGCACCTTTAAGGAGGGGCTGGTCCCCATCTTGCCAGCAACTGTGACCAGTGATGCTGTGCTCCTGAAGGGGTCAGGTGCTGAAGGCTGATGAAGGATCAGGTGCATTTAAAGTTTCATGTCTGCATCTCCGTGATATGACCTTGATCACAGAGTGCAAGTGAGCTGCCCTTAGCCAGACAGGAGTCAGACATTGTCAGTGTCTATGTGAAGATCTGTGGGGTGCCCTCACTGCATGTCATCATCATCTTCCTGAATCGAATGATTGTTAGGGCCTCTACTCCATCTCCATGACAGAAACCTTATCACAGAGGGTATGTGCACTGCCATCAATCAGACAGGAGTCAAATATTCACAAATGCAATGTGAGGATCTATGGTTATAAAAGCAAAAAACTGCGGATGCTGGAAATCCAAAGCAAAAACAGAAACAGGAATACCTGGAAAAACTCAGCAGGTCTGGCAGCATCGGTGGAGAAGAGCACAGTTGACGTTTCGAGTCCTCATGACCCTTCAACAGAACTAAGTAAAAATAGGAAAGGGGTGAAATTGTGTTGGTGAGGATCTATGGTGTCTCCTCACCACATGTCGTCATCACCCTCCATAAATCTAGCAGCTATGACGGCTTCCCATGTGTGCCTGCCTCATCTGGCCAGTGCGATGGCCTCATCATTGTCAGCCTCGCTTTTGAGGACCTTCTCACCCTCATCCCCATTGATGCCCTCCTCATTGGAGGAGAGGTGCAGTTCCTCCATCTCCTCCTCAGCCAGCTTGTCTCCCCATTGCAGCTCCAGGTTGTGAAGGGTGCAGCAGGCAACAACGATGGATGGCACCCTCTATGGACTATATTGCAGACTAGTCCAGGGACCTCATTTGGAGCATCCTGATGGTTTGCTCCACCAAGTTGCGATTTGCAGCATGAGCCTCGTTATACTATCACTCTGCTACAGTCTGAGGCCGCCACATGGGTGTCATCAGCCATGTCCTTTGCAGGTAGCTCTTGTCTCTGAGGAGCCAACCCTGCAGCTTCTGTGGACCCTGGAAGATGTTAAGGATCTGATGCCAATTAAGAATGTAGGTGTCATGGACATTCCCTGGGAACCGTGCGCAGACCTCGGGATGCATTGTGGTGGTCGTACACCAGCTGAACGTTCAGCAAACGGAAGCCTTTGCGTTGACATAGTTGACCACTTGCTGTCACAGAGATTTGAGTGCTACATGAGTGCAGACAATGGCACCCTGCTCCTGCAGGAAACTTGAGATTTGGGCAAATCCCATTGCACTTGCATCTTGGCCTTCCTGGTTCTGGACGAAATACACAAAATCCTGGGCCTTTGCGAACATGGCATCCATAACCTCATGGATACATTTGTGGGTAGAGACTTGTGATATCTCACAGAGGTCACCTGTGGAGCTCTGAAAGGAGCCTTTGGCGTAGAAATTGAGTGCCGCAGTCACTTTCACAGCCACTGGCAGTGGATGCTCGCCATGCCCCCGTGCAAATCCTGCAGCAGATGACAGATGTGACCGACCAGTTCCCTGGACATACACAGTCTTTGGCGACACTGCTTCTCAGCCATCTGCAGGAGTGAAAGACAGTTTCTATAGACCCTGGGTCAAGCTAGGTCCCGACCAGCAATGGCTCACTGTGGGTCTTCGGTGGCGTGTGCGGGAGCCCCAGGCACCCCTTTTTCCTGAGGGTGCTGCTCCTCCCTATGCCCAGCCAAGTACCTTCATCATGCTCTTCTCCTTCGTCTCCACCCTCTGTACACCACGAGCTCACCAGGCTCCATGCTTTTGATGTACTCCTCCTGCAGGGTGAAAGAGACAGGCACATGGATTATCTTGGGTGTTCTAAGAACCTCTCTTGGTTAAGTCTGAAGGCCCCTTAATGCATCCTGGAGAGCGCTGGCCACCACTTGGAAGGCCAGAGTTTAGAGCGCTGCAAGGCTGCTCGAAACCTCAACCACCCCTGCCCCACTCCACATAACCGATTGGTGGCAGCTTTGCCCATTGGACTGCATACTGTGCTCTCAGCTCAGGCACAGGCATTCTCCTAACCCACAGAGCAAGGCTGCACTGTTAGCTTGAACCATGGGAGACACTGGTCCAAACTGGGATGATGACATTGCAAGAGGCTCCACCAATGACTGCTCCATGGCCAGCTTTAGCAAGAAGAAAGTACAACATGCCCAGTCATCCAACTGTTCTGCAGGCCACTAATACATTCATTAGTTTGCAGCCTGTGTCTGAGGGGTGAAAACTTCAGGAGCATTTGGTGGCATTTTAATGCCTCTGCATTGATTAAGTGGGCAGATAAGCTTGAGACCCGACTCCACGCATGTCACTGTGGCTGCGTCTGAACTGTCTCAGATGCGGAGGAATGGTCACTTGCTATAAGGCTTCCCTAAAGCTTAGCTGCTTCCCTCCCTCCAACCCCACATGTGCTTATGCACTACCATCAACTGAAGTGCAGCCCTTGCCCACCCCCACCAAGTCACCTCAACTACAGTGCAGCCCTTGCCTCCCCAACTCGCCTTAGCCGCAGTGCAGACCTTATGCCCCTCAATTCACCTCTACCACAGTGCAGCCCTTGGCCCTCCCCCACAACTTGCCTTATAAATGCTATTGTGAAACACACTGGCGTGCAATCACACTGACATGCTTGGATAATCCAGTGTAGGGGGATGATTCCGTCAAGCTGCGCTTATAATGAAATGCAGATGTATTAAAATGAGGATCCTGACATCCGACAGTGGGAAATGCGGCCTGCCATTGATGGGCAGAGCAGATGATTGCAAACTGGTTTCACAATGCCATGAAGCCAACTTTTGGCCTTCTCGCCATATTGTCCGCTCTTGCCGTTGAACACGCCCGACTTCAGTGGGGAATTCTGCCCAAGGTTTCCATCCATCCACTTAACTAGGTCACTGTCCCTGCTGCATATCCAGTGAAGAAGACCATTAGAATTCTTAAGTAATTCTCACACCGTGTTAATGCAAAGATATCCATCCAGCCAGTCTGAAAGAGGGCACTCAAGGCGAGGATCAGGCCTGCAATAAGTATCCAAAATATTTTTGAAATTCCCCTCGAAGAACAGAAAGGCAACTATGGAATGGTCATAATTCCTCAAGGGGTTTATTTTATTTCTTTCCTACAGTCATTAGACCTTTTACAGCCCAGAAAAGGATCTATATCTGCTCTGTAGGAGCACTTCCAGACATGCACCCAGAGCAATGTGACCAGAGTGGACCTTAGGAACCTCATAAAATACAATTTGACAGTACATTTAAGGAATTTGGTGATTCTTCCCCAAAATTATGGTTTCCCTTGTCAAAATTGTGCACCAATTCTACTGTAACTCTCCTTCCCCCAACTGCTAATTAAAATATCGACCATATAAACTTTTACCTGTGAATAACCAAAAAGCCTTTATCCCAGATTTTTAGTGACTGTTACAACCAACTGCTGAAAACTGTGGTTCATAACATCTCAAAGGCTAACTCACATCAACTGAGTTCTCTCTGTCAAATCAGAACATAAACTAACAAGTCATGTTTGACTTCATGCTCAAATCTACTTGGGCATTTAGCGGAGACAAAGTCAGATCTTACAAGGTGAAACAAATCTTTTTGTAAGTATGAGGGGGAAAAAGCTGTATTGGGGCTCCAAGAAGTTTGACCTACATTATGAGAAGGATAAATTGTGACTACAAGAGGGGGTTTATATACTGCTATATTGTTTAACTCAGTGTTTAATCTGTTAAATCAGATTAAATAGGTTGTATGTTTTCAACTCACTTTTAATTGATAGCAAAAATAATGACAGTAATTTATTCTGCTATCGTTAGAATCCAACCACATTTCCACTTTTCATTAATTGTAAAAAATTACACATTAATCTAATATACCATTTCCAATGATAATCAACAGAGAAAATTGTCCCCTGGTGAGCATTTTTAAGTTGATCACAGCTAGAGCTTTGCTACTATAATCTTATCACTTGAGTTTCATTTATCATTAAACTGGTATGTGGGTATAAGTAAGCTAGTTTATTAATAGTTCAAAGCGTGTCATGCATAAGTCTTTGATATGTCAAAGGTAAATGATAACCTTTACATGTGCTGCAGAATGATCTCTTCACTCACTGGTTGCTGAAGAGTTTATAGTGGCTAAACTGGATAACCACTAAAAATGAAAGCTGGGGATCGCAATCCGTGATGAAAATTATTTAATTATTTAAGATGCAAGCAGCCCACCAGCTTTGTGCTGTCTGCTAATTAGTATGATTTCTGCATGCAACCAGTGTTAAGCACACTGTTTATTGACTGAAATCATCAGCAGAGGACAGTAAATTGCAACTTCAAAGCAATTTTTAAGGTTAACTTGCAATTTTTAAAGGAGAAATGCATTGTGGCTGTAACAGCCCAGAAAGAAAAAAAAACAATTAAAACGGGGAAATAAGAATATGGTCCGAACTGGTCTTGTTGCTTAAAATGTAATGCCAGTAAAACTGGGAAATAAGAGTACTAGTCCAAACTGTTCTTTCTTCCTGGGAGGTGCTAGGAAACATGCAGGAAGTGAATCTGACCTGGGAAAAGTGAATATGATGCAACATGGAAAATAATGTGTTTCAATAACGTGTTTCAGCGTGCGCTGAAGATCTTGAAGAGCAATGTCCTATATAAGGAGGCCAAGAGACCTCCCAGACACATGGCAAAGGCCTAGTGAGCATTTAGCTGTGAAAGTCAATGCCAGGAGTCTACTCCTGAGGATTTAGCTGCAGTGCAGCAAGAAGTTCAATGACCTCAAGTGAGTGGTCAAGTTCAGTGATTGCACCTTCAAATTTTATATCTTGCCAATTGCACCACTAGTCTCAGCCACTCCTTAAATCACCACACTCCAACACTCACCTACTAACAACATCTACTCTTACTCTCTACTCTCCTCACCACTACCTTAACCATGAAACTTTCACCCTTGAGATACCTAAGAATATAGAGCCTCTGTTACCTCCCTTATGTAACAATGGATAGCAAAATGTTCCTATTTCCACTGCAGATTACAAGTTCCTAGCATAAAAATTCTTCACCACAGTCATCTTCAAACCCACTGGTGAAGCAGTATGTGCCCTGCTCTGAGGTTGCAGTTGTGGCTGTAGCAGCTGACAGATTTCAGTGAGGATGACCTTATTGAAGCCATGATATCCGAGGCATTGTTCCTCACTGTTGTTCAGGTAGGAGAATTACTCCATGAACACATTGGGTGGATATGGCCTCCTGCTGAGAGCCTTTCTCACTTTTGTTCTCCTCCCTCTTCCAGCAATTTATCCTGTTGTGTGAACTCTGTTCATTCTCCAAGTCATACTATATTCCAGGGGAATACCTACTAGCTTGCACCAATGTCTGGGAATAGATGGTCTGTGTAGAAGCCTTGAAGTCAGCAGAAGTCCTTCAGCACCTGCCCTATAGGCTTTTGCAATTTGCTATGAATTACACCAAACACTTGTAGAATGCGAAATAGAACCATAGGAAATTAACCAGCAACTAATTTGTAAATAATTAATGATCCTTTGAAATAACACTAACTAGGGGCTTGCTATTTTTGCAGCTCTGCAAACTTAAGAGAGGGCAACAGCTAGACCAGTGAGGTCCACAAAGATAATGCTGGCATCAAATCAGCATTACTCTGCATACTTCTGGTGAATGTTAGCTGTGTCTGCACTAATGACTTCATCGATCTGATGCCTGGTTCAGTTCATGACAGAGGTCTGCATATGCAGCAGTGCACAACATTTTGGCCCCTGAGTACCCACACCACCCAAACAGTGGGTGTGACCAAGTTCAATTTCACAGCCAAGGTTTAAAACTTTGCCAAAAGTGACTCAATCTAAACAAGAGCCTCAAACTCCCCACACCCCCAAACCCACCCACCCCTCGACTCCAGTGCTACTCAACATGCACAATCCTGCAGTTGACCTTGCCAGATTACTTGCGGTGCATTTATTTGCATGCCATTAGCAGGCACCTGTACCAATGTGGATGCACCTCCTATATACACAAGAGTGGGTGATGGGAATTGCAATGCCTGTCAACTACTTGATGTGAATTTTTGGCAAAAATTTTTAAAAAATCCTAACTCCCTCAAAGATATAGAAAACACAAATGATCAGTCCCCATTATTAAAGAACCAATTCGTGAAAAAATAGTTGCCTCCATTTCTAGAATCATCCAGGTCAGTACTTTAGCCTGGAGACCACAGGAGGTCCCATTTCTGTTCTTAACCTGACATGAATTCTGGGTTCATTTTGAAATTCCAGCTCACTGCACAAAAAGAAGAACAGGATCAAGGTAATCTCTGGTATAGAAAATCCTTCTGTTGGTCCACCTCCCTCTGATGTAACAGGTTAATAACCTCTTAGAGATAGGCTGACTGGTTTAAAACTGGGTCACCCCTGAATTTACTCAGCCACTACAGGCCAACTTATGCTGGGAGTGCATGCTCCAATCCACAGGAAAATAGACTCACACTTTTGAAAACATTTTTTTTTCTTCCAAGTAGGTGAAGGAAACTTACACTAATAGGCAGTTAAGTTACAGTGCTTGGGATCCCAACAGAGAATTGTAATGGCACAGCAATAGCTTATGTTAACCTCCCGGACTAGCTAAATGAGAAATATTGGGAAAAGTCTATGAGGAAATCAGCAGTAGGGAATTAATTAGAATCAAATCAACCATGGGGCTGAGACGATGAACACGAATTTCAGGGAAAGTAGTAACATTGTGTATTGTTAATTAATTTATGTTGGAATTAATTTATTAGCAAGGTGTAAAAGGTAAACTGGTAATTGAATTGACAGTGTAATTCTGAGAGGTAACTTATTACGGGAGGTCAAACCAATTGATTTATTAGCCTTATGTTAGGGCAAATTGTATGGTCCTAGAGAAAGGGTATAATGCCAAACATGAATTAAGACTAAACATGTTCTGCAGAATAATAGCAAGTAATTGACCTCAACTAATTGGTAGGTTAGATATGAAATAGGACACAACAAGTGGCTTAAAGGGGACGGGACTGAGGGGAGCCGGAAAGCTAGGCATTGGAACAGCCTTTGGGACACCAGGACATTTAGTGAAAAATCCAGACTGACGCGACAAAACAGGGACACCTGGTCATCACTGCCACAATAATTGCAGAACTTAGTCCTGAGGCTTTGCACACCTCTTTAGAAAAACAAATGATGAACAGAAAAGACAATTTAGCCTGTTGCACTTCTTCCTCTCAACACTTGCATCTTATATTGTCTTAGATCTCCATACTTTGAACATACATACAAGGAGCAGAAGTAGGCCATTCGGCCCCTCAAGCCTGCTCTGCCATTTAATAAGATCATGGCTGATCTGATAGTAACCTCAAATCTGCATTTTGTCTACCCCCAATAACTTATCACCCCCTTGCTTACCATGAATAAATCCAGCACTGCCTTAAAAATATTCAAAGACGCTACTTCCACAGCCTTTACAGGAAGAAATTTCCTAAGAGTTACGACAATCTTGAGAGAAAAAAATTTGCCTCATCCCCATTTTAAATGGGAGACCCTTTTTTTAAAAAAGTTCTAGATTCTCCCAGAAGAGGAAACATCCTCTCCACATCCACCCTGTCAAGACTCCCTCAAGATCTTAAATGTTTCAATCAAATCGTCTCTTACTCTTCTAAACTCCAGCGGATACAAGCCTAGCCTGTCCAACCTTTCCTTATAAGACAACCCATTCATTGCAGGTATTAGCCTGGTAAGCCTTCTCCGAACTGCTTTCAAAGCATTTACATCCTTCCTTAAATAAGGTGACCAATACTATACAGAGTGCTCCAGATGTGGTCTCACTAGTGCTCTGTATAATTGAAGCATAACCTCCCTACTTTTGTATTCAAATCCCCTTGCAATAAATCATAACATTCTATCAGGTTTCCTAATTACTTGCTGTACCTGCATACTAGCCTTTTGCAATTCATGCGCTAAGACACCCAGATCCCTCTGCATTTCAGAGCTCTGCAATCTCTCAACATTTAGATCATATGCTTCTCTTTTATTTTTCCTGCCAAAATGTACAATTTCACATTTTCCCACATTATACTCCATTTGCCAGACCTTTGCCTACCTATATCTTTTTGTAGCCTCCTTATGTCCTCTTCACAACTTACTTTCCTACCTATCTTTGTGTCATCAGCAAATTTGATAACCATCCCGTCCATCCCTTCATCCAAGTCATTTATATAAATTGTAAACAGTTGAGGTCCCAGCACTGAACCCTGTGGCACACGGCTCATTACATCTTGCCAACCTGAAAAAGACCCATTTATGCTTATGCTCTACTTCCTATTATGTAGCTAATCTCCTATCCATGCCAAGCCAATATATTACACCCGTGCCATGAGCTTTTGTTTTCCGCAATAACCTTTGATGTGGCACTTTATCAAATGCCTTCTGGAAATCTAAGGGCACTACATCTACCGGTTCCCCTTTATCCACAGCACACATTACTTCCTCAAAGAACTCCAATAGTTGGTTAAACATGATTTCCCTTTCACAAAACCATGTTTACTTTGCCTGATTACCTTGAACTTATCCAAGTACCCTGCTATAGCTTCTTTAATAAAAGCTTCTAACATTTACCCTGTGACAGATGTTAAGCTAACTGGCCTGTAGTTTCCTGCTTTCTCTCTCCCTCCGTTTTGAATAATGGAGTTACATTTGCTATCTTTCAATCTAATGGTACCTTCCCTGAATCTACATAGTTTTGGAAAATTAAAACCAATGCATCAACTATCTTACTAGCCAATTCTTTTAAGACCCTTGGATGAAGTCCATCAGGACCCAGGTACTTGTCAGCTTGCAGCTCCAACAGTTTACTCAGTACCACTTCTCTGGTAAATGTAATTTTGCTGAGTTCCTCCCTCCTTTCCATTTCCTGATTTATAACTGCTTTTGGGATGTTACTTGTATCCTCTATAGTGAAGACTGATGCAAAATTAGTTTGTATATTCTGTAGTAATGAGGATCAGGAAAGACCAGGCCCTAAAGTAATTGATTTAAAAAGTTTAAGTTAAAGGGAAAAGTCATGGCAGGAGAGCTCAGAGCCATGATGTGCTCCTTGTGCTGCATGTGGGAAGCTGGGAACATTTCCAGTGCCCGGGACCAGCATGTGTGCAGGAAGTATGTCAAGCTGCAGCTCCTGGATGCTTGGGTTTCAGAGCTGGAATGGTAGCTGGGGACACTGCGGAGCATCTGTGAGTCTGCGAGCATTGAGGATAGCGCATTTAGAGAGGTGGTCACACCGTAGCTGAAAGGGACTTGAGGAAGGAAGGGAATGGGTGACCACCAGGCAGCCCAAGAGAAACAGTCAGGTAGTTCAGGAGTCCCCTGGGATCCCACTCACAAATCGGTATTCCATTTTGGAGGCTGATGAGGCCATTGACTCCTCCAGGAAGTGCAGACAGAGCCAAGCTTCTGGCACCACAAGCAGCCTATCTGTACAGGAGGGGAGGGAGAGAGGAAGAGCAATAATAATACGGAATTCTATATTCAGGGCAACAGATAGGCACTACTGTGGTCGTCAATGTGACTCCAGGATAGTATGTTGCCTCCCTGTGCCAGGGTCCGGGATGTCACTGAATGGTTGCAGGACATCCTGAAGGAGTAAGGTGATAAGGCAGAGGTCATGGTATATGTTGGTACTAATGACAAAGGCAGAAAGAGGGATGAGGTCTTGCATCAAGAATTCAGGGAGTTAAGCAGCAGATTGAAAAGCAAGACCTCTCGCATTGTAATCTCTGGATTAATCCCAGTGCCACGTGCTAGTGAGCACAGAAACAGGAGAATAGCGCAGATGAATACGCGGCTTAAGAGTTGGCGCAGGAGGGAAGGTTTTAGATTCCTGGGTCACTGGGACTGTTTCTGGGGAATGTGGGACTTGTACAAGCAGGATGGTCTACATCTGAACCAGAGCGGGACTAACATCCTTGTGGGTAGGTTTGCTAGTGCTAATGGGAGGTGTTTAAGCTAATTCGGCAGGGGGAGGGGACACAGAATGTTAGCCGAATAGGGATACATCATAATATAGTAAAACAGTCAAGTCAGAGGGAGTACAGCTGCATTAAGTTTCAAGGTAGTAAGGCAAGGCTGGATGGCCTCTACTTTAATGCCAGGAGTATTACAGGTAATACAGATGAGCTAAGGGGGAGGATTGACACATGGAATTGTGATATAGTAGCCATCACAGAGATGTGGTTGAGGGAGGGGCAGGATTGGCAGCTCAACATTCCGGGATATAGAATCTTCAGGTGAGATGGGGAGAGGATAAAAGCGGAGGAGGCATTGCATTATTAATTAAGAAGTTTGTTACTGCAGTAAGAAGAGATGATATCTTGGAAGGGCATTGAATGAAGCTTTATGGGTAGAGCTTAGCAATGAAAAAGGGGCAGCCACATTGTTAGGTGTTTATTATACACTCCCAGATAGTCAGCGGGAAAGTGAGGAGCAAATATGTGCACAATTCGTGGAGGTGTGTAAAAACAATAACAATAGGGTAATTATATTAGGTGATTTCAATTTTCCCAACATTAATTGGGATAGACATAGTGTTAAGGGCTTTGATGGAGTGGGTTTCCTGAAATATGTACAGAAGAACATATTAGGTCAATATGTAGAGGGTCCAACAAGGGACGGCGCAGTGCTGGACCTAATTCTGGGGAATGAAGCCGGACAGGTGGCTGAGGTGACGGGGGAGCACTTTAGTGATAGTGACCACAACATGGTACAATTTAAGCTTGTTATTGGCAAAGAAATAGACAAGTTGCAAAAAAATGTTTTGCACCGGGGCAGAGCAGATTTTAGTTAAATAAGGCAGGATCTGGTCAAGGTAGACTGGGAACTGTATTTACTCAGGAAACTGGCATAGTGTATAAGGAAGGAAAAGAAACAAGCAGTAGTGTCATGGAACATATAGAGATTAAAGAAGTGGAGGTGCTTGCTGCCTTACAGTGAACAAAGGTAGATAAATCCCCCGGGCCTGACATGATATTTCCTCGGACCTTGAGGGAGACTAGTGTAGAAATTGCAGGGGCCCTGGCAGAAATATTTAAAATGTCCTTAGCCACGCGTGAGGTGCCGGAGGATTGGCGGGTAGCTCATGTTGTTCCATTTTTTAAAAAAGGCTCCAAAAATAAACCAGGTAATTACAGGCCAGTGAGCCTGATGTCAGTAGTAGCTAAATTATTGGAAGGTGTTCTGAGAGATTGGATATACAATTATTTGGACAGCCAAGGGTTGATTAAGGATAGTCAGCATGGCTTTGTGCGTGGTAGGTCATATTTAATTAACCTTGTAGAGTTTTTTGAGGAGTTTACCAAGAAAGAAGGTGAAGGAAAGGCTATGGATGTTGTCTACATGGACTTTAGTATAGTAAGGCCTTTGACAAGGTCCCACATGGGAGGTTAGTTCAGAAGATTCAGACACTTGGTATCCATGGAGAGGTGGTAAACTGGATTCGAAATTGGCTGTGTGGGAGAAGACAGAGATTGGTAGTGGATGATTGCTTCTCAGACTGGAAGTCTGTGACTAGTGGTGTGCCTCAGGGATCTGTGCTGGGAACATTGTTGTTTGTTATCTATATCAATGATTTGGATGATAATGTGGTAAATTGGATCAGCAAGTTTGCTGATGACACTAAGATTGGAGGTGTTGTGGACAGCGAGGAAGACTTTCAAAACTTGCAGCGGGATCTGGACCAACTAGAAAAATGGGCCAGAAAATGGCAGATGGAATTTAATGCAGAAAAGTGTGAGGTGTTGCATTTTGGAAGGACAAACCAAGGTAGGACATACACAGTAAATGGTAGGCACTGAGGAGTGCGGAGGAACAAAAGGATCTGGGAGTTCAGATACCTGATTCCCTGAAAGTGTCGTCACAGGTAGACAGGGTTGTAAAGAAAGCTTTTGGCATACTGGCTTTCGTAAATCAAAGTATTGAGTATAGGAGTTGGGATGTTATGGTGAGGATGTATAAGACTTGGTGAGGCCAACTTTGGAGTATTGTGCACAGTTCTGGTCACCTAACTACAGGAAGGATATCAGTAAGATTGAAAGAGTGCAGAGAAGATTTACTAGGATGTTGCCGGGTCTTAAGGATTTGAGTTACAGGGAAAGATTAAACAGGTTAGGACTTTATCCCTTGGAATATGGAAGGATGAGGGGAGAATTGATAGAAGTTTACAAAATTATGAGGGGTATAGACAGAGTAAATGCGAGTAGGCTCTTTCCAATTAGATTAGGAGAGATAAACATGAGAGGACATGGCTTTAGGGTGGAAGGGGAAAGGTTTAGGGGGAACATTAGGGGGAACTTCTTCATTCAGAGAGTGGTGAGAGTGTGGAACGAGCTGCCATCTGACGTGGTAAATGCTGACTCACTCTTAAGTTTTAAGAATAAATTTGATAGATACATGGATGGGAGAGCTCTGGAGGGTTATGGACTGGGTGCAGGTCAATGGGATTAGCGGAATAATATTTCGGCACAGATTAGAAGGGCCGAATGGCCTGTTTTCTGTGCTGTAGTGTTCTATGGTTCTATGGAACAGTTACTTGAGGGGAAATCTACAGAAGAGCAGTGGGGGGCATTCAAAAAGGAAACGGGGAGGGTACAAGCTCAACGTGTTCCCTCTAGGGTGATAGGAAGGAGTAACAAGCCCAGAGACCCATGGTTGACCTGGGATGTTCAGGATACAATGAGAAGGAAAAGGAAGACTTTTAGCAGGTACAAGGGAAGCAAATCAGCAGCGGTATTAGTGGAGTACAGAAACTGCAGAGTGGAGCCTAAGAAAGCAATTAAGAGAGCAAAGAGGGGATATGAGAAAGCTCTGGCTGGTAAAAGTAGGGAAAATCCCAAGATATTCAATAAGTATATCAATGGGAAGAGGATAACCATGGAAAGAGTAGGGCCCATTAGGGACCAAGGAGGCAATCTATGGGTGGAGTCAGAGGACATCGGTAAAGTGTTGAACGAATACTTCATATCCATCTTCACCCAAGAGAATGGGGATGAAGGTATGGAACTCGGGGACAGAGACTGCGAGGTTCTTGAGCATATTGTTATAGGGAGTGACAGGTACTGGAGGTGTTGGCAGGCTTAAAAGTGGACAAATCTCCAGGTCCGGATGATTTGTGTCCAAAGCTGCTAAAGGAGGCAAGGATGGAGATCGCAGGGGCTCTGACCCAAACTTTTAATTCCTCTCTGGCCATGGGAGAGGTGCCAGAGCACTTGAGAACAATTAATGTGGTTCTGCTATTTGAGAAGGGTTGTAGAGATAAGCCAGGGAATGACAGACCAGTGAGTCTCACATCGGTGGTAGGGAAACTACTGGAAAAAATTCTGAAGGAGGGAATCTATCTCCACTTGGAGAGGCAAGGTTTCATCAGGGATAGTCAGCATTGCTTTGTCAGAGGGAGGTCATGCCTAACAAATTTGATAGATTTTTTTGAGGAGGTGACCAGGTATGTAGATGAGGGTGGTGCAGTTGATGTAGTTTATATGGATTTCAGTAAAGCCTTTGACAAGGTCCCACATGGGAGATTTATAAAGAAGGCAAATACACATGGGATACAGGGTAATTTAATAAGGTGGACTCACAATTGGCTTAGTTGTAGGAGACAGAGGGGGATGACAGAATGACAGAAGGCTGCTTTAGTGATTGTAGGCCAGTGTCCAGTGGCATACCACAAGGATCTGTGCTGTTTCCCCTATTATTCGTCATTTATATAAACGACATGGATGACTAAGTGGGCTTAGGATTAGTAAAATTGCGGATGACACAAAGGTTGGCCGGGTGGTTAACAGTGAGGTTGAATGTCTTGGGCTACAGGAAGATATAGATGGGATTTTCAAACGGGCAGATATGTGGCAGATGGAATTTAATCCTGAAAAGTGTGAGGTGATTCACTTTGGAAGGAGTAATTTGACAAGGAAGTATTCAGTGAACGTTATGACACTAGGAAGTTCTGAGGAGCAAAGGGACTTTGGCGTGTGTGTCCATAGATCTCTGAAGGCGGAGGGTCATATTAGTGGGGTGGTGAAAAAAACATATGGGACACTTGCTTTTATCAATCGAGGCATAGATTACAAAAGTAGGGAGGTCATGTTGGAGTTGTATAGAACCTTGGTGAGGCCACAGCTGGAGTACTATGTGCAGTTCTGGTCACCACATTATAGGAAGGATGTGATTGCACTTGAGGGGATGCAGAGGTGATTCACCAGGATGTTGCCTGGGATGAAATATTTAAATTCTGAAGAGGGGTTGGATTGACTTGGGTTGTTTTCATTGGAGCAGAGAAGACTGAGGGGCGACCTGATCAAGGTGTACAAGATTATGAGAGGCATGGACAGGGTGGATAGGGAGCAGCTGTTCCCCTTATTGAAGGGTCAGTCACAAAGGGACACAAGTTCAAGTTGAGGGGCAGGAGGTTTAGGGGGTTGTGCAGAAAAGCTTTTTTACCCAGAGAGTGGTGACGGTCTGAAATGCGCTGCCTGAGAGAATGGTGGATGCAGATTGCCTCACATCCTTTAAAATGTACTTGGATGAGCACTTGGAATGTCATTACATTGAAGGCTATGGACCAAGTACTGATAAATGGGATTAGGTAAGTCATTTACGTGTTTCTCATGTGTCGGTGCAGACTCAATGGGCCAAAGGGCCTCTTCTGCACTGTGTGATTCTGTGGAAATACCTGTTCAATTCATCTGCTATTTCCTTGTTTTCCATTATAAATTCTCCAGACTCACTTTCTATAGGGCCAATGCTCACTTTGTTAACTTGTTTATTTTTTAAATATTTATAGAATATATCTTCTGTTTGATAGTTTGTTCATTTCTTTATTGAATGTTTTAACCTTATTTTGGATAAATAAAATTAAATAATAAAGTGCACTACTGTGTATTGTTGCAGTGTAGTTTTTTATGTTACAAGAATAACAACCGTAAATATCAATTAGTAATCCAGAAGACATGATTCATAAATTCCACCCTGGCAGTTTGAGAACTTAAATTCAATTTCTAAAAAAAAAAGGTAAAAGTGGCTCAACTTTCATCAAAAAACTTTTCTGTTCACTATTGGATGGAAAGTTACCTTCCTTACCTGGTCTGACCTGCAAGGGACTCCATTTTAACTCTTAACTGCCCATTGAAGTGGCTGGGCAAGCTATTCAGTTGTATTAAGTTGCTACAGGTAGTTTGAGAAGAAGCCTCGTCACTTTCTCAGGCAACTAGAAATGAGCTTTAAATGCTGCCTTTACCAGCAATGCTCACATCTGATACTCACAGGAATGAATAATAATTCACTGTATTAAGTATCATGGATGAACTGGAAAAAAAAAGAAAGGGAAATTGCTATATAATAGTAGTAAATTCCTTTTCATCTGTTTACTAATTAAATATTAATTTTATTAAATAACAATATTGAAAGTTTGAAGAACGTCATCAATCTGAAGCATTAACTCTGTTTCTCTCTACAAAGATGCTGCCTCACCTGCAAAATATTTCCAGCATTTTCTGTGTTTGTTATGGATCCCAGCATCAGCACTATTTTGCTTTTTGTTACAAATACAGGGCTCTCTTCACAATGCTGAAGACAAATCTTCCTTAAATATCATTTAATTTGGTATAATGTTCACTACTTCACATATGCCACTCCAAAGTACATGTAAACTGTGACTGTATGGTGCTAACCTGAGGCAGTTTTAATACAGACACCATTTTGAATACTGAAAGACTTCACAAACATCCAGCATATCTTCTGTTATGCAATCTGCTACCACAGATAGACTGTTAATTGGTCAAATTATCTGTCAACTGAGAAAATTCTAATCCTTCTGTTTTGTGAAAACAGAAATATTCAAAGATTACTTTTAGAGCTTATTAAAATAATATCACTGTTAATTTCTGTCATCATAGAATGTTATTGATTTTCATTTTTAATATCTGTTAAGATCATAATTAAGTTTTATTTTTCAACCAAGAGGATAAGTTACGGCATATCCACCATTATCCTATTCCATCATCCCCTTAAGTCAGCACAACTAGACAGTGTCTTGTCACCCCTGAAACTTGAGTATTGCTATGAATCTCCATAGCAATGAGCTATCAAACTGGGTACAATTACTCAAGAAACTAAGATCTCATTGCAAGCCTCTTTAAAAAATAGTTTTAAAAAGCTGATTGACCTTCTCTTACACCGTGCTCTTTTTTTATTAAAAACAAATTTCAGGGACAACTTTATATTGGTTTCCATCTTGATTTTCCTATCTAAAATCCACACTGGTCATAGTGACAGTAGGAGAATTTGGTACAAATCCATTAAAAGTTTATTGATTTACAGAGCTGACATAGGAAACCAAAATCCTCATGCACTATATGAGATCATTAGATCCAGCCCAATTGTTTGATGGATAACTCCTTGAAACCGTCTGAGTGAGTTTAGTTAATGCCTACTAAAAAATTCTGAAGCTATCATATTTCTGGACAGATAGATGAATGGAAACAATGATTACAATACCCCAATTCCCTCCGGGAAGAGGATAATGAAATATGTATGCACTAAGAATGGATATTATATTATTTGTTATACTGTTGACATCAAGGAAATATTGAAAGGAGTGAAATTTGAAAGAATTGCTCTGGTGTTGGCAGTCAAAATTCATGACTAAAGTAATGATGTAATGTATCCTAATTCAACAATCCACATCAGTGAGGAGATTTGTGCTGAATAATTAGTTTTTATATTGATTAACTGGCAAATAGGTGTTGAGTCTTTATTCAAAATGTGATGGATTGTTTGGCTTTTTTAATTAAAATTACAATGACTTTCCAGTTATCTAACTCTCTGCTATAAGGAGTCCCCAGGCTGAGGATTTGTAGCACATGGGATGTGAAGTGTGCTCACATAATGTGCACATGAAAACAGTGGCAAAAGATACATTTTCTCTAGGCTTTGAGTTCAAATTTGAATTTTTTTTTTTGAAAGCCTAAACTTATAGCATTCACACAGTTGTATTTAAATCTAGATCTGTTATTATTTTAATTGGGTTTCACTGTAAAAAGCTATTAACACTACACAATTATCAAGGATTTTGTGGATTCAACATTAGAACGATGAAGAAATGTATTAGAGCTGCTTCAGTCATGAACAATAGTCTCTACACAGCTCAGGTTAAATTGACAGTAAACATATTCAGATGAACCTTTTAGGACTATACCTGTGTATATTGCTTAAAAGAACACAACGTAAGTTAATTGAAGGCTATCTATGGTTGAGTTGTGCTACAACATTACAGGTCCAATTTATTGTAAACCATTAATACTTTAGTTTTTAACTCCTGAATCTAGAACATATGTCAACATTCTGAAAAATAATCTTAATTGATAAAGAAATTCGAATGTAGCGATCACTAACTGTCTCTTACTCAGCCAGGTTTGATGCAATGTGTACAAGGATATAAGAAATCTCTAACTTGTTTGATAACCAAGTATAAATTTTTCAGTTACTTTTGCAAGGAATTACTAAAGAAAGAATGAACCAGCATTTGCAAAGCAGACTTCATGACCTCAGGATGTCCTCAGCCAATAAATTCCTTTTGATGTGCAGTCACTAAATGCAGGAGCCAATTTCTGCACGGTAAGGTCCCACAGTCAGTAAATGAGGAAAATGAACAGTTCATCTGTTTTTTTAGAAGGTAATAATTGTTGACAGTGCTGAAAGGCTTGGAAGTAGACTACAGAGATAGGTGACTCATAAGAAATCTGTACATGGGGCAAACAGCAACAGTGAGAGTAGTCAACAGGGAGTCAGAACCATGTGTAAATGGAAGAGGAGTTTGGAAAGGAGGTTGTTTATTGCCAGTCTCCTTCAATGTCTATGCAGAAGCAATGATCAAATAAGTGTTTGAAGACACAGAGGAGTCTGTGGGAGTGAATGATAACATCAGTTAGAGTTGCAGATGACAAAATGCTTATAGCAAGCACAGAGGAATTACAAAAATTAGTAGACTAGTAACAGCAGGCATGAACTTTGGAATGAAAGTGAAGATTGGCAAAACCAAAATGATGCATATCTCAAAATCACCAAGAAATATTCATATATTTATAGAAGGAAGAGAACTGGAACAGGTGCAAGAATTCAAATAGGTAGAAGACATAAAATCTACAGATAGAAGATGCAATAAAGAAGTAAGAACAAGGAAAGAAGAAAGGAAAAAACATATTATTAAGAAGAGATTGTTGCTAACCAGAAAGCTAAATAAACAACTCAACAAGTGACTTGAAACAAGCTTGACGTGATTTTGTATGGATGCAAGACTTGGACCTTATGGAAGGAGGAGACCAACTTGCTAAACAGCTTTGAAATGTGGGTTTGCAGGAGAATGGAATGGATCTGCTGGACAGAGAATTTAACAAATTATGAAGTGTTGTGGAGAGTGAATGAACAAAGATATTTGTTGAACGTAATTAGGAAAAGACAGAGTCACTGAGTAGGGCACATTTTAACAGGAAACAGACTTGTAAGAGACATTTTGGAGGGACGATTTCAAGAAAAAGAGGGAGATGAAGGAAGAAAATATAAATGTTGAATGGCTTGAAAATTGAAGGAAGTTATTGGCAAATGAAAAGAATGGCATAGGAAAGAGAGACATGGAAAGATTACCATGAGCCAAGGACTTGCCTTCAGGCAGAGCGCTTGTGATGATGATGATGATGATGATGATGATGATGAGTTGTTGTCCAAGGTAGCAGGAGACCTCTGATCTTCTTCAAGTAATGCTGTGGGATCTTTTATATCCACCTGAGCAGATTAATTTGTGTTTAGCGAAGCATAACTGTTGACCAGGAGAACTTACCCTCTCTTAAATTAAAGTCATGGATTTTTTCATGCTCATCTCAACAAGCAGATGGGGAATTGATTTAACAGCCCAGCAGTCCTTCAGCATTTTAGTTTCATGTCAGCCTAGACTATGGTTTTAATTCATTCCAATTACTGAGGTGCCGCGTAGGAGACATCTGTCCTTGGTACAGTTATGAGGAGCTGTTGTATCTTATTGCTATCTAACTAACCAAAGAAAAATATAACAGCAGCTGGTGTACAATGTCTCAGCTACATACAAGAGTTGAAACCAACTAGTGGGAAATATTCTGTTCTACCTTGAAACTAACGTATATTGTGGCGTACACACACACAATGGATGGAACTTTCCGTGCCGGTTGGCATCAGGCATCATGGCAGGTGTGAGCGGACAATATATGGAAGGCCAAAATTCAGTTTCATGCCATCATGAAACTAGTTTACAATCATCTGCTCCATCTTCAATGGTGGGCTGCCTTTCCCACCGCCGCACGTCGGGAACTTCTTTTTAACACATCTGCATATCATTATAAGCCCAGCTCACAGGAATCATTCCCCCCCGCACACTGGATCATCCAGGCGTGTCAGCATGATTGCACGCCGACGTGCTTCACATCTGAACATAAGCAACATGCATCTGACAAGCTGCACTTTACCCAGGACTTCTAGGTCTGTTTGCCCACCTTGATTCAGGCCATACTCACAGTCATCAGCACCAGGCTTCGCAGGCAGCATAACATCACTTTTAGCGGGGGCTTATGGGCATGTCTCTACCTATGAGACCAGCCACAAGGCGGGGTAGCTTTTCAATGGCTGCAGGGCCATGGCTTGCTCGGAGAAGCTGGAGAAGTGGCCTCAGGCAAGGGAAGAGACTGCAGGGCCTCTTGGGAGGGGGTTATCCCAGGGTGTGCATGGGGACATATGATGATCTGTGCAAATGGTCTAAGATGGTGAGGGTTGAGCAGGCAGTCTCCAGAGGATATGAGGCCAAATGGAGATGTGAGGGTTTATGTGAGAGAGTGAGTGATGATGTCCCTTCAGCTGGCAGTGAGTGAGAATGTGTGGTAGGCTTGTGAGTGTGTGAGTTTAGAGTGATGAGGTAGTTGCTTTACCCTGGTGGCACGGATGAGATCATTCATCCTCTTTCTGCACTGGATGGCCAGCCTCTTCTGTGCAGCGTTGGCATTGACCACCTCTGCCACCACCTCCCAAGCTGGAGAGGTGACACTGATGGGCCTCCTGTGGCCGGGACAGGGTAGAGGACATTGTGGCGGGCTCCAATGGGTCCAGAAGGTGTCTCAGGGATATGTCACTGAATCGGGGGGCTGCAGGGCCATGTCTTCTGTGCAGCAATCCTGGGCTGGAAAAACTGAGAGGTGTGCAAACGGCTGCACTTTACAAATGGCACCCGGCTTGAGAAAGTGGCAAGGGGACAGCATGCCAGGCAAATCAGAGGCTGCCCGCCAGTGAAACAGCATGTTTCCCAGGAATGCATGATTAATGTGTCAGGATTGGGATACAGCGTGAAAACCCGCCATTGCGGCCAGCAGGTAAAATGTTCTTTTTCCCACCTGTTACCACACTTAGTCCAAATCTGGCACAATTCTGCATAATAAGTTATTTTTCTGAAATTAAATTAATGGAGGCATTCGTCCTCTTATTTGAAATTTGTGCCACTTCCATTATAATAATCAGCCAAACATTGTTTAGTGTTCATGAATTAGTATCCTACAGGAGAATTTCAGGGCATTAAAATACCCTCTGCAATGTTATTGAATAAACTTTCTACATCAACAAAAGACTTTGAGTGACCAGGAAAATAGAGAAATAGCTATGCATCATCAATGGGGATCCATTTGTCTGTCAGTCCATTTAGTGTATATTCCTGGTCTGTCAGACTTTAACCTAAACTGTTCTATTCCAGAAGGCTGGTTGGTGAAGGATAACACTGCAGTCAACCTTTACCTAAGTTTATATTTATTTACAGAATTACACATTACAAACATTTGCCTCCTAAACCCAGCAATCAGTGTCCTTTGTCTCTTTAATGCACTATAGTCCCCCCGGTGCACACTGGTCTCATAAGGTCTGATGTGTATTGGTAGACACTGTATGCTGCCTCTCCAGGTACAACCTGGCATGGACATAGCTGCAAACAAGAGCCAGGAAGGTAGGCTGAACAACTCCCTCGACCACTCACTGCCTGGGCCTAATGATGGCCACCTAGGCTAGGCCCAGGAACAATCCCATGAGGAGGTCCTCCAATCTGCCCTTTCCCCTTTGTACATCAGGAGTATGGAACTGAAGTGTAACCAAATATTGAGGATCAACCCTCTCAGGTAATGGAAGGGGGCTGAAAACTTACACATCCTACATGAAGTGATATGCAGGCTTCCTTGAGGCCACAGAAATTACAGATGGCCTGGGAGTCCGTGAATCAGTTCAACAATCTACTGTATGGGAACACTACGTGCAACACTCTCCATGCCAAATCCCCGATGCACAAAGGGAGGGTCTCGCCAAGGACCCCTGCTCCTCCAGACAGAATGCCATAGCATGCCTGGACAGCTAATGAGGGCGAGAAATTGGAAGGTGTGAGAGAGCAGTCCATATAGGAAACCCTTCCATACAGAGTGGAATGGCACGGAGAGGATTGAGAAATAGTTCAGGTTGTGGGGTCTAATTTATGCCATGCAGCTGGCAGGAAAAAGTAAAATCACCAGCACACACCATTTAAGAGGGCTCTTGACATCCAAATATCTCTGCAGGTTCTGAAGGCAGATAGATGAAGGTACACCACTCTCTCTAAGCAGTGTGTCCTTTTGCCCCAAAATATGTCAACTAGTTTCTTCTGTAATATGAAAGCAAAATACTGTGGATGCTGGAAATCTGTAACAAAAACTGAAAAACAGCACTCAGAGTAGTCCTGTCTAGTAGCACCTCCAGCTTTTGCCAGTTCACTGGCTGGGCTTCCTCTGCAGGTCTAACATAGACTATCAGAGTAGAGGAGGTGAGTGGTGCTTCAGACAAAAGGCCTGAGCAGCTCAAGCAGGGGCTCCAGCTGTCACTGTCTGACCAGGAGCCTAGAAAATTTCTGCCAGTTGACTGTATTGGAGAATGCTGTGATACAGACCAGCTGGTACTTGTGTATCATCCTTGATCATGAGGAAAACATCAATGGCTTAAGCCGGGGCCATGCTGAGCCAATACCATTAATCTCTTCCGCAAGAGTCACAGGAAAGTCTTCACGCAGATTGCACATAGCTGATCAAACATTGAGCATCACAGACACACTCCTCTCCTAAAGTGAATGTTTGCCATCAAGGACCCTTGCAGAAGTTAGTTCTGGGTGACGAAATGCTGCCCAAAACCGAATGTCAGCACATCCAAATAATTATTCATGATCAACCTGCTGAACACCTTCTCCTGATTCAGGGAAAGGAAAGCATCCTACAGACCAGACCTCTGGGCAGGTGGACCGCATCCCAGACCAAATGGATGTTATTGTGAATTGTCCGGCCCAGGACCTTGTAAGATTGGTCAGGGTGGATCATGTGGGTCAGAAAGTTGCCAAGGCAAGCAAACATGGCCCTGGCAAAGATCTCATAGTTCATGCTGCTGATGGAGACCAGGCACCACTTGTTAAGTAGATGGAGGTCAACCTCCTTCGGCAGCAGGAAATGATAGGCCTGATCCAAGAGAGGGGCATCTCCCCGGACACCAGACTTTCTCCCAAATACCCAGTGGAACTTCACAGTCAGCCCAACAAGTCCCGGGAGCTTGCCCCTGGAGAGCAGGCCAAGGGCACCGGTCAGTTTTGCTAGGCTAAGTGGAGCAGCGAGTAGGTTGGCACCCACCTTCAGCGGGTTCTCCCACAAACCCTGCGAGTGTCTTTACTGGACAGATCCAGAGGGAACAAAGTAGAGTAATAAGCTTGGGCCTGGAAACTGAAGCCCTCCAGATCTGAGAACAGGGATCCATCATCAGCTAACAGTCCCAAGTGTCCTAAATACCCCCTGCCATTTTCCCATTGAGTAGAAGAACGGGAAGTAATGGATCGGGAGGAACCGGATCCACAAGCTCAAGAGTAGCTTTATGACCCAATAAGATGCAAGTCCCATAGTGTGCCCCTCCCTTTGTCCACTTTTCATAGAGATGGGTCCTTGAAGGCCTGACTGAGACGGGACTCCGGGTCAAGCATCTATTGCTCCAACTGCTTGACCCTAACCTTCCACCTCCTTGTCGATCCCCTCATGTACCCCTGACAGAAGACATGGATGTGAGCCTTGTTCACGTCCACTAGAGCCTCAAGGAGGGGAAGCCCACCTGCTTACTTCTCCTATCAACATCCATTGACCAGAAACTGAACTGGACCAGCTGCATAAATAAGGTGTCTACAAGATTGGGTCAGAGGCTAGTAATCTTGCATTGAATAACACACCTCTTGACTCTCCAAAGCATGTCCACCATTTACAAGGCACAAGTCAGGAGTGTGAAGGAATACCCTCCACTTGCCTGGATGAATGCAGCTCCAACAACACTAAAGAGGCTTAACACCACCCAAGATAAAGCAGCCCACTTGATTGGCATCTCATCCACAAATACTCACTCCCTCCACCGCCAACGCACAAGAGCAGCAGTGTGTACCATCTACATGATGCACTGCAGGAATTCACCAAGCCTCCTTAGACAGCACCTTCCAAACCCACGACCACCACCATCTAGAAGGATAAGCGCAGCAGACACATGGGAACACCAACACCTGGAAGATCCCCTCCAAGTCACTCTCCATCCTGATTTGGAAATATATCGCCGTTTCTTCACTGTCGTGGGGTCAAAATCCTGGAACTCCCTTCCTAACAGCACTGTGGGCATACCTATATCACATGGGCTGCAGCGGTTCAAAAAGGACGCTCACCACCACCTTCTCAAGAGAAATTAGGGATGGGCAATCAATGCTGGCTTAGCTAGTGATACCCACGTCCCACGAATGGGAAGAGTGTCCTGCAGTCGGCATCATGGTGAAGCAGTCTGGGAAGAGTGTCCTGCAGTAAGCATTGTGGCAGAGCAGTCTGGAAAGAGTGTCCTGCAATCAGCATTGCAGTGAAGCAGTCTGGGAAGAGTGTCCTACAGTCAGCAACATGGTGAAGCATTCTGGGAAGAGAGTCCTGCAGTCAGCATCACAGTAAAGCAGTCTGGGAAGAGTGTCCTGCATTCAGCAACATGGTGAAGCATTCTGTGAAGAGTGCTCTACAGTCAGCATCGCAGTGAAGCAGTCTGGGAAGAGTGTCCTGCAGTCAGCAACATAGTGAAGCATTCTGTGAAGAGTGCTCAACAGTCAGCATCGTGGTGAAGCAGTCTGGGAAGAGTGTCCTGCAATCAGCATCACAGCGAAGCAGCCTGGGGAGAGTGTCCTGCAGTCAGCATCGCGGTGAAGCAGTCCGTGAAGAGTGCCCTGCAGTCAGCATCACGGCGAAGCAGCCTGAGGAGATTGTCCTGCAGTCAGCATCGTGATGACGCAGTCTGGGAAGAGCGTCCTGCAATCAGTTCTTGTTGAAAATAACAAGAGTGACATCACAAGACCGCGTGAGAGAGCAACGGAGAGATCAGAACCAGCACGAGCGCGGGGAAGCTTCAAAAAGTGATGCCAGCACAAAGGTGAGAGTTGATTGTTGAGTAGTAAGTAAGTGTTTTTCTCCAGTTTAAAATAGATTAAGCTAAGGAGAGGTAAGAGTTCTAGTTTTTATTTAAAGTACACAAATAATTTAATTTTTTTTTTACTGTATTTAACTGAAAGTAAGGGTTTTTTTTCAACTAGAGGCATGGCAGGGCATTTCAGTCCCATGTTATGTACCACCTGCAACATGTGGGAAGGCCAAGATGCTCCTTGCGCTCTGGCTGACCATGCGTGCAGGAAGTGCCACCAGCTGCAGGTACTTGAGCTCCGAGTTTCAGAGCTTGAGCTTCAGCTAGAGGCTGACAGTTTCGTGGATAGCATATTTTTAGATGTGGTCACTTCACAGCTTACAGAAGTGCAGACAGAGAGGGAATGGGTGACCATCAGTCAGAAGAAAGGTATCAAGCAGGTAGTCAGGAAATCCCCAGGGTGCATCTCGCTTGAGAACTGTTTGTCTACATTGGAAAACAGTGAGAGTGACAGTTCCTCTGGGGAGTGCAGCCACGCTCATGGCACTGTGAGTGGCTCAGCTACACGACTGGAGAAAAAAGAGGGAAGTGCAATTGTGTTAGGAGACTTGATAGTAAGGGGAATAGACAGGCATTTCTGCGGCCGTAGACCTGACCCCAGGATGGTATATTGCCTCCCTGGTGCCAGGGTCAAGGATGTCACAAGGATAGCTGCAGGGCATTCTAAAGGGGAGGGCAAACAGACAGAGATTGTGGTACATATTGGTACCAATGACATAGGTAGAAAGAGAGATGAGGTCCTGCAAGCAGAATATTGGGAGCTAGGAAGTAGATTAAAAAACAGGACCTCAAAGGTAGTAATCTCTGGATTACTTCCGGTGCCACACGCTAGTGAGTATAGGAATAGGAGGTGAGTCCAGATGAATGTGTGGCTGAAGAGATGGTGCAGGAGGGAGGCATTTAGATTTCTGGGACATTGGGACCATTTCTGGGGGTGCTTGGACCTGTACAAGGCAGATGGGCTGCACCTGAACCAGAATGGGACCAACATCCTTGCGGGGAGGTTTGTAGTGCTGTTGGGGAGGGTTTAAACTAACTTGACAGGCGGATAGGATCCTGAGAGGAGGTTCAGCAGGGGGAGATGCACAGCTAAAATTAGAAGAGAGGGCAAGTGAGTCTAGAAGACATAGAAATTATAGGCCAGTAAAGGCACAAAGGAGTTTAGCAAGGTTGGATGGTATTTATTTTAATGCAAGGAGTCTGAGGAATCAGGCAGATGAGTTGAGGGCACAAATTAATACATGGAAGCATGATGTCATTGCTGTCACAGAGACACGGTTGAGCAGCTACTTTTAGGTGAATCTGCATCAAAGCAGTGGGACTAATTCAAAAAGGAAATAGGGAGCGTGCAGGGCCAACATATTCCAGTTAAGATAAAGGGCGGGAGCAACAAATCCAGGGAACCCTGTTTGTCGAGGGACATACAGGATTGGATAAAGAGGAAAAGGGAGGCTTATGGCAGATACCAAGGGCTCAAAACAGTGGAAGCCCTAGGGCAGTATAGAATGTGTCGCGGGGAACTTAAGAGTAAGAGGATAACTAGGGAAAGAGTAGGGCCCATTAAGGACCATAGTGGTAATTTGTGTGTGGAGCTAGAAGATGTATGTAGGGTTCTAATTGAATACTTTGTGTCAGTGTTCACAAGTGAGAGGGATGGTGTGGGTATGGAAACCATCACGACGTTTAACAAGTATTTGGATATACATTTGTGATGCCATGGCGTACAAGGCTGTGGGCCTAGTGCTGGAAAATGGGATTAGAATAGTTAGGTACTTGTTTGACCGGCGCAGACTCAAGGGCTGAAGTCATTTTTCTGTGATGTAGACCTCTATGACTCTATGAATGAATAAAAAAAAGTTGACCCAGAATCGATATAGAAATCAGACAGAATTACTGTGATATAATTAAAGAAATTAGCATAGAAAGGAAGGAGATTCTAAGTGGTCTAGCAGGCTTAAAAGTAGATAAATCTCCAGGCCTGGACGAAATGTATCCCAGGCTGTTGAGCGAGGCAAGGGAGGAGATAGCAGGGGTGATGGCAATAATTTTCAATACCTCTCTGGCCACAGGAGAGGTGCCAGAGGACTGGAGGACAGCCAAAGTGGTACCGTTATTCAAGAAGGGAGGAAGGGATAAACCAGGGAACTACAGGTCGGTCAGTCTAACCTTAGTAGTGGGGAAACTATTGGAAGCAATTCTGAGGGACAGAATTAATCTACACTTGGAGAGGCAGGGATTAATCAGGAACAGTCAGCATGGTTTTATTAAGGGGAGGTCATGTCTGATCAATTTGATTGAATTTTTTGAAGAGGTGACAGGATGTGTAGATGAGGGCAATGCATTGAAGTAGTCTACTTGGGCTTCAGCAAGACTTTTGATAAGGTCCCGCATGAGAGACTGATACGAAGGTAAGAGCCCATGGGATCCAAGGCAATTTGGCAAATTGGATCCAGAATTGGCTGAGTGGCAGGAAGCAGGGGGTGATGGTTGAGGGGTGTTTTTTGTGACTGGATGCCTATGTCCAGTGGGGTTCCAAAGAGATCCGTGTTGGGTGCCTTGCTGTTTGTGGTATATATAAACAATTTAGACTTGAATGTAGGAGGGTTGATCAGTAAGTTCGCGGATGACACAAAAATTGGTGGGGTGGTAAATAATGAAGGGGTAGCCTTAGATTACAGGAGGATGCAGACGGGCTAGACAGATGGGCTGCTCAGTGGCAAATGGAATTTAATCTGGATAAGTGTGAGATGATGCACTTGGGTAGGACAATCAAGGCACAGGAATGCACAACGAATGGTAGGACCCTGGGAAGTACCAAGGATCAGATGGACCTTGGTGTGCATGTCCACCGGTCCCTTAAGGTAGTAGGACAAGTAGATAAGATGGTTAAGAAGGCATATGGGATACTTGCATTTATTAGCCGAGGCACAGAATATAAGAGCAGGGAGGTTATGCTGGAACTGTATAAAACTCCGGTTAGGCCACAGCTAGAGTATTGCGTGCAGTTCTGGAATCCACTTTATAGGAAGGATGTGATTGCACTAGAGAGAGTGCAGAGGAGATTTACCAGAATTTTGCCAGGGCTGGAGAATTTTAGTTATGAGGAGAGATTGGATAGACTGAGGTTATTTTCCCCACAGCAGAGGTGATTGAGGTGTATAAAATTATGAGGGGCATAGGTAGGGCAGACAGGAAGGAACTTTTCCCCTTGGTGGAGGGATCAATAACCAGGGGGCATAGATTTAAGGTAAGGGGCAGGAGGTTTAGAGGAGATGCGAGGAAGAATTTTTTCACCCAGAAAGTGGTTGGAATCTGGAACTTACTGCCTGAAAGGGTGGTAGAGGCAGAAACCCTCATAACATTTAAGAAGTATTTGGATGTGCACTTGCGATGCCATGGTATACAAGGCTATGAAACTAGTGCTGGAAAATGGGATTAGAATAGTTAGGTTCTTGTTTGACCGGCACAGACTCGATGGTCCAAAGGGCCTTTTATTATGCTGTAGATCTCTATGACTCTATGAATGAATAAAAAAAAGTCGACCAAGAATCAACGGAACAATTCCCAGAGCCACTTGTTTTTTAGCAGCAGGTTGTTAAAATGCCAGTGAAGACCCAACCCACATGCAGGGCGGGACCAACTCCACCCACATTCTATGGTCCTTTGAGCATGGCACCAGCTGCATGAAAGCCACTGGAACGCGTTTGGCACATATGCCTGAGAAACGTAATGGCGGTCGATTCTGGACCCTCCTCCAGGCCTGACCAATGTGAAGATGCTGGAGTTGGGTAGATATTTCATCAGATACCCACTAAGTCATCAGACCTAACAAGGTCCCTCACCTCAGGGGTACAGTTGAAATCCCCCGGAGCATGATACACTCGCAGGCATCAAGGGAGCCAAGATGAGCAGACACTTCCCCAGTGAATTGTGCTTGCTGCTTACCGACCTGGGATGATTTTTCTTCCTGCAAATGTTTGCTTCAATGAGGCAGCTTTTCACTGCCCTGATTGGTTCACTTATCAATGCCCTGATTTTCCATTCTGTCAGTGTTACAATTATTTAATCAAGGAATTCCTCATATGAAGGCAGTTTGAACACTTCGGTGAGCTTGGCCTAAATAGCCAAGTGGTTATGGTACTGGGTTTGTAACCCCAAGATCAAGAGTTCAAATCTCACAATAGCAAACTAGGAAACAATGTAACTTCATCTGTATAAACAGATGGAAATGGGTTTGTACTGGAAAGAGTTACACCAACTGGAATTTAGCTTGGCCTAAATAGCCAAGTGGTTATGGTACTGGGCTTGTAACCCCAAGATCAAGAGTTCAAATCTCACAATGGCAAACTATGAAACAATGTAACTTCATCTGAAACAGATGGAAACGTGTTTGTATTCGAAAGAGTTACAAATAACTTAGAATGCAACATTAAACCCATGGTACTGACAGAACTTATCTTGTTATCCATTCACCCTTGCACTATCTTGAACGCTTCGGTGCACGCGGTATAATGGAGTTACTGTTTGGGAAAAAATTGCCCTTGAAAAGTGGTGAACTGTTTGTGAAAAAAATTACCTTGTATGAATTTGCAAGCATTAAAAAAAAGACCTTTTACGAAACAGCATGGAAATCACTCTCATTGTTTGAGCTGTTTGGGGGGATATCAGCGAATTGTGCAAACTTGTCTGGGGACAAAAAAGTCATAGCAACAGCAAATATTGAACACAAACTGTTTGTGAAAAAATCAGCGGTGATGGTACTGGTCATAATTTTTGGAGGCACTGTGGTTAATTTTTTTGGTGTGTGCTAGGGGAATTTAGAGAAGGTACTGGGGTTAATTTAGAGTAGGTCATGGAGCTACCAGGTGGTCACAGTGTCACCATGCAGGCTCACTCGCAGGCTGGCTTGTGCTATCTGGGTGGTTGATGCCAGTTAATGCCAACCACCTACATACAATTAAACACATTTAATATACAATTAATATGACTTGCCTGGTAGGAAATGACAAGATCTGACCAGTGGCCTGTCTTACATTCCAACAGTTTCCCATCAGGTGGTGGGGGAGGTGATGGCATAGTGGTATTGTCACTAGAATAGTAACCCAGAGCCCCTGGGTAATGCTCTGGGACCGGGTCCGAATCCAGCAGATGGTGGAATTTGAATTCAATAAAAATCTAGAATTAAAAGTCTGATGATGACCATGAAACCATTGTTGATTGTTGTAAAAACCCATCTGGTTCACTAATGTCCTTCAGGGAAGGAAATCTGTCGTCTTTACCTGGTCTGTCCCACACGTGACTCCAGACCCACAGCAATGTGGCTGACTCTTAAAATGCCCCCTGAAATGGCTTAGCAAGCCACTCAGTTGTAACAAAACCGCTACAAAGTCACAAAAAAGGAATGAAACTGGACGGACCACCTGGCATTGACCTAGGCACCTGAAACCTGCACCACATGGACCGCAGCAGTTCAAGAAGGCAGCTCACCACCACCCTCTCAAGGGCAATTAGGGATGGGCAATAAATGCTGGCCCAGCGAAGCCCACATCCCATGAAATGAATTTTAAAAAAGGCAAAAAACTACATGGCACATTCAAATCCCAGTGTCACACTTTAAGGAAAGTCGAAAGAAACATTTTTGCAGGAACACGAATTACAGAAGCCAGTACGTGGGAAGCCTCTGAATTGATATTTGTATGAATCCAGCCTGTGTTAACTTAAAAGGAATTAGGTTTTGTAGTCTTAAAGAGACAAAGAACTATGCTTTAGCACAAAATAATTCATGAAGTAGTGAGACCTGGTCAGCATATGAAAGGCAGGAGAAAAGGCTGAATATTTCCCACTTTCACTGTCTCAGGTGCATCCCCAACATCTCTTGGCAGGACAAGGTCATCAACTCAGAGGTCCTGGAGCATGTTAATTCCATCAGTATACACTCATTACCAAGCCAACAATGCCTGCACTTGCTTCTTCAGATGGATGACAGCCATATGCTCCAAGCCTTCTGTATGGTGAACTGGCCACCGAATCATGACCTCCTGGGTGTCCATACCTCTGCTGCAAGAACACCTGCAAGCGAGATGTGAAGATGCTGGACATTGACACTGACAACTGGGAGACAGTCGCCGATGATTGTGAGTTCTGGAGGCTGACAGTTTGGGAGGGCATTGGAAGGGTTGAGCATAAATGGAAAGCTCACATGGCTGAGAAGAAAGCCGAAAGAAAACCGAGGCCAATGAATCCTGCACTTTCTCAGCCCACTGTCTTCCTCTGCAACAAATGCAGCAGAGACTGCCGTGCCAGAGTAGGGCTCCTGGGCCATTAACACATATTTGACCACCAAGGCACAAATCATTATCTTGCGAAATGAAAGGCTACCAATGAATACCTGCCTTCAGGACATACACAGACCAGCCACCCAGTATAGTAGCTGTCCAAATGTTATTTTCACAAATGGGTTTTTATTAGATGGTCAATCCACATTTCCCATTTTTAAGATAAGTTGTAAATCCTCCTCTTATGCTTTTCATGGTTCAGCTTTTCTATTCTCACAACACAATACAGCCTCTGACTTATATATAATACTATACAACATTCACTTTTATACACCTTCTGCCACTTATCTTGAATCTATTTCCCCTGGTTCTAGAATTCTCCATCAAGGAAAACAATTTTATCCTCTCCACTCTATCTATTCCCCTCATAATTTTGTACACCTCAATCAAGTCACCTCTCAGCCTTCTTTGTTCTAAGGAAAATAACCCCAACCTATCCAATCTCTCCTCGTAGCTACGCTTTTCTAACCCTGGAAACATTCTTGTAAACCTCCTCTGCACTCTCTCCAGAGCTATTACGTCCTTCCTGTAATGTGGTGACCAGAACTGCACAAAATACTCCAGTTGTGGCCTCACCAGTGTTTTATACAATTCCAACATTGTATCCTTACTTTTATATTCTATACCTCTGCTAATGAAGGAGTATTCCATATACCTTCTTTACAACCTTGTTTACTTGAACTGCTGCCTTCAGGGACCTGTGTACTTGTATGCCAAGATCTCTCACTTCATCTACCCCTCTTAGTATATTCCCATTTATTGTGTAATCCCTGTAACTGTTTGACCTCCTTACATGTATGACCTCACACTTCTCTATGTTAAAATCAATCTGCCACTTTTACCGCCCACTCCACCAACCCATCTATATCGTTTTGGAGATTTTGGCTATCCTCTTCACTATCCACTACTTGGCCAATCTTTGTGTCATCTGCAAATTTCCCAATCGTGCCCCCCACGTTCATGTCCAAATTGTTATTATATAACACAAACAGCAAGGGTCCCAACACTGAGCCCTGTGGAACACCACTTGAGACAACTTTCCTTTCACAAGAGCATCCATCAACCATTACCCTTTGTTTCCTGTTACAAAGCCAACCTTTTATCCAGTTTGCCACATTACCCTGAATCCCATGGGCTTTTACTTTCCTGACAAATCTGCCATGTGGGACCTTGTCAAATGCCTTGCTAAAATCCATATACACAACATCCACTGCACTACCTTCATCCATCTGGCCAACTGAGATAACCAGCCCCTCAGAGCTTCCAACTCTTCTTCAAATAGTGCCATGAGACCTTAAACATTCATCTAAAGTACTTAAAAAAGATAAGTGGAGCTTCCTTCAACGTCTAATTGAAGGGTATAGAATCTATGACCATGTAGCACTCTCTCATTCCTGCACTGCAGTGTTAAACTAGATTGATAAATTTGTAAATGTTGTCCATGCTTATTCTTTTGTCTAGCTCATTGTCTTGGCATGTAACATTATGAGGGGAAAAATTTAAGGATGGAGGGAACAGCTTTCAAAAAGGGACAAAATGAAGAGTCGATGACAGACCTGTGAGGGACACTATTCTGAAAGTGGATTTTAAAGAAACAGCAGCTGATTAGTGAGTAAATCCTGGGAGCAAACTCGGAGGGAGGAGCACCGGAGCGGTGAGTATAAATCTAGCTTACCTCGAGGATTCGTGGCCTTGTCTCCAGGGAGCAGACTTGGAGGGAGGAGCACCGGAGCGATGAGTATAAATCTATCTTACCTCAAGGATTCGTGGCTTTGTCTCCAGGGAGCAGACTCGGAGGGAGGAGCACCGGAACGGTGACCTCGGGGCACAGAGTAACTGAAGCCAAAACTGAAAAAGTAACGTCACAGGAAAGCTGTGACCTGATTGGTTGGTAGGAAATCTGCACCAAATTTGAAAAGAAAACACTGCAAGGCTAATTAGTAAATTAATTAACTAAGTAGAGAAGGCTGGGCAGGTGATGTGCTGTAGCTGTATGTAGCTGTGGGAGCAGGCAGATCCCATTGCGAGCCACAGTGACCACATCTGCAGCAAGTGTTGGTTGCTGGAGGAACTCCGGCTCAGAATTGATGAGCTGGAGTCCGAGCTCCGGACGCTGCGGCACATCCGGGAGGGGTAGAGTTACCTGGATGCTTTGTTTCAGGAGGCGGTCACACCCAGTAGATTAAGTACCTCAAGTCCGGTCAGTGGTCAGGGTCAGCAGGGTGTGACTGCAAGTGAGGCAATTAGACGGATCCTGTGTTCAGGAACAAAGGAGACTCAGCTCTTGACCTCGTCCAACAGGTATGAGGTACTTGCTCCCTGTGTGGATGAGGAAGAGGGCTGTAGGGAGGATGAGCCAGCTGACCACGGCACCATGGCACAGGAGGCCATTCAAGAGGGGGCAGCAAAAAGACAAGTGGTAGTTGTAGGGGATTCTATAATTAGGGGAATTGATAGCATCCTTTGTAAGCAGGATTGAGAGTTCTGCATGATATGTTGCCTGCCCGGTGCCAGGGTGAGGGACATCTCTGACCGGCTTGAAAGGATATTGGAGAGGGAGGGGGAGGATCCAGTTGTTGTGGTCCACGGCAGGACAAATAACATAGTTAAGACTAGGAAAGAGGACCGGTTTGGGGATTATCAGGAACTAGGCACTAAATTAAAGAACAGGTCCTCAAGGGTTATAATCTCCGGATTAATTACCAGGCCACGTGCAAATTGGCATAGGGACACGAGAATAAGGGAAGTAAACATGTGGCTAAAGGAGTGGTGCGGGAAAGAGGGGTTCCATTTCGTGGGGCACGGGCATCAGTATTGGAACAGGAGGGATCTGTACCGTTGGGACGGTCTCCACCTGATCTGGGAACCAATGTTCTAGCGAAAAGGGTAAATAGGGTGGTCAACAGGACTTTAAACTAGAAAGTGGAGGGGGGTGGAGGGAAGGGTAAAACTCTAAGAAGTATGACCAATGGGAAACAAAGTAGCGTGTGCGGTTGGTGGGGGGGGGGTGAATTCAACTTCATGGAAAAGTATGAAAAAACTGAAAAGAAAGGAGAGCACAGGAGAGGCTATTAAAGTCTCCAGAACACAAATAGGACAGAGTGTTTGGAAAGGGCTAGGAATCTAACTTCAAGCACATCAGATAAAGGGACGACAATGAGAAAGGGGACAGGAAATACAGGACTGAAGGTGTTGTATCTGAATGCACGCAGTATACGAAATAAGGGAAATGAGCTTGTGCCGCAGATTGAAATTGGCAAGTATGATATGGTGGGCATCACGGAGACATGGCTGCAAGGGGATCAGGACTGGGAGCTAAATATCCAAGGATATACATCCTATTGAAAAGATAGGCAGGTTGGCAGAAGGGCTGGGGTTGCTTTATTAGTAAGAAATGAAATTAAATCGATAGCAAGAAATGACGTAGGGTCAGATGATGAAGAATCTGTGTGGGTAGAGTTGAGGAACCGCAAAAGTGAAAAAAACATAATGGGAGTTACGTACAGGCCTCCGAACAGTAGTCAGGATGTAGGGCATGAGATACATCAGGAGACAGAAAAAGTGTGTAAGAAAGGCAAGGTTACAGTGATCATGGGGGATTTCAATATGCAGGTAGACTGGGAAAATCAGGTTGGTAGTGGATCCCAAGAAGAGAAATTTGTGGAATGTCTACGAGATGGCTTTTTGGAGCAGCTTGTGGTGGAGCCCACTAGGGAACAGGCAATTCTAGATTTAGTGATGTGTAATGAGGCAGATTTGATAAGGGAGCTTAAGGTGAAGGAACCCTTAGGAGGAAGTGACCATAGTATGATAGAATTAACCCTGCAATTTGAGAGGAACAAACTGGAATCAGATGTGACAGTATTATGGTTGAATAAAGGCAACTACAGAGGCATGAGGGAGGAGCTGGCCAGAATTGACTGGGAGATGAGCCTAGCAGGAAAGACAGTGGAACAGCAATGGCAGGGGTTTCTGGGAGTAATTTGGGAGACACAGCAAAAATTCACCCGAGGAAGAAGAAGCATACTAAAGGGAGGACGAGGCAACCATGGCTGACAAGGGAAGTCAGGGACAGCATAAAAGCTAAAGAGAAAGCATACAATGTGGCGAAGAGCAGTGGGAAACCAAGGGATTGGGAAGCCTACAAAGACCAACAGAGGACAACTAAAAAAGAAATAAGGTGGGAGAAGATTAAATATGAGGGTAAACTAGCCAGTAATATAAAAGAAGATTGCAAGAGTTTTTTTAGATATATAAAGGGTAAGAGAGAGGCAAAAGTGGACATTGGGCCGCTGGAAAATGACGCTGGAGAAGTAGTAGTGGGGAACAAAGAAATGGCGGAAGAACTGAATAGGTACTTTGCGTCAGTCTTCACAGTGGAAGACACGAGTGACATCCCCAAAATTCAAGAGAGTCGGGGGGCAGAGGTGAGTATGGTGGCCATTACCAAGGAGAAGGTGCTAGGAAAACTGAGAGGTCTGAAGATGGATAAATCACCTGGACCAGTTGGATTACACCCCAGAGTTCTGAAGGAGATAGCTGAAGAGATAGTGGAGGCGTTAGTGATGATCTTTCAGGAATCACTGGAGTCAGGGAGGTTTCCAGAGGACTGGAAAATTGCTAATGTAACCCCCTTGTTCAAGAAGGGAGTGAGGCACAAGACAGGAAATTACAGGCCGATTAGCCTGACCTCAGTGGTTGGTAAGATTTTAGAGTCCATTATTAAGAATGAGATTTCAGAATACTTGGAAGTGCATGGTAAAATCGGGCAAAGTCAGCATGGTTTCATCAAGGGGAGGGCATGCCTGACAAATCTGTTAGAATTCTTTGAGGAGGTAACGAGTAGGTTAGACAAAGGAGAGCCAATGGATGTTATCTACTTGGACTTCCAGAAGGCCTTTGATAAAGTGCCGCACAGGAGGCTGCTCAGTAAGATAAGAGCCCATAGTGTTAGAGGCAAGGTACTAGCATGGATAGAAGATTGGCTGTCTGGCAGGAGTCAGAGAGTGGGGACAAGGGGGTCCTTCTCAGGATGGCTGCCAGTGACAAGTGGAGTTCCACAGGGGTCAGTGTTGGAACCACAACTTTTCATAACCGAATCGGCTGCGTGCCCGCTGAACTGAAAATCTAAATGATGCAGGGTGACGTCGGGACACACACCCGATGCCACCCCGCGTCATTTTACAGGTCGGCAAGCAGGCTCCGTCCCCCATGCACCACCGGAAGATGCAGCCCCATAAGTTCAATGAATACTGATTCATGCAATGTGGCAGGTCTAGGTCACCGTGATAGAGTGCTGCAGAGCAAATATCTATGGCTTCCTACACTGTTTGAGAGTGTGGTGGAGGCCAGTTCAATCAAAGCAGTCAAGGGGGAAGTAGGCTTTTATCTGAAAAGGAAGCAAGTGTAGGGTTTATGGGGAGAAGGCAGGAGAAAGTTGCTAGATGAATTGCTTATTCGGAGAGTTGGTGCTGACACAGTAGCCAGCACTGTGATAATAACAAATTATTCTTTGATTCTGTAATAATCTACTTAAATCTCTGCAATTGAATTTGAACCCACAACGTGACACACACATGTGGGTGCTATCATTGAGCCAGTTGACAATAAAGGTCAAAATACAACGATCAATACTACAGGACATGCATTTTTCATTTTGACTTTTTATTTATTTTTAAACTGTTTTAAGATTGAAGCCTCAGGATTACTGCTGTTCATATTAGCAGGTGAACACTTGATGTGATCGTTTGATATTTTTCTGTCAGCTATTTAAACACCAGTGTTAGCCCATTCATATTAAATGGATTAATCCTTCCACTAAAATACCAGATAGAGAGCTGAAAAAGGAATGTATCAAACATTCATCCGATAAAATTGACTTTCGCATTTCAAGACTGTTACATCTTGGTACATTTGAATTGCGTAACGAATCAATTAACCACCACAGTAACTTGACTCAATGTTCACTGTGGTTACTGCACGGGAATGTTAGAAAGTTGATATTAAAATACTTAATTAGACCTAAATATCAAGTTTGTGTTGGCTTACTTCACTTGTTTGAGCTATTGCATTTCTTTCAGAATTGTATCTTTGCTTTTCAGATGCAGGTTAGGTCACTCAATACCACAACATTATGGTCATGCAAAACCTGGTAAATCTCATTCAATTGCATTGGCAATTACTGCATTACTTCTTTTTTTCTTATTTAGTATATCTTTCTCTTAGAAATAAACACAGCTTTTAATGTTTGTATGACTTTGCCGAGTCTCTTCGAAATTTGCTCTCAAGTACTTTTGACGAATTCTCAATGAGAATCATCCGTATCTCAGTATTACTGTTGGATCTATTCAGGGGAAAAGCTACCATCTCTCAGATGGAGGACAAATCAGTTCCTGAATTAATTTGTGCCCTTCCCCATAAGAACTTTTAACTGGAGTTTGATGTATGGATGAGGATATGCACTCAGGGCTGGACTCACTGACTGATTATTTTCATGCATTGGATTAGTTCTTAATACATATTTAATTAAAGTTACTTATTTGTGATAGGGTAATTTTCTTTCTTTTATTGTTATTATTCATTTATTTACTTATATACATATATATAGTGTATATATGTGTATATATACAGATGACTGACAATGTACCTGAAATAAATTTCCGTATGGACAATAATAAATTAAATTGTGAATTGTCTCTTGCTTTATTTTTAATCCTAACCCTCAGTTTTATCATATTGGCCAAGAAGAAAAGAGAATATGCATTTATGTAGCTCCTTTCAGGGCCTCCCTTAACACATTTCAGCCAATGAAGTCACAGAGCCGTGGTTGTAATGTTCTAGACTAATTGTGGGAAATGTTATGAACCCATTTTTCCAACAATATATATTAAAAAACTGTCCCTGAAGGAGAAAGATGCTGGCTGATATTTATATCATGTCCAGGGTTTATTGTGAAAATAGTTCTTTTACATACTTGTGGATGAATAGTGCCTTTGCTAACTAATGCCTTTACCTGCTTGTCTTTGACTTTGGGTGATTTCCATCTATTCACTCCAAAACTGGGATTAGAAGAGTTGTAATCTGATACTTGGGTGTGGATCCACTATTGATACATGACCAGCAGGACATTTGGCACTCCAAGAGTCCACTTGCCTGGCTTCCGCCACATGTCCTGGCCACAGGAGTCTCCTCTTATTTGTCAGATTTTCCATGCCTCCTTTTGGCCTCCAGCTTTGTGAGCCTGCCCGCTGTCCTTAATTAGACCATCTGGCCACTAAAATAAGGACGACCATTAAATAAGGAGTAGGAGAAAATGTCATTTCTTTGGAACAGCAGACTGGACTAGACAGCTTATGATTTTGGACAAATACCCTGCGCTTTTCTGGTGTTTAATTTTAATGATGTGACGTACCAGTGCCTCTGTGTGATGGAAAATATATTACTTTTCATAATTTAATGATTGTGGATAAGATAGAAGTTTTTTTTCAGATAGAAACTTTCAAAACCCCAAGCATAATGATTCAGAAACTCATTACAATTGTCAGCCCACAAGTACAAGTGCCAGCTTTGGGATGTTGCCACCAAATATGAGTGGAGCAAAGAAACGCAGGAAGAGGGGACTTTTGAAATAAATGGGCGTAAGTGAGTCGAGAAGCTTAGCAGATAGAAAATCGCACTGGATATTGAATTTATCGAAATGCAGATAAAACTATGAAGAAACAGTAAATGCTATGATAATGAAGGGAGAAGCTAACATATCAGAAGGAATTTTGAAGGAAATACACCAGTAATTAATATCATATTATCTGTGTGATGCAATTTTAGACTCATTAACAGACAGAAACAGACCATGAAGACATTAGAGTTACTCAAAAAATAATTGGATGTTTTGTAGTGTTACACAGGTCTCCACCTCCTTGTAAAGAAGGGTTAAATTTCCCAAATGTTTGGTGATAGCATTTATACTTAACTAAAATAATGGCCAGGATTTTACCAGCTCTCTGGAATGGGTCGGAAGGCAGGAAACCTAGTGAAATTGGAAGGTTCCAGGATATTTTGAGAAGAGGGGGCAGCAGCGGCTCAGCCACCCACCAAGAGGAGGCAGGTGGCCAAATTAAGGTAGTTAACTAGCCTATTAGCGGCCATTGTATGCCCTCACAGGCATTTCGAAACATAGAAACCAGGAGCAGGAGTAGGCCTTCCGGCCTTTAGAGTCTGCTCTTCCATTCATCATGATCATGGTTGATCATCCAACTCAATAGCCTACTCCGGCTTTCTCCCCACATCCTTTGACCCCTTTCGCCCCAAGAGCTATATCTAACTCCTTCTTGAAAACACCTTACCAGTGTCCGAACAGTCTTCTGCCCCTTCAAGTCTCACCAGACAGTCTGTCAGCAGCTTTCTGGTGTAGCCATCCTTCTCGGGGTGTTCATGTCCCACAGAGTGCCATCCCCTGATGGCAATGTCCCGAGGACATCACTGGAGGATTCACCCCTCCAATCATCCATGTTGTGTTATTATAATGATATAATAACTTGGGCTTATTTATTGTATAGAATATAAGGCACCAATCGCTCATAATGGATTAGGTAAAACCGTTGTGGGTGCATTTATTAAGATTAGACACATGAGAACAGTTGTATAAAGATGGAAAGATAAAAGGCATCAGAGCTGTGCGTGTGCACTGCTCAAAGCAAAAGTGAAAGTAAGACTGAATCACATGACACATTTCCCATCTCATGTCTCCCACTGATATCCCATATCACAAAATTCTCCTTTTTTAAGATACTTCCCCCCCCTTCCAAAGAGGTATACCTATTTAAAATACATGTACATGTTTAGTTAGCATTACATAAGTACATAGAACTAATGAATCTATGAGTCTCTAAAGTGTCAAGGTAATTTGCTGGTATGCCCAGGTCTCGTGATGATAACCTTGTCTGGAGGTTTCTTCAGTTGCTCACAGTGATCTATGGGATTATCATTCATGGCTGTTGTTTCTGGACCTTGTCCTATACGCAGTAAGACTGTACAGTGGTTGAGGATCTAGAATGGAACTGATTTGTCCTCGGTTACGCCTCACCGTTGCACCTTTGTGCGTACTGAATCTACAAGACCTTGAGTCTGAACAAATCCTTGTCATCTCGGCTGGTTCCCACGTGTCTTCTGTGGGATCCTGGATGTGAACTTGTTATCCCAACTGTAAACTTGGTGATGCTCTACCTGCATTTTTATCATGCACGTTGGTCATCTTCTCTAGTAGTTTAAAAAGTTGGTATGCACTGGTCTGCCAAACGTGAGCTCTGCCATTGATGGAATAGTTGCACCTAAAGGTGTCACTCTCAGATTAGCATTGCAATGTGTAGATCTTGCTTGGTCTGTGCACAAATGAGAATTAGGAATTTCATTATGTAAATCATTCATTCAGCTAGGCTGTTAAATCTAGGATAATGAAGAGAAGAAGTAGTGTGATCTATGCTCCACTTCTCACACATATCCTGAAATGGCATACCAATAAATTGCACACCAATATCCATAGTGATATCTCTAGGCATACCAAATAAACTGAAAGTAGCACTGAGTGTGTTCAACAGATGTGCTTGATGAATTGCCGAATTGTCAAATGATGGGGTACTTGGTAAAATAGTCCACGATGATGATGAAGTCAGAGCCTTGGACATGAAAGATGCAATTTTAGACCAAGTATAGGTGGGAACTTCATATGGAATCAATGGTGCTTTGTGCTTATTTGGCATAAGCTCAAGACATAATTCGTACTTCTTAATGAAGAGTTCTATGTCATTATTCATAACCAGCCAATAGACTGTCTCTCTTGCAAATTTTCTCATCCAATCTATGTCCATGTGTGAGTGATTAAATTGTTGAAGAATATCAGGTCACAAGAATTCCAGTACGATAACCTACTTCGAAAATGACTCCCCGGGAATTCCCTACCTCGTCCTGATAAAGCCAGAATGGTCTCACGTGTTCGTGGTGTTAGGGTGAAGAAAGTAAATGAGAATTTATGGTAAGGGAGAATTCATTATAAGGGAATGAATTACTTAAATTAGAATCTATAGGCAGGCCAGTGCAAATCAGTAAATCAACAGTTTTAAACAGTTAAAAGAGGTGAACCTTATACACTCTCAAACTTTGTACACCCTCAGGATTTGCAGTCACCATCAAGGTCCTGGGAGTTATTCTGGAGTCAGAGGATGGCAATAACATAGGTTAAGTGTGCTCTTCAACAGATAGGGGAAGGACAGATGGTCCCAGCTTAGATAAGAGGGAAGGTCTCTGCCTGGGTGAAAAATAGGGACATACAATGCATATACCTGTTACCAGAGATGTCTGTTTAATGTAAACCTATATGTTGACGAGATCGGAATCTGGAAATTGTTCTTATACGTGACCAATAATGTCTAAATATGTTCAACACTTGTAATTTAGCAGAATACTTTCTCAAGCTGTATTGAGATGGTGCCCTCCTTGCAAATGCTCGAATAAACGATCAAAACCTGTACCTGAGTCTCTTGTGGTCCATTCATCAAAGACACCACATCAGTGGGCATACTGAATTGAATCAGGCCATCCTTTGATGATGGTTTTCCACAATTTCTGTAGTATGGAATCTTTTGCCATTTCTTTTTGTAGCTGCTGACATTTGTGTTGCACAAAATGTACCGGATCATTTTGGAGAACATCTTCAAGTTCAATGTCAAAGAAGTTAACTTGTAGATCCAAGGATACATCTTCTGTTTTTGCTGGGTTAGACAATCTGCTATGTATCTGATGTGACAATCGACTTATCTGGTTTTTACCTAATCTCACATCTGTAACCTAGAATCTTTAACATGAGATGTTGCAATCTTGGTGGTGCACTGGTCAATGGTCCTCACCACATCATCTCCAATGGCCTATGGTCTCTACCACAAATTTTTTGCCAAATAGGTATGAAAACACATGATTCCAAACACCAAATCTAATGTTTCCCATTTGATGTTGGAGTAATTGGATTGCATTACAGACAGAGATTTTGAAGCAAATGCAATTGGATTATCTTTTTGCTCCCAGACATCTATATGTACTCTGAGACATCTACTACCAGGGTAGTTGTCTCCTTAGGATTGTAAAATTGCAATGCTGATGCTTCTGACAATGAAAGTTTCAATGTTTTGAAGAGGTTTTGATGGCCTTCACGCCTCAGGAAAGGCATATCCTGTCTCAACAATTCCCTTAGTAATGGAGTTCTTTGAGTGAAAGTTGGAATGCATGGAGGCAAGAAATGAAAGAGACCTAGACATTTTTGAATATTGTCCTTATCTTGAGGAGTTGGCATGGCTTTGATATCTTCTGCCTTACTTGGATCAGGACATATGCCAGTACAGGAATAAATAGAACTGAAGAAATTGACCTGCTGCACATTGATGTCACATTTCAGATTGTTGAACGCCAACCATTCATCACGTACTGCTTGCATCAATAAATGCAGATTATGGTCACGTTCTTGCTTTGTTCTACACACAAGAGCTACATCATCTGTAATACAGATGCATCCTTGCACAATGCATATAATGCAGTCCATGTGAGCTTGGAAGAGATAGCCCAAAAGGAAGTTGTTAAAAATAGTATCATCCGAATGGGGTACAAGATGTATTAAATTCTAGGGATTTCTCCACAAAGTGTACTGACCAGTAGCCATGCTTAGCATCAAGCTTCAAGAATAATTTTGCACTTGCAAATCTCCAATTTAACTCTTCTAATGTGGGTTTTTCCTAAGGAAAATGTTTCATACCTGTGTTTAAAAATCATGGATCAAGGCATATCATCAATAATCCATCCTTCATTATGACACCAGTCTGTGTGCTCTTGTACTCTCCTAATGATTCCATTGTTCTCCATTTTGTCTAGTTCGATCTTCAATTTGTCTTATATGCTTATTTGTCTGGATGCTGCAGTTACATGGTCGATCAATTGACGGACTTGCATTCTCCTGCAAGTGTAATGTAGTAGTTCCCTTGAAACTGCCAGTTGAATCAAAACTTTCTGGATATTTTGATATTAGGTCATGAACTGAAATGATTGGAGTAGTTTCTGAGGTTGATCAGCCTTGTGATGCCTGATGATTCTATGGATTGTTACTAGTGTGAGGTCTGGAGATGTCAGTAAATGTGCAATCACTGGGCCTTTAGTTTTCACAGTGTAGAACATTTGTGACACCCAGGAGGATTGATTACACTTGTGTTCCAAGACTGTGGACCCTGCACATGGAATTAGTGAACTGCAGTACGCTGAAAGTTTCACAGCAATAGGTCTTGCCATTGTCATCCACATCTATGGATACATGCCTTTTAGGATTTGCAGAGGTAGTATATTTGCTCCTGCCCTTGTGTCAATCCTGGCCAATAGTGAATAGTTAGCAACTTTCTTAGGGCAGATAATTTGAATCTTGGCAAACGCTTCAGACGGTGAGATCACATCTATGTTTTCCGTGAGATTGACGGTGTGAAACATGTGTTCACCTCTCTTCACCTCATCGTGAACAACATCGTAATTTTCTGGTCTGTCAGTCACTTCATGTATATGTTTCTAATGGGACACCAGATGGTCATTCCCGTTGCTTCAAGGTACCCATTATGTACAGCCTGTTTGGATCAGTACATGGCTCTTTGCAGCTGCATCAGCAGTTGCTCAAGTGCACTGCTGCTGCCAATGGCCCTTTCTGTCACATTCCTTGCAGAATTAATGGAAAGCTGGGTATTTCCTTGGTACATATAGAGGTCCACAGCTCCCACATGTCCTGCTAGGTTTGGGTGTTCTAGTGAGCGTGTCAACAATTGGGATTGCATTTAGGATCTGTAAGCTTTGTCAACCTGTGAAGATCACTTTGTAATTACATCCATCCTTGAATAGCTCTTCAATGCGATATGTTTTGGTTTGTCTAGCAGATCTTTCTAGAATGCTTCCATGGGAATGGATGCAGTCACCAACTCAACAATTCTGTCTGTTAGCTCTGCATTTGAAAAATCACAGTACATACGATTTGCTCTGCATGGGCTGATGGAGTTGTTTATAGGTTCTGTAGGCTGTTGTCAAAATGACATGAACTCTAGTTGATGAATACGGAAGTTTAACCTGATACTGCACCAGTCTTCCAATGTAGTCCATTTTTTGAGGATCTTTTAGATCTTCTGCTGTTAATCCTGACATGTTCAGCTTGTATAGACCTTCATTCCCAATTGCTTGGCAAATTTTTATGGCCTGCTCATCTGGTTCAGACACACCTGAATCAAGAAACCATAACTCTATATGCTGTTTAAACATTTTGAATTTAGTAGTAGGTCAGCTGCATCCCAATTCAAGCTGTGAGATTTTGTGGATATTCTGACAATATCCCTTTGACTTTCCTTTTTCTGTAGTACCTGGGATGATTGTCCTTTTTGCCGTTTTTACGCGATTTTCTGAAGCTCCATCCAGGAAGATAAGTTGTAGTGGGAAGGTGACTTTGCTTTTTTGTCAGTTTATTGTTCAGCAACTCCTGAAGCGCCCATTACAATTATATCCATCTCTGGCTTGATTTTAATGATGGTATTTCGTGATTTTTTTTTTGGACTCTTCCTTGCTCACTATCAATCCAGCCCACACCCTGGTTACTCATCTTTCCCGACTGAGCTAACCCGGTGCTGTTCCTCTCAATGCACTGTCCAACTCACAGAACTGACAGGTTATGTGCTGCAATCTCACCATGACAGATTGGTCTGCTAACCAGCTCTTCATTGGAGCACTAACTTAATTCAACAATGTGTCTCCAAGGCTTTTCTTTGCAATCACCATGCTACATTTTCAACACTCCCCAACACCGTGCCTTTGTTGAGGTCTGAACAAAATGTTGAGGGCTGTCTCATGTCATGCAGCATGATCTAAGACTGTTCACTATGGCCTGAATTTTCCCGTCGGCGATTTGGGGGCGGGACCTGCTTGCCGACAGGAAAATGATGTGGGATGACATCGGGAGGAACCCCCAACGTCATCCCGGTCCCTTTACATTTTCAGGAAGGTGGGTGGACAGCGAAATCAGCTGTCTGCCCGCCAACCTGTCAATGGCCAATTGAGGCCATTAACAGGGTGCTTAAAGTAATTAAAGGATCTGCCCATCCAACCTTAAGGCTGGTGGGCAGGCCAGGAGCCCCAGCGGGCTTCTGATAATACATGAAACCGCATCCACAGGCGGGATGAGGTTTCATGTTCCTTTTAAAAAACTTTAATAAACTTTATGTAAAAATTATTAACGTCCCATCTGGTGTGACATTGTCACATGAGTGGGACATGTTAATATTTTTATTTTTCTAATTTTTAAGTTTTTTAGACTGTCACTAATCTCCCTGAGACAGCACTTAGTCTCAGGGAGCAGTGTGCTCTTTTGAGCACATGCGTGAAAGAGCGCACTTTGACAGCTAGGGATTCCCTCCCCCTGCACAGGAAACGCATAGTGCTTCCTGTCAGGCAGGCTGCTGGGCGGGCCTTAATTGGCCCGTCCACTCAAAATGGCAGCGGGCCCTGTTTCGATGGCGGGGGTCGGCTGTCCACCCACCGCTGAGCGACCGCACACCCACCAAGGGCAAAATTCTACCCTACGTTCTTAATCTTGCTGCCACCTGCCTTACCACAGCTGATCACCATGCTGTGCTATTATAATGGTAAAATACCTTGGGTTTATTTTCTGTACAAGACAGAAGGCGCCAATTGCTCTAAAGGGACTGGGTTAATTTCTTAAGACTGGGCTCATGAGAACAGTTATACATGGGCATAAAGCTTGAAGGCATCAGAGCTATGTGTGTGTGTGCTCTTCTCAAATCAAAAGTGAAACTTAGGCTAGATCACTTGACGCATTTCCTTTCTGGTGATGTCATGCTGATATCCCTTAAAGGCATTTAACAACAGCCTGGATCCACCTGCCTGGCCCCTTTTGATAGCACATTAAAAATAGTTCTCTCAAACAAGAAGATGCCCTTTGTTACATACTGCAGCCACAGAAGTGGCCACCTCTATTGGTGATGCTGCCAAAGCTGCGGAGCTGCCAGCCCTCTGATTCGGTTGGCAGGTCAGCGTGGGAGGTCACAATCTTCGATGGGGCAGCAGTCTTGGCAGCGGCCTCTTAATTGGCCACTGCATGTAAAATCCCCTCTGCAGCCACGCATTTCGCCCATACAGGCTAGGACCCCCATTAGTGGGACTCCTAGCTTGTCAGTAAAATTCCAGATAGTGAGTCAGTAAATTGTATCCTGTATTGAAGCTGGAGTAATCCTCAGTTACAATGCTAAGAAGACAGGACATGATTAGGAACCTGGTTTGTGTAGACATGTATATGCAGTGATGTAGGGGAGGCGATGGTGTTGTGGTATTATTACTGGACTAGTAATCTAGAGACCCAGGGTAATGGTCTGGGGACCTGGGTTTAAATCCTGCCATAGCAGATGGTGGAATTTCAGTTCAATAAAAATCTGGAATTAAGCGTCTAATGATGACCATGAAACCATTGTCAAGTGTTGTAAAAACCCATCTGGTTCACTAATGTTCTTTAGGGAAGGAAATCTGCTGTCCTCACCTGGTCTGGCTTACATGTGACTCCAGACTCAGCAATGTGATTGACTCTTAAATGCCCCTGAACAAGGGCAACTAGGGATGGGCAATAAATGTTGGCCCAGCTAGCGAAGTCCACATCCTGTGAATGAATTTTTTAAAGTGTGATTGAAAACAAGGGAATTAAGTGTGGTACGTACAGACAGGATTTAACCGTAGGTAATTCCTCTCTGGTTTGTATAGGATGAGTGCTCAGTCTGCTTAATACAGAAGAAGTTTGAGGTGAAAGGTGAAACACCCAGGAGGAAGGGCCTATTGCATAACATCAAAAGAAATTCTTCTATCCAGGACAGAGTGCATCTTAGCTTGGTTTTGAAAATTTTCATTCGTGCTGTAGGGCGCTAAATTTTACAAGTCGCAAATAAAGTATCATTCCATCCAATCGGAATTGAGTTGAATTCCCTAGAGAGGAAAGTACAAAGAGACCCATCTGCAGATCATCTATTTTTAACATAACTGGCAGTAATGTAATAAATGTTGGCTATTATCCAACATCCACAATGTGCTTCTTCTGTAATACTCACTATTAATTGTTTTAAAAGAGCTACATGATGACTTAACATTTTGTTAAAATAATAAATTCATCAACACTCCTTTTACAGATTCCAGTGAACTGAATGTCTGTTAATTTTCAATTGCAAATAATAAACTCTTTCTAGAAAACAATTAAAATTCTGTGGTGGAGCCTAGTGCCTTCATGTGTATCAACTACATCACATTATTCCACTAATAAAGGCTTACAGTCAAAATAATAGGCTCCATAAGTCCATAGTTACTGATTAAAAATAATGGGCTCATTTTTATTTGTCTTTTCATTAGCCCATTCCAAATTATTTTTACATTTTGTGCAAGATTGTCATAAAATGGCTCTTTAGGGAAATATATTTTATTACTAACAATTCTTGGCTATGTGCTTTTAAAAAGATCCCCAGAGAGGTGAAAGAATCCTGAGAAAGGAAAATTGTAGAATGGTCACTAAGAATCTGTGCAAAGTTTATGGTGCTTTTTATGTAAGTATCCTTATGAATGGTGCAGAATAATTCGCTGCAAAGTCCCTGCAATGCTATCCAGCTTTCGATGTCACTCATCAAATAGGGGCAGCATTTTTCAGATGACAGGGTTTCCCACCCTGCCACATGAAGAATTGCTGGGGACGTATCCCTGCTGATCACAGCAGCCCCTCAACCATGGAATGAGGGGCAGAAGTCCCACCTCACACTCCCCAGGGAGGGAGGTGAATCCTGGGGAGGTTAGGAGAGGAGTGTGGAGGTCTTGATGGAGAGGCCTGGGGGTGGAACGGGAGCAATTTCCAGGGGATGATCTTGGGAGGGGAGGTGGTGCCCAATGTGGAAAGAGGGCCCTTGAGGCACACGCAGGCTGACCTGTCACACTTTCCCACTGCCGCAGAACTCCTCCCACCAGCCTCAACATTGAGGCCAGGGTAGTGATCCTTAAGTGGTCAAAAATTGACCACACAAGGGTCTCAATTGGGTCATGGATGGGATGACCACCCTAGGCCTCGCCTGCCCTGTGTAAAATTGTGGGTAGGTTGGGGGGAGGCGGCGGTGGCAGGAAGGCCAGCTGGGGAATTTTTTGAGCTCTCCACCTGTCGACCCGCCGACGGGGTACCATAAAATTCCACCCTCGGTTTCTATAGATGTGACATGTCAAAATTGATCTGCTGTGCTCTATGAATTGTCCTTCTTAACTGATGCTGCCACTACTGTTTCAGAGGATCAAACTTGGTGGCAGCTTTGTCAGTAATTCTGATGATAATTTTGCAAAATGAAGAACTGCCACCCAAAGTGTGATTCACAGCTCTATCCTGGAAGAAGCAGCAGCACCATTAAGTAGCAGCAATCAGGAGTAAATCAGGAAATGGGTGGAGGGAAGATCCAGAGTGAACAGGATGAACATAGAAGCAGGACTGGGCCATTCAACCACTCAAGGCTGTTGCACTATTTAGTGCATAGCTGACCTGTAGTTCAACTCCATGTAAATGACTTTGATGCTTTACATGAATATTATGCACAGATGGAATTGAGTTATTGGGTTACATTTTTGGGGCAGAATTTGGTCTTAATATTTCTAGTGAAGTGAATGCAAAACTGAAGAAGGCAATTTGTTAGTGAAGTAAAGATGATGATGATGAAGATTACAGACTGTTGATGCATTGGGGAATGAAGGAACCATTTAAATAAAGAGCTTTTGAATGATCTGGTCTGTCAGAACTCTGACAGTTAAGAGCACTGGTGATTGATGCTGCTCATGCTCTTCTTGCAATTCCTCCTCCTATTCCCCATCCTTCATATTTCACTGTGCAGGTGGTAGGAAGGAATTGGTCCCTCGTTGCTATGAAGTTGTGCAGCAAGAAAATGTGGATGCAATCCATAGCTCCTTGCATCCTGGGGAAACCTGCACTGTGGAAAAATCCTAGAATTCTGTAGTCCTGCTTTGTTCTGCTCATTGAGAAAGAGTTGTATTCTTCCTGGTATAGACAGCCTCATTAACTTCCAGATATTGTGGTGTATGGTAAGTTGGGCACTGCTGTGACCAGCTGCAGCCTGAAAGGAGAGAAGAACATAAAAATTCAGGTCGGAGTAACTTTGACAGCCACTGCCAGTGCTTTTGATGCTATGCTTTGAAGCCACAGCTGGTGATAAAATAAAGGAACCCTTTCATAATAGCTCCTGACACATTGGTCCTTTGTAAAATCAAGGTAGGAGACTGGGTGGGCTCTCTCTTCTCAACAACCGTACTCTCATACATATCCATTTGTAAACCCCTAAGGGGTCTGAGATGCTGGGTACTCACCCTGGCAGAAAAAAGGTCAATCATGTGCCTGTGTCTTTCTGGACAACTCCATGCAGCAACTAACCACCTCTGTGACTGCCATCCAGGTTTGCTCGGCCAGGCAGGAAGGTTTTCTCTTCCTGTTCCTTGGAAGAGGACCTCCCTTATCTCCCGAGTAGCTTGGAGGAGAGCCTGCAGAGAATCATCACTGAACAGTGGGAGTGTCTGGAATCTTCTTTCTGCCATGCCAGTAAACACCTCCTGCCTCTGATCTTCTCAATCCTCTCTTCACTGACCAATAGGCTGTCTCCTACTAGCAGGCTACACTCTGGCTGGAGCTTCAGGGAAGTCTTCAGTCAAGGAAGGCTTTGGCTGCATTTCATGTTGGTCATCCTTGAAAAATGATACCTGGGTCTGAATCTTCTTGTTGGCGTGTGGGGGTGGGCCCCACTCACCAAAGTGTAAAATGACCCGCGGTGACGTTGGTCGTGCGTCCTGATGTCACCGCGTGTTATTCCGATCTTCAGTTCAGCAGGCAGGCACCAGAGTCGGTTGCGTAACCACCGAACTGTCAAAGGCCTGTTTTTCCATTTAAATACCAATTGAACTCATTAACATTAAGGCTGGCGAGCAGGTGAAGAGCCCAGACGGCCTTCCCATTTTTCATGGAACCTCATCCACGGGCGGGATGAGGTTTCATCAAGGTTTCATAACTTTAATAAATATATTTTATAAAATTCATAGACATGTCCTAGCTCATGTGGCGTTGTCACATGAGGGGAAATGCGCAAATAATTTTTAAAAATCTTTTTTTCAGTTTTTCACAATGAAATTAAACTCCCTGAGGCAGCTCCGTACCTCAGGGGGATTTCTGCACTCCTTCACGCGCGTGTGTGAAAGAGTGCAGGCCCCGACTCTCCAACCTCCCCCCGCCCACACAGGGAGCGCTGCACACTTCCAGGTGCGTGCCAATTAAGGCCTGCCCACATAAAATGGTGACTCGCAGCCGATCGTCGGCAACGATCAGCAGCATGTCTGTCTGCGTTCACTCCCGCTCAGCCCGCACGATGGGGAGAAAATTCTCCCCCTGCACATCCATTGGCATCAGCTGTTGCCACCTCGCTGCCTGCTCGATCCCTGGAATGGTCAAGCCCAACACCCTCCCCACCTGCTGGCTATTAATTGGCACAAGGTTTGGAACAATTGGGGATCACATCAAGAGCGCTAGTGCCACCCATTTCCAGTCTCAACAGTTACTTCAGCTCTCTACGTGAAATTCCAGCCCTTATTTTGGCTAATAAACCATTTATGAATTTAAACTCTTCTAATAAATGTTGTCTTAACCTTCTCAACTCCAAGGAGAACTACCCCAGCTCCTGCAGTCTCTCCACATTACTAAAAGTCCTCAACCCTTGTGCAATTCGAGGAAATCTCTTCTGCACCCTCATAAGGCTTGACATCCTTCCTAAATGATGGTGGCGAGAATTGGACACAAGACACCAGCTAATCCTGAACCAATGTTTTATAAATGTTCAGCGTAATTTTCTTGTTTTTGTACTTGATGCTTCTGTTAATAAAACCAAAGATTCCATATGCATTTTGAACAGGCTTTTTAGCTTCAAAGATCTGTATACCTACACAACCAGGCTCGCTGCTGAATCCCCTTTAAAATTATACCAGCCAAGTTATAATACCTCCCTCCATTCTTCTTAACAAAATGTATCACTTCATACTAAAATTTTATCAGCCATGTGTCTATCCATTTTCTCCTGAAATCTGTTACAATCCTTCTCATTGTTTACTACACTTCTGAGTTTTATGGCATCTGTAAACATTAAAATAATGACCTGTACGCCTCATTAATATATATTAAAAAGAACAATGGTCCTAGTCCCTGTAAAATACAGCTGCATGCTTCACTGCAGCCTGAAATACAACCATTCACTACTCTTCACTTTGTGTTCTTTAGCTAATTTTCTATCCACACTGCCATTATCCCATTGTTTCCTGGATAATAATATTGTACTATTTTGTGAAAAGTCTTTTGAAGTCCATATGCACAACATCAACTGAACTCCCATCACCAGCCCTCTCTGTTGATTCATCAAAGAACTCAATCCAGCAAGTTAAAAGCAATGTGCCTGAAATTGGGCTTGAGTGCTGCAGGTGCAATTCAGGAACCAAAAGAAATATCTGAGGCAATAAAAACAGAAAATGCTGCAAATACTCAGCAGGATAGGCAACATTTGTGGAGAGACAAACAGAGGTCAGGATTTTCCGTGAGCCAACCAAAGGTTCATTGACTTCGGCAGCACCAGTAAATCCCACTGATGGGCGGGACCAGAAGATCCAGCTGAGAGCTAAAGTTTCAGGTCAATGAACTTTCAGGTGTTTTCATGAATGCTCATCGAAATGAAGCGTTGACCTGCATTTTACTGTAGGCATTGGGATCCTAATGTTGGGGTAAAAAGCAGGCCCAAGCCTTAATTTACCAGCAACAGGCCCTGCTTAGCAATTTTATCACAGGTAGTCACCTAATTGGCTGTTTGCAAACCCATTATCCAATTAAGGATAGCGAGCTCGCTGCCAGCCTATTCAGAAAGCCAGTCACTCTGAAACCTCAGCAGCACCAATAGGAGAACACAAGAACATAAGAAATAGGAGCAGGAATGGGCCATTCAGCCCCTCAAGCCTGTCCCACCATTCAATAAGATCATGGCTGATCTGCCCCGGCCTCAATTCCTCTTTCATGCCAGCTCCTCATAGCTCTCAACTCCCCGATATTTCAAAAATCCCCCTACCTCCTCTTTAAATACTTTCAATGATCGAGTCTCCACAACTCTATGGGGTAGAGAATTCCAGGCATTCACTACCATCAGAGAGAAAAAATTCCTTCACAGTTTTAAGCGAGTGTCCCTTTATTCTGTAACTATGTCGCCTAGTTCGAGAATCCCCCACTAATGGAAACATCTTCTCAACATCTACCCTGTCAAGCCCCCTCAGTATCTTGCACGTTTCAAAAAGATCACCCCTCATTCTTCGAAATTCTAACGAATAAAGGCCTAACCTGCTTAGCCGGTTAATAAGTCAACCCCTTCATCCCAGGAATTAGTCTAGTGAATCTCTTTTGAACTGCTTCCAATGCCAGTATATCCTTTCTTAAATACGGGGATTAAAACTGTACACAGTACTTCAGGTGCAGCCTCATCAACACCCTGTGCAATTGTAACAAGACTTCCCTATTTTTAAACTCCAACCCCCTAGCAATACAGGCCAAAATTCCATTTGCCTTCTTAATTATTTGCTGCACCTGCATGCTAACCTTTGTGTTTCATGCACAAGAACACCCAGATCCCTCTGTGCTGCACTTTTTTGGAGTCTCTCTCTATTTAAATAATAGTCTGCCTTTTGATTCTTCCAACCAAAGTGCATGACCTCACACTTTCCTACATTAAACTCCATTTGCCAAGTTTTAGCCCACTCGCTCAACCTATCTTTATCCTCTAGCAGATTCCTTATGACCTCATCGCAACATGCCCTCCCACCTATTTTTGTATCGTCAGCAAACTTGGATGCATTTCACTCTGTCCCCTCCTCCATTTCATTAATACAGATAGTAAATAATTGAGGCCCTAAGACAGATCCTTGTGGCACTCCACTGGTTACGTCTTTCCAACCTAAAAAAGACCCATTAATCCCGACTCCCTGTCTTCTGTGTATTAAGCAATCCTCAATCCATGCCAATACATTATCCCCAATACCTTGAGCTTCTATCTTGTGCAAAAACCTTTTATGTGGCACCTTATCGAATGCCTCCTGGGAATCCAAATACACCACACCCACCGGTTCCCCTTTATCAACTCTGCTTGTGGGAGCTGCTGAGGTATGCCATCAGGAGCTGGGTCAGATAAATATAAAAATATTTTTTAAAATTCACAGGACCAAGGGTTGGAGCAGGATGTCCTCAGGGTAGGTTGTTGGGACCGTGGGTTCTGCCTTCCCTGCTGGTAACATCTTCTTTGGCCCATAAAGCTTTTCTCCCCAGACAGCTGCTGGAAGGCTGTTTCCATTTAGCTGGAGGCCTCTCCATGCGGTGGGAAGTCACTCACCATTGGAAAAATGCTGATGGCACAGTAAGATGGCCCTCAGTAGGACCTTAGGTTATGGAAATTGGCTGCCTTGCCCGACTTCCGGTCATTAACTGCCCTGATGGCAGGACCATATTGAGGAGCCAATTCAACCCCACTCCGCAACATTTTATCAGCGCATCACCCCAAACCCTGCTGCGCACCTACCTTCCTACCTCCTAGAGGCTGATAAAATTCAGCTCTATGACTCTATGTAATCTCAGCCCCCCTTCCAGGAACTGGTAACATCCTGGCAGTTAACTCTGTTTCTCTCTCTGCAGGTAGTGCCAAATCTGCTGAGTATTTGTGGAATTTTCCACCTTTTTTTCTACTTTCCAGCATCCAAAGTATTTTGCTTTTGAATTAATGCCCAAGACATGCGCACTCATATCTGCCACAAGTTGTGCCGTACACCGTCTTGGTGAGGGCAATCGCATATGTGCAAAGTTAACATCTTCAGGTAGAATGCAGGACAAGAAGATCATGATGCCAATCAGTGGGCATTGCTGATTTGACAGCAGTTGTATTGTGGTGCTCAATTCTCCAGTCAACACCTTCTTTTAAGTCATAAGGTTGAAAACGTGTTAGGCAGCAAGAGGAGCGCTTCCACCAATACTATTTAAAGAAATAGTCATCTACTTACAGATTAGTTGCTGGCTGTTGCTACAATTTTGTTTGTGTTTGTTTATTTCCATTGTTCTTTCAAGTCTACTAGGAGTGGCATGGAACATGGCAAAGGGCTTTGCCCTGACTTCAAGGATTCTGCCCAAACATGGATGCAATAGCATTCAGCCTTGGCCGAGAGCATGACAGGGAGAAGGAGCAGAGGAGATACAGAGGACAAGTTATTGGAAGAGGCATGAAGAGGAGGGGGAGAAGGACTCTCAGCAGGAGGCCATATTAGCCCAGGTTGTTCATGGAACAATTCTTCTTCCTGAACACCATAGAGCTACAACAAAAGACAGAAGGATACCCTCATTGAAATCTGCAACTTGTTCCAGCTACAACTGCAACCTCAGACCAGGAAAAACAGGGATTTGCCAGTGGCTGTGAAGGTGACACAAGAACACAAGAATTAGGAGCAGGAGTAGGCCATTCAGCCCCTCGAGCCTACTCTGCCATTCAATAAGATCATGGCTGATCTGACTGTGGCCTCAACTCCATTTTCCTGCCTGTCTCCCATAATCCTTGACTCCCTTGTCAATCAAAAATAGATCTAACTCAGCCTTGAATATATCCAATACTCCAGCTCCACTGCTCTCTGGGGAAGAGAATCCCACAGACTAACGACCCTCTGACAGAAAATAAATTCTCCCCATCTCAGTCTTATATTGGAGACTCATAATTTTTAAACTGTGTCCTCCAGCTCTAGGTTCTCCCACAAGAGGAAATATCCTCTCAGCATCCTCCCTATCAAGCCCCGCCAATATCGTATATGTTCCAATAAGATCATCTCTCATTCATCTAAACTCTAATGGATGTAGGCTCAGTCTGCTCAAGCTTTCCTCATAAGCTAACATCTTCCTCCCAGGAATCAGTCAAGTGACCCTTTCCTGAACTGCTTCTAATGCAATGATGTCCTTTCTTAAGTGAGATGACCAAAACTGTAAACAGTAACTTATACATGCCTGCCTCCTGCCTGGCTGGAGACATTTGCAACATCTCAGTCTGCCACTGTTGCGGAAGGGAAATTGCTGAGGCTCTCAATTCAAAGAAAGCTAACTACATTTCACTCCCTCATTCCAGAGACCGGCAGGCAGAACAATCACATGGGGTTGAATTTTACGGGCCTCTGCCAGGCTTTCAGCGGGGGTGGGGGGCTTGTGAAATATGACAAGTAGCTAGACAGTGGACTTGCCTTCCCATCCATCCCAGACCTGTTCCCCATAATACAATGAGTGGTAAGATCCCCACCAAGCCACCCACCCTTAGGCCTTTTGACACCCTTAACTGCTCAATTAAAGGCCTCATTCCACCTCCACTGGGCAATGGAAGGGGGACAAGAGTGCAAAGCTGGCTTTTTCACCATCTGAGTTCAAAAATGAGAAGGAGGCGTTGGTACTTTCTTCGGGAATGTGCCCTGTGTGCCATCGGGCATCACCTCCAAGACAGTACCCCCAACTTTCTGGCTTCTATGCCAGTCTGTTAAGACCATCCACAGCATAATATCTCTGCAGGTCAATCTTTTTCGAAGTCCGTTGCTTTGCGACTGACGTTTCTACCATGGTTATTGGGGTCGTTTCGGGGGGGAGAGTGGTGGGGTGAGCAATGCGCCTCCTGTTAAATTCACCCCATGGCTTTGCTCAAATTTCAGGCTTCCACATGGTGTTATTTACTGAATACAAATTGCATTTTGTGCATTGCTTGTCCTTCTGCCCTGTAACAGAACTGAAAGCGATTCCACTTCCTCAATATATCCACCTGATGTTTGATCATAGATATAGAATTATAAAGGTCAATGCCCAGTACCCTGGAAGCAGCCATGTTCCTTCATTCTGCCGTAGTCTGTTGTGCCAGATGCGTTTGAGCCACCAGGGCAAAGGGTGAGAAGGGCTACCTGCTGTTGGCATGGTTGATGACTCCAGTACATAATCCACTTACACAGGTGCAGAATACAAATAATAAAAGCTATTCACAATAAAATGTGATAGACAGCCCACTGGCATGAAATAAACAGTATTTCCACTTCTTAGACCATTCTGGTGGAGCCCTGTAGTACTTAGCAGAGCAAATGTCAAGAATTTGCTGATCTGGTGCACACATCCACCATGATAGGACAACCCTTGCCACCAGCTATTCAGTGATGAGCAGGAGTAGGAGAGGGAGGAAGAAGAAAAGGAGGAAGAGGAAGGGTGAGGCAACCTAGAACTTCCCTTTCTACTCAGCTATCCATGAAGAACTAGTTGGTTATTGCAATACCAGTAACCACAACCCCAATTCTCTGCTCACCCGCAATCCATACCTAAATTCCTTCCATCTGTCATTGAACATCTCAGTGTCTGCCTGATCAAAATGCTTGAGTAAATGCCAAAACAAAATTAACATTCTAAGCCAAATTTGTAAATGAAGTCATGTCATACTGTATCCAACACAAACATAATCACTCTTGTGTATTCATTTAAAGCTTGTCTTCCATATGCCATTGATTGTCCTAGTGACATATGCAATGCTATGCCAGTGGCTACAGTATGCATGGTGGAAGGCCTTTGCAATTAGGAATCTCTGGAACAAATAAAAAAACACATTACTGACCTTTAATGCAGGAGGCTGAAGATGGCCTTGGAGGATGACCTCGAGCAGCTTTGGGCCTAGAAGGCCCAGCTGCCAGCTGCACCATTTTGACATGACCAGGTGCAGCCTTGGCTGGCTGTGCGACAGGCAATAATAAAGATACTATCAGATTGGCAGGGATGGAAGGACAAATCCTGTCATTCTGAGCAAGGACAACTGGTACAAGCTCCAAGGAGCCATTGCTATCCCCCCAGGTGCTGACTCAGCAATCTTAATGATCTGTTGGATATCAGATTGCTGGACTGCTGTGACACCCTGCAAGCTCCTTTACGCATTGTAATCCACAGACATGATCACAGCAGTTTGAGCTTCAATATAGCAATCTGGCTTTGCAGCAGTTGGAACATCCATTGCAATGGATGGTTCTTGCTTCTGCTGCAATGCAAGGCCATCATGATTGGGTCCACAAGTGCGCCCACCACCTCCATGTTGGAAAGTGTGGGATCTAAGCTGTGTGGAAAAGACCTGTGCGAAGTTGGTTCTCCCTGTTCCTTGACATTGAACAGTGTTTTTGCCAGGTTTCTTAAACCGCCAAGCATTTTGTTGTGAATACAATCTGAGTTCTTCTGTGGGCTGTCCCATTGACATCTTTATCAGAGTCCTCTGAGATGAAACTCATGTATAAACTTGCACAATGGTGACTTTTTTTTTTAAATTTCATTAATGGAAAGTGGGCATTATTAGCAAGGCCATAATGTATTACCCATCCCTAATTGCCCTTGAAATAATTGTGTTGAGCCACCTTCTTGAGCTGCTGCAGTTCATGTTGTATAGGTACAGCCATAATGCTGTTAGGGATGGAGTTGTAGGATTTTGATCCAGCGACAGTGAAGGAATGGCAATATAGTTCCAAATCAGTATGATGTGTAGGTTGAAGAGGTACTTTCAGGTGGTGGTGTTCCCATGCAGCTGTTTCCCTTGTTCTCCTAGTAAAGGTCAGGGGTTTAGACATTGCTGCTGAGCCTTGGAAAGTTGCCACGGTGCAACTTGTTGATGGTGCACATTGCTGCCACCATGTGCTGGTGATAAAAGTACTGAATGTTTAAAGTGATGGATGGGGCCAATCAAGCAGGAATTTTGTCCTGAATGGTGTCCAGCTTCTTGAATGTTGTTGGAGCCACACTCATCTAGGCAAGTGGAGAGTATTCCATCATATTCCTGACTGTGCTTTGAAGAAAGTGGAAAGGCTTTGGAGAATCAGGTGAGTTACTTGCTGAAGAATTTCTAACCTCTAGCCTGCTCTTGTAATCATAGTATTTATGTGGCTGGTCCAAGTAAGTTTCTGTCATTAGTAACCCGCAGGATGTCGATGATGGGGAATTGAGAGAGTTAATGTTGTTGAATGTCAAGGGGAAATGGTTAAATTCTTTCTTGTTAGAGATGGTCATTGCTTTGTGTTTGTGTGGCAAGACTATTACTTGCCACTTATCGGCCTAAGCCTGAATGTTTTCCAGGTCTTGCTGTAGGGAGGCATGGTCTGCTTCGTTATCTGAGGAGCTGCAAACAGTCCCTTTATTGTCCTTACCCAATGCCCTGGCTGCAGCACACTGGCCGTTTGTTTCACTACATGAAAACCCTGCCTCTAATTTATATTCCAAATTGTGCACAGTGTCAGTAGCTGAACTGGTGGCTGCAAATGTGGAATCAAATACTGTGCCTTCATCATTGCTGTCTAATTGGTGTTCCTCCACTCCTTAGATAAAAACAAAAAAACTGCGGATGCTGGAAATCCAAAACAAAAACAGAATTACCTGGAAAAACTCAGAAGGTCTGGCAGCATCGGCGGAGAAGATGCCAATGCTGCCAGACATGCTGAGTTTTTCCAGGTAATTCTGTTTTTGTTCCTCCACTCCTTAGTCAGCTTACACCTCTTGTGTTATAAAAAAGATAAAAGGCATAAAAATAAGGTTGAGGTCCACTGGTTGTGGGTGGAGAATAAGATGTTGGTGTAGGGAGGTAAGTAAGAGGTGCATGCTTCCATCATCTGCAGTTTCTAAATCAGGTGAGATTATAGGATGAGGTGCAGTAGGAACTGAGAAGGCAAATTAGCTGTGAAGACACCATAATTTTCAAGGCTTTCAGCCTCACCGCCGACCCATAGCCTCGGCACTGGCTGTTCCAATAATGCCCAGCATTGTCTCCTACATGAGGGCTATTACATGCAGTTGCACCTGCCCCTCTCTGATTTGCTCCTGCCATACCTTTTCCTGCAAGAGAGAAGAAAGTGAGTCAGTGAGTGTGCTACAATCTGTTTGTCTGATGTGGCTGTCATGTTTGAATATTGCACAAGATGTGAAGTATGGGCGTGGGGTTTGCTGCAGGGCTAAGTGTGTGAGGTTGAGGTGAAGTATATGAATGTTATGTTTCAGCCCTGATTGACAGAGATTGATAGGTAAGTGATGGGGGATGTGATGAATTGAACAGTGGTGACCTCCATGGCTACCTGCTCCCTTTTGACAAGTTTTTAAAAATATTAATTGACGAAATGTGGACATCGCTGGCAGGACTAGCTTTTATTGTCCATTCCTAATTGCACTACAAAGGTGGTAGTGAGCCATCAGCTTGAACCGCTTTATTCCATTAGGTGAAGGTTTTCCCATAGTGCTGTAAGGTAGTGTCAAGATTTTGAACCAGTAGCAACAAAGAAAAAATGATATATATCAAAATCACAATGGTGTGACACTTAGTGTGGAACATGCAGGTTGTGATGTTGAATTGTATCTGCTACCCTTGCCCCTCTAGGAGTAAAAGTAGCCTTGCCAAGCTGCTGCATTGTATCTTGTAGAGGGTACACATTGCTGCCATTGTGCACCATTGGTGGAAGGAGTGAATGTTTATGGTGGTGGATGAGGTATTGATTAAGTGGGCTGCTTTGTCTTCGAGGATGCTTCGAGATTGTTGTTGGAGCTGCACTCATCCAGACAAGGGGAAAGTATTCAATCACCCTCCTAACTTGTGCCTTTTGGATAGTGGGAAGTCTTTTAGAATCCAGGAGGTGAGTGAATCACCACAGAATTCTTAGCCTCTGGCCTGTTTTTGTTGTCACAGTATTTATATGATCGGTCAAGTTAAGTTTTTGGTCATTGCTAACCCCTAGGACCCTGATGCCAAGTGGTATTCAGGAATGGTAATGCCATTGAATGTCAAAGAGACATGGTTAGACTCTCTTTTGTTGAAGGTTGTTATTGCTTGACATTGCTTGTTTCAAATGTTACTTGCCACTCATCATCCCAAGCCAAATTGTTATCCAAGCCAAATTATTCCAGTATCAGAGGGATGGAACTGAACATGTGCAATTAGCAGCTAGGGTGCAGCCAGTAAAGTGTATGGTTAGTGCTGGCTGCACACAGAAGTCACATGCAATGAAGTTGATGTGCAGCCTGTATTTCAATCAACTTTCTGATCCACGTGTCTATTGTAGGAGGCTATCCAATTTAGCCCTCAATTTACTTTTAACAAATCTACACTGACTTTCATTAATTAGCCTATGATTTTCTATGTATCAATTAATTTTGTCCCAGATTGTTACCTGTAAAAGCTTCCTCACCACTGACATTTGGCTGACTGGCCCTTAAATACTGTGCTTATTCCCCTCCTCTTTTTTGAACAGGGGTGTAACATTTGCAATCCTCAAGTCATTGTTAATATATCCGAGGAAGGTTTTTACCCATCCTTACTTCTTTCTGGAAACTATTGGAGGGATGCCAATATGGAGCTTGTGACGTTTCTACTTTGAGGGCTGCCAAACTTTTAACTACCTCTCTTTATCCATTTTTATCCTATTAAAAATCACCTGTACCTCCTGCAGTGTTGTATAAGCAGCATTCTCTTCTCTACTGAAGGCCGATGCAAGATACTCCTTCAGAACCACAATGTGCCCCCTGCACACACAAGAAGATCCCCTTTTTGGTCCCGAATTAGTCCCACCCTTCATTTGACGACTCTTTTTACCATTTATGTTGCAAAAGGATTTTTGGGTTTCCTTTCAATTTAGTCACTAATTTAGTCTTATAGCGTCTCTTTACTCTTCTTGTTCCCTTTTTTAAATCTCAATTTTAAACACGTTTAATACTTCCTATATTCAGCTTGGTTCTCTACTATATACGAATGACAATAACAGCTTGCATTGATGTAGCATCTTTAGCATAATATAAAATTTCAAGGCACTTTTCGGAAACAAAATTTGATGCCGAGGCACATAAAGTGATATTATGTCAGAGGACCAAAAGCTTGGTTAATGAGATGGATTTTATGGAGTGTCTGAAAGGAGGAATGAGAGGTAGAGAAACAGAGGGGTTTAGTGAGGGAATTCCAGGGATGGAGGCCTAGTTAACTGAAGACATAGCTAACAACGTGGAGAAATTAAAACTGAGGACACTCAAGAGGTCAGGATTATGTGCTCTGGAGGGTTGTGAAGCTGGAGGAGATTATAGAGATAGAGAGGCTATGGAGGGATTTGAATCAAAAATGAGAATAATCAAGATATTACTTCACCTGGAGCCAATGTAGGTCAATGAGCCTAAGGGTGATGAGTGAACAGGACCTGGTGTGAGTGAGGCTACAGGCAGCAGTTTTAGATAACCTCAGCTTTGCAAAATATGAGAGGCCAGCTCAGAATGCATTTGGAAGAATCAAATCATAAAGCCTCCTTTTTCTGTTTTTTATTTGATAGAGCTGTATTCATTAAATCAGCTCATTATGGTGGAGTTTGGGGGAGGCTTGGGTAGGGAAACATTGGCACTTTCCAACTGCCCTTCACAGACCCCAGCCACTGAAGAGCATTGATAAGAAAGTCTAAGAGCAGTATCTCGCTCGACCATTCAAAGTGCAGGAGGTACAGAATGGCATGCATTGGAAGAAACAGATGGAGACTGGCTGAAATATTATATGTATAAATAAGCATTTGACGCTTGTTATAAAAATGATTCATGTGAAACATCAACATAAGATGCACTATTTCATTCAGACAGAGGCTCGTGAATTAAAGATAAGTGAGTTTGAATGATATACAGTTTAAGAGAAAAAAAAAATAATCTAACTGCCATTATGCTAAAATAATATACAGCAAAGAACACTGGGGGCTTTCAACAGCTAAGCAGAAAGTCCAAATTTCCTTTGAAGCATAGTTTTATTTTGTGCTCTCCTGGGAGACATTTTACCAAATGCAAAGACACAGCAATTGAACAGCTGGTGTTATGCAATTGAAAGCCAGACAGTATTTGCAAATTTGTTGTAAATTTGGATTTAATGCACCACTGCCTGCACAAAATACAAAAAACACACGTTATAATAAAGAGCAGAAGTTTAACTCAAGCCAATGAACTTAAACAAAGTAATGATAAGCTGTTAAAGGAGACTCAGCCAGTGGAGATTCCAGAGGTTACATGAATAATCCTGTTCCTAGAGGTTCAAGCTCTGGAGAGACTATTTGGTTCAGACAGTGCAGTGCAGGACTCCTCTTCCCCTGATCACCATGTCTCAGCCCCTATCTCATTAGAGTGCTTCCAACTAGTTTTTCCCATTTCCCTCACCAACCAACCCATGGCTTGAGTGATGTTGTCAAATTTTGAACTGTCTTATGTTGAAGGATCATTGCCTAATGAGATGAGAGGTGATGGTGTAGTGGTATTGTGACTAGGCTAGTAATTTAGAGACCCGGAATAATAATCTGGGGACCTGGGTTTGAATCCCATCATGGCAGGTGGTGAAATTTGAATTCAATAAAAAATTGGGAATTAAATGTCTAATGATGACTATAAAACCATTGTTGATTATTGTAAAAACCCATCTGGTTCACTAATCCCTTTTAGGGAAGGAAATCTGCTGTTCTATCTGGTCTGGCCTACATGTCCAGGCCCACAGTAATGTAGTTGACTCTTAAATGTCCTCTGGCATTTAAGATGGGCAATAAATGCTGACCTAGCCAGTAATGCCCACATCCTGTGAATGAATAAAAGAAAACTGGGTTGAAACTAATCAAACTCATTTCACATTTGTCAGCAGTCGGAGAAGTCACCTGTACCATCAGTATGGACTGAATTTGAACCTGTGTCCCAGAGTGGGAAGTCAATGTTGAATTCACTGCATTACTAAGTTTCCTCAAATTCAACATTATCGCTATTCCCTTGTGCAAAGATTTTCACCCCAATTTTAAGTGGGGATGGGAATTGGAGGTGCAAGATATTAAGGGGGCTGGCTAGCCTTTCGGAGTGTGAGGCCTGGAAGATTTTGACACATGAGCTACATTTAACTGCTTCAACATTGATACCTGCCCGAAATGGGAGGGACTTATGTCAGCACCAGCAGATAGGAGTGGAAATTTTGTGGGTGGGGAGGGTGGTCAATTCGCTGACTTGATAAACAGCAAGATAAACAGGCAGGTAATTAGAAAAGTTCACGATGAAGGGAGGTGGAGAAAGCTCAGGGGAGGAAAAGTCCAAAAAATTCTTGTGGGGCAGAATGAGCAGAAGGAACGGGTAAACATTTAAAATAAAAATTACAGGGCCTCTAGTGGCTAGGATGCTGCCAGTCATTCTCAGAATTATGGGGAGAAGGTGTGACATGAGACATGAATTTTTCATTTAAATTAGACCTCAGTTTCTTTGTGATGTGCAGCTTTCTCATGCCTGATTTCAGATACGTTAAAATGGTGATGGGTGAGAACCCATCAGACACATGGCATAAACTCCACCCTGCCACTTCACCACATCATCATAATCTCCTTTAGGCCTTCCTTCAGGGCAGAGGGTTAAAAAAAACTCCTGTGTATAGCCTCTGTCTGATTAATTTACCAAAATGTTTGTTTTCTTGTGACTGTCTAGCTGAGTCATGAAAACAATCTATCACTAGTAATGCAATCATAACCCTCCTTAATCTTGGAGACCTCTGTCAGGTCACCCTTTAACTTCAGCTCAAATTACAAAAGCCCTGTCGACACAAAGAGCAAAGAAAAGTACAGCACAGGAACAGGCCCTTTGGCCCTCTAAGCCTGCGCCGATCATATTGCCTGTCAAACTAAAACATGTTGCAGTTCCAGGGTTCGTATCCCCCTATTCCCATCCTATTCATGTATTTGTCAAGCTGCCACTTGAACACCACTATCGTACCTCCTCTGGCAGCGAGTTCCAGACACTCACTACCCTCTGCGTAAAAAACTTGTCCCACACATCTCCTCTATAGTTTTCTCCTCTCACCTTAAATCTATGTCCTCTAGTAATTGACTCTTCCACCCTGGGAAAAAGCTTCTGACTACTCTGTCCATTCCACTCATAATTTTGTAAACTTCTATCACTCATAATTTTGTAAACTTCTATCAAGTCGCCCCGCAATCTCCGTCGCTCTAGTGAGAGCAATCCGAGTTTCTCCAACCTCTCCTCATAGCAAATAACCTCCAGACCAGGCAGCATCCTGGTCAACCTCCTCTGCGCCCTCTCCAATGCCTCCATATCCTTCTGGTAATGTGGCGACCAGAATTGCACGCAATATTCCAAGTATGGCCTAACCAAGGTTCTATTCTGCTGCATCATGACTTCCCAGCTTTTATACACAATACCCCTGCCGATGAAGGCAAGCATGCCATATGCCTTCCTGACTACCTTATCCACCTGCATTGCCACTTTCAGTGACCTGTGGACCTGTACACCCAGATCCCTCTGCCCATCGATGCACTTAAGGGTTCTGCCATTTACTGTATAATTCCTACCTGTATTAGACCTTCCAAAATGCATTACCTCGCATTTGTCCTTATTAAACTCCATCTGCCATTTCTCTGCCCAAGTCTCCAACCGATCTATATCCTGTTGTATCCTTTGACAATCCTCTTCACTACCTGCAACTCCTCTAACCTTAGTGTCGTCTGCAACCTTACTAATTAGCCCAGTTACATTTTCCTCCAAATCATTTATGTATACTACAAACAGCAAAGGTCCCAGCACTGATCCCTGCGGAACACCACTAGTCACAGCTCTCCATTCAGAAAAGCACCCTTCCACTGCTACCCTCTGTCTTCTATGACCAAGCCAATTCTCTATCCATCTTGCCAGCTCACCTCTGATCCCGTGCGACTTTACCTTCTGTACCAGTCTGCCATGAGGGACCTTGTCAAAGGCCTTACTGAAATCCATGTAGATAACATCCACTGCCCTTCCATCATTGATCATCTTTGTCACTTCCTTGAAAAACTTGATCAAGTTAGTGAGACACGACCTCCCCTTCACAAAACCATGCTGCCTCTCACTAATACACCCATTTGCTTCCAAAGGGTAGTAAATCCTGTCACAAAAAATCTTCTCCAATAATTTCCCTACCACTGACGTAAGGCTCACCGACCTGTAATTTCCTGGATTATCCCTGCTACCCTTCTTAAACAATGGAACAACATTGGCCATTCTCCAGTCCTCTGGGACCTCACGCATAGCCAGTGAGGATACAACATTTCTGTCAAGGCCCCAGCAATCTCCCCCCTTGCCTCCCTCAGTCCTCTGGGGTAGATCCCATCTGCCCCTGGGGACTTATCCACCTTAATATTCTTCAAGACGCCTAACACCTCCTCTTTTTTGATCTCAACATGATCCAAGGCTCTCTTCACAACTGTAAACATTTATTCCTGATGTCATTGTGGTGAATTTAGCCTTTCTCTCATGAATGCCAAAAATTGTAAACAATGCCCCAGCTGTGTGGACTGCAGGGAGGATGAGCAAACTGACCATAGCATCATGGTACAGGGGCCATATAAGTTCAAGAGTTAAAAAAGAATGTGGTGACAGTAGGGGATAGTACAGATAGGGGAATAGATACTGTTCTCTGCGGCCAACAGCCTAAGCCCCATAGGACTTGTCGCCTGCCTGGTGCCAGGGTTCACAGAATCACAGAATTTTCACAATGCAGGAAGAGGCCATTCGGCCAATCGTGTCTGCACAGTCTCTCCAAATGACAATTTGCAAAGCGCCATTCCCCTGTCTTCTCCCCCAACCCTGCTCATTCTTCCTTTTCAGATAACAGTCAAATTCCCTTTTGAATGCCTCAATTGAACCTGCCTCCGCCACACTCTCAAGCAGTGCATTCCAAACCTTAACCACTTGCTGCATGAAAATGATTTTCCTCATGTTACTTTTGCTTCTTTCACCAATTACAATCTGTGCCCTCTCTTTCTCAATCTTTTTACAAGTGGGAACAGTCGCTCCCTACCTATTTTGTTCAGACCCCTCTCTTCTCTTCTCCAAGGAAAATAGTCCCAAATTCTCCAATCTATCTTCATAAATGAAGTTGCTAATCCCTGAAACCATTCTCCTGAATCTTTTCTATATTCTCTCCAATGCCTTCAAATTTTCCTAAAGCTTGGCATCAAGAACTGGATGCAATACTCCAGTTGAGGCCAATCTAGTGTCTTATACAAGTTCAGCATAACCTCCTTGCTCTTGTACTCTAAGCCACTGTTAATGAAGCCTAGGATACTATGTGCTTTGTCAACAGCACTCTCAAACTGTCCTGACACCTTCAATGATTTATGCACATATACGCCCAGGTTCTCCTGTTCCTGCAACCCTTTTAGAATGATACCTTTTATTTTATATTGTATCTCCATGTCCTTCCTACCAAAATGAATCACTTCACACTTTTCTACATTCAACTTCATCTGTCACTTGTTCACCAATTCCACCAACTTGTCTATATCTACACCACCTTCCTCACAGTTACAATGCTTCCAAGTTTTGAATTATCAGCAAATTTTAAAATTCTGCCCTGTACATCAAGGTTTGGGTCATTAATATATATCAGAAAGAGCAAGGGTCCCAACCCTTGGGAACTCCACTACAAACCTTCCTCCAGCCCGAAAAACATTCATTAACCACTGTTCTCTGTTTCCTGTCATCAGCTAATTTTGTACCCTTGATGCTACTGTGCCTTTTATTCCATGAGCTATAGCCTTGCTCAAAAGTCTGTTGTGTGATACTGTTTCAATGGCCTTTTGAAAGTCCATGTACACCACATCAACAGAACAGCATTGTCCTCACCAACCTTCTCTGTTACCTATTTTAAAAACTCCAACAAGTTAGTTAAATATGAATTTCCCTTAAGAAATCCAGGCTGTCTTTCTTTAATTAACCCACATTTGTCTATGTGACTATTCATTTTATTCCAAATTATTATTTCTGGAAGTTTCCCCACTACCGACTGCCTGTAGTTGCTGGGCTTATCTTTATACACATATTTGAACACAGGTGTAATGTTTGCAGTTCTCCAGTCCTCTGGAACCACCGCTGAGTCTAAGGGAGATTGGAAAATTATGGCCAGTGTCTCCTCAATTTCCACTTTCACTTTCCTCAGTGTCCTTGGATGCAACTCATCTGGTCCAGGTCCTTAATCAACTTTAAGTATAGACAGCCTATCTCACACCCCTTCCTTACCAATTTTAAATTCTTCCAGTGTATTAATTACCTCCTCTTCCACAATTGCCTGGATAGTGTCTTCTTCTTTGGTAAAGAGAGATGCAAAGTTTTCATTTAATACCTCAGCTATTCTCCCTGCCTCCACATGGGCAACATTTTGCCCCTCATTGGGGAGGATGCACAGGAGCGGGTGCCAAGGGATGGGTTCCTGATCGGGCCGCAATTTTATGTGGGCAGGCCGATTAAGGCCCGCCCAGGGTGACATGCGCTCAGAAGCACTGTGCGGGCAGGGGACGGGGGGAATTCCCTGAGTCGAGAGTGGGGTCTTTTGCGCATGCTTGCAAAAGGGTGCAGAGATCTCCCTGAGGCAAAGTGCTGCCTCAGGGAGATTGGTTCAAATGTGGAAAACAGATTAAAGAAGAGAAATAATTTTTTGACATGTCCCCTCATGTGACACTATCACATGAGTTGGGACGTGTCCATAACTTTTATTATAAAATATTCTGAAGTTTTTAAATCCCTCATGAAACCTCATCCCGCCTGTTCCACCAACCTTATGGTTGGACGGGCAGGTCCATTAATTGGCTCAATTAGTTTTTTAAAGGCCTTAAGTGGCCGCTGACAGTTCGGCTGTGCGCCTGCCGAACTGAAAATCTAAATGATGCGGGGTGACATTGGGACACATGCCCAACGTCACCCCGTGTCGTTTTATGCACCAGTGAGCGGGCCCCACCCCCTGCTCGCCAACCGGAAGATGCAGCCCCATGTGTCAAACCCCTTTTTGGTCCCTCTCAGCCCAAATCCTCCTTTTACTACCTTTTTACTATTCGTATATCTATAGAAGATTTTGGGATTCTCTTTATGTTAGCTGCCAGTCTCCTCATACACTCATTTGCTTTTCTTATTTGCTTTTTCACCTTCCCTCTGAACCTTCAATATTCAGTGTGGTTTTCAATTGTATTAACGACCTGACATCTGTCATAAGAACACTTTGTTTCTCCACCTTACTCTCTATCTATTTTATCTTTCACGGAGCCCTGGATTTGTTTGCCATACCTTTTTTCGTCAAGGGAATGTACCTTGACTGTGCCTGCACTATCTCTTCTTTGAATGTAGCCCATTGTTCAGATAACGTTTTTCCTGCCAAGTTTGATTCTAATTTTTTTGTCCCAGATCCATCATGCCACACTGAAGTTGGCTTTCCCCCAGTTAATTATTCTTACGCTAGATTTTTCTTTGTCCTTTTCCATAGCCAACCTGAACCTGAAGATAAAATGATAACTGCCCCTGAAATGTTCTCCTCCTGATACTTGATCCAGCTGGCCCACCTCATTTCCAAGAACGAGGTTGTTGGACTGGAAACATGGGGGAGAATTTTCTCCCTGCCAGGGGGTTGAGTGGGAGCGGGCGCAGGCAGGCGCGCAGCTGGACCCCACCAGCAATCGGCTGTGTGCTGCCATTTTATGTGAGCAGGCCACCCAGCGCTGAGCGCTCCCTGTGCGGGCCGGGGGGTAGGGGGGGAAGGGAGAGTCGGGGCTTGCGCTTTATCATGCATGCACGTGAAATAGCACAGAAATCTCCTTGAGGCACAGAGCTGCCCCAGGGAGTTTAATGTCACTGTGAAAATCTGAAAGAAAGATTTTTAAAAATTATTCAGACATGTCCCCTCATATGACAGTGTCACATGAGCTGGGACATGTCAAAGAATTTTAATAAAAAGTGTCATTTGATTTATAAAACCTTCATGAAACCTCATCCTGCCCATGGATGAGGTTTCATGATAAATGCAGAGACCGCCTGCGCTCTTCGCCTGCCCACCAACCTTAAAGTTGGAAGGGCAGTCCAGACAATTAGTTTAACTAGCTTTGACAGTTTGGCGGATGCATAGCCGACTCCGCAGCGTGCCTGCTGAACTGAAAGTCGGAATGATGCACGGTGACATCGGGACCCATGCTTGACATCACCGCGCGCCGACCAGAAGATTCAGCCATGCTGGTGTAGAAAATTTCCCTGAACACACTGTAGGAACATTTTCCTTTCTCTGTCTTTTACACGACTACTATCCCAGTCTATATTTGGATAATTAAATTCCCCCAATATAACTGCTCTTTAATTGTTGAGTGATGTAATTGCACCTCTTTGTTCCTTCGCTCAAGCCAACTAGATTCTGCTGTCCTTGACTCCTTTAGGACTGCAGCACTGCAAAGCTCTGCTTAATCAATGCTGCCACCACTAGCCATCACCACACAGCTGCCACATACCCACCGCACCACCCAACTCCCCACCCTCCACCCATCGCAACTCTGGCCACCTTTATTTCCTTTCCTAAATACCCTATGTCCAGAAATATTTAACATCCAGTCCTGCACTTCTTGGAGTCAGATCTCTGTTATAGCCACAATACTGTATTTCCAAATGCACCAGTAGCTCACCAACCTAATTTACCATACTCTGTGCTTTTACATACATGCACACTAACATTGCTTTAGACTTTGTTACATTCTCCCTTGGTCTTACCCCACCTAATAACTTACTATTTCCTATGCTAATGCTATCCACCTGTCCCAGAATTCTGTACACCTTGGTATTCCTCTCTGAAGTTCCCTCTTGGCCGCCACATCTCTGGCAAGTTAGTTTGATCATTCCCCAATAGCACTAGCAAACTGCTGCACAAAGAAATAAGCCCCAAGTCTTTTCAGGTGAAACCCGTCCGGCCTGTACAAGTCCCAACCTCCCCAAAGCTGGTTCCAATGAATCTAAAGCCCTCCCTCCTGCACCATTTTCACAGCCATGCATTCATCTGTTTTATCATCAGTTTTTATACTCAGCTTGTTCATGGTACTTGGAGTAATCTTAAGATTCCTACTTTTGAGGTCCTGCTTGCGAATTTCCTACTTAGCTCCATAAATTCTGACTGCAAGGCCGCATCCCTCTTTCTGCCTATATTGTTCATACCAATGTGGACCACAATGGCTGGCTGTACACCCTCCCACCTCAGGGTGCTCCTTGACACCCTTCACCCTGGCACCAGGGAGGCAACACACCATCCTGGGTTTTTGTGTGCAGCCCCAAAAACACCTATCTATTCCCCGACTATTAAATCACCTATCACAATTGCTCTTCCAGTCTTCTTTGTACCCCACCCCCCAGCCCACTATATAGCTGAGCCAGTCATGGTACCACGGACTTGACTCTGGCTATACTTCCCAGATGCATATCGCTGTCATCTGTATTCAGAACTGAACACTGTTTGGAGAGTGGGATGCATTCAGGGAACTCCTGCACTACCTGCCTGTTTCTACTTAACTGTCTGCTAGTTAGCTATTCCCTTTCTCCCTGCACACTCCTAAACTGCAGGATAACCACATCTAAAAACATGCTATCCACAAAGCTCTCAATGTCACGAATGCACTGCAGTGACACCAGCTGCTGCTCAGTTCAAGTTCTGAAACCCGGAGATTAAGTTACTGGAACTGATGACACGTCCCGCACAAATGATTATCCGGGACATAGGAAGCATCCTGGAGTTCCCACACCACACAGGGCATGCACTCTAGAGCTTGGAGCAGGTCTGCTATTCATTAATATCCTTGCTACTGTTAATAAATCTCACCACTGCTAATAAAACTTTACCAATACTAATAAATCTTGCTAATACTGATAACCCCCACTAATACTCAATACGTCTTACTAGTAGTAATAAACATTATTTTTAAAAAAGAAATATAAGACCAGCTGCTCATTTGTTAACTGAAATTAATACTTAATATTTTGAACATTTTTTAATCTGCCAGGTTTGGACACAGTCCCTAAGTAATTTTTCCCTTCCGTTTGCATCCCTTAATGAATGATTAATGGAAAGGCAGATACTTAAGGGTTATTTAAAAATATACATTTTTCTAATTTCCATATATTTACGGACACTCCCTAACAGCAGTTACTCATCAACCAATCAACTTTTACAACCTCAGCACTGCCTACAGCTGAAAGTGACACCTCTCCTGTTTACCACCAGGTAGGTTAAGGCCGCTAACCTGGGTCTCAACTTATTCCCTCCTTTGCAGGTCCCAAGCAGATCCAGTAGTGATCACAAGAGGGGAGGTTTAGAAATTTAACAAGAAAGAATAAAGCAATAATATGGAACAGCAATAAGAGTGTTAAATAGAGTGTGACAGGAGGGGACTGAGCGCATAAACATATAAGTGCACCAGCAAACAGGATCAGAGTAGAGAAATAGTAAAAAGACAGAATTAAAGGTTCTTTATCTGTATGTTCACAGCATTCATAGCAAGATGGATGAATTGATAGCGCCAATAGCAATAAATTGGCATAACATGATAGCCACCACAGAGACGTGGTTGCAAAGTGACCAAGGCTGAGGACTGAATGTTCAAGGCCATTTGACATTTCAAAAGGAAAGGGAGAAAGGAAAAGGAGGTGAGTTAACTGTTAATAAAGGATCAGATCAGCAAAGCAGTGAGAAAAAATCTTGGCTCAGAAGATTAGGATGTTGATTTAGATTCGGTAGAGAAAGGAAATCCGTTTGTTGATTGGACAAATTAAATTGGCACAGTTAACTTTGGAGATGAGTTCATAAAGTATATTCTGCATAGTTTCTTAGAACAATGTTGTTGTAGGGTGGCTGAGTTGTACTATTGATAGAGTTGATCTGCAGACACTTCTTAGGTGGAAACGTTAAGTTTATTTATAATAACTACACATGGTAATAAAAGAGAAAAAAAAACTGCATACAATGCTACAAAGATTAGTGGTAGGCCTGAGGATTGGGACAATTTTAGAAATCACCAAATGCTAAAGAAAGAAGAAATTTGAGTATGTGAGTAAATAAGCAGGAAATATAAAAGCATAGAAGCACTGACTGAAGTATATAAAAACAAAGATTTTGTAAAGTAATCATTGGTCCCTTAGAGGATGACACTGTAGAATTAATGAATGGAAATGAGGAAATGGCAGAGACATTGAACAAGAATTTTACATCTGTCTTCACATCAGAAGACAAAAATAGCATCCAAAGTATAGTAGAAAATTGAGAGGGAAAGGGGAACTTAAAATAATCATGATCACTGGAGGAACAGTACTAGGAAAACTAAAGGCTAGCAATTCATGTGGACATGATGGCCTGTATCCTAGTGTATTTTTAAGAAGTGCTTTCAACTCTAAGTCCATCTCTACATTGTCTGCTAAGGCGCTACTCTCCTATCATGTGATCTCTCCTAACAAGTATTATTCTTAAAAGTACATTACACACTAAATAAAACCATAATTACTACAAATGTATTCCGGAGTCCATAGGGAACAGGTTATTTAAGGCCTGGAAATGTATAATGAGACAGGATTAATTAATGATCCCATATTAAAGGAGTGATCATAACATGAGAGTATTTCACATTCATTTTGAGGTTGAGAAATTTAGGTTTGAAACTAGTATCTCAAACTTAAATAGTGGCAATTACAAAGGTATGAAGACAGATTTGGCTACAGTGAACTGGGAAAATAAGTGAAAAGGTAAGACAGTAGAGAAGCAGTGGCAGACATTTAAGGAAATATTTCACAACTCTCAACAAAAATATATTTCATTGAAAAAGGAAGACTCCAGATAAGGATGTACCATTAAGGAAGTTGAGGATGGTAATAAAAGAGAAAAAAAAAACTGCATACAATGCTACAAAGATTAGTGGTAGGCCTGAGGATTGGGACAATTTTAGAAATCACCAAATGCTAAAGGAAGAAGAAATTTGAGTATGTGAGTAAATAAGCAGGAAATATAAAAACATAGAAGCACTGACTGAAGTATATAAAAACAAAGATTTTATAAAGTAATCATTGGTCCCTTAGAGGATGACACTGTAGAATTAATGAATGGAAATGAGGAAATGGCAGAGACATTGAACAAGAATTTTACATCTGTCTTCACAGCAGAAGACAAAAATAGCATCCAAAGTATAGTAGAAAATTGAGAGGGAAAGGGGAACTTAAAATAATCATGATCACTGGAGGAACAGTACTAGGAAAACTAAAGGCTAGCAATTCACGTGGACATGATGGCCTGTATCCTAGTGTATTTTTAAGAAGTGGTTGCAGAAATGGTGAATGTATTAGTTGTAATCTTCCAAAATTCATTAGATTCTGCATAGGTCCCAGCAGACTAGAAAATTGTTAATGTAATACCTCTATTCGAGGAAGGAGGGAGACAGAAAAGGGAAAGCTATAGGCCAGTTGGCCTAACATCTATCTTTGGGAAAATGCTGGAATCCATTATTTAGGAAGTAGTAGCAGGAGATTTAGAACTTCATCATACAATTACAGGCAAAGTCAACATGGCTTTATAAAAGGAAAATCATGTTTGACAATTTTTTTAGAATTCTTTGAGGATTTAACAAGCAATTTTGATAAAGGGGGACCAATAGATGTAGTATGCTTGGTTTTCCAAAAGGTGTTTAATAAGTTGCCACATAAAAAGACTACAATGGTTAAGAGCTCATTGTGTTGGGGCTAACATATTAGGCTTGCATTAAGCATTGGCTAACAAACAGGAAATAGTGAGTTGGGATAAATAGGTAACTAGTGCAGTACCAAGGGCATTAATTCTGGGGCCTAAACTATTTACAATCTATATTAATGACTTGGATGAAGGAACAGAATGTATTGTAGCCAACTTTAATGATGATACAACGATTGGTAGGGAAGCAAGTTGTGAGGAGGACATAAAGAATCTGCAAAAGGATATAGGGTTAAATGAGTGCGCAAAAACATGGCAAATGGAGTATCATGTGGGAAAATGTGAGGTTGTCCACTTTGCTGGGAAGAATGGAGATAGACTGCTGAATGATGCAGTACAGATGGATATGGATATCCTCATATGTGAATTGCAAAAAGTTAGCATGCAGGCACAGCAGGTAATTAGGAAGGCAAATAGATTGTTGGCCTTTATTGCAAAGGGGGTGGAGTATAAAAGTAGGGAGAAGTATTGCTATGACTGTACAAACATTGGTGAGACGACACCTAGAGTACTGCATACAATTTTGGTCTCCAAGGAGGGATATATTTGCATTGTAGGCAGTTCAAAGAAAGTTCACTAGGTTGATTCCTGGAAAGGGAAGGTTGACTTATGGGGAAAAGTTGAGCAGGTAGGCCTATATTCATTGGAGTTTAGAAGAAGGAGAAGTAATCTTATTGAAACATTTGAGATTCTGAGGTGGCTTGACGGAGTAGATGCTTAGTGGATGGTTCCCCTTGTAGAAGCATCTGGAACAAAGGGCACAGCTTCAAAATAAGGGATCTCCAATTTAAGATTGAAATGAGGAAAAATTTGTTCTCGCAGTGGGTCATTAATCTTTGGAATTCTCTATCCAGAGAGCAGTGGAGTCTGGGTCAATGAATATATTCAAGGCTGAGTTAGATAGATTTTTGATCTACACGGGAGTCAAGGGTTACGGGGTGGTAGGTGGCACAGGCAGGAAACTGGAGTTAAGGCAACAATCAGATCAACCATGATCTTATTGAATTCTACAGCAGGCTCTGGGAGCCAAATTGTCTACACCTCCTTATGGCCAGGATTTTCCCCTCAGCAAGTTTGGGGCGGGGCCCGCTCACCGAGGGGAAAATGACACGGGTTGACGTCGGGAAGAATCCCCGACGTCGTCCCGAGCCATTTAAATTTTTAGGAAGGTGGGCGGTCAGCGAAATCAGCTGTCTACCCGTTGACCTGGCAATGGCCAATTGAGGCCATTGACAGGCTAGTTAAGATAATTAATTACCTGCCCGTCCAAACTTAAGGCTGGCAGGCAGGCCAGGAGCCCCAGCGGGCTCCAGATTATTCATGAAACTTCATCCACTGGCGGGATGAAGTTTCATGTCCGTTTTTAAAAAATGTAATAAATTTTAAGTGTTTATTATTAACATATTCCATCTCGTGTGACATTGTCAAATGAGGGGTACATGTTAATAATTTTAATATTTTTCTATTTTTAAACTTTACTTACCTCTCAATAATCTCCCTGAGACAGGACTTTGTCTCAGGTAGCAGTGCGCTCTTTGACACACGGGGATTCCCTCCAGCCCCCGCATAGGAAGTGCATAGTGCTTCCTGTCAGGCAGGCCGCTGGGCAGGCCTTAATTGGCCTACCCACTCAAAATGGTGGTGGACCCCGTTTCGGTGGCGGGGGTCGGCTGTCCGCCCACCGCCAAGCCGGTGGGGCCCGCACGCCATCCGAGGGCAAAATTCTGCCCTATGTTCTTGTTCTGCTTAGTGACAAAGGTTTATGCCCCAGTTATACTGCAAATGGTGACACATTTTTGATGTGCATGTGATCAGGCAGCTATGAACTGAGCCACTGCAGTTAAGGAATGTAAGCTCCATGCAAGCATATTTAAAGGCTTTAGACTGAAAATTCTAAAATTAGAAAAGAGCTGATGCAGGAGAAGTTCATTGCACATAAATTATGATCACAAAAATATTGTGCCTTTCAGGATTTAAAGAAATCCCAAAGCACTTCAGAGCCAATAAAGTATAATCAGTGTAATATTGCAGAACGAACACAACAGTAAGTTCCAAAAACATCAGTGGGATAAATGACCAAACAGTAGGTTTCACTAGGAGAATTCCCCTGCTCTCTCTGCATTTATTTATATCCATTTGACAGTGCAGCTGGGACCTTGGTTTAACTTCGCCTCCAAAAGACAACACCACTTCCCATGCAGAAACCACTCAGGAATTTATATTCATTCTCAGGATTTAAGCATCATTGTGGTGGCTTGTTTGTTTCATATCTTCATACACACTTTTATTCCGCTTTGGGGAATAGTGGGGAAATGTTGGAAGGATTAGTAGGTTGATTATCAACCTGTTGAACTGTGCCATGAACACTTTTTCAATGGCTATGCAACCTTGAAGTGACACTTGAAGTTGGAGCTATCTGGCTCAGGAGCAGGCATGTTACCTACTGAATTACAAGACCTCATCATAGTGGTATGAGTTGCAGTTTTGAGCTATTAAAGTCCATATTCTTTATCAAATTTGATTTAAATGAGTGGCTTGCCACTTCAGAGAGTAGTTATAAGTCTCCAGGACAAAGCTGCCTGCTTGATTGGCACCCCATCCACAAACATTCACTCCCTCCACCAGCTCCAGCACAGTAGCAGCAGTGTGTACCATCTGCAAGATGCAGTGCAGGAACTCACCAAGGCTCCTTAGACAGCCCCTTCCAAACCCACAACCACTACCATCTAGAAGGACAAGGGCAGCAGACACATGGGAACACCACTACCTGGAAGTTCCCTTCCAAGTCACTCACCATCCTGACCTGGAAATATATCACCGTTCCTTCACTGTCGTTGGGACAAAATCCTGGAACTCCCTTCCTAACAGCACATGGACCTACACCACATGGACTACAGCAGTTCAAGAGGCAGCTCACCAACACCTTCTCAAGAACAATTAGGGATGGGCAATAAATGCTGGGCTAGCCAGTGACACCCACATCCCATAAATGAATGAAAAAAAAACCTTCAGAGAAAGCCATTGTTTCTTTGAGGACTCGTTGAATTTCAGAAGTCTTTTCATGTCTGGGCATGTCTGCTTGTAATCCACTTAAAGCTTTCTGGAAGCTTGACCACATTGCAGCTGAAAAGGACAGGTAACATTTCGCAGCCATCTTTAAAGCTTCTTGTGTCCTTTTCAAAAGGAAGGTTAGCTTTTTTTTAAAAAAATTATAATATTACAACACCATGTTCATGGCAATATCCTTTATAGTTTACAAAATCTTTTGGTTGCTGCGGTAGTGCTCGGATTGACACATCAATGGCAACTTGTATCCGGGGGAGTCCAGGCAGAGACGCTAATTCTGCCTATTGTTATCACAGGGAAAATTTACATAATTGCTCCTGATGAAAAATAAGACAGTCTTATGCATTTATGTGTAGTCAACTGGAAAACTGTAAATATCCTACCAATGGCGCTCTGGAATGATCCAGAAATAAAATAGTTGAGTGCGGTGGTCACTTTTAGGGCCACTGGTAATGTATGGTTGCCAGGTCCAGCAGGTCTTCTAGGATGCAGTTGTCTGCCACTACCTGATGGGATGACATGAGCTTGCAGAAGAACTGCTCTTCAGGAGATCAAGGAAGCTGATCCACTGTCTGTGACCTGGATACTTCCCCCTGTGACCTTGGTGCTTCTCTTAACTACCTCTCTCCTTGACAATTCCCTCCTGTACTTCTTTTCTGTACATGTGCTGATCCGACCACAGTATGCTGCTGCTGTAGAAGCACATCCATACACCGCCCCCCCCCATCCTGATCTTGTCCATGTGAAGTTCACAGAGGTAGAAGAAAAACTGTATCCACTCAAGCACTCCATGTCAAACATTTCCCAGAAGGAACTGAGACAACAGCTGCAATAAATGAACTTTTATTCAGATGGGACAATGACAACTTTAAATGCCCACCTGAACAGCCACTCAAACTCACTTTTGTTTCCCTGGTCAGTTTCCCAAGCCCGAGAAAACCTGTGCTACTCAAGTGACATTTGGGGCCTTGTTAATGTATCCTACAAATGTTAACTGTGGCAATGCATGCTCATTGTATATAAGGGCTGGAACATAACATGGGACTGCACACAATGATGTAAGAGAACACATGATCTGCAGCTAGGGGGTCGGTGTGGTTTTGGACAGAGCTGCGTGTAGAAGCAAAAATGGAGACAGCTCCTGGCTTGGACCTTTACTGTATCTATGTTTATAGTTTCTAGTAGTTATAAATACTTACTGTTGCTTATATAAATAAATACTTATTGTTGAACTACCTAAGATTATAGGCAGAATTGCCCCAGATATGCACTAAATGCGGTAGCGGGCGGGTAAAGCAATGTTTTACCCACCGGCCGCAATAGCGGGTTTTCATGACATATTGTCCCAAACCTGCAGCATTACTTACATATTCCTGGGAAACACACCGTATCCATGGTGGGCGGGTTCTCGTTCGCCCGCCATGCTATCACCTCACCGTTTCATCAAGCCGGGTACCATATCTAAAGTCCAGCCATGTGCACACTTCTCAATGTTTCCAGCCCACAACTACTGCAGGGAAGATGTCCACAAAAGCCAAAAAGACTACAGCCCCCAGGTTTAGTGACGCATCACTGGAACGCCTTTTGGATGCTTTGGAGGCCTACCACGATGTCCTCTACCCCCGCTGTGGCTGCAGGATGGGCAGCGGTGTGAGCAACCAGGTTTGGGAGGTGGTGGCAGTGGTGATCAGTGCCAAGGCTGCACAGAAGAGGTTGGCCATCCAGTGCAGATAGAGGATAAATGATCTCATCCGTGCAGCCAAGATATGGTAACCATCTCATCACTCTAAACTCACACACTCAAGCCCATCACACATTCACTGGCATCTCACTCACTGCCAGCTCAAGGGGCATCACCACTCACTCTCTCACACACACCTGCACATCTCCATCTGGTCTCATCTCCTCTGGAGAATGCCTCCTCAGCCCTTACCATATTGAGGCCACTTGCATAGATCAATGTGTGCCCCCATACACACCCTGAGATATCCACCTTACCCAGTACAGCTCTCATCCTGCAGCCTCTTCCTTTGCCTGAGACCATTCTTCCTCTCTGCCAAGCAAGCCCTAGCCCTGTAGCCATTGAGAAGCCACTCACATATGGCTGACCTGGTAGGTAGGGACCTGCCGTGAGCCGCCTAAAAGTGATGTGGTGCTGTCTGTGAAGCCTGGTGCTGATCACTGTGAATGCTGCCCAAAAGAAGGTTGGCAAACAAACCTTGAAGTCCCAAGTGAAGTGCATATAATGGCTGAAAGGATCAACAGCAAACAAGTAGAATATCGGCCGAAGGAAGGAAGTTGCAGCCCCTTGTCAGGAGTATTTATCAGCAGAGCATAGGCAGGGCATGGAAACACTTCAAACAGCACTAAATTTGATGGGGTTTAGTTAGTTGAGTTGCAGTCAAACAGAGTTTCTAACTCCCATCTTCATTGCTGTCAGTGATCATACCTGCCCTCCACCACCGCAAAACCAGCCACAGTTTCAAAGCCTCACTTTTGTTCCAATCGTAGGAACCCCCACCTCTGGTTAACTTCCAGGGATAAAAGAGTTTGGTGTCCTTAGCTTTCCCCATTATTTAATGGGAAGTGTGGGCTCCTCTTGTAATGGTTTAAGATGAGTTTAAGATGTTCCAGATGAGTTTGACCCGTTTTCCAGTTCTATGTTTCCTGTGATACATGTTTCAGGCTTTCAAGCATTTTATTCCTTCGACTGATGTTCTGCTTTTCTCCAGTGATTGTCTTGGCCTTAATAGACATATGATGTCGTATTTCCATGGAGAATCCAACCATTTCCCACAGCCAATACTCCAGGTTTTCCTAGCAGATGTTCATGCGCTGCATATTTGACGGATGTTTAACATTCCATTTCCTATGGCATCTGCTGCCATTATCTTTTCATATCATACAACAATTACATGATAGTATCATAACCTCCAAACAAAGCAGAAAACTTTTACAAAATGTAATTCTTTTGAACAAGTAACACATTTGTCAGATATTTTAACAGCTAGGCACAATTTTTTGAAGCAAATTTTGTGTCTGGTTCAATTCACGAAAACAAAATTAAGAGTGATAAAACAAGTTGGCCAGGATCTGTACGTATTCTTTTCAAGACTTTGTGTCATGCTATACTTTGTCACAATTCATAGTACTTCCAGAGTATTGTATTCATAGGACTGTACATCATTAATATACCAGTTCTATAAAAATGTGTTCCTGAAGAGACAAGTGCAAGGTAAATAATTCAAGCTGAAACTCCCCATTGCTTTAATCGGAGGCTATCGGCAAAAGCAGTGTGTGAGCTGAGAGGAAATATAGTACTCAGTTTATCTGACCTAAAACTGTGAAAAACAACATAAAATACGATAATGCAAGCAGGCAAAATCAATTGAGCAGAGGTGACCAGTGAATCATTTATTTCAGATCATACTGTGGTAGTGAGGCTATTTCATGAAGCATCCACCTGCTTTTAGACCAATGGGAGAGTGTTCATTTGAGTGAAGAGAGCAGATAGAAATCAATTTGTTATTTGCTGCTGTTAAGTGGCAGCTGAAAGGAAACTGTGTTCTGAAAGATGTGGTGAAGCTTCACTGGTGAACAATTTGGCTGTGGGGCAGGGTGGTGGGCAATACAAACTGATAGCACAATTTGACAGAAGTTTTGTTTTTTATCATCAAGAAATCATAAGGAAAGTGAAAACAGTGCAACACTACAGTACTTTGTCAATGTAATTCCATACCATAAAACCAAAAGATGTAGGAGCAGAAGTAGGCCATTCACCCATCGAGTCTGCTCCGCCATTCAATGAGATCATGGCTGACCTGATAATTTTCAACTCCACTTTCCTGCCTTTTTCCCATAACCCTTGATTCCCTTACTGATTAAAAATCTACCTATCTCAACCTTGAACATACTTAACGACCCAACCTCTACAGACCTCTGCGGTAAAGAATTCTACAGATTCACTACCCTCTAAGAGAAGAAATTCCACCTCATTTCTGTCTTAAGTGGACAACTGCTTACTCTGAGGTTATTCCCTCTGGTCCTAGACTCTCCCACAACTAGAAACAACCTCTCAGCATCTACCATGTCAAACCCCTAAGAATCTTATGTGTTTCAATAAGATTGCCTCTCATTCTTCTAAACGCCAATGAGCACAGGCCCAATCTACTCAACCTCTCCGCTTAAGAAAATCCCTCCATATCGGGATCAATCAAGTGCACCTTGTCTGAATTGTCTCCAATGCCAGTATATCTTTCCTTATACAAGGGGATCAAAACTGTTCACAGTATTCTAGGTGTGGTCTAACTAGTGCCTTATACACTTTTTATACTCCATTCTCTTTGAAATAAAGGCCAACATTCCATTTCCCTTCCCTATTAACTGCTGAACTTGTATGCTAGCTTTTTGTGATTCATGCACGAGCACGAGGGATTTCTCTGTGTTACAGCTTTCTGCAGTCTTTCTCCATTTAAATAATATTCAGCTCTTCTATTCTTCCCGCCAAAGTGCATAAACTCACATTGTGGCCTGAATTTTTCCATCAGCAAGTTGGGGGCGGAGCCTGCTCGCTGATGCGAAAATGATGCGAGATGACGTCAGTGGGTACCCCCAATGTCATCCCACCCTATTTAAATATTCAGGAAGTCGGGGGCACAGCGCGATCAGCTGTCCACCCGCTGACCTGTCAATGGCCAATTGAGACCATTGACAGGATCATTAAGGCAATTAAAGGCCCTGTCCGTCCAACTTAAAGGCTGGCAGGCAGGCCAGGAGCCCTGGCAGGCTTCTGAAAAAATATGAAACCTCATCTACTGGCGGGGTGAGGTTTCATGTCTGTTTTTAAAAAGTTTAATAAAGTTTTAGTCATATTTATTAACATGTCCCATCTCGTGTGACATTGTCACATGAGGTGGACATGTTAATAATTTTTATTATTCTATTTTTGATATTTAAAATATTGTCAATGATCTTCCTGAGACAGCACTTAGTCTCAGGGAGATGTTCGCTCTTTCACAGGCATGCACGAAAGAGCGCACTCTCACAGTTCGGGAACCAACCCACCACCCCCCCTCCCCCCCCCCACACAGAGAGTGCATAACGCTTCCCATCGGGTGGCACACTGGGCGGGTCTTAATAGACCTGTCCATGTAAAATGGCGGTGGGGCTTGGTTTGGTGGCAGCAATCGGCTGCCCACCCGCTGCTGAGTCGGTCAGGGCCGCCCACCCATCAAGGGCAAAATTCTGCCCTATATTCCATCTGCCAAGTTTTTTCCCACTCACTTAACCTGTCTATATCCCTCTGTAAACTCTTTGTGTCATCCTCACCACTTGCCTTCCCACCTGTTTTTCAGTCATCCGCAAACTTGGCAATAGTACATTCACTTTCTTCATCCAAGTCATTAATATATATTTTAAATAATTGCGGCCCAACACTGATGCCTGTGGCACTCCACTAGTTACAGGCTGCCATCCTGAAAATGCACCCCTCCCATAGCCCCACTCTCTGTCTTCTATTAGCCAATCCTCTATCCAAGCTAACATACTACCCCCAACACCATGGGCTCTAATCTTATGAAGTAGCCTTATGTGTGGTACCTTGTTGAATGCCTTTTGGAAATCCAAATACATTACATTTACTGGTTCCCCTTTATCTGTTCTGCTTGTTACCTCCTAAAAGAATTCTAATAAATGTGTCAGGCATGATTTCCTCTTCACGAAGCCATGCTGTCTCTGTTTGATTGGATTATGCATTTCTCTGCTCTGCTATTACAACCTTTATAATAGACTCTAACATTTTGCCAATGACAGATGTTAAGCTAACTGGCCCATAGTTACCTGTTTTTTTGTCTCCCTCCCTTTTTGAATAAGGGTGTTAAATTGGAATTTTTCCAATCCTCTGAGACTTTTCCAGGATCTAAGGATTCTTGGAAAATTACTACAAGTGCATTCACTATCTCTGTAGCTACTTCCTTCAATATCCTAGGATCAATCCATCAGGTCCATGGGACTTATTGGCCTTTAGCCCTATTAGTTTCCCTACAACTTTTTCTTTAGTGATAGTTATTATACTTATTTCCTCCTCCCCTTTTGCCCCTTGATTATTTAGTATTTTGGAATGCTATTAGTGTCTTCTATCATGCAGACTGTTTTATCCAACTCCTCTGCCATTTCCTGGTTCCCCATTATTATTTTCCTAGCCTCATTCTCTAAGGGGCCTATGTTCACTTTGGCCTCTCTTCCTTTTCGTATGTGTAAAGAAGCTCGTACTGTCCATTTTTATATTACTTGCTAGTTTACCCTCAAAGTTTATTTTCTCCCTCTTTATTATTTTTTTGGTCACCTTTTGTTGGTTTTTAAAATGTTTCCAATCCTCTGGCTTACCACTAATCTTTGTCACATTGTATGCTTTCCCTTTCAATTTGATACTACCCTTACCTTCCTCATGCAGCGGTAGTTTGATGTAAACATCAATATGAATAAAGTTATCTGGATTCAGAACTCAATGCAAAGCAATCAAACTTGCAGATGACACCAAACTAGGGGAGACAGTGGTGTTGAAAGAGGCAGCTCAAAAATTATAGAATGGGTTAGTCAAAATGTGCGAGCAGAGATATGGCAGATGAAATATAGGCCAGGAGTTTACAGCCCCCAGGACCTGGGCTGGGAAATGGAGGGGGCAGGTAAAATTGCAGGCAGCCACATTGAATCAGCTCCCTGACACAGTCATTCACACTATTCAGATATTTTACCAACCTAGGGATCAGAAGCAAGACGGCTTCAAAGAGGTAGGTAGCCAATTTCCATAATTAAACACCCAATTAGGAGCTATTTTTACAGCACGATCAACATTTTGTTGATGGTAGCCTGACCCCTGCGCACAGGAAGGCTGCCAGTTAAATGGAGTCAGCTCCCCAAAAGAGGCCAAGGAAGGGGGAGGTTCCATGGATCAAAGAGGGGGTTGTGACAGGGAAAGCAGCCACTGCAGCCCCAACAATTTCTGTGGAAATCTCCCCCCTCTCATTCTTGGCTTTGTGAAATGCTATTTTTCTTCCTAACCAGCTATAAGTCTCAGGGCTCCTGCATTCCTCAACAGCAACCATCTCTCCCAACGGCACTGCTGAAGCTTCAGGGCTGCTGGCCCTGTAATTGGACTGGCAGCATCAGGAGCCTGCCTGCCATCCTTAGCTGGACAGTGACTTAAAGGTAGCCAATTAAGAGGCTGCCCGTGGGAAAATTGCTAAGCAGGCCTTGCTGCCAGAAAGTGTGTGCTTGGGATCTGATTTTGACCGTAATGTCAAGGTCCTGATTCACCTTGTAAAACTCAATTCTAAAGGAAATTGTGACAGGCATGGTTCATGAATGGTATTGTAATCAATAAATTGATGTCATTGACAGTGCAATCAAGTGGCTCTTACTGACCAATAACCTGCTGACTTAGGCTGTTTGGGTTTGACCAGCACTACCCAGTTTCAGACCTCATTGTAACATTGGTCCAACCATGGACAAAAGAGCTTTGTTACATAGGTGTGGCAGGAGTGACTGCCATTAACATGAAGGCATCATTTAATCAATGGTGGCACCAAGGAACCCTAATAAATTAGAAGTCAATGAGAACCAGGGGATAAATTCTCCACTGACTGGAGCTATAACTAACAGGAAAGGAAGTTGTTTTTTGTTGTTGGAGGCCAGTCATATCAGCCCCAGCACTTCATTTCAGGAGTTCCTTAGGGTAATGTCCAGGCCCAACTATCTTTTAGCTGCTTCATCAATAATCTTTCATGCATCATTAGGTTGGTAGTGGGGATGTTCGCTGAAGACTGTGTCATGGTTCAGTTCTACTTGCAAAACCTGAGTTGTCAAGCTGGCATGCAGCAAGTGCTGAACAATGTTCAGGCTCCGGCTGATATGTGACAACATTCATGCTATACCAATGCCAGGTACTGACTATGTCCCACAAGAGAGAATATAACCACCTCTCACCATCAACACCCAGGGAATCACCATTTACCAAAAACTTAATTGGACCTGTAACATAAATATTCTGGCAACAAGAGCAGGCCAAATGCTAGTGACTCACTTTCTGACTCCCCCAACTCCTTTCCACCAACTACATTCAGAACTCAGGAGTATGATGGAATTCTGCCTACTTGCCTGGATGAGTGCAACCCCAACAATATTTAAGAGGTTTGACATCATCCAAGAAAAAACAGCTTGCTCTATCCACCGGCATAAAACCTCACTCCCTTCATCACCTGTGCACTGTGGCAGCAGTGTATACTATCTATAAAATGCAACTGCGCAAATATTCAACAGCAGCTCCCAAACCCAGGGCCTCTATAAGGGCAAGGACAGCAGGCATATGGGAACATTACCACCTTTATTTTCTCTTTCAAGTCACACACTGGTCTGACTTGGAAATATAGTGCCATTCCTTCATCGTCATTGGGTCAATATCCTGGAACTCCCTTTCTAACAGCACCGTGGGTATACTGACACCACATGGGTTGAGGCTCACTACCACCTTCTTAAGTGGAGTCAGGACTGGGCAATAAATCCTGGCCTTACTAGCAATGTCCACACCCCATGCATGAATAAAAAAATCCTAAATATACAGCTGCACGAGACTGAGGAGTCTGGTTGACTCAATACGAAGCACATTAACCAATGCAGAATAGCAATGAACAAAGCCAATGAACTGCATTATCAATCTTTATATGTTCTGGTCACCAAGAAATGAGACATTTTCAATTACTAGAAATGGTGTAGAGAAGAGAAACATAATTAATCAGGAAGAAGAGAAGATTATGGAAGTACAGAAGATAGTTTAGGCTCTAGAAAACACTAACCTAAAATATTAATTTAAACTGGATATAGAAATAGAACAATGAGACACAGATTCAAACTAGGAAAAGGTCATTTTTGGACTATAAGGAAATATTTATTCATGTAAAGAGGTAATCAATATATCTAAGTGTCTGGACAACATAAAGAACGATCAGGCTCCGTTGTCCTCTGCCAAAACTGATCACTATTCCAGAATAATCCTGGAATGCAAAGATATCCCCATCATCTCTTCACTACAAAACATCCTCTTAAACCCTTTGGCTGGAATCATCCCAGTTTTGCACTAAGTGCGGTAGCAGGTGGATGAAACAACTTTTTACCTGCTGGCCACAATGGCAGCTTCTCACGCTGTATCACCCAAACTCACAGTGCTTCCAGCCCGGGAATGCCACATGGAAGTCAAGATGGCCCCGAAAGGCAAAAAGTCTGCAGCCCCCCGGTTTATACATGCATCCTTTGGGCGCCTTTTGGATGCCATGGAGGCTCGCTGTGATGTCCTCTACCCCTACTCTGGCCGCTGGAGGGATAGCAGTGACACCAATCTGGCTTGGGAGGCGGTGGCAGTGGTGGTCAGCACCAATGCTCTGCAAAAGAGGACAGTCACCCAGCACTGCAAGAGGATGAATCATCTCCCCCTTTCATTTTTCTCACCACTCTGAACTCACACACTCACAAACCTCTCACACATCCACAGGGCTGTCACTCACGGCCAGTTCCAGGAACATCACTATTCACTATTTTATGCACATTTTCACTGTCCTCATCCTGTTCATGGGACCACTGACCACCCACGCATGCCAGGCTTGGCAGGTGTCCCGCTTACACTTTCTCCATCTCTATTCATGCAGGACACAACACAACAACAGAGAGAGGTCGCTTATGGGTGGAGGAATGCCTGACATCAAGGTCCTCACAGACTTCGAAAATAGAGCCATTCAGCTGTTCAGTGAGGATCTGGACCCTTCCTGTGCTGACCTTGAGGTCAGCAGAGCTCTACCAAGTGAAGATCCAGTAATGCAACATCCATCAGACAACCACGCTGTGAATGATGTGTCCTGTTTCATAGGCTACTGCCATGCACTAATTATCACTCCTTGCTTTCACAGACACATCTGCCAAACAGCCGACAGAATCTATGACCCAGGTCTCTAAGCAAGCCCCGAGGGAATCAGGCAAGGAATCTCCTGAAACCCTCCCTGACAACCCATCACGACCCACCCCAACACCCTCCACCAGCACAGGGACACACACCATTGTGGGACCTAGCTTTAGAGTAGCCTTGGGATCAAAATCTGGTGAGCACATTGCACTGCCTGATCCACAGCAGGTGGAGGCAGGGACTCCCCTGGTGTCCAGCGTTTGGAGGACTGCTGGAGGCCAGAAATTTGCTGAGTCTGAGTCAGATGCTGAGCATCTGGACTTGGTCATGTAACAGTTGCTGGAGCTGCAAAGGCAAGCTCGGGAACAACAGGAAGGGATGACCACTGCACTCCTCAGATTGCAAGGCACAATGGAGGAGTCTGTCCACCTTCAGGCTGAGATGATAGTGCTGGCATGTCAATGCACCAAAGTCAAAACTGGTAGGATGGCAGCCGCAATGGAGACCTTGGTCCAGGACAACATTCCTGCACTGCTGCGCAGGGTGAACTCCATCGCCAACACCATAGCTGGCCTCCAACAATGTTTGCGTGAGAGTGGTGTGGGGCAGCCTGATCTCACTCTAGCTACCCTTTCTCCTCAAGGAGTCAGCCAGACATCCATAGAGAGGAGGATCAGCAGGTGCCATCCATCAAGGTGACTCCAAATCCCCTCTTCATGTGATCTCAGTAGCTCTAACTCCACAGGCCGAGGTGGGTGCCACTGCCACATAGCAGGACCCTGAAAGCAAGCAGGGGCCCTCCAGGTCTCAGCCCTCCAGAGGACGCCAATCAAGGTCATCACAGGCAACAAGGCATAGCAGTCAGCAGGCTGCTTGTACCTCCGCTGTGGATATCCAAGGAGCCCCAATACGTAGCAGCATGGTTAGGAAGGTTAAGAAGATGTAGTTGCACAGCCTGGGCACAGGTGTTAATCAATTGTACATACAGTTCACTATTGTCAATAAACTTTCAAGAATGTCTCCCTGCCTGTGGCTCCTTGTTCTGATGAGCAGTGTTCATGTCACTCAGATGTAAAACCTTTCTGCACAAGATAAAAGCAGGTGTCTCAGTCCAGGGCCTCTTCCAGGGTTGCTTTGTGCAACCCTCAAACCAAAGTGATGGTCCTGCCTCACACTCTGTGGACACATTAGTGATGCCTGCATCTCAATGGTGCTTGTTAATGCTGCCAGAATGTCATGGGCAGGCATCACAAAGTTCTGTAATTCTCTCTGTGTGCTCTCAGCATCTTTAAGGTGGGGCTGGCCAACTATTGCTTCAGCATCTGTGACCAGTGACACTGTGCTCCTGAAGGAGTCAGGCGCTGAAGGTGGACAAAGGATCAGGTGCTTTTAAAGTTTCCTGGTTATGTCTCCATGATGTGACCCTTAACACAGAATGCAAGTGAGCTGCCCTCGGCCAGACAGGAGTCAGACTTTCTCAGAGGCTCTGTGAAGATCTATGGATCACTGCATGTCTTCGTCATCCTCCACAAATCTAGCAGCTATGAGGGTTTCTCGAGCGTGCTTGCCTCGTCTGGCAGTGCAATGGCCTCATCGCTGACATCATTGCCTTCAAGGACCTCCTCACCCTCATCACCATTGACAACCCCCTCATCAGACGAGACCTCCAGCTCTTTCATCTTCTCCTCAGCCAGCTCCTCTCCCCGTTGCAGCACCAGGTTGTAAAGGGCGCAGTAGTTGATGATGATGCAGGACACCCTCTGTGGACCATATTGCAGGGCTACACCAGACCAGATCAGGCACCAAAACCCCATTTTCAGCATCACAATGGTTTGCTCCATGAAGGTGCGAATTGCAGCCTCGTTGTACCTTCACTCTGCTGCAGTCTGAGGCTGCTGCATTGGGTGTCATCAGCCATGGCCTCTGACGGGTAGCCCTTGTCACCTAGGAGCCAATCCTGCAGCCTCTGTGGACCCTGGAAGATGTCAGGGATCTGTGACCTACTGAGAATTCAGGAGTCATGGACACTCCCTGGAAACCATGCACAGCCCTGCAGCAAGTATTTGTGGTGGTCGCACACCAGCTGCACATTTAGCACATGCAGTTGACATATTTGACCGCTTGTTGTGACGGAAATCTGAGCACCACTTGAGTGCAATCAATCCCACCCTGCACCTGTGGGAAACCCGAGGCCTGGGCAAATCCAATCGCGCTTGCATCCTAGCTCTCTTGGTCCTGGGCAAAATGCACAAAGTTGTATGCCCTCGCAAAGATGCCATCCTTGGCCTCATGGATGCAATTTTCGGTGAAGGCTTGTGCTATCCCACAGAGATTGTCTGTGGAGCCCTGAAAGGAGCCATTGGCATTAAAATTGAGAGTCATGGTCACTTTGATGACCACTGGCAGTGGATGCCCTCCATAGCCCCGTGGCGCCAAATCCTGCAGTAACTGGCAAATGTGACTGACTAGTTCCCTAGATATGCGCAGTCTTTGGCAACACTGATTCTCGGTCATCTGCAGGAATGAAAGGCGGCATCTGCAGACCTTAGGTCTAGCTAGGCGCCGATCAATGACGGCTCGGTGTGGCTCTTCAGCTGCATGTGTGGGAGCTGAAGAGTGTTCTGCTACTCTTTCTGCACAACCAGGCACCTCTGTCACTTTCTTCTCTGTCGTCACTGCTCTCTGTACACCACGAGGCATACAATTAGGTCACCTGGCTCCAGGGTCCTGACATATTCCTCCTGCAGGATGGAAAAGAGAGTTGCATGATTTAGCTTGGGTATACAAAGAGCCTCTCTTGACTAAGTCTGAAGGCCCCTTAACATATCCCATTGAGTGCTGGCCACCACTTCGATGGCCACAGGTTAGTGCACTGTATGGCTGCTCCAAACCTCAAACGCCTCCGCCCACTCCACCTGACCGATTGGCGACAGCCTTGCCCATTGGACTCCATGCTGTGCTCTCAGCTCAGACACAGCATTCTCCTAACCCACACTGCAAGGCTGCACTGTTAGCTTGAACCATGGGGGAGACTGGTCCAAATCGGGATGATGGCATTGTAAGGGGCTGTGTGTGCCTCCACCAGTGACTGTTCCATGGCCAGCTTTAGCAAGCAGATTGTACAACGTGCCCAGTCATCCAACTGCTGTGCAGTCCACTAAAACGCTCATTAGTTTGCAGTCTGTGCCCAAGGTGTGAAAATCTCTGGAGCACTTGGTGGCACTTTTATGCCACTGTGTTGCTTGAGTGGGCAGATAAGCTAGAGACCCGACTCCATGCATGTCAATGTGGCTGCGCCTGAACTGTCTCAGCTGCAGAGGAATAGTCACTTTATACAATGGCTGCTTCCCTCCCCCCCACCCTGCATGTGCTTGTGCATTACCTTCAGCTGCAGGGCAGCCCTTGTCCCCACCCCAAGTCTCCTCACCTCAAGGCAGGCCTTGCACCCGCCCCACCAGTGCACCTCAACCTTGAAGTCCAACAGGTGACCCAGGCGGGGGCTGTGCAACGTTACTGTGCACACACCTCCGAGTTCCCTCAAAGTGCAGCCGGCCAAGTGCATGCCTTTTATATGTTGTTGTGAAACACAAGTGGACGATCCAGTATGGGGGATGATTCTGGCAGGCTGGCCTTAAAATGATACACAGATGTATTACAATAAGGTTCCCGACGTCCGATGACGGGAAATGGTGCCCACCATCGACGGGCTGAGCGGACGATTGCAGACTGGTTTCACAACGTCATGAAACCAATTTCTGGCCTTTTTACCTTGTTGTCCGCTCACACCACTGAACATGTCCCTTTTACTTTCAGCTTTAGCGACAAGTGTGAGAAGTTCATGGACTTCATTATCATTAAGATTGAGACCATCCTCATCACTACCCTCCCTTCCTCTAACTCACCAAGAAAATCTTTCCTAAATTTTTTTTCACACCTGCCTTGCCTTTGCCCTGAACTCTCCTCTTTCACTAGTTTCTTTCTTGTCTCCTCATGTCCTCTGTGGGATCAGTTTATCCACGAGTGCCACCTCCTGCTCCTTTGATTCTATTCCCACCAAAATACTGGCCACCCAATTTCCCTTTCTCACCCCCATGTTAGCTGATAATGCTAACCATTCCCTCTCTTCAGGTATTGTCCCCCTAATTCAAATCTGCTGTCATCGCACCATCCTCAAAAAGCCCACCCTTGACACCTGTGTCCTTACAAACTACCATCCCATATTCTCCAAAGTTCTTGAATGTGTTGTCTCCCAAATCTGTGCCCATCTTTCCCCCAACTCCATGTTTGAATCTCTCCTATCAGTTTCCACCACTGTCACAGTACTGAAATAGCCCTTAACTAATTTGCAATTGAATATCACTCCGCATCCTCTTCAATCTATCTGCAGCATCCTCCTCCAACAAACACCTTTCCTCCATTGTCCAAATTGGTGGGACTGCCCTCGCCTGATTGTGTTTCTTCTTAGACCTGTCTTAGCCAGAGAATCATCTTCAATGGCTTCTCTCCTCTCTTCTGTACCATTAACACTGAAGTGCCATGTGAAAATGTCCTTGGCACTTCCTATTTCTCTTCTACATGCTGTCTTTTGTATGATGTATTGGATGTAGGAACGAAGAATGGTCTAGTCTATTGCTATTTTTAGAGTTTTTGTTCCAATAGTATATTAACAACACCACAAAGCACTTAATAACATCACTGATGTTGTAAAATGTCCCAAGGTGTTTCACAGAAGCATTATCAAACAAAACATGACACCAAGCCACCATAAGGAAATATTAGTGCAACCAAGCAAAAGTTTGGTCAAAGAGGTAAGTTTTAGGCAATGTCTGGGGAGAGGTAGAGAGGACGAAAGACTTTGGGAGGGAATTCCAAAATTTAGGACCTAGGCTTTTAAAAGCAGAGCCACCAATGGCACAGCAATTAAAATAGAGGATGTGCTAAAGATCAGAATTAGAGGAGTACAGAGATCTTGGAGGGCTGGAGGAGGGTACAGAGTTAGAGAGCAGCAATATCATGGAAGAATTAAAAAAACAAGGATGAAAATTCTTAAACTGGGAGGCTGCTGGACAGGGAGCCAATGTCGACCAATGAGCATAGGAGTTATGAAAGAACAGGACTTGTAGCGAGTTAGGATTCAGACAGCAGGATTTTGGATGAGCTCAAGCTTTTGGATGGCGGAACATGAGAGGCCAGCCAGTAGAATGTTGGAATAGTCAAGTCGGAGGTAACAAATGCATTGAGAATTATCTCAGCAGCAGATGAGCTGAGGTAGAAGCAGAGTTGAGTGATGCTATGGAAGTGGAAATCAGCGTTCTTAGTGATGGCATGAATATATGGTTGGAAGCTCATCTCGGAGTCAAATATGACACCAACGCTGCAAACCATATGGTTCAACCTTGGATAATTTTCAAGGACATGGTTGAATTAGTGACAAGGGAACAGTTTGTTGGGATGTTGTAAGTTACAGAACGCGTCTGTTAAAGAAGTCTTCTTGGTCTTCTGTATGTTGACAGCAGGTCTTTAATAACTACTTGTAACTATATACATATACACAATAAAGAGTCTTTAAATCTTTCATGTCTTTGCTCAACACCACACTGCCCCCAGGTCTGCGTCATGTGCCTTCCTACATCACCGTCCTCTGTCCCACATTAACGCTGTATGCGCCAGACCCTTATACTACACCACCCCCAAGTATTTATCCTGTGGATATGGAGTCATCCTAGTTTACATTGTTATTAATCTTATGCATTTACTTTGTTTTTACTGTCGTATTGTTATTCCAACATTATTGCTATTACTGCATTAGCATTATTCCAACATTCTCACTACCTGATCTCTCCCTTTCAAGTCCTTGAAGTTAGAGGTTCAGGCAGTATGGAGGCCTTCCATATCTCATTTGCTATTCTGTCGAAGGAGTGGTAGGCTCTGTTGGTTCTGGTTCTTGTTGGCCTGGAGGTTGGACTGGCATTTGAGTATGCTTTCATTCTTTCCTTCCGCTGCTTTATGTTGTAAGTTCTGACCTGGTCAGTTTGGCTGTTGCGTTCATAGTTGCTGTTACTCTCGATTGTTTCTTACGGCTGGATGAGTATGTTATTCGTCTCCCTCGTGCTGCTTTTTCTTATACTTTCTCCATGTGGGCCATCTCAAAGCCCTCTGAGATTTAGTGATATGCTCACCTTTACATTTCATTGTCAATGGTGCGAGATTGCTACCAGGTTCCAGCATCCCATATGGTTGTGGCATGCTGGCTGGAAGTTGCAGTGTGTGCACACAAGTTGCTGTGTTGGCCAGCTGTACTACGATCCTCCTAGTTGGAGGCAGAGGCTTCTCAAACTGCTGATTATTCTCTGATGCCGCTTCCACTGGAGGCATCATGGTTGACTCATGGGCGATAGGTTGGTCTGACCACTGGGGACTTTCTGGGACCTGGAATGATAATGAATAAAACAGCTCTGAAAAGAGAAATCTGAGTCCTATTACTCTTTACTGTTTGAGTACTTAGGACCATGCTGTTCTGGCTGGCGGTAGTTTTTACATCCTCCACCATCTGGAGAAGATCCAGGACTGTGCAGGCATCCATGCTCAAGAGAGAAAGAAAGATTGGTTACGGATGACTTAAATCAGTTCAAAGATCTATTTATTGCCACACCTCAGTGGTTCCAGGATCATGCCAATGACCAGGACTCCCCCTGCCTCATAAATTGAGAGTGTCTGTTGTTTGAAGCCAGGGGTCTTTGAGCTATGTTTCTGTGTCTGGCAGGACTGTCACGCTGTCACCTGAATCTAATTTAAAAATTGTTAGATCACCAATTACCAGCATGTCAGCATTCCAAAATGAAGAACCGCAATCTTTGATCTCACCCAAGAAGCATGGCTGTGAGTCTTCTGGGGTCTCAACCCCATGGATTATCTTTGGGATGTCTGCGCGGTGCTGGGGTTTTGGCTTGCACAGTTTGCCAAAGTGTCCCTGGCTGTTGCAGTGGAAGCCTTGGGCTGTACTTACAGGACACTGATCTCTCCTGTCAGGGTGCCTCGCACCACAATGTCGCTCTGCTGGGCGGTTCAAGAATTTTTTTCCCTGACTTGGATTGTCCTTGTATCTTTGCGACCTGATAAGCTGGACTGAGAGTTGGCTTCTGCCCCATGTTGTATTGCCATCTCTTAGGATCATCCTGTGTTGCTCACATAGGGTTAAGTAACCTTTTGCCTGTAGGTGGTCAAAAAGTGAATTATCTGCAACACTCACCATTATTCTGTCTCTGATGAGTTCAGGCTTTAAACCTCTATTCGCACCCCTCTGCCATCCTGTCGAGATTGTTTATAAAGGAATCGACAGTTTCCCCAGGCAGTTGAACTCTCTTATTGAATTTAGCTCTTTCCAATATTTTGTTGGATTACAAGTAGAAATAAATGTGTAAGTATTTTAGAACATCATCAAGTTTGGCGGATGAATCATTAATATTGTGTCATGCAATGATGCTGACTGCAATTGGTCCTATTGAGTAAAGAAATGTATTTACTTGCTCTTCTGACTTTTTATTGAAACCAGAGGTGATGCTGTATCTTAAAATCTTGTCCTCCAAAGATCCCAATTTTGTGACTAGTCTGGGTCTTAGGTGAATCCAAGTGGAGTTGGAAGTGTGGAATAGTGATCCATGTTAAAGATGTTTAAAGTGTGGGGACAGCTAAAAGAATTTACTGGTTTTCAACATGGTATTGCCGTTCGCTGCAGAACAAAAGATTTCCCATACTTGCTGGTTTAGGTGGCACCTGCAAAATGGAGGTGATCCATTTCTGGAAGAAAACTTTTTAAAAATGGCTGCATGGATTGGATGTCTGTTGACTTATTTTGTTCAGCAACTTAATGTCACGAGTAACAAGGCATTCAAATTCAACCCAGGCTTGCTGTTTTAGGAATCGGGTGGCCACAATGTTCCAAAGGGGTTGAGCAACTTAATTTTTTTTCAAACTCGGAGATCATATGTTGAGGCTCAGATCTGGGGATTTGGTTTAATGATGGGTTTCATTCAAACCGTGCTTCTGACTCTGGATCACTACAAAAGTTCTCAGGACTAGCTGAAGCCTGGAACTTAGAAGATTGAGCTAATCCTTGTAGGGTCTGCATGCTGAAACTGGACTTCCATCTATGGAGTCTAGAGAATCTAAGGAGTTTTCTGCTGTAGTAAAATCTCTGTCTTCAGTTTCCAGGCTCTTCTCTCTGGATCTTCTTCTGCAGAATTTTTGCAGTGTCTTCAGGTTCAGTTGGGAGCTTTTCAGGTCAGAATTTATGTTGAAGGATTTACTTTTCTTCATCTTTCAGCATTTCTGTGAGGTTGAGGGTTTTTGATCCTGAACTGACACCATGTTGGGATGGTGTTGGTTGCAGAACGTGTCTGTTCAAGAAGTCTTTATAGTCTTCTGTATGGTAACAGCAAGTCTTTATTAACAACTAGTAACTATATACATATATACAGTAAAGGGTACAGGCAAGGAGCTATCTCCATGTCTACGTCTGAACATATCTCTGCTCAATGCCATACTAACCATAGATCTGGGCCATATGCCTTTTTACAGCACTTTACTTAGTCCCACATTAACCCTGTATGTGCCAGACCCTCATACTACACAGTATGGCTGGGACTGAAGGCAATGGCTTAACCCTCCCAGTATTAAGTTGGAGAAAATTTCTGTACAGTATCAAACAAATTAGAGACAAGAGAAGGATGAGAGAGGTAGTGGTATGGTAGAGCTGAGTGCTATCAACACACCATTGAAGATTACAGGTAAATTATATAATCTGCAATCATGCATACTATTGGGAATGTGGTAATGGAATGCCTGCAATAGGTGGTGCTGTGAGAGGGAATTAAAACTTCACATAACATTACTAGCAAAAACACCTATGGCAGTTCAATCTTGTTGCTTCAAATAACTTGCCTTCATTACTTAATAGTACTGTAGTCATATATGTTCTTTAGGTGCAACTCACAGTATAACCCCAGTTTAAAATGAATTTTTGAAAGGAAAACAACTTTCATATTCAGCATTAACATTAAAGGCTGATAATCTGTCTTTGGAATTAAGAAAAAAATTTAAAAATATCAAATGCACCAATTAATTACCAAAGTAGCAATGTTGGGGGGCCAAAGCCAATGCTGGGTTTGAAGGGACTGGATGTGTAGGACAAGAAGAGAAATACTGGTCGCAAGGGGATAATGGCATATTGGTAATGTCACTCGCCTAATAATCCAGAAATCCAAGCTAATGTTCTGGGGGCATGGTGGAATTTGAATGCAATGAATATAACCTGGAATTGAAAACTAGCCTCAACAATGGTAAGCATAGAACTATCATTGATCTATGTGAAAAAAAAACAATCAGGTTCTTTTTTTTATTCCTTCATGGGATATGGACATCACTGGCTAAGCCAGCATTTATTGCCTATCCCTAATTGCCCTTGAGAAGGTAATAGTGAGCTGCCTTCTTGAACCACTGCAGTCCACATGCTGTAGGTACACCCACAGTGCTGTTAGGGAGGGAGTTCCAGGATTCTGACCCAGCAACAGTGAAGGAATGGCAGTATATTTCCAAGTCAGAATGGTGAGTAGCTTGGAGGAGAACTTCCAGGTGGGTGTTTCCATGTGTCTGCTGCCCTTGCCCATCTAGATGGTAGTAGCCATGGCTTTAGAAGGTCCTGCTGAAGGAGCCTTGGTGAGTTCCTGTAGTGCATCTTGTAGGTAGTACACACTGCTGCTACTGTGCTCCGGTGGCGGAGGGAGTGAATGTTTGTGGATATGGTGCCAATCAAGCAGGCTACTTAGTCCTGGATGGTGTCAAGCTTCTTGAGTGTTTTGGAGCTGTACTCATCCAGGCAAGTGGGGAGTATTCCATCACACTCCTGACTTGTGCCTTGTAGATAGTGGACAGGCTTTGGGGAGGAGGTGAGTTGCTCGCCGCAGAATTCCTAGCCCCTGAACTTCTCTTGTAACCATAATATTTATGTGGCTAATCCAGTTCAGTTTCTGATCAATGGTAACCCCTAGGATGTTGATAATGGGGGATTCAGCAATGGTAATGCAATTGACTGTCAAGGGGTGATAGTCAGATTCTCTCTTGTTGGAGGTGGACATTTCCTGGCACTTGTGTGGTGTGACTGTTATTTGCCACTTGTCAGCCCAAGCCTGGATATTATCTAGGTCTTGCGACATTTGGACATGGACTGCTTCAGTATCTGAGGACTCAAGAATGGTGCTGAACATGGTGAGTTAATCAGCAAACATCCCCACTTCTGACCTAATGACGGAAGGAAGGTCATTGATGAAGCAGTTGAAGATGGTTGGACCTAGGATACTACGCTGAGGAACTCCTGCAGTGATGTCCTGGAACTGAGATGACTGACCTCCAACAACCACAACTATCTTCCTTTGTGCGAGGTATGACTCCAACCAGCCGAGAGTTTTTCCACTGATTCCCATTGACTCCAGTTTTGCTAGGGCTCCTTGATGGCACACTCAGCCAAATGCTGTCTTAATTTCAAGGGTAGTCACTCCCACCTCACCAGTTCACTCGCGTCCTTTAGGGAAAGAAATATGCCATCTCTACCTGGTCTGGCTGATGTGTAACTTCATAGCCACAGCAATTTTTTTTATATACTTTTATGGGACATGGGTGTCGCTGGCCAGTCCAGAATTTTTATTGTCAATCCCTAATTGACCTTGAGAAGGTGGTGGTGAACCACCTTCTTGAATGCTACAGTTCATGAGGTGTAGGTACGTCCAGAGTGCTGAAGGAATGGCAATATAGTTTCAAGTGTAGATGGTGTGTGGCTTGGAGGGGGACTTGTAGGTGTTCCCATGCATCTGCTGCCCTTGATTTGTTGGTGAAGGTCGCAGGTTTGGAAGATGGTGTCGAAGGATCCCTGGTGAGTTCCTGCAGTGCATGTTGCAGATGGTGCACACTGCTGCCATTGTGCGCCAGTGGTGATGGCAGTGGATGTTGGAGATGGTAAAGTGGGTGCAAATCAAGTAAGCTACTCTTTCTTGGATGGTGTTGGATTTTTTGAGTGTTGATGGAGCTGCACGCATCCAGACAAGTGGAGAGTTTTCCATCACACTCCTGATGTAGATGCTGGACAGGATTTGTGGAGGTAGGAGGTACGTTACTCTCCACAGAATTCCCAGCCTCTTACCCGCTCTTGTAGCCAAAGTATTTATATGGCTGGCCAAGTTTAGTTTCTGGTCAATGGAAAGCCCCAGGTTGATGATAGTGAGGGAGTCAGCAATGGTAATGCCATTACAAAAACAGAATTACCTGGAAAAACTCAGCAGGTCTGGCAACATCGGCGGAGAAGAAAAGAGTTGACGTTTCGAGTCCTCATGACCCTTCGACAGAACTTGAGTTCGAGTCCAAGAAAGAGTTGAAATATAAGCTGGTTTAAGGTGTGTGTGGGGGGGTGGGGGGGGGCGGTGTGGAGAGAGAGAGAGAGAGAGAAGTGGAGGGGGTTGGTGTGGTTGTAGGGACAAGCAAGCAGTGATAGAACTAGATCATCAAATCTGATGATCTGCTTCTATCACTGCTTGTTTGTCCCTACAACCACACCAACCCCCTCCACTTCTCTCTCTCTCTTTCTCTCCGCGCAACCCCCCCCCCCCACCCACCCCACACACACACACACCTTAAACCAGCTTATATTTCAACTGTTTCTTGGAATCGAACTCAAGTTCTGTGGAAGGGTCATGAGGACTCGAAACTTCAATTCTTTTCTTCTCCGCCGATGCTGCCAGACCTGCTGAGTTTTTCCAGGTAATTCTGTTTTTGGATTTCCAGCATCCACAGTTTTTTTGTTTTTATCTATGGTAATGCCATTGACTGACATGAGGGGATGGCTGGATTCTCTCTTGTTGGAGATGGTCATTGCCTGGCACTTTTCTCTTGCAAATGTTACTTGGCACTTATCAGCTCAAGCCTGAATGTTGCCCAGGTCTTGCTGCATATGGGCACAGGCTGCTTCAGTGTCTAAGGAGTCATGAATGGCACTGAATATTGTACAATCCTCAGTGAATAATCCCACTTCTGAGCTTATGAAGGAAGGAAGATCATTGATGAAGCAGCTGAAGATGGTTGGGCCAAGTACACTACCCTGAGGAACTCCTGCGGTGATGTCCTGGGACTGAGATGCTTGACCTCCAATAACCACAATCATCTTCCTCTGTGCGGTTATGACTCCAAATAGCTGGGAGTTTTCTCCCTGATTCCCATTGACTCCAGTTTTGTTCGCGTTCTTGGATGCCACACTCTGTTAAATGTTCCCTTGATGTCAAGGGCAGTCACTCACACCTCAACCATTAAGTTCAGCTCTTTTGTCCATGTTTGGACTAAGGCAATAATGAAGTTAGGAGCTGAGTGGCCCTGGCATTGATTGAGCATCAGTGCACAGGTTTTGTCTGAGGAAGTGCTTTTGATAGCACTGTCAACAACACCCTCCCATCATTTTTCTGATGAGCAAGAGTAGACTGATGGAGCAGTAATTGGCTATTTGGAATTGTCCTGCCTTTTGTGAACAGGACATATCTGGCAAATTTTCCACATAGCTGGGTAGATGCCAGTGTTGTAGCTGTACTGGAACAGCTTGGCTAAGGGTGCAGCTAGTTCTTGAGTACTAGTCCTCAGCAGTATTGCTGGAATGATGCCAGGGCCCAAAACCTTTCCAGTATCCAGTGCCTTCAGCCAATTCTTGATATCATGTGGAGTGAATCAAATTGGCTGAAGACTGACATCTGTGATGCCGGAGACTTCCAGAGGAGGCCGAGATGGATCATCCACTTGGCACTCCTGGCTGAAGATTGTTGGCAAATGATTCAGCCTTGCCTTTTGCACTGATGTGCTAGGCTCCCCTATCATTGAGGATAGGGATATTTTTGGACCCTCCATTGTTCAATTGTCCACCACCATTCATAAGCAGAGCTTAGATCTGATCCATTGGTTGTGGAATCGCTTAGCTCTGTCTACTGCATGCTGCATTCGCTGTTTGGCATGCAAGTAACTTCACCAGGTTGATACGTAATCTTCTGGTACATCAGGTACTGCTCCTAGCATGCCCTCCTGCACTCTTCATTGAACCAGGGCTGATCCGCCAGTTTGATGGTAATGGTAAAGTCGGTATATTCCAGCTCATGAGATGATGGAATATGGTTGTACGCAATTCTGCTGTTGCTGATGGCCTACAGCACCACATGGATGACCAATTTCTAGTTCTGTTCGAATCCTGTCCCAACTGCACAATGGTAGGGTTTCCTCAATGTGAAATGTGACTTTGTTTCCACAAGGACTGTGCGGTGGACACTCTTACCGATACTATCTTGGACGGATGCATCTCTAGCAGGTAGATTGGTGAGGATGAGGCCAAATAAGTTTTTCCCTTGTTGGTTTCCTCACTACCTGCTCCAGACCCAGTCTAGCAGTTATGTCTTTTAGAGGTCGCGGCCAGCTTGGTCAGTGGTGGTGCTACGAGCTACACTTGGTGATGGACATTGAAGTCCCCCAGCCAGGTACATTCTGTGCCCTTGCCACCCACAGAGCTTCCTCCAAGTGGTCTTCAACATAAAGGAGTACTAATTCATCAGCTGAGTGGGAGCATTAGGTGGTAATCAGGAAGAGTTTTCCTTGCCCCTGTTTGACCTGATGCCGTAAGTCATTATGGGGTGCTAAGTCAATGTTGAGAACTCCCAGGGAAACTCCTTCCTGTCTCTATACCACTGTTGCACACCTTTGGTAGGTCTATCCTACCGGTGGGACAGGACATACCCAGGAATGGTGATGGTGTTGTCTGGAACATTATCTGTAAGGTATGAGTCCGTGAGGATGACTATGTCAGGCTGTTGCCTGCTTAGTTTGTGAGGCAGCTCTCCCAATTTGGGCACAAGCCCCCCAGATGTTAGTAACAAGGACTTGCAAGGTCGACAGGGCTGGGTTTTCCGTTGTTGTTTCTAGTGCCAACTAGAATGCTCACTGATTGTCCGGTTTCATTCTTTTTTGTAGATTTTGTAGTGGTTTTGATACAACTGATTGGCTTGCTAGGCCATTTCATTGGGCATTTCATAGGGCATAGTCAACCAAATAGGGCATAATCAACATATAGCTGACTCTTAACTGCTCTTGCAATGGTCTACTTAAGTGACTCCGTTCAAGGGCAATTAGAGATGAGAAATAAATGCTGGTCTTACCAGCGATGTCCAAATCCCATCAAAGAAGAAAATAGCAGGGGTTGAGAGCAGAGTGGCTGGAGCAAGAGATGTGAAATTTAATTGGAACTAGCCTGCTAAGCAGACATACACCCAAAATACCCTATAATGATCATCTAATTTGCACCAACAGACCGGACGTCTGCTGCACAATCATTCCCAATTGCACCATCAGTTTCCATAGCTTAAAAGTTTACATAGGCAATTACCATTATATAAGTGAATGTGCAACAGTAGAAGCTGAAACAAAAAATATGGCTAAAGTATCACCACAGGAAGTCAAATGATAGTTGATATTACCTACGTGCAAACATTTGTTTGTTGATATATCATGAAGAAATTATTTTAAAAATCTCTAAGTAATTCTATGCACTCTGACAGTATAGAATGGTCATGGAAACATTGAATAGTTACTGGATAGAAGGAGGCCATTTGGCTCTCTGCAAGCTGGTCCCATTCCCTAATCTTTTCTGCATTGCCCTGCAGTTCTTTTTTCAGATAGTCCCCAATTCCCTTATAAAAGCTGCGGTCAAAGCTGTCTCCAACACTCTCTCAGGCACTGCTTTCCAGCTCTGAACCATTTGCTGCATAAAAAAAGTTTTTCCATGCGTCACTGTTGCTTCTCTTGCTAATCGTTTTAAATCATATCCAGCCTTCCACCAATGGAAACAATTTCTCCTTATCTACCCTGCCCAGGCTGCGCGTGATTTTGAAAGTTTTCCAATGAACCTGCTTTTGCCTTTCTGCATTTCTTGGAATTAACAAAATTTATCATAAGTGTGTTCTATAATTTTCATAAAGAAAGGATTTATTTTTTAAATAGCTGAAGTATTGTCTAGTTTCAACCAAACTAATTGTCAGATAAAGATTGAAAGTATATAAATAGGTTGTTCATTAGATCTAGATGTGGTATATTAACATATTCTCCTTTCTTTGAACAGTTCTAATCCTTCAAATTTCATAAACATGTGAGCAACAGTTTATCATCTTAAATTAGACCTTTTTGTAAAGGCTTTAAATTAAAGGCGTGTACATAGATTAAATTGGTCCTTTTGAAGTAGCATAAAATGAGGTCTGTAATGCATTGGTGGCACTCATTGTACTGAAAAGTACCAAATGCCAAGCATATATTCAACCATGGTGACCTACCATCTACATATTCGAGGTACAATTTGTCCCACACACTTCAATACAGCCAGCCAGTATGCAGGGCCCTGTGCATCTAAACACAGGCTGTGCACCATGCTCGTTCAGGCCCGAAGACCCAAACAAAGAACAAAGAAAAGAAAAGAACAAAGAAAAATACAGCACACGAACAGGTCCTTCAGCCCTCCAAGCCTGCTCCGATCATATTGCCCATCAAACTAAAACAGTTTTCACTTCTGGGGTTCGTATCCCTCTATTCCCAACCTATTCATGTATTAGTCAAGCTGCCTCTTAAACACCACTATTGTACCCACTTCCACCACCTCCTCTGGCAGCGAATTCCAGACACTCACTACCCTCTGCATAAAAAACTTGCCCCGCACATCTCCTCTAAAGTTTTCTCCTCTCACCTTAAATCTATGTCCCCTAGTAATTGACTCTTCGACCCTGGGAAAAAGCTTCTGACTACCTACTCTGTCCATGCCATCATAACTTTGTAAACTTCTATCAAGTCGCCCCTCAATCTCCGTCGCTCTAGTGAGAACAATCTGAGTTTCTCCAACCTCTCCTCGTAGCTAATAACCTCCAGACCAGGCAGCATCCTGGTAAACCTCCTTCAAATTTAGCTACTCCCTGTCATGTAGCTGAAATACCTGAACAGTGATGATAGCTACTAAGGCAATACAAAATTAAACTGCAGGCCTCACTATTCACCTAACATATGTATTTCAAACAGATAGCTTGAGTTGTTAGAAGTCATACTTAGCTCTATATTGACAAATATACAATTATGTAAAGTTATCACAATAAAGGTAGAATTGTTTTGAAAAAGAGGCCTTAGCACATTTCATTGCAATAGCATAACTGTGCAGAGAAAGATAATCCAGCACATATTACATGCAAATAATGTCTCATCATGACACTTTCAAAGAAAAGATGTGTAGAAAAAGCAGCATACCCAGGGATACCAGAGCAACCAGCAATATAATGAAGACCCTTCCCACCTTTTAACAAAGGATGTTAGCCTGCATTGAAATAGAGACAATGGAAAATCATAATGGGAAAGCAATACACACCAGTTGGTATGTTCCAAATATATTCTACCTTCTCATCTTTAATTATGCAGGTAACAAGTACAGCTCAAAGCTCTTACATAGACGACGTTGGTTTTCTACAACATTACTCTCAAAGGCAATGGTGAATTGGCAAAGGAAATGCACTCATAAATATACCTTCTCTTTTTACAAATAATAGTGCAGGAACCAGAATAGAATACCATGACTGAGTGTCATTATCTATGTTTGTCTGGGAGTGTATTACCATGTTGGGATTTATAGATGTGGAGGGCTACGAGGAAGTACAACATCTTTTGCAGCACATTGTTAAGGAATTGATGTAAAAGACCTACATTTAAATAACACTTGTCATGATCTCAGGACATCTCCAAGTGCTTTACACCCAATTATGCATTTTTGCTGTTCAGATGCTGCTGTAATGTAGGAAATATGACAGCCAATTTATGCACAGCAAGGTCAAACAAACTACAATGTGAAAATGACCAGCTAATCTGCATTAGTGATTGGTGGAAAGATAAATATTCCCAGTGCACTAGGGAGAACCCCCCTGCTCCTCTGCAAGTAGTCCTGTGGGATTTTTATATCCACCTGAGAGGGCAGACATCACAGTGTCCACTTGAAATGAAAAAATTCAAACCAAACAAAATTTATTAATGAAATTATGCATATTGCATATTATTCATTCTTGTGCACTGCCTTAGTGTCCGTCTTCCTTGTGCTTTTGTCTGTCCTACTGGACCAACTCAGTACTACTATCTTTACTCCCAAATGGTTGGTGGAATGTTGCTGACTGTCAGAGGAGGATACTGCCTCAGAGGGTGATTTTGAGCAGTTCCAGGTGTAGAAGGCCCAGTTGTGGACTGCAACATCTTGGCATGGGTGGCAACAGTCTGGGCTGGCTGGCTGACAGACAACAGCAAGGGCACTGGCAGAGTGGCATGGATGGGAGGGTGAATGAGAGGCCAGTAGATTTGTGACACTGTTACTCCACCAGAGTGATGCCTCAGTAACTTGAGTAATCAGTTTGCCTAGTAACCCTAGTAACAGATCGCCAAATTGCTGTGATACCATCGAAGCTCCTTTGCACGTTGCGATCCACAACAATGATGGAGCCCATCCTTACCAACATGGAACTAATCAACAACTTCATTCATACACTTGTGGACCCAACCATCAAGCCATGTCCAATGACAGGTCACATCTTTCACTGCAGCACTCAGAATTTGAATGGTCACTGCTTATGCTACAATGGAACCTGTGAAATTGGGTATCATGGTTGTGTTCATAAGTGTATGAATGGAGTTGGCTACCACTTCCATGTGGAAAGGGTAGGCTCCAAGCTCTGCACAAAGCCATATGTTATGATGGTACTCTACTCTTCTATGATCTTTGACATTCAACAGAGGCTTTCTGGCAGACATCTGAATGCACCAAGCGTTTTGTTGTGCATTTCCATCAGCTTTCTTCCTATAGGCTACCCATTCTAAGCTTTTATCTGAATCCCCTACAAAATACTAATTGAGTACCTCCGCCATGCTCTCTGCCTCCACAAGAAGATTGCCATTTGGTCCCTAATCAACTCCATCATTCCTTTCACCATATATATGTTTATAAAAGTCTTTAGAGATTTCTGTTATGTTAGCTACTATGCTAATCTCATAATTTCTCTTTTCCATTTTTGTTTCCTTTTTTTTAGTTTTCCTCCACACTTTCTGCATTCGCTTGGTTCTCTACTGCATTATAAACCTCAGATTAATCATAATTTTCCTTGTTCTTTATCATTTTAATCTTTATACCTTCAATCATTCAGGGAGCTCTGGATTGGTATGTGCTTACTTTCCCCTCATGGAAATGCCTGTACCCAAACAAGCAAATCTTTGAAGACCCTCCATTGCTCATTTACTGTTTTACCAGCAATCTTTGATTCCAATCTACCGTGGACAGATCCTTTTCCAACTTAATGAAATAAGCTCTCCTTCAGTCGAATATTTTTGCGCTTGATTGTTTCTTGTCCTTTTCCATAATTGCTCTAAACTAAATGACATTGCGATCACTGTTCCAGAAATAGCTTCCCACAGAAATATTCCCCAATCCAGCAGTGCTTCCATCCTTGATGGGTGAGAAATATACTGATTATGAAAGTGCTCTGACGCACATTTCATGAATTCACCTTTTCCTTTCCTACTGTTATTTTCCCACTCTATGATAGGATAATTGAAATCGCCCATTATCAATGCTCAATTTTCTACATCTGTCGGCTCAACCCAAACCATAAGATCAACTTGCAGTTAGAGAGGCTGCTTCAGCATCACAATGGGAAAATAGATCCCAATGACTCAAGTAAAGAAACTATCACAGTTAATCTATGTATAAAACAGCCCTGAAAAAATACACAATTAGCTGTTATTGAAAAGCAGAATACTGTGAATGCCAGAAATCTGAAACAAAAACTTCGAGAAATACTTAGCAGGTTATTGTAGAGCAAAGGATTAACATCAGATGCATACATGATGCTGATGTAATAATGATGTCAGATCACATGACTGAGAAGCAAGAGAGATCTTGAAGGAGGAGAATCTCCAACCTCATGTAAAGGTCTAAATGTGAAAATACTTGCTGCGAATAAAGAGTCTTGGTTTTAAGAAACTACAGACTTGAGTAGCACACTTTGGGACATAGTCAAACCCCCAAATCCCTGTCTAGACCCCAACCAGACAATGAAACATAGTGGCAGTGAGTAAGAGACCCAGCACACCTTAAATAGAAGATGCAGGGCTGGCAAGAAAAGAGACTCTCAAAGGAAAGAAAAACGAAAAAAATATTAAGACTCACTAGGATGTTGAAACATCACGGAAGTAACAAGGTAAGACATAGATCCGGGTCTGGACATCATTGAGCATAGGCCCAAAGCAGCAAGCAGTACAGAAGCTGGAGCACTTTCAGAGCTCAGCAGAAGCATGGAATCCACACTACCATTACTAGGACCATTTCAGAGTGCAGGAAGCTCACAGCAGCCCCAGCACTGGGACACTGGAGAAAAAGGTTCTCAAGGTACAGAACTGCTTCAGGGTTACACAAAAAAGACCAAAAAGACCAGGTCTTTCATGTAATAGAATCTATCTTTGATGACATGATAGCAAGACTGCAGGTTAATAATACTTCAGCTTCTTATGAAGATGTCCTTGGAAGATTTTGACATGTATTTCAGTATATGTCAGAATTTAATAATAACAAGGGTTAAAGTTAATAAAAGAAACCAAAGACCAGGTGAAAGCATGGATTCATTCATCAATGACCTCTATAGGCTGGCAGGGAACTGCGATTATGGAATCATAAAGGATGAGCTGATTCATGACAAGATTATAGTTGGAGTTCTGGATGAAGCATTATCAGATCTCTCACAGACAAGAGAGGATTTAACAGTGCAGATTGAGAGGCAAATGGAACTCAGGAAACAGAATTGGGCATTTGATCACGGGGAAGGAGAGATCTCATGGAGAAGATCGAGTGAGATCATTGTGTTTGTAGGCCATAAAAGAGAAAGAGCACCAAAGCCTAAGCCTGAAAAAATGGGGAAAAGCACGCGAATCAGCATTTTGTAATGCCTTCTGTGTGATGGCAACTAACCATACAAGCAAGAAGAATGTCAGAGATGCAAAGTGGTACAACTGTGGAAAAAATAGGCCATTGTAAAACAAATGCTGGCAACCTGTAAAAAAGAGGAAGAGCATTTTCAAACAGAGCCATATACAAGAAGTGGAAGAACCACAAGCAAAAGAACTAATCTTCCTGGGGGAGGTAAATTATACTGAAAACAAATATTGGAGTGCATGGGCACCCCACAGAGTTTAAACTAGGCACAGGAACAGGAATTTCTATTTCATCAGATGCAATCAAATGGTTCAAACAGATTATATTGTAACCATCATCTATCAAATTACAAGGCCCTGGTGGGACAGCTTTAAAGTGAAAGGCCAACTCACAGCACACTTGGAATATAAAGACTGAGAAATCCTCAAACATCTCTGTCATTCAAAATCAAGAGTGCTCTCTACTAAGCAAAAATGCATGCCTAAAACTGAAATCACTCTATAAAGTGGATCAAGTTGCTGCTGGGAGCTACAACTGGACATTTCAAAGTAAATTTCCAAGATTGGTTCCAGGCCTAGGAAAGTTAAAGACCGAGTATCATATCACCCTATGAGCTGATGCTGGACCAATTTGCCTGTGTGCACCAATGAAAGTCCCTCATCCACTCTTGGACAAAGTCAAGGGTGAAACTGAAAAGATGCAGCAGCAAGGGTTTATCTTACCGGTCACCATGACAACAAAATGGTGTTCAAGAATGGTCACAGTCTCAAAGCCAAACACGTCTGTAAGAATCTATGTAGATTTAGCTCAACTAAACAAATCACTTCAACGTGAGATCCACCTAGTTACCGCAGTGAATGAGAGCCTTGCTAAACTAGCCAAGATTACCTTATTTTCCAAATTGAATACGAACAGTGGATTTTGAGAGTTGCCTTTGGACAAAGAATCCAGATTGCTGGCCACATTTGTAATGCCATTCGGTCGTTGTTTCAATAGATTGCCCTTCAGCATAACGTCTGTTCCAGAAATTTCCCAGAGATCAACGTCTCACGCTCTAAAAGGCATGGAAGGAGTAATATGCCATATGGATGACATACGTATTCATGGCTCCATGAAAGAGGAGCATAATCGCAGTGTCAAAGTGGTAGTGAGAGTCTTATAGGATGCAACCTTAACACGAAAAGAAAAATACGAGTTCACCAAACCTATGATCAAATTTCTAGGTCACATAATTCAAGACACTGGAATTATAGTTCATCCCCCAAAAACAAACATTATCAAAGAATCTTCACAACCCAGGAACATAACTGAGCTTCAAAGATTCCTTGGGATGGTCAACCAAGTAGACAGGTTCTGACAACATTTAGCAGAGGTGAAGGAGCCCTTGAGACAATTGTTTAGATAGGGTCAATTGTGGCCCTGGAATGTGAACCAGCAGAATGCTTTCAAAAGAGTTAAACAACTTTTAAATTCTTCTGAAACCTTGGCACATTGCAACCCAGAATTACCAAACATTGTAGCAGCAGATGCATCGTTACAAGTCTGGGGGCAGTTTTATTTCTAGTGCAGATTGACAGCAAGCATAGACGAGTCTACTATGCCCCTAGGTCACCAATAGAAACAGAACAATGATAAGCCACAATAGAAAAAGAGGCATTGGCAACAATGTGGGCATGCACAAAATTTTCAGACTATGTTATCAGATTGCATTTCAAAATGAAACCGACCATAAGCCACTAGTCACTCTTCTGAACATGAAAAAAATTGTGAAGATGCCAGCCCGAATCCAGCATCTCAGACTAAGATTGATAAGATATAACTCCATCACAGAGTATGTATAGGCAAGTATCAAACAACATCAGACAAACTGTCATGAATACCATCAGAAGGAACTACAGAAGAGGATTTAAGCTTCATCTAAGAGGTTGAAGCATGCACATCCTTAATTGCTCATCAGTTACCAGCTTTTGCAAAAAAGTTGTAGGAAATAAAACAAGACCAGCAACAAGATGAAGGATATCTCCAAATCTGAGAATATTGTCTGTAAGGATGCCCAAACTATATCCCCACTAAGCTGATACTACGGCAGTACATTGAACAGTATGAGTGTCTCACAGTCATTGACAACTTACTGGTCTTCAATGAGAGAAAAGTCATCCTGAGAACACTTCAGCTTAATATTCTTCAAGACTTCACCACGGTCATCTAGGAGTAGCAAAAGGTCATGTGAGGGCCTAGCAATTAGCCTGGTGCCCAAGCATTACTCGCTCTATAAAAGATATGATTTCTAGCTGTCTTGTGATGTAAGCAACCAAGGACAAAAAGAACAATTCTTATCTTCTACTTTTCTGTCATGAAGTTATTAATGTATATAATATCACTGGAAAATATCTTTCTTTTATAATAGAGGTTTAGTCTGTGGGTGTGTTTAATTGAATTAAAGCCAGTTAGTCTGGGCGCTTTTATGTGTACTAGTTTGAGATGTAAGAGAGAAAGAATGCATTTGCATTTTTTGAATAGAGCTTTCAAGAAGTGGAGTGAAATCTGGCACCTAGCTAGCAGAGACCAAGCAGTGTTTATATTACTAATAAAATTGGTACTAAAAAAGAGGTTTTATTGTTAGAAGAGGTGGAGCTCAAAGACGCTAGTGATACAATGCGAATTCACATTCAATGATATAACAGATAGCAGTTTTGTGTGCACAGTGCAGAGGCAATGTAAGATCAAAGCAGTTGTAAGCATCCAGCTGTCTCCACAGGAACCAAAGTGAAAAGAACCTCATTTTGAATTTGTATGGTCAAAATGCTTTGCCTGGTGTCTGGTTAAACCTATTGGTGCTGTTGCCTTAATGGAGATTAGTTTGGGAATTTGTTAGAAGTTATAGTAGTCGTAATTTGTAGCCATTTATATGTGTTTAATGTGTTGTAACTTAATAAAATGTTTAATTTAGTTTAATATAAAACCTCTTAAGAACTGGTCTGATTCCTGAATTTCAAACGTACCAAGGAAAAATATAGGTTATGACAGTTGTTTAAATTTCCCTCTGGAATTTTTAAGTAACTCGCCTTTACCAACTGCTGAGACATAACATTTTCCATCCATCCTGGGAATGGACATAATAAGGTTTTTGCCCTAAATCCAAAAGTCATTGATTACTAATCATGATGGATTAAAGTAAACAGATGGCATAGTATCACAGCTGAAGTAGTCATCTAATCACTTGAGAGAATATATGCAACACATAGCATCCCAGACTGATAATGGGTCACAATTTGCTACTCAGCTATTCCACAATTTCACAAATGAATATGGCTTTGTTCACATAAGCAGTTCACCTCCCTATCCTCAAGCAAATGTAGAAGCTAAGAAAGGGGGACGAACTGTTAAAGATTTATTGAAGAAAAGCGATGACCTTGCTCTTCTGAGTTATCAAACCTCACATCACAAAATGGTTTCTCGCCACCAGAGCTATTAATGGATAGGAGATTGAGAACGCAGCCTCTATCTCTAGAACAAAATCTCAAATCCAATATGAACAACCACGAGAGGGTCACACAATATGAGGAAGAACAGAAAAGCAATCAAGCTCAGAACTTTAATCACAAGCTTAGAGCACATGACTTAGCAGTGCTGAAACATGGGGAGAGAGATTGGGCCCAAGACCAACAGAAGGAAGGCGCGTTCATTGATAAAGCTCCACAAGCAAGATCATACAGGATTGAGACAGACCAGGGTATCATAAGGGGAAACTGTAGCGCCTTAATATCCTTGGAAAGAAAACCAATAGAAAATTGGGCTTGCTGCTCAGATCCTGATGAAGAAAAAGAAAGACTTACAGCCAGCCAGAAGAAGAACACACACAATATCCTCACACTCAAAAGGAGATCAGAGTGATATCAGGGAGATTGGTTAAGGCACTCAGAGAGTAACCCTGTGAAGTCTGAGACTCTGTAGAGATGATCTAGGAGGTTGTAAATATGATAGGGATATAGACTTGGGAGGGTCATGTAGAGTAGGGAGAATAGACAACCTCAAAACCTCATCTAGACCTTGACCACACAACAAAACAGTTACGGCAGCATCTGTAGAGAGAAATAGAATTAATGTTTTAGGCCTGTGATCTTTCATCAAAATTGGGAAAAGTTACATGTCCTATGCCTGAGTTGTGATGCCTGAGGAGCTCAAAATTGGCTTCAAGCCTCAATTCAAAGGAACTGGCATTGCATGATAAGGCACCTGGTAAATGAAGATCAGGCCAGTGTCATAGTGGCCCTCAGTGAAGCTTTGAGGGAGAAAATGGAGAGCAGAGAAAGAGACCAGAGGCCAGGGGAGGGATACTGGAGTCTGTTGGGGCAAAGGGGAGGGGAAGTGACAGGAAATGGAGCCGGTGGGAGGGAAAGGTTGGTAGGGTGCTATTGATGTTGGCCCCCTTTCATTAAGGAGGCTCATGCTTCCTCAGGTAATTTTAATACATCTCAATGTCCAATTTGTTTTATTTACAACTACCAAACATTGTTGCAATTGCTTCAATTTAAATTTAGGTTTATATTTTATTTATTCACTTTTATATTTTATATATTCAGATTTTAAAATCTTCCATTATAGGTAGCTGGAAGTCCCAAAGTTTGATTATCTAGAGACCAAATGTAGACTGGGTGATAATTTGTTTTAGGGCAAAACAATCTTGCAGTGGGGCCTCAATCAGGTGTTAGACACCTTATTTCCATTTGAAAAGGGTCTAACATCTATCCCAGGCATTGGCACTTTTTTCCTTTCCCAAAATGCCAGATGGCACAATCCCTTCAGAAATATATGCACATTTCCTGCCTGCCACATTGGGGGTTAAGTTGGTTAGTGCCCAAGAAACCAGGTGCTGCCAGGCTAAATTATAGGCCCATAAGTCTCTTCTTTCTCTGAGTTTGTTTTGCTTTTTCTTCTCCTCTGCCCCTATTCCATTCACTTTAAAATATTGTTCACCTGTAATATCTTACAGCTCTGTGGAAATATTAACTGTGTTGTGTTTCCTCGATAGATGCTTATTGACTTGCTGACTGTCTCCTGCAGTTTCTGCTTTTGTTTTCCTCATATTGCACACTGACTGGAGTATCCCAGGGGTGACAAAAAAACATGTCCTACTGTTTTTCCTTTTTCTCATCTAACCTTTCTCATTTATCAACTCCTCTAACTTCAATCAGCTGCCTTCTACCATCATTCCTCATAAATCGTTCTCCTATTATATAAGAACCTTCTGAACAACAGCTGGTTCAGACTTTAATGCCTTAAGCTAATATGACTTGAGTATTACTGTTACACTTTTTGGCTTTTTCTACCTTCCAGATTTTCTGGGCTCCTGTATCTGATTATTTTCGGGTTAAACTATCAAATAAATTTATTCAGCAAAAAATAACTGAAAAAATCACTCCAACATATCTCCTGTATGTTTGTCATAAAAGCCATATTATCTATTTCCTTGAAAGCAAAATAATGAAAGGTTTCAATCTATACCAAATTATCAATTTTTTGGATTAACATTTTGCCTACAGAATGTTTATTTTCTATTTATGTTTCTCACCGTTAGAGAAGCAGAACTAGCCTTTGATGTGGTGACAATAAAGGTTGCATTTTTAAGATCCAATTTCTAGTTAACCTGAAAACTTTAAAAGTAAACTTTGTATCCTGGAACTAAAATTACATGCCGGTGAGATCAGATGGGAGTGGCAGGTCCCGACTTTGAAAGCCACGAGTGAATTCATAGGGTTATTACAACACTCTGGCATCTAACATGGTTATCATGATCCCACCTCACAAATTACTAGATTTATTATATTCAGTGTCACAATTTGGCATTGTATGATTTAACTCACAATCTTTGGGATGTTATATCCAATAGCATAAGTGCTAGGGTATACCATTTGAAAAAATGAATAATAATGTGATGGCTATGGTCCTGAACTTGCAACCAAGAGACTGAGAGTCAAAATCCATTGAAAAGAAGCTCGGAAACTGAATTCAATAAATTCCCTAACCTGTGGGCTGGCACCAAAAGACAAATGTTCAACTCCCTCTAGAAACCAGGCACAAACCAACTCAAATGAAGCAGGCCACATTGAGTAAGAAATAGTCCTAGGAAGTGAAGTATCTTAGTGTGACCTGATGTGTGTACAGAAGAACTGTCCCAATCAATATGTTGCCAGTCCAACAAGGAAGGGAGCAGTGTTGGTTCTAGTTTTAGAAAACGAGTTAGGGAAAGCGGAGTGTGTACATTAGAAAATTATATAGCAAACAGTAGCACAACATAATTCAGTTTAAAGCAATTATGGAAAGACTTCCAAAAATAATAATCTAGGGAAGAGATTTTCAGTGACGTAAGAAAGAACTTAAGACAGGTTGATTAGAAAAGATGATTGCAGGGTAAAACAACAATGGATGGCATTCAAGGAAGAGATAGTTCAGCTATAAAATAGGTATATTCATTTGAAAGGAAAATGTGGAACATCCACAATTAATGCACCCTGGATGATAAAGGAATTCCAGCAATATGTCCTCCAGCAGGTTAGTAGGGTAACTGAGGTGCCTCTCCAGACAAATGGTTGTAGTAATATGTAGCAAAAACCATTTGTCTGCTCTCACCACTACCACTCCACCATGGTTCCCATCACTACCCCTTCACCAATGCCCTTGTTATTGCCTCTCAGCCAACTAGCCCAGATTTCTGCTGTCCATGCAGTCGAAAGCCAAGCATTCTAGTCCCAGAGTTGCTCAAGATCAATCTGCAAGGTTATCAGCAGTCCCACCCAGTGAATGTCAGCAGCCTTCCATCAGTCATGCTGCAGTCATTAGGGTCACACTCTTTAGGAGCACTAAAACAGGCAAGGGCACCTGCAAGACATGCACTAAAGAAAAGCACAAGGGTAAATAGTTCATTCTTGCTTGTATAATTGGATTTAAGGAGTGCAAAGTAGGGTAGCACCTCTCACAGAAATCCAGAGCCAGCAACTCGCCTAAAACTCAATCCTGTCCTATTTACAGCAGAACCTTCCGGGCGCAGATCGGCCTTAGCAGTCACCCATGTACCAATCGGAACCCTATAAACACCTCAGATGATGAGCATGGTCACCTTCCCCTTGAAGGACGAACAAGAGCTGGATTTGGTATTTGATAAAGAGGTTATGTAAAGTATTTTGTTGCAGGATTTTGGCCAAGAGCAAAGTATGATGAGGCATCACACATAAATGGGAAGGTGGGGATTAGTAGAGCAATTAAAGTGAAGGGATGTCATCCTAAGGGAACCAAAGTCTGATTCATCGGCAGCCCTTGTGCAGTAAAGTGTTCCCAGAAGCCTCCTCCTTACCTCCTCCTCTTCCTCCACCTTCTCCTCCTCCTCCCTTTATGCAAAGTTTCCCCTCTCTGTGGTCTCTGCTCCACATAACTGCCTTATAGCAGATACAGAGGCAAATGAAACTACAGACCCCCTATCAGTTGCAGCCTTTGTGTGCAAAGGTAACAAAATCATCCACCTTCCCTGTGAAGATTCTGTAATACTCCTTGTCAAATCCAGCAACTTACCACAAACCTCCGAAAGTACTCCACAGTACATCCATAAATTTTAAAATAACAAAAGTTAGTCACAGTCACTTTACATGCAAGTTGGATGGTGTGCCCTTAAATTGCTCTATGTTGGGGTTCTTCTTACAGCTGAAAATATGGCAAAAATTACACTTGGCAGGCGTGTGTGCACACGACCCGGCCGTGCGTAAAATGACACACAATGACGTTGGACAAGCATCCTGACGTCGTCGTGCAGTCAGGCAATATTTCGATCGGACCATAGTCGGAAGTGCGCTCACTGACAATTAAAAGGCCTATTAAGGCCTATTAAGTTAATTAAATTCAAATTTATGCTGCCTGTCCAACCTAACAGTTGGTGGGCAGGCGAAAACGCCAAGCGGCCTTTACATTTTTTAGGAAACCTCATCCACGAGGAAGGGAATGAGGATTTCTAAAGCAAATAAAAATCCCGTTAAAATTTGACATGAATTAAAAACAGGGGACATGATTCATAACATTTATAAGACCTTTAATTTTTTATCCAAAATCAGTTCACCTCCCTGAGGCAGCTCTCTGCCTCAGGGACGTTATGGGCAGAATTTTGCCCTTGGCGTGTGGGATCAATAGGGGCAGTCGGGAAGCCAACCGCCACCCACGATCAGCAGCGCACCTCGATTTTAAGCAGACAGGCCTTAAAACACGGCTGTGGAATGAGCACAAAGGGGCAGGTGAGGGCAGGGTCTCAATCTCTGCTGGGTCCAATGGCAACCCGACAGCCGATTCAATTGCAGCCACTGCAGCCCTTGGGAGGCTGCCACCGAAGGATGTGGTAATTGTGATGGAGAGCGTTGCAGGTGGACACGTCAGGTGGGAGGGCAGGTCGGAGGACATTCAGCCCTGTGTTTCTCCTATGAGTGCCTCGCTGCCCTCCTGGAGGAGATGGTAGTGCAGAGAGAAACCCTTCTCCCCAGGGATAGGTGGTGGAGGCCCCCCACTTCATCAAAAAGGCCTGGGAGGAGGTGGCATCTAGGGTTAGCAGTCACAACGTGGTGAGTCAGATGTGGATGCAGTGCCAGAAGCGCTTTAATGATCTCCTGTGATCGGGAAGGGTGCTATGTTGACATGGGTCACTTTGCAGAGCAGCTAAGAGCTGCACATCCCCCTGTGGATCTCAGAAGTTAGAGTGTGATTGGCAAATGTCAATGAGGCAGGATCTGGCCAAGAGGGTGAGCCCTGGCTGCTTGGACTGAGGGCCTTGCGGCTCCAGAGCCATTAATTGGCTGAGCTCTGCAAGGTGTTCCTCAGGTGAGATTGGCCAGGATGCAATGGCACTGCATATAGAGGGTGGGCTAATCAATGCTCCTCTTTCCTTTCAGGAGAAAACATCCCATAACAATGCAGAGACTGCTAGCAGGGTACTGCCACACCTACTAATCCTCACTCATATGAACAGGAGGCCCTGGAGCTGGAGAGGCGCCATGCACCTCGGTCAAGCAGCTGCAACGAGGTTGGGGTGCCACAGGGAGGTAAGAGTGCAGTGCACTGAGGTGAGAATGTTGGTAATTGCAATCATTCCACTGTGGTCTCTATAGTGATGTGAGCCTCAAACCTGGAATCTCTACTGACAATGGAAAGGCCAGGGCACCATGATGCATATCTCTGTCTCATGAGGCTGCCAGGCATGTACAGTAACAGTGTGATGACTTCAACTAATGACATGCCCTTGTTTTTCCTTTCAGGCTCACCAGCAGCCCGTCAGGCTGAGGAGCCTGAAGGTCCACCCCTGGCCCCTGGGGAGCACACTGATCAGAACTGATCATACTTGCTCTCTCAAGCAGGCACCAGCATAGATACCAGCACCTCAGTGGGCATTAGATCACCGGCTACTATCTTAAAGCACATTGGTGAGGGCATTTCACACTTGCTTGAAGTGCAAGTGGAGGCAGAGACTGCCCAGGGGGTCAGCTGTTGGAGGACTGCTGGTAACTAGGAACATGCTCAGTCGGTGGCTGATGATGTGCCTATGGAGTCGTCCCTGAGGCAGCAGCTGCTAGACATCTAGCAGGGTGTGCGGGAGGATCTGGCAGAGAGACATGAGGGAATGTGTGCCATGGTCTCTGTTGTGGAGGAGTTCTTGCGGAGAGTGAGCAATGTGTTGACCCTCATGGCCAAGCGCAATGCCTCCTCCATAGAGAGAGTGGCGACTTTCATGGAGAGGCTCCTTCAGGGACTCAATCAGGGGTTCCTGGGGATGCACTCGGACCTGCAAGCCCTCACACCGGCAGGTCCGAGTGCAGGTGGTCAGTGTCAGTGTGGGAGATGGATTGGGCACCCAGTATCCCAACCAGGTTCCCATCCATCAATGGTGAGCACAGAGGTCCAGAACAACCTCATATTGGCACATGAACTGCCTGTCGTCTCTGCAGGCTCCTCTCAGGGCACTCCGGATGTGGGCAGCAGCTCCTTCGCCCCCTCCGCCCATGACCATGGTTTCCAATGAGGCTAGGAAGATGCCAGCCGTGGCACTGGCCACTACCTCCCAGGCAGGGCAAGCACAGGCTCCACGGGCCAGAGGATGCCCGCCAAAGTCATCAAGGCTAACAGGACAGCAGAATGAGCAAGCTGTCTCCAATGCCAGTGCCAGTGAGGGGGTAGCACCTAAACATAGCACCTGTAATCAAAAACTTAAAGCGCCTTAATCACAACATGGCCTGATCACGGGTGATATTTGCTTCCCCCATTTTTCCGTTCAGTATTTATTGGTGTGATGGAAAACACCTGTCAATGTTAATTTGTAGAATGTTTACCAGACACCAGTTAATTAAATGTGTTTTTGTGCAACTGGCCTCTGGATGCTTCATTTATTCTGCAGGTGCAGGGTAAGCCATGATGTTATGATGGACGTGTTTCTCCATAAACTTTATTGAAATGGCACATGTGTATATTGTTGACCAAGGAACTGGTCCTGTCAGGGATCGAGTATGGAACCTGCAGCCCTGGCATGTGGAGTGGGTCTTATTTGGTAGGCTAGCTGAAGGAGCATTGGTGTTCCTGCCTCTCTGGAGGTTGCCCAGGCCAGCATCTATGCCCTCAGCGTTTTCCTGAGCATGCTCATCCTCGGACCCACTATTGGACTCATCGTTTGTTTCCTTTGCAGCTGTGTCAAAATTTTCTTCCTCCACTGCATCCCCCCTTTCCAGTGCCGGGTTGTGGAGAGCGTACAACCACTATCAGTGACACACGAGCTGGGGGTATTAGAGTGCGCCCCCTGAACGGTCCAGGCATCGGAAGTGCACCTTGAGAAGACATATGTTCTCTCTACCACCGCCCTTGTGGAGGCATGACTCCTGATGTACTGCTGCTCGGTCTCTATTCTTGGATGGCGGAGAGGTGTCATGAGCCACCTTCTGAGGGGATAGCCCTTGTCACTCAGCAGCCATCCATCCAGCCAGGCTGGAGCACTGAAGAGCCTCAGTACCCGGGAGTGTCTCAGGATGTAAGCGTCAAGGGAGCCGCCAGGGTACCTTGCATATACTTACAGAATCTGCATCCTGTAATCACACTATCTGCACATTCATGGAGTGGAAGCCCTTCCTGTTGACGAAGGCACCCGGCTGACCTGCTGCCACCTTGATGGCCACATGTGTGCAGTCAATTGTACCCTGGATGCGGGGGAAGCCATCAATTGCTGCAAAGCCTCTGGCTCGCTCTGTCTGGCTGGCCTCATCCGTATGGTAATGAATGAACGTTAATGCATGCCTGAACAGAGCATCTGTCACCAGCTTGACACAACTGTGGACAGCTGATTGGGAAACTCCACACAGATCACCTACTGACCCCTTGAAAGAGCCAGAGGCATAGAAGTTGGGGCCACCATGATCTTCAGCACCACTGGCATGGGGTGTCCACCCACACAGTCGGAGCTGACCTCAGGGCCAATCATCTGACAAATGGAGCTCACTGTCTGCCTTGAAAGGTGGAGCCTTCTTTGGCACTGCACCTCAGACACACTGAGTTAACTGCATCACCGCATGTAAACCCTAGTAGCAGGATAGTGGCATCTTCTGTGGACCCTTCCGCCTTGGATTTCCTGTTAGCCTTGTGCACCTCCTCTCACAGATCACTGATTGAATTTCATAGTTCATTTTAATAGAATTAAAACCATTGAAAAGTATTTTTTAAAAATTAAAAATTTCATACATTCAAATTCATTCAATCAATAATTTAATTGGTGAATGCTAGTTAGTTGTTTATGATTTGAAAGAAACTTTAAAAGCATGCTGTAAGGGTGTGAGAGTCCTATGTGGAGTCTCACTTAGGTTTGGAGCCGTACTCTGGATTAAGTTTTGGTATTGAGGCAAGCAGGAATGAATGACTCAATACAAAGCAATGTGTGAAAACAACATTCTTTATTAGACAACTATTAAACAATTATTAATGATTTTTTAAAAAAGATAACTTTATTGAAAAATCACTTTTGCATATATTAAAAGAAAGGCAGAAAGACAACTTTACATACATACAATATTACAAACACATACAAGCACATACTATATTACAAATGGTAGCCCCAAATTGTTCTGTTCATGATAGATCCCCAAGATGGTAAAATTCCCCTTTGCTCATACATCAAGTCTCCAAATAGCCTTGCATGGGGTGGTGGGCACTTTGGTCGGTCACTCCATCGATGGCCCTCTCCCTCCCATAGCCTTGAGTGGTTGATAAATCCACTCCAGCTGCAGCCCCAAACATTGGATGTTATGCCCCTTTAAGTCCAATTTCTGGCTCCATTCCAGCCTTTTAGAGGCCTCCTCAAAGCAAGACATGAGTCCTTACCAAATTCTCCTCAAAGGCACTGCAAGGCTTGCAGACTTTGCAATATTCAAGTTGTTTATTCATCTCTTTGATGGTGTCTCCCAACTGCCATCAATCATGTTATGTTGTCCATCAGTCAAACTCCATTGCCTGATTCCACACCATAGTTGACCACTCCATGTGCAAGCCTATCAATTGTCCTAGCATGTTGATCAAGGATCATCAAATGCAGTAAGACATTGCCTCTTGCTAAAAAGTAGCAACTTTTATTTTCACAAGTCTAGCCAAGAAAGGGAAGACAAAATACCAGCTGTGAACATGGCCAGTATGAAAAGCAAACTTGGGGAAAACAAGTCCACAGCTGCACTATTGATTACTATTAATTAGATATTTGGCTGAAAGCACAATCACACTTACTTCTAAATTAAGGTCTATGAAGCAACTTCTAAATATTCAATAAAGGCTTAATACAGGTACTTTTAAAATCAAGGGCAAAGCAGAAATAAAATGCAAAAATATAAAATTGCAAAAATCAGTGGCTACAGGTCATTTGCGTACCTAAGAAGATTAGCTTTCCCTAACCTAATGGGTAAGATCTCACAACGTTGACCTGAGGGGGGATGCCAGTTTTGTAAACTGGCTAATTGAAGCTTAAACCAGTGCAAAAAAATCACAGGAAACCTGATTGCAAGAGATTTTGGGAATCACTCTTTACATTTAAAAACCCTGATCTTTGGTGCTGCTTTGATCAGTTCCACGTGGATTGCAATGATAAAAATGATGTAAACAAATGGAAACTCTACCCCTCAGTATTTTCTTGCAAAAAAGGTGATCAATACTTAATTAGTACTACAATATGAAGCAACTGAAAACCTGGATTCACATCAACAGCAGCAAACAAAGTAAACTCTCTCAGATTATAGCTGGATGCCGGTCATTGCGCTGCAATGTTGAACTGCCAAGTTGCGACATCGAAAAATATACAAAGCTTTGTATTCAATGCTACAATAACATTTCATTGTTGCTCTCAGACATATATCTCTTCAGATTATCATAGTCCAATTAAATTTCAAAATTAAGGAAACAGCATTCCATTTGTCAAATGATATAGGCCCAAACTTATCTCAGAGGCAGGGAAGGAGAGAGCATGACTCTGGTTCCCCTCAGCTCCTGCCAAATTTAACAGCAGGACGTGAATACTATTTTTTGTCTTAATTTTCTGGTTATAGCCAGTCAATTTGAGAGGCTAGCTATCTATTGGACAGGTTGACCTTTGGCATTGGGCTGCAACTTGGAATGGAGAGCCAGAGGGAGGAAACAATAAGGCCAGAGAGTGGAGATTGGATTGGGGAATTTTGGAGGCTGGTATCAGGTAAAGATTGAGGTCTGGCACAGAGGAGAGATCAGGGGTTGGCGTCTGCGGCAGATCAGGGTTGGAGAAGAGATTGGAGATCAGAAGAGAGATCGGAGGCCAGGGGGAGATCAGAGGTCAGAGAGGAAATTAGAAAGATCATGGGAGTTTGGGGATGGAGACCAGAAAGTTGTTAGGTGGATGAGGGTGGGTGGGGACGATGGAGTATGCTTTCCCATTGCAGGGGTGGGTGTGGTTAAAGCAGATAAATTCAATCCATCAGATAAATTAAAAAACACTGACCTTCTAGATTGAATAGTCCTTGCCTCCCTTTAGCTGCTGGAATTCCCAAGGCTGAAAGGGGTAAAATTAAAATGGTGGTTAATTCTGAGGCTCATAGTTCATTAACATATTTAAATGTTTGATCCGCCTCCTAGTTTGATGCTGACTCTCGCTCCCACATTCCCCACAACATCCCATCCTGACTCTGATAAAACCAAAAGTGAAAAGGTTAGAGGAGGTTTCAGATTTTTAACACTTATACGTCCGCTGCTGACCCTTGGCATCCCTATAGTCATATGAACATATAAAAAAGGAGCAGAAGTAGGCCATTCGGCCTGGCAAGCCTGCTCTGACATTCATTAAGATCATGTTTGTGTTTCAAATTTCACATTACAATCTACCCCCAACGACCTTTGATTCCCTTGCCTATAGCAAGAATCTATCTATGCCTGCTTTAAAAATATTCAATGACCCCGCCTCCACCACCTTCTGAGGCAGAGTTCCAAAGTTGCACAACCCTCTGAGACAAAAAAATCCTCCTCATCTCTGTCTTAAAAGAGTGACCCCTAATTTTAAAAAGTCAGGGCTCACCCACAAGTGGAAACATCCTTCCCACACCCATCTGGTCAATACCATTCAGGATCTTATATAGTTCAATCAAGTCACTGCTCATTCTTCTAAATTTCAGTGGAAACAAGCCCAGTCTGTCTCATGTTTCCCCATAACAGAGCCCACTCATTCCAGGTATCAACCTGGTAAATGCCTCTGAACCATCTCAAATGCATTTACATCCTTCCTTAAATAAGGAGACCAAAACTGCACAAAGTATTCAAGTTGCAGTCTCACTGATGCCCTGTACAACTGAAGCATAACATCCTTACTTTTGTGTTAAATTCCTCCATAATAAAGAATAGCATTCCATTAGCCTTCTTAATTACTTGTTGTACCTGCATACTAACCGTTTACGACTCATGCACGAGAAAACCTAGGGCAGGAATTGTCACTCGGCAGCGGGCATGTGCCCGATCTGTTCAAACATGAAATGACATGCATTGATGTTGGCCAAGCATGCCACCGTCGATGCACAGTTGCGCGATAGTTCGGTCAGCGGGCGTGCGCCGGAGCTGGCAGTGCGCCCGCCGACAATTAAAAGGCCTATTAAGGCCATTAAGTTATCAATTAAATTACATTTTTTTTTGCTGCCCATCCAACCTAGTGGTTGCTGGGCAGGCAAAAAGATTAAGCAGCCTTTGCATATTTTGGAAACCTCATCCATGGGCGGGATGAGGTTTCCAAAAACAAATAAAAATGAAATAAAAATTTTAATTTTTCATTAATAACAGGCCCCTGCTCAAATGACAGAGTCACATGAGGGGACATGTTTCATTACATTTTATTTCCTTTTTTTTAATATCTCTTCATCACCCTGAGGCAGCTCTGTGCCTCAGGAAGGTTATGCAGCGCTCACTCATGTGCACACGCGAAGTTCGCGCTCAGCCCGCTCGCTCTCCTCCTCCCTCTTGAACAAGCATCGCTTAACGCTGCCGCTCGTGTTTCATGCTGTGCAGGCCTTAGTTGGCCAATCAGCTTCCCGGCAGCCCTGCATGGGAAAGATCTACTCATGCTAAGAAGACGGATGCCGTTCTGAATGCAAGCTGCCGACTTAAAACCAACAAACACCAACAGCCTATATATCCTGGCGGGTATCGCTCCCCCTGATATAAGAAGAACGGTAGCCAGCAAGAAAGAGCGACTCCGTCAAACACCAGATGAGAGGCACCCTCTACATGGTCATACACCTACATCCAGCCACCTAAAGTCAAGGAAGAGCTTCATGAACAGTGTTGTTCCATTACAATCAACCCCATCTGAAGCCCGCATCACCTCGTGGAAAGACCAGCTCGCCAGTCTTGAACAACCCCCAGCGATGGAAATTCTACCGGACGAAAACCTTCCCCCAGGAGCTAATTGCAACTGGGCAACCTGCAAGTGCCTTAACAGACTTAGGACTGGTGTAGGTTGTTCAAAGGTGTCACTAAGCAAATGGGGATATACAACCAGCCCCACAACTTGTGAATGTGGAACTGAGCTACAGGCTATGCAACATCTCCTGCAATGCCTATCGCTAGAGTAACCCTGCACTGTTGCAGATCTTGCGGAATTCAACAACAAGGCGCAAAAATGTGTCCAGTTCTGGCTGGGCCATGTATAGACTGTCTGTGGACACGATAAGAAGAAGCTTCCCGGCCCACTCCCACCGAGCCCGCCCACCAAGGGCAAAATTCTCCCCCCAATCCTCTGATACTTGGAATTCTGCAGCCATTCTCCATATAAGTAAACTTCTGCTTTTTTTTATTTTTCCTGCCTAAGTGAACAACTTCACATTTTCCCACATTATATTTCATCTGCCAGATTTTTGCTCACTCACTCAACCTATCTACATCCATCTGCAACCTCCTTATATCCTCTTCACAACATAGTTTCCTACCTATCTTTGTGCCAGCTGCAAATTTAGCTATCATGCCTTCACCGCCCTCATCTAAGTCATTGATGTAAATTGTAAAAAGTGGAGGCCACAGCACAAACCCCTGCGGGACTCCACTCGTCACATCTTGTCAATCAGAAAAATACCCATTTTCTGGTAGAATGCCATAAAATGCACACTCTCTGTTTTCTGCCAGCCAGCCAATCTTCTATCCATGTTAATAAATTACCCCCCAACACTGAGCCTTTATTTTCTGCAATATCCTTTGATGTGGCAGTTTATCAAATGCCTCCTGGAAATCCAAATACAGCACATCTATGGGCTTCCCTTTAGGTACCGCACATGTTACTCCTTCAAAGAACTCCAACAAATTGGTTAAACATGAATTCTCTTTCACAAAACTACACTGACTCTTCCCGATTACCTTGAGTCTCTCTAAGGGCCCAGTTATAACCTCCTTAATGATAAATTCTAACACCTACCCCACGACAGACGTCAAGCTAACTGGCCTATTGTTTCCTGTATTCTGTCTCCCTCCTTTCTTGAATAAAGGATATTTGCTACTTTCCAGTCTGATGGAACCCTTCCAGAATCTAGGAGATTATGGAAAATTAACAACAATGCATCTATACTTCAATAGCCACCTCTTTTAAGACTCTAGGGTGGAGTCCATCAAGACCTGGAGACTTGTCGGCTCACAGCTCCATCAGTTTGCTCTGTGCCGCTTCCCTAGTGATTGTAATTTCACCAAGTTCCGCTCTCCCTTCCATCTCCTAATTTACAAGTATTATTTGAATATTTTTTGTATCTTCTATTGTGAAGACAGAAGCAAAATATCTGTTCCTTTCATCCGCCATTTCCTTATTATCTACTACTAACTCCATATTGTCACTCTCTAGAGGACCAACACTCGCTTTACTTATTCTTTTTCCTTTTTAAATACCTGTGGAAACTCTTGTATCCCTTTAAACATTTCTGGCTGGCGTCCTCTCATAATACTCTAATGTCTTACTCCTGATTAACCTTTTAGTCATTATCTGCCTTTCTTTATATCCTGACCAATCATCTGACCTGCCACTCACCTTTGCGCAATTATATGCTTTTTCCTTAAGTTTGATGCTTTGCTTAACTCCTTTAGTTAACCAGAAATGGTGGGTCCTCTCTTTAGAATTTTTCTTTATAATTGGAAAATACTTATCCTGAGTATTCTTAAATATCCCCTTCAATGTCTGCAACGGCTTCTCTATTGATCCATCCCCTAGTCTAGTACCTCAGTTCACTTCAGCTAGCTCAGCTTTCGTGCCCACAGAGTTTCCCTTAATTAAGTTTAAAATACTAGTCTTAGACCCACTTTCCTCCCTTTCAAATTGGATGTAAAATTCAATCATATTGTGGTTGCTGCTACCTAGGGGTGCCTTTATTCTGAGGTCATCAATTAATCCTGTCACATTACACAATACCCGCTAATATAACCTGCTCTCTGGTTGGTCCCAGAACGTGCTGCTCTATAAAACTATCTTGAAAGCATTCTATGAACTAGTCATCCACGTTACTACTGTCAATCAGATTTTCCCAGTTTATATGTAGATTAAAATTACCCATGATTACTGCACAAGCATCCAATGTTTAATTTTGTATACTTTGTCCTGAGTTATGGCTACTTTTAGGGGGCCTGTAGACCATTCTCACTAGTGACTTCTTTCTCCTACTATTCATCTCCACCCAAACTAATTCTACTTCCTGATCTCCTAAGCCAAATTCATTTCTAACTATTGCACAAATGCCATCCTTGACCAGCAAAGCATGACTGACCTAGCTTTTGCCTTTACTTTTGCCCACCTATCTTTGTGTTATCTGAAAATTTAGCTATCAGGCCTTCACATCCTTCAACTAAGTCACTGGCCAGAATTTTCACGTTGGCATGCGGGGGCGGGTCCGACACACCTACGCGCGGTGACATCGGGCGTACGTCCCAACGCCATTCAGATTTTTTTGCTCGGCGGGCATACACCAGAGGCGGCTACGCACCCACCGAACTGTCAAAGGCCTGTTAAGGCCATTAAAAAACCAATTAAAGTAATTCTCAATGCTGCCCGTCCAATCTTAAGGCTGACGGGCAGGCGAAGAGCCCAAGCGGCCTTTGCATTTTTCAGGAAACCTCCTCAACGGGCGGGATGAGGTTTCCTGAAGATTTTATTAAATAACTAAATAAAAATTTCACAATTGACAAACATGGCCCAGCTCATGTGACACTGTCACATGAGGGTACATGTGTGAATAATTTTTATCTTTCTTTATTTCTAGCTTTCAATATGAACTTAATCTCCCTGAGAGATTTCTGCGAAAGAGCGCAGGCCCTGACTCTCCCTCCTACCCCCGCCTGCACAGGTAGAACTGAGCGCTACCGGGCAGGTGTTATGCTGAGTGGGCCTTAATTGGCTCAACCACATAAAATGGTGGCGTGCAGCCAATCGCGGGCAGCCCGCTCCCGGCCGGCTGGCCTGACAGGCAGAAAATTCTGCCCATTGTTACAAATTGTAATTTAATAAATTGCAATTTACCTTTTAGCTTTACCTAGTTTCCTATTCTTCTTGAATGTTATATACCACTCAATGTTCAGAACCCAATCCTTGTTATCCTGCAGCCACCTCTATAATGGCTATCAAATCACATTAATTTTCTTCAATGTGCGCTATCAATTCATTTACTTTGTTATGAATGCTACGTGCGTTCAGATACAGAGCCTTTAGTTTCGTCTTTTTGTTATCTTTGTAACATCTAGTTTTGACTATTGGTGTGTCCTTAGGTTTGATCCCTCTGCCCCTTCCTGCTCTTCTATGATCCTCATTTCTCCCTTTACTATTATGGTCTCCTGCCTTGAATTTACCCTTTGAATTTCCACATCTACCCGAGCTTGATCCCTCGCTCTCCTTATTTAGTTTAAAGCCCTCTCGACTTCCCTAATTATGTGATTCACAAGAACACTCATCCCAGCATGGTTCAGGTGTAAACTTTCCCAATGGTATGGCCCCCACTTTCCCCAGTACTGCTGCCAGTGCCCACAAACCGGAACCCACTTCTTCACACATTCATCTCTCTAAGCTTATTTGGCCTCTGCTAGTTTGCACTCACCAACCTGACTTGGAAATGTATTGCCATTCTTTCATTGTCGCTGGGTCAAAATTCTGTAAACTCCCTTTCTAACAGCACTGTGGGTGTACCTACAGCAGTTCAAGAAGGCAGCTCACCACCACCTGCTCAAGGGCAACTAGGGATGGGCAATAAAAGATGGCCCAGCCAGTGAATGAATAAAAAAAACGTGGCTCAGTTGATAATCCAGAGAATATTACCTTTGAGGTTCTGCTTCTTACTTAGGCACCTAGCTTCTCATGCTACCTATGCAGAACCTCCTTCCTTGTCCTGCATATGTCATTAGTATCTACATGGAACATGACACTTGGATCCTCCCCCTCCCACTGCAAGTTTCTCTCCAGCCCTGAGCAGATGTCCCGACCTCTGGCACTGGGCTGGCAACACAGCCTTCTGGGCTCTCACTCTTTGCTGCAGAGAACAATGTCAATCCTCCTCACTATACTGTCCCCTGCTATGACTACATTCCTGTTTGCTCCCCTGCTTGAGGGGCTTCCTGTACCATGGTGCCATGGCCAGTCTGCCCATTCACCTTGCAGACCCTACTTTTATCCAAACAGATTGTGAGCATCTCAAATCTGTTTGGCAATTGCAAAGCCTGAGGCTCCTGCACTACTATCTGCTCAGTCCCATTACCTCCCTCACTCACGTCACATCCTCCTGTCCCTCAATGCTGACTAAAACAGATGACCTTATTCTAAGAAGCATGACAGTCTTTGGGAACAAAGTGTCCAGGTATTTCTCCCCCTCCCTTATGTTGCGTAGTGTCTGCAGTTTGACTTCCAGATCAATAATCCTGATCCAGAGTTTCTCTAGCTGCATACACTTCCTGCAGATCTGTTTGTCCTGAATCACCTTGGCATCCAAAAGCGCCCACATTCCACAGCAGCAACATAACACCTGTTCTACCAATACTATTTGTGTTATTTAGTTAATTTAATCCAATTACTTACCTAACTTAGAATAATTCCTATCTATACCATACCTCTTTCCTCCGTGTACCGAATTCCCATATGAGCCTAATTCGCTACTCACTCAGTCTCTGTCTTACTGCAGCGTAGTTAACTGTCCCCTCGCACATCCCTTATTGCCAAGAATGAAACCCTAGTTGCAATAATTTAAAATTATGATTACCAGTAAATTGAATTAATTGTAATGGACAAATTGGTGATTTTGGCTTAAAAACACTCACAAATTAAACCTTCTATAACTGAAAAGGAAAAGAGGTTCTGCAGAATATGTGTGTTTATTTCTTTGGTTAAATATCTTTTAATTGAAAAATATTGCATTTTCAGATATACAATATACTGCTACAGGTTGAAGGTATATTGTTCTTCTCTCAGGCTAATAGAGTCCCTACTGGTCTCACTAAATGGTTTTCCTCTTTTGCGAAACAGCCTTGTAGAACTTGGAGGATGTTATTTCCTCATGTTCACCCATTAATACAGTTTCTATATCAAATAAAGTTAACGTATTCTGTTTCTAGCATTACCATGGTTTAGCCTACACTGAACATTCAATTTTCCAGTTGTCAACTTATATTTATTAAAACCTTATAGCAATATCACCACAGTCATTCACCCTATTGTTTGAACGTCATCAAACAGCAAGAGAAGATACATCTAAAAAGAAGAGTTGAACAAAACCAAGAATAAAACTCTTGTGCAGAAATGAAATACTGAAATATTGGTGGAGAAGTTTGGTTGTGTGGGGAGCACAAGGCACAATCCCTATGCCTAACAATGAGGTCCAATGTATCCCCAATAATGAGCCTTAGGCCACTTTTCCATGAAGCTGGTAAACTGTGAAAAGTTACTGGTGAATTATCACTGAAGATCAAACTTTCAGGTAAGTGAGAAATGGTGGGCAGTTGGGCCTTGGGCCAGAGGGCAACTGGTGACCAGAGCTGAACAGTTGGTGGGCATTGTCATTGAAACCTGCTACCTGCTGCAGCCTCAAACGGTACCTCAGAGCGGGGCAAGAATCGCAATGCCAGAGGCTGTGAAAGTGACCGTAGCAATTGACTTTTCTGCATCTGGCTTCTTCCAGGGTGGGGCTTGAGATATTTGCAGCATCTCGATGTTTTCAAACACTGTTACATCTGGGGTGGTCACTGATGCTTGCTAATCAATAAGAGTTAATTATATTTCATTCTCTCTTGTCAGAAAGAAATGGCAGAATAAGCATGTGGCTTTGCTAGGATTGTAGGCAACTTGGTTGAGAATCCAAGTAGTGAGACATGCAGGTCAATGCCTATATCCTAGCAACACTCATGATGCCTTCATTCTGTGGCATTCTGTACACAAGTTGCACTTAAGCCACCATGGCTAACTGAAGGGTAGCTATAGGATGGAAAGAGCTATATGCTGACAACGTGGCTCATGACTCCAGTGTACAATCCAAGCACTCATATGCAGCATGCAGAAAATGAAAACCATGCCAGCACACAAAATGTTGGCACTCTGAAACTTTGCTTCAACTGCTTAGACTTCTCTGGAAGAGCATTGCAGTACTTGGCAGAGTAGATGTAAAGGTTCATGGTGATCTGCTGCATGCAGGACAATCTTGCCATCAGGAAGGGACAGCCTTTATCAACAGTTAGCAGATGAGCAGCTGACTAGCAGAAGCATGAGGAGAAAGAAGAGAAAGAGGAATAGAGGAGCCAACAAAATTAGCCATTTCTATCAGACACAATCCATGAAGAATTCATCTGAATGCAATACCAATTACTGCAACCCAACTTCACATTTACCAACAGTCCCATACCTTATCTTCCCTCTGTCACTGATCATCCTCTTCTGTTGGCCAAATGCAAAAGTGAAAGGTAACCACAAAATAAACATTCCAAACCAAATTAATAAATTAAATGGTGCCATATTATATAAAAAGTCAATAATCACTCTTGTGCATCCCAATGGTGCCTACTTTATGTGCGCAGTTAGCTGTCCTAATGCCCCTAGCAGTGTTACCACAGCGTCTGTAGCATGGTAAATGGCAGACTGCTGGATTTCAGTGGAGGAGGAAGTTGGGGGAAATGCAAGTGAAATGCTGCTTCAC